>NC_057414.1:0-738884 GCF_019320065.1 Cervus canadensis | reverse complement strand
ATATATATATATAAGCTGGAAAAAAATGAAATTAATAATCACATGTATCTCAAGGAGTTTAATAACAAAAAGCCTATGTCTGACATAGTCTCTTATTTCTTTACCTGATATACTGAAAATCATGTGACTTTTATTAGGGAGATAAGTCTATTAAGCCATCTCTTGGCTGGAAAGATTCTAAGCCACTAAATAGCACTGCGGACAAGGTAACTGAGTCTGAGGTAGGGCCTAGGCTGTTAGATCAAAGGAAAATCGCCTTTTCTTCAGTCATTCTGCACAGTCTGGATGTCTCTCGCTTGGCCTTTGTAGAGTGTGGCCTTTGGGCTCTGCATTTAACCATTATTCCTCAGTGAAGTGAAACTGTGTCATATAGTTGGCCTGAAAGTTGGTCTGAAAGCTGTCAGTGCTCTGTATGTTCCTAATTGATAATAAACTATCATCTCTACAGGGTGAAAGGAAGTAGGCTGGTTTTACAGTCAAGCCAGTGGGAAAACACACTTGAATTGAAGTGTAGGTGAAAGTTCCTGATTTTTATGGAAAGCTTGCAGATTTTCCTGGAGTTTCTCTTTCCTCAGAAATAGTTTATAACATGAACTGAGTGTGAGGTATTTGCCTCATTTCCAGCTTATTCCAGGCTAAGTTAAAGCCAAAAAAGTTGTAGCTGCATCAGAATTGCTTGCCTGTAGCATAAAGAATGCTTTCTATTTCACTCCTTTGATCATATGATGTAAATATGCCTTTGTGTACAGTAGTGATTTTCATATGATGTTATCAAAGGGATTTAAAAATATCAGATCCTTGAGGAGTAAAGTGATCAGAAAGAATGAGGAATTCTATGCCTGGGAATTTAGTTACAACTATGAAATATGCAGAGGATCAGAGAAAAGTTTCTTGATATCTTAGACTGATTCTCTAGCTTATAAAATATGAATGGTGTGATGTACAATCTTAGTAATATAAAGATATATTTATCATTAAGCTCAGTTATTAATAAATTCAGATAATGTGAGATGAAAGAGAAGTTGATAATTTAAAATTCTGCATAATTCTTTCATGTTCATTGCTTAGCAATCTTTTAGAATTGCTTAATTAAAGGAACAAACTGAATGTACATGGTTTCTACATTTTAAAACAGTACCTGTCTTTTTAAAAGTCAAACAATGGCATGTGCTCCAGAAAAGAAATGTATGGAATACAAGAGGAAAAGTTATGGAACGTTTTAGGGCTGAGGGATTGAAGTCTTCTGTTTTAAAAACACTGCCTAACTTAGTTCTCACAGTAATCTTGTGAACTGATTTTATTACCCTTATTTTACCATAAACAAATAAACCAGGGCTCAAAATGAGGCAAATATTGTATGAGACAAAACTTTGGTCTTGTGTGATGGACTCACTTGTTTCAAAGCATATTTTTGTTTACATGTTGGATTCTGATATATATCATGATTGACTCTACGTAGAAGGCTATATCATTAGCCACTGGATAAAAGGGAAATGTTTGACAAAAATAATACAGTTTATATCTAAGTGGTGTGGGCACCAATCTATAACAAATGTGCTATTATAGAACTTTGGAACCAAAAGTTTCATTAATCTCCTCACAGACCTAGCATTATTGATTGATTTTTTCACATATGTAATATTTTAATGGGATTAGGTCTGTCAGTCACATTAATAGCACAAATTTTTTTTTAGCACAAATTATTATACTCTGGGAAGTAGTAAAAATTATAAATTTTATCATGATGAAACTTCTAGAAAATGATGGCCTCATCCTTGAGGGTGATGAATTGAGGAATGGTCAAAGAGTTGGGTTTCAGTAATGAGGAAGCATGTTGTGTCATTGGTTGTGATGATGAACTTTTTATACATCTCCTTTGCTCTTATTTTCATTGAAAATAATCCTACGCATTTGTCGAGATGAACTCCAATATCTATATGCCATGAAGTGATAGTATCCACTTTTTTTCTTTAATTTATTGGGGTATAGTTGCTCCACAATGGCGTGTTAGCTTCCACTGCACAACAAAATGAATGAGCCACACACCTACATATCTCCCCTCCCTCCTGCAGCCCCCTCCCACCCACCCTCATCCTACCCTTCTAGGTCACCAGAGACACCAAGCTGGGCTCCCTGAGCGCTACAGCCGGTTCCCACTGGCTATCTGTTTAAAACATGGTAGTGTACATATGTCAATCCTAACTACCAATTCGCCCCACCCTCAGCCATGTCCATGCATCCATCCATTCTCTCCTTTTGCCTCTCTATTCGTGCTCTGCAAATAGGTTCATCTGTACCATTTTTCCACATATATTAAAGCATCCAGAGTTTAACTCACCTAAGATGCCCTAAATACTACATCCTATCAGTTTTTCACACTGATTGAATAGAAATCATATTTTTGTTTCTGCTTTGTCTGTTTCAACCATAATCAATTAAATACATCTGCGATCTCTGAATTTTGCTGCTCCCTCTACCTACACTGCACTTTCTTCCCTTCATCTGTTCACTTAGACCAGTTTTCTTTCAAAGTTCAGTTCAGGCATCATTGTTCCCCAGGAAGCCGTTCCTGACAATCTTGTCTCTGCAGGCCTTTTCATAGGACAGTATGGGTTATGTGTCTCTATTGTGGTCTCATGAGTCCCTGCACATAAATCCCAACAGACAGACTTGGGGAAAAGGACACAGACAGTGTATTAAGCCCTGGATTCACCAGTTATTAGTTGCATACTCTCAGATAAGTCATCTATAATTTCTGAACCTCATTTTTTAATCTGCAGAATTAGAATAACCATTTCATTCAGGTTTTTTGGAACGATGCATTACACTACGTGAAAAGCACAGAACCGGCATTTGTGCTGAATATCATTCCTTTGGTCTCCCAGGCCCGTTTTTTGCCTTCTCTACCCTGTTCTGGGCCCCAAGTAATACGTAACCAACTTATAAGATCTGGATTAATGGGCTCCTTGCTCCTCTGGCTTAAGCTTGGCTTCATCCATAGAGGTGGACAGACAGAAAAATCAGAAAGCAGAAAGCAAGTGGAGTGAGGGGTCAGTGTATTTAATCTCCCAATCCTTCTGTGCCATGTAGTAAGGGGTTGCCTACATCTTTCTACAAGGCCACAGCTCCTGCCAGCTGGCTGAGTCAATACAGTAACCTTCTCTGTCTTCCAGTAGTTGTTCCCTCCCCTTGCCCTTCATGCCCAGGGTACAGCATTATCCCATGTTCCTTTCCTTTAACCCTGCTGTCAAAATTGTAAATAGTTCCTTTATTAAACTCTCTTCAAAAAGTTAACTTGAGTGTGTCAGCTGTTTCCTGCAAGGGCCCTGACAGATACCACATTCACTATTATGAACAATATGCACTTAACAAACTGTTCCATAATTGTCTCTTGATTTCTCTGAATCCCTTGCCAAACTGTGAACTACTTCAGAGCAGGGACCATGGCTCATTAGTCACTGTTATCTTCCATTGTCACATATATTGCTGGGCAAAATACAAGCCTTAATAAATGTATGTTGGTTGATTAAATGAAAAAATAAGGCACTGCCCTTTATTCTTCTGAGTATAAGCTTCACAGTGAATAACATAAATAAATATTTGCTGCAATGAATGTGAATTTGCTCAGAAATAAGAGCATAATATGATTAAAAGGAATGTTTCTGGGCAAATTGATCTTGGGAACAGTCAAAAGGCTATCAGGTTAAGTGTCATAAAAAATTAGCTTAAAAGGATAGTCAGGACTCACTGAATGCTATAGAGAGGGCAGAAAAGTTGAGATTAGGTGAATATGTTCATAAACCCACACTTTAGCAATTTATGCAGCTATTTGGAGAAAAGTGAAGTGGGAAAGAAAAAATTTATACATTATTTAGGTAAAATTTTTTCAACTATCATCTTGCATAGAATATTATTCTGCCGCATCCATTTGGAAAGATATCACCTCAAGGATAATCACTAGGTTAATTTTTTTCTATTCACCATAAAAGATATGCTAATGATGTTACCTTGGCTTGGTAAGACCTATGTTGGGAACTACACTTTTTATTTATCGAACGGATCACAGGATACTCAGGAGCAAGAGGAGCCGCTCAGGAAAAGACAATTGATTTAAAATGGCCAATCAGAAATTGTGAGTTGTAATGAGGGCTCAGATTTTGGATGAAACAGTTTAAACTTTAAGAGACAAGAAATTGAGTTTTTGTTATCTAAAGCTATATATAAAAAAAGAAGAAAAAAAGCAGCAGCACATTAGCAACCTTTGGAAGCACATAAGATAGGTTGCCACCACTGCCTTAGCTAGCCAGTCATGTGCAGCTGGGCCAGTGGACTTCCTGCTGAGGCCCCTGGGATGCCCGCATGGCCCGGAGAACCCCCCCCCCCACCCCGGTCTGTCTGCGGTTCGCCTCGATGGCCGTCCCAGTCCTCATAGGCAGCAGGCAGGCTTGCATTGGGTGCCCCAGTTTGTGGTGCCAAAGGGCAGGCAGGTTTCCTAGTTAGAGGTATCTACCATTAACGTGAGGCAGTATAAATTGACAAGCAGATCTTAAAATTCATACAGCAGGGCAAGGGACTCAGAATAGCCAGAAGAATCCTGGAAAAAAAAAAGAGTTGAAGCAATCATTCCTCCTGATTTCAAAACTGACTACAAAACTACAATAATCAAGGGGTTTACCCTAAATAGGCACCTCGACAAATATTGGAATCCCCAGGGAATCTGACATTGAAGGACAGAACTTCCACAGGACTGGGGGAAGCAGAGAAACCTGGCAGGCACAAACAAAACCTTGGGTGCACCAGGACCCAGGGGAAATGAACAGTGACCCCACAAGAGACTGAGCCAGACCTGCATGTGAGTGTTTGGGGGGTCTTCTGCGGAGGTGTGGGTCTACAGTGGCCTGAGGTGGGGTCAGGGGCATTGGTAGCAGCAGTCCTGGGAGGCATTGTGTGTTGGCATAAGTCCTCTTGAAGTAGGACACCATTTGCCTTACCATTGAGCCTATAGCCATACAATAAAGACTGCAGACTCCAGGACTGGGCTGCATTAGGCCAAACAACTAACAGAGAGGGGGCACAGCATCACCCATTAGCAGAAAATTGGATTAAAGATTTATTGAGCATGACCCTGCCCACCAGAGCAGGACTCAGTTTTCCCCACAGCGAGTCCCTCCCATCAAGGCACAAGTCTCTTAGCCTCATCCATTAGAGGGCAGACAGAAGAAGAAAGAAAAAACTACAATCCCATGGCCTCCAGAATGAAAACCACAATCACAGAAAATGAACCAAAATTATCACATGGATCACAGCCTTGTGTAACTCAGTGAAGCTATGAGCCATGCCATACAGTGCCACGTGAGACTGATGGGTTATGGTAGAGAATTCTGACAAAATGTGGTCCACTGGAGAAGGGAATGGCAAACCACTTATTCAATATTCTCGGCTTGAGAACCCCATGAAAAGTAGAAAAAGGTAAAAAAGTATGACACTGGAAGATGAGCCCCCCCACACAGGTCAGAAGGTGTCAAATAGACTATTGAGGAAGAGCAAAAATATAGCTCCAGAAAGAATGAAGAGGCAAAGCAGAAACAACATCCCATTGTGGATGTGTCTGTTGGTGAAAGTAAAGTCCAACGCAGTATTGCATAGGAACCTGGAATGTTAGGTCCATGAATCAAGGTAAATTGGATGTGGTCAAACAGATGACAAGAGTGAATATCAACATTTTAGGAATCAGTAAACTAAAATGGATGGAAATAGGCAAATTTAATTCAGATGACCATCATATCTACTACTGTGGGCAAGAATCCCTTAGAAGAAATGCAGTGGTGCTTATATTTAACAAAAGAATCCAAAATGTAGTACTTGGGTGCAATCTCAAAAATGACAGAATGATCTAAGTTCATTTCCAAAGCAAAACATTCAACATCACAGTAATCCAAGTCTATGCCCCAACTACTAATGCTGAAGAAGATGAAGTTGAATGGTTCTTCTATGAAGACCTATAAGATCTTCCAGAAGTAACGCCAAACCCCACCCTCCCAAAAACCCAGATGTCCTTTTCATCATAGGGGATTGGAATACAAAAGTAGGAAGTCAAGAGATACCTGGAATAATGGGCAAGCTTGGCCTTGGAGTACAAAATGAAACAGGTCAAAGGCTAACAGAATTTTGCCAAGAGAACACAATGTTAATAGCAAACACCCTCTAGAAACAACACAAGAGATGACTCTACACATAGATATCACCAGATGGTTAACACTAAAATCAGACTGATTATATTCTTTGCAGTTGAAGATGGAGAAGCTCTGTTCAGTTTAATTGCTCAGTCATGTCTGATTCTTTGTGACTCCATGGACTGCAGCATGCCAGGCTTCCCTGTCCATCACCAACTCCCAGCGCCTGCTCAAACTCAAGTCCATCGAATCGGTGATGCTATCCAACCATCTCATCCTCTGTTGTCCCCTTTTCCTCCTGCCAGAGCTCCATACAATCAGCAAAAACAAGATCTGGAATTGACTGTAGCTCAGATCATAAACTCCTTATTGTCAAATTCAGACTTAAATTGGACAAAGTAGGGAAAACCACTAGGCCATTCAGGTATGACCTAAATCAAATCCCCTATGATTACACAGTAGAAATGGCAAATAGATTCAAGGGATTAGAACAGATAAACAGAGTGCTGGAAGAACTATGGACAGAGATTCATAACTTTGTATAGGAGGTGGTGACCAAAACCATTCCAAAGAAAAAGAAAGGCAAGAAGAAAAAAATGGTTTTCTGAGAAGGCCTAATAAATAACTGGAAAAAAAGAAAAGAAACAAAAAGCAAAGGAGAAAGAGAAAAGATATTCCCAACTGAATATAGAGATTCAAAGAATAACAAGAAGAGAAAAGAAAGCCTTCTTAAGTGAACAGTGCAAAGAAATAGAGGAAAACAATAGAATGGGAAAGACTAGAGATCTCTTCAAGAAAATTGGAGATACCAAGGAATATTTCATGTAAACATGGACACAATAAAGGACAGAAACTGCAAGGACCCAACAGAAGCAGAAGAGATTGAGAAGAGGTGTAAAGAATACACAGAAGAGCTATACAAAAAAAGGTCTTAATGATCTAGATAACCACAATGGTGTGACCACTCACCTAAGAGTTAGATATCCTGGAGTATGAAGTCTAGTGGACCATAGGAAGCAATATTATGAACAAAGCTAGTGGAGGTGATGGAATTCCAGTTGAGCTATTTCAAATCCTAAAAGATGATGCTGTGAAAGTACTACACTCAGTATACCAGAAAATTTGGAAAATTTAGCAGTGGTCACAGGATTGGAAAAGGTCAGTTTTCATCCTAATCTCAAAGGAGGGCAATGCCAAAGAATGTTCAAACTACTGCACAATTGCACTCATTTCATAAGCTAGCATGGTAATGCTCAAAATCCTTCAAGCTATGCTTGAACCTATGCTAGTACTATGCTAGTATGTGAACCAGGAACTTTCAGATGTACAAGCTGGATTTAGAAAAGGTATAGAGAGGAACCAGAGATTAAATTGTCAAATTCGTTGGATCACAGAAAAAGGCAAGGGAATTACAGAACAATATCTACTTCTGCTTCATTGACTATGCTAAAGCCTTTGTCTCTGTGGATCACAACAAACTACGGAAAATTCTTAAAAAGATGGGAATTCTAGACCACCTGACCTGCCTCCTGAGAAATCTGTATGCAGGTCAAGAAGCAACAGTTAAAAACAGACCTGGAAAAACAGACTGGTTCAAAATTCAGAAAGGAGTACATCAAGGCTGTATATTGTCACTCTGCTTATTTAATTTATATGCAGAGTACATCATGCGAAATTCCGGGCTGGATGATGCTCAGGCTGGAATCAAGATTGCTGGGAGAAATAATCTCAGACATGCAGATGATACCACCCTAATAGCAGAAAGTAAAGAGGAACTAAAGAGCCTCCTGATGAAGGTGAAGAGGAGGGTGAAAAAGCTGGCCTAAAACTCAGCACTGAAAAAAACTAAATCATGGCATCTGGTCCCATCACTTCATGGCAAATAGATGGATAAAAAATGGAAACAGTAGAAGATCTCATTTTCTTGGGCTCCATAATCTCTGCAGATGGTGACTGCAGCCATGAAATTAAAAGACATTTGCTCCTTGGAAGAAAAGCTATGACAAACCTAACGAGCATATTAAAAAGTAAACTTTGTTGGCATCACTTTATCGACAAAGGTCCATATAGTCAAAGCTGTGGCTTTTCCAGTAGTCACACACGGATGTGAGAGTTGGATCATAAAGAAGACTGAGTGCTGAAGAATTGATACTTCTGAACTTTGGTGCTAGAAAAGACTCCTGAGAGTCCCTTGGACAGCAAGATCAAACCACTCAATCCTAAAGGAAATCAACCCTGAAGAACTGATGCTGAAGCCGAAACGTCAATACTTTGGCCACCTGATACGAAGATCTGTCCTCCTGGAAAAGACCCCGATGCTGGGAAAGATTGAAGGCAGAAGGAGAAGGGATCGACAGAGGAGGAGATGGTTGGATGGCATCACTAACTCAAAGGACATGAGTTTAAGCAAACTCTGGGAGATAGTGAAGGACAGGGAAGCCTGGTGTGCTGCAGTCCATGGCACCGCAAAGAGTCTTACATGACTAGCGACCGAACAACAACAAAGGCAGGCACTATGACTTTTAATTGAAGAAGTTTAAAATCAGAGAGTTTAGGTGCTTTGCCCAAAGTCACACAGAACATGGCAGCACCAAAGTTAATTTGAACTATTCTGAGTCCCATTGCTTTCTACCTTATCACGATGACTCTTCTAATCCAATGCTGAATGAGTGCAATGACAAAGGTGATCTCATGGTTCAGTGAGAGAATAGAGGAAAGTCCCACAACGCATCCTTGAAGGAGGTTTGTATGTTAGCAAAGTCTTCCTTAATATCTGAGCTGAATATTTCATTGTAATAAGACTGTGGAAGTGAAATAAAAAAGGAAGGATTTTTGTTGGGGAAGGAGCCTGTGCTAAGCTCAGAGTCCTGAGGAAGCATGATTTCTCAGTATAATGATAAAAGTTTAGTATCTTAGAAAATAAGGATTTAATTGTAGGGAAAGGGCAAGTGAGGTTGCTGGAAAGAGGAAAGGGGGCCAATTTATAATAATGGTATTTAATTATATCTAATAAAATGGCTATTTCCTAGCTCTTTACTAATGAGAACCCTGTACCGATGAACACAATCCATACCCAATTTGTGGTCTTTAATAATAACAGTTTCAACATTTATTGAGTACTTAATAGGTGTCAGACCTTGTGTTGAGTGTTTAACATGTATTATACCATTTAAGACTCAAGAGAGCCCTATTTGGTATGGCTGAATACCCTGAAGCTGCAACAAATGATATTACTGAACAAGATGTAAGTATATGCTTATTCCCTCCTCCCTTTTCTCTTGCTATGGGGCCTATGAATTGATAATTGATAGAACTTAGATTAAAAAAAAGTCTGACTTCAGGGCATCAAATCCAGGGACAGCTGAGGCCTGTGACTTATACAGTTTTGCATTTCTTCAGTATTTAGTACACGGTCTCAGGCATGGTAGATGCTCAATATTTACTGAATAAATGTAAAGAGTTTAAACTTAGAATGTAGAGGGCTAGTGGTTACAATATTCCCCCTTCAGTTCTACACTAGCATAGACCTAAACACAATCATAATAATCAATGTCTAACATATTATAATGTTGTTTGGCTAATGGCCACTAATAAACTGAATATTGAGCAAAGATGCATCAATTTTGGATCAAATTTGCATCAATACTGGAGTAGGCTGCCATTTCCTTCTCCAGGGGATCTTCCCAACCCAGGGATTGAACCCGGGTCTCCTGCATTGCAGACAGACACTTTACCATCTGAGCCACAAGAAGTAGGCTTTACATCTAAAGGAAACACATCAAATACATAAAACTCCAGAAGTCTTCATGAGAGTTAAAACAAAAATATAGGTTCTGTTTAGAGGTTGTTAGGGCATCAAATCATTATTCTGAAAATCAGAAAATCGGGGGTAAGAATTGAACCCCACCTTTCTTGTACTGAGCATATTTCAGAGTAGCCAAATAGTTGGTGAGGAAAAGTTATATTTTACAAAAGAATCACATTTAATAAATGCAAGTGGAGAAGTAGAATTACAAAATTATCTATCCTTGTAATCTTTAGTTGAAATTCTGGATATAAGAAACAATTAGTGAATGATGAAGCCATGAGGTAAAAGTTTGTTAGTTCAGTTCAGTCCCTCAGCCATGTCTGACTCTGCGACCCCATGAACTGCAGCACGCCAGGCTTCCCTGTCCATTACCAACTCCTGGAGCTTACTCAAACTAATGTCCATTGAGTCGGTCATGCCATCCAACCATCTCACCCTCTGTCGTCCCCTTCTCCTCCTGCCTTCAATCTTTCCCAGCATCAGGGCATTTTCAAATGAGTCAGCTCTTCACATCAAGTGGCCAAAGTATTGGAGTTTCAGCTTCAGAATCAGTCCTTCCAATGAATATTCAGGACTGATTTCCTTTAGGATGGACTGGTTGGATCTCCTTGCACTCCAAGGGACACTCAAGAGTCTTCTCCAACACCACAGTTCAAAAGCATCCATTCTTCGGCACTCAGCTTTCTTTATAGTCCAACTCTCATGCCCATACATGACTACTGGAAAAACCATAGCTTTGACAAGATGGATCTTCATTGGGAAAGTAATGTCTCTGCTTTTAAAAACTATATAATAGAGAAGACCATCTGACATCACCTCAAACCATGGATCAATTTAAAAACTAACAGTGCAAAAATAAGACAACAGTTTCCTCTGATGTCTTTAAATAAACAGCACACAGAAACACATATAAAGTCATTCTAAACAAAATAAAAGCAAAATTGCATTTGAATCTAATAAAATCTGTTTCTAATTCTCTAATTATAGAAAATATATTATCAGTGAATATTCATGAAGTGATAGGAAATATGGGATAAAGAAACATTAAATGAAGCCACAAGGATAAAATTAGTCAACATCAAAATGTGGAGAATTCTATAGAAGAGAATCTAGTTTCTTTCTTAAGTATTTTATTTGGAAGAAAAAAAGAAGAGAAGCATTGATTTAAAAGAAAGCATAAGAAATATATCAACCAAAAGCAATGTATAGGCCTTATTTGGATCTTGGGAAAAAATACTTTTAAGATAATTAAGTTGAGCATAAACTTAAAATCAGATGATACTAAGGAGTTATTATGCTCTCTTTTTGTCTGAGACGTTGTACTGCTTCTCTGTGTTTTCAAGTCCTTAATTGCCAACTATCTTCACTGAGATATTACAGGCAAGATATGATATCTGAGAGTTGTTTTAAAACACTAAAGAATTTTTTGCTTTTTTTGTGGGTAGGACTCAAGAAACAGTACCTAGAGAAAGATGATGGTTGAAGAAGCTTGATGATGGGTACATGCTAATTTGTTATATTATTTTTCCTAACTTGAGTGTATTTAACTATTTGCATCAGTTCAGTTCAGTTCAGTTGCTCAGTCGCAGCCGACTCTGCAACCCCATGGACTGCAGCACGCCAGGCCTCCCTGTCCATCACCAACTCCTGGAGCTTACTCAAACTCATGTCCATTGAGTTAGTGATGCCATTCAGCCATCTCATCCCCTGTCGTCCCCTTCTTCTCCTGCCCTCAATCCTTCCCAACATCAGGGCCTTTTCAAATGAGTCGGTTCTTCACATCAGGTGGCCAAAGTATTAGAGTTTCAGGTTTGGCATCAGTCCTTCCAATGAACACCCAGGACTGATCTCCTTTAGGATGGACTGGTTGGATCTCCTTGCAGTCCAAGGGACTCTCAAGAGTCTTCTCCAACACCACAGTTCAAAAGCATCAATTCTTCAGCGCTCAGCTTTCTTTATAGTCCAACTCTCACATCCATACATGATCGCTGGAAAAATCATAGCCTTGACTAGACGGACCTTTGTTGGCAAAGTAATGTCTCTGCTTTTTAATATGCACAGTTACATTTATTTTAAAAATGGTTACTCAAACTGAACTAATTATGCTACTTATATTCAATAAATGGTAGCTATTTTTAAAATTTCAAGGAGGGGTCTAAAAATGCTGGAGAAGAAGGTTCAGGTCATCATCAAATAAAGAAGCAAAGGCAAGTAAGTGGTCAAAGTTGAAGGAAAAGATCAACATTGGCTAGGTCACAACCTATGAGTAGCTGAATTACCAGTGCAAACAGCAGAAAAGAGAGGACAGTTGTTTGTGGCTAGACTAAACTTAAACACTCCAATTCAATGTCTAAAATTGAAACCATCTTCAATTCCCACAAACATTTCACCCTCTACAAACCAGAAACCTAGAAGTCAACTGCAGAACCTCTTTCTCTTCACCTCTCGAACATCTTGAATTCATCACTTGTGTCTGTCTTAAATTCCTTCACTTCTCTTTATCATAGGGATCACCACTCTGGTCCAAGCCACATAATCTATTGTCTGGGTTACTCCAATAATCTCCTAAGAATTATTTCTACATTTGCTCTTGCTTCCACCCTACATCTGTTGTCATGTCAGCAGTTTGAGTGAAATGTTTTAAACGTACACATGATTACATCAAACCTCTACTTCAGATCCTTCAAGTACTATGACCTCAGCCACACATACCTTCTATACATATATCCCATCTCTTTGGGGGTTATAGCCACTTTAACTGCTTAGGATCCTTGAACATGTCAGGCCATTTCCAAGTCGGAAGTTCTGCATGTTGTGTTTCCTTGGTCTAGAAAGCTTACACTCCTATTATTCTCTTCACCAAACAGACTTCTACTAATCTTTCGGATGTCTCTTGAAATATGCTGTGCTGTGCTGTTCTTGCAGAGTCTGACTCTTTGCAACTTTATGGACTGCAGCCCTCCAGGCTCCTCCGTCCTTGGGATTCTCCAGGCAAGAATGTTGGAGTGGGTTGCCATTCCCTTCTCCAATAAATATTATTAAATTTGCTAAAATTAAGACATTATTTTAATAGGGTATATGTTTCATGAGGGTAGAAACCTCTCATATGAGAAACCAAACCTTTCACTGTGCTTCCCATAGTATCCCTTCCTCTCATAGTATGCTTGGTAATTGATGCTCCATAAGTAATTACAGAATATTTAGAGGCCCTAATTCTGACTAATACAGTCTCACATTAGCTAAGGTGTTAACTCATACAATAATCTCCCAGGATAGGACAGAACACTTTCAAATTCTGTAAACTGGAGACAGTTAGTAAATGTATATCTAGAGTTCAAGGAGGAACCAATCTAGATGGGGTTTGACAAAAAGTTTGTACTTTTTAAAAATTGAAATATAGTTGATTTGCGAGGTTGTGTTAGTTTCAGGCACATAGCAAAGTGATTCAGCTATGTATATATACATACATATAATTTTCAGATTCTTTTCCCTTATAAGTTATAACAAAATATTATTTTCTCTGTACTATACAGCAGATCCTTGTTGTCTATCTATTTCATGTATAGTAATGTGTATATGTTAATCCCAAGCTCCTAATTTATCCCTCCACCTCTTTTCCCCTTTGGTAATCACCTCTTTGTTTTCTATGTCTGTGAGTTTATTTTTGTTTTTTTAATGTAAGCTCATTTGTATCATTTTTTAAATTTTAGATTCTACATATAAATGATATCAAATATTTGTCTTTGTCTGACTTAGTATGACTATCTCTAGGTCCATCCACGTTGCTGCAAAAGGCATTATTTCATTCTCTTTTGTGACTGAATAATAGTCCATTGTACATATGAAGCACTTCTTCCTTATCCATTTATCTGTTGATAGATTTTTATATTGCTCCCATGTTTGGCTATAGTAAATTGTGCTGCAGTGAACACGGGGATGCATGCATCTTTTCGAATTATGATTTTCTGTTAATATATGCCCAGGAGTGGACTTGCTAAGTCATATGGTAGCTCTATTTTCAGTTTTTTAAGCAACCTACATGCTGTTCTCCATAGTGGCTGTACCAACAGACATTTCTCCAAAGAATTTTGTAATAGCAATAAGACTGTTTTACAGACAGGCCAGAGGAGATAATGTCCTATATTTGAGACTAATAAAGAAGTCTACTGATTTAAGGTTATCAGTTTTGCAAATGAAATTAAGAGGACCAAGTACATCAGGAGTTCCTCTGAGCATGCTCTGAAGAGTATGAAAAAGAGACTTGGGAGAATAGACACAGATGCCTAGTGGTGTGATGGAGGCTTTCTCAGTTACTCACTGGGAAGCCTGATGCAGGGGTGGTGAGGGGTAGGGGATATAAAGCAAAATTTCTAATTAAATTGAACATGAGAAGTTAAGCTCTGTCTGTAAGTAGATTCAACAGAATTACAAAAGGTCACATATGCTTATAAGTAACATAGAACCAAGACTTCCAGGGACAAGAAGGCTTGTGTTAGTCTCTGTGGCTCTGAAAGCAAGAAGAAAAAAGATTAAGCCTCCTTGTGGAGATCATGTGATGACTTCGTGATCCAGCCAGAGGCAGCATTTCCGTGGAAACTTCTCTTATCTTCCTCTCATGCACACACTGCTTCCTTCCACCTAGAACGGCTAGCGTCTCAAGTGAGCTGTAGGGCGGCCTCGATAGTTTTTCTAAATAGCGAAACAAACTCAAGTAGAATGGGAAGAGAACAGAAAGGCTGACATTCTGGCATCACATGTAGTGATTGCATTCCTGCTGCTTTTCCAGTTTTCACCTTCTTGCCTTATTCTGCAAGTTCAAGTGGCTACGAGCTTTAAGTATGGAACAGGATAAGGAAAAAAGCCCTCACAGGGACAACTTTGACTTGACTGCTCTTATCTTCTAGCTCTTCTACTCACTTTAGTTCAAACCACTTAGTTTTTAAGCCCCTCCATGGATTCGGTCCCTGGTGCCTCAGCTGGTAAAGAATCCACCTGCAATGTAGGAGACCTGGGTTTGATCCCTGGGTTGGGAAGATCCCCTGGAGGAGGGCATGACAACCCACTCCAGTATTCTTGCTTGGAGACTCCCCATGGACAGAGGAGCCTGGGGTCACAAAGAGTCGCGGACAGGACCGAGCAACTAATCACAGCACAGCTCATGGACGGGGCCCAGGTTTAATTCCTTATGGCCTGGGTCCACGCGTGAAGATCATGCTGCAGCTCAGAGATGAAAAACACAGCTCTCATCTCTCTACAGTTTCCTCTGCCTGAAGTATTGTGTCCGTTCTCATTTGTCTTTCCAACTTATGCCCATCCTTTAAAGCTTGACTCAGAGGACACTCCTATTAAAAAAAAACTCATGCATTATTATTTCAAACAATTCAATCTTTTCTATATCCTCAGTTCTCAGAGATGTCTCTCCATTAAAAGTCTGATGCTCTTATTTTCTATATTACTCATTTAAAAACTAGTATAGTGGTAAAATGATATTTCTATCCATGCATTTCAGTTTATCTAGCTCACTATACACACAGAGACAAAAAAAAATCTTGAAAGAATTTGCATGATCAATAAAAATTTGAATAAATGTATCAGACCTTATTCACTCACTCAGTACAATGAGAACTCCTTTGTAAGACCAAATCACAAACAAAACTTCAAATGAATTACTGATTTCTAGAACTTATGGGTGAAACTAGGTGGTGAAAGCATTAAAATAAGAAAAGTATAAGCTATTATATATGTAATACTATATATAAATAAGCAGAAATACATATTGTGCAGCACAGGTAATATAGCCAATATTTTATAATAACTTTAGTATAACACTAAAATATTGAATCACTATGTTGTATACCTGAAACTAATAAAATATTGACAACCACCTACACTTCAATAAAAAAGTTTCCTTTTGAATGTGTGCTGCATTCTCAATTGCTCAGTCATGTCTGACTCTTTGTGACCCCGTGGACTATAGCCCACCAGCTCCTCTGCCCATAGGATTTTCCAGGCAAGAATAATGGAATGGGTTGCCATTTCCTCCTCCAGAGGATCTTTCCAACCCAAGGATTGAACCTGTGTCTCTTGATTCTCCTGCATTGGCAGATAGATTCTTTACCACTGAGCCACCTGGGAAGATTTCTTTCAAATATTCACCAGAAAACGTTTCCAAAGTAAAGCTGACGACCCAGCTATCAAAGTGACCTACCCTTAGCAATATTCAGAAAATGAGCAATTAGACAGCAAGCAGCAGCTGGCATCAAGATAATCAGGAAGCATACCAGAAAAAGTTTTAATCTTCTGATACTTTGTATAAAATAAATAAGCTTCAGATATAAGAAATAATCTCCAGGCTCTGAAAAATGTCTCTTCCAGCAAAGCCAAATCCTACCAATGCCTTGGGTTATTATTTATGGTCTTTGAGAAACAAACCATCTTATGTCCAAAATCTCTAACACTACCTGACTTGTCTTAATAAAGAAGCTCTATTCCTGACATGACTTATTTTCAAATTGAAATGTCACTGATTATACAGTCAGTTAACTGGGTTTACATACATCAGATGGTCTTATTAGTATTATTCTAACCATAAGATTTAAACTATTAATGGTGAATAGTGTTTCTCACTTTAACATAGGCTTATCCCACTGATGGGATAAATGCCAACTCCAGAGAAAAGTTAGTCATGTGGTTTTCAGAAGATGAAAGCTTAGATAAAGGCTGAGAGGGTTTAATGCTGGAGGTGGGAGTGGTATTATATAGATCTTAGCCAAAACATGTGATAGTCACTGACTCGGTAGCTGGAAAGGGGAGCGTGGCTCCATTAACCAGCTCAGGCAGACCGTGTGAGGACCGGAGGAAGAATGCTCCTGGCTGCCCTGTCCTGCCTGCTGTGGAGTTTCCGGACCTCCGCCGGCCACTTCCCTCGAGCCTGTGCCTCCTCCAAGAGCCTGACAGAGAAGGAGTGCTGCCCGCCCTGGGCGGGCGACGGGAGCCCCTGCGGCCGGCTCTCGGGCAGGGGCTCCTGCCAGGACGTCGTTCTGTCCGCGGCGCCACTCGGACCTCAGTTCCCCTTCACCGGGGTGGACGACCGCGAGTCTTGGCCCTCCATCTTTTATAACAGAACCTGCCAGTGCTTTGGCAACTTCATGGGATTCAATTGCGGAAGTTGTAAGTTTGGATTTCGGGGACCCGGCTGCACAGAACGGCGACTTCTGGTGAGAAGAAACATCTTTGATTTGAGTGTCCCGGAGAAGAACAAATTTCTTGCCTATCTCACTTTGGCAAAACATACCACCAGCCCAGACTACGTCATCCCCACGGGCACCTCTGGCCAAATGAATCATGGAGCAACACCCCTGTTTAATGACGTCAGTGTTTATGACCTCTTTGTCTGGATGCATTATTATGTGTCAAGGGACACGCTGCTTGGGGACTCTGAAGTCTGGAGAGACATTGATTTTGCTCATGAAGCCCCGGGTTTTCTGCCTTGGCACAGACTCTTTCTGCTGCTGTGGGAACAGGAAATCCAGAAGCTGACCGGGGATGAGAACTTCACCATTCCATACTGGGACTGGAGAGATGCAGAAAACTGTGACGTTTGCACAGATGAGTACATGGGAGGGCGCAACCCTGCAAACCCTAATCTACTCAGCCCAGCATCCTTCTTCTCCTCTTGGCAGGTAAGGTGTGCAGGACATACAATATCCACGCTTAGAAGAACCTTAGCCATCACTTCTTCTGGCAGGTCTTCAGAAACCTCCCTTCCCATCTCTTCTTCTCCTGTCAAGCCTAGAAAATGTCCTCTGTCAAGAGCTCTCAACATACCTCCTAATTTTCCTTTATAGCACACTTCACAATTGCAGTTCCATAGAGATTTGTGTGGTTCTTTGTCCAATATCCTGTACTTGGGTCCTAAAATCTAATGAATAAAAAGTACTTGGTTCATCACTCTACCTCCTAGCACATAATAAGATGCCAGGCAAATTGTAAGAGCTCATGAAGTATTTGTTGAACCAGTGGATGAATGAGTATTTGGATGATTAAGTAAAAAAAATGATTTAGGTCAATATTTCTGAAATTTTTATTCCCAATAAAATTCAGTGCATAAATTGAAAATACAAATCTCTGGCCATATCCCAGGAATCCCATTGATGAGAATATTCAAAGGAGGGTCCTGGGAAGATATCATTTACTAAATGTCTATAGTGATTATTACCATTAGGAATTTAGGGGAATATTACTTAGATTAAATCTTCTTTAAAAAAATATGAATACTCAGGCTTAAACAGGTAAATAATGAAAATAGCTAATATTCATTGATCGATCAGCAAGTGTGAGGCCCTGTTCTGAGTAGTTTTGTGCATTAATTCATTTAATAGTCTTACTAACCTTCCCCATGTTAAAGATTTTTTTTTAGAAAACCTGAGGCATAGAGATACTATGTAACTTGTACAGGATATCAAAGCTAGTAAGCAGCAGAGACAAAATTTGTTCCCAGGTAGCCTGGTTGCACGACCACCCTATAATATTTCCAAGGACATATCTGCAATGATGTCTTTAGCCAAAGGATCTGGCCCATCCTGACTTACTTTTTTCAATAGGATGCAGAAGAAATGAGCACTTTTCCTAAACATGTGTAAACTTTTGAGGTATAGGATAAGAGATCGCTATTTTGAAATTTAATATCTATTTTTCCTATTTTTTCACTTTGGATTAGGGGCAAAATGTAGCCAAAAAAATATGCTTTTAATTATTCATTATTTTAAAACTATAAGGTAGAAGGAATGCTTGTCTGCCTGTGTTCCAACCATTTCTAACACAGCAGTTTTGACTAGCCGTGCTTTATGGAAATAAGCTCAATATTTAAATAAGATGGGAAGAATCTTGCCTTCTCTCCTGGAACTCTGCAATTTTGAAATGTGAACTGCTTCCCAAATACTTCCCCTCCCCCCTCCCCCACACTAAGTTCCTACAACTTCCAAATGGACCTATTGAAACTCGTTGAAAATGGCCACTGTAATATCTGGTGTCACTAATGTCAGCTATTTACCAAGAGTAAGGAGTGTATTTGTGCAGGAAAGGCTCGAAAAATGTGCTTCAAAAAAATCTATTTCAATAAGCCTTCAGACCTCCTACCTTAATCTATATAGTGCAAAACTCATCTAACTCTCACATCCTCTGTTACTGCTTAAAATACTGTTAAGCTTGAACATGGGATTTTTCAGTTAGCTATAATGCTTTCCTTAACTGTACAGCTTTTCTTGACCTAGAAAAATCGGTGGATTATCTAAATTACCAAAGTTAAAACATCCACACTGAAGCTTCATAGACAAATACTAATTGATATTTAATTATATGTGTGTGCATGTGTGTGTGTGTGTGTGTGCGCTCAGTTGTGTACACCTCTTTGTGACCCCATGGACTGTAGCTTGCCAGTATCCTCTGTCCATGAAATTTTTGAGGCAAAAATACTGGAGTGGGTTGTCATTTCCTCCCTCAGGAGATCTTCCTGACCCAGGGATTGAACCCATGTCTCCTGCCTCTCCTGTGTTGGCTGGCAGATTCTTTACCACTGAGCCACCTGGGAAGCCACTTAATTACATGAGAAGTACCAAATTATGTTAACTTTTTCCATTCATTTATTGATTTTTGAGTCAAATTTTTCTCTTTTTTCTTTATGATTGTATCCAATTTTACTTCTAAATAGTTTTTTTGTGTCTAGTATGTAAACACTAGGTTAAAATAGTTGCAGCAGTAGATTTAATATCATCCTATGATTAAACCACTGTGGAATAACTGGTGTTAAAAATAAAATTAGGAAATACAGGGGACAAAGACCACTGAAGAAAAGTGAGCAAACAATAATTTAAGTAAGGAAGGTGAAATGAGTGAACATTTATGTCCACCTTCTGTGAGCAGTGTCGCTGTGTGTGCTTACAGTCAAACTCAGTTCTAGCTGGCTAGTTCCATTCCTTTGCACATTTCTGGTTAAAGTCCTTTAAAAATGAAGGTCAGTTATTTATATCGATTTAATGCAATTAAATCAATGCAACTGAGCTAACTCCGAGAGATAGGGAAGCCTGGCATGCTACAGCCCACGGGGTCGCAAAGAGTGGGGCATGACTCTGCAACTGAACAAGAGCAATGCAGCGGTTCTCAGTATCTTCTAAATCACCCAACTAAGAACTTAAAGATTTGCATGTGCTGCACCATCTACCAAAAAAAAAAAAAAATCATACTCAGGAGGTCCACTGTGAAGTTCAAGCATCTGTATTTGTAAAACCTTCTACTGTAATTCTAATGCAGAGCCAGCCCCTAAGAATGACTGATTTAATTAACATGGAAATTGTTTTGGTATCTCTTTCACTTTACAAACTTAGGTTCTATAATAAACATATCACTAATTTCAATGCGTTTGCCTGAATCAAACACTCAAATAAAAAACTAGACTGTGTGAGATGGTGAGACTAAATAGCTTCCACACTTGGTGAGTTCATTAATATCTTCCTAAGTAGTTATACTCAGCCCCTTTGGTAAAAAAAAAAAAAAAAAGCCTCCTGCTTTTTCTTATTTTCAGACATCTTTTATTTCACACACACAAAAATGGAGTTTTGAGAAATTCATAGAATTTATTAACTCTTAGCTAAGAGACCGCCATTGGTGTGTAGTGTTGTACCTACATTTTGTAAAAGATAGTGAGCCCCCCCAAAAGTACAATAATTTGTCTAAGGTCATACAGCTGAGGACAAAAAAACCCAGTGCCTCTGACTCCAGTGCTATTTCAAGTCAACCGTGCAGTTTCCTATTTATAAAGGGCCATGTAGGCTGAGAAAGGATCAAATGAGCCACTAATTCATGGATGTAAATTCTGACTTGTAGTCACTTTAAGTCCCTTAAAGTTCAGTTGTACAGACAACTGTGGCAGATATTCTGAAGTAGTCCTTTTCATTCACGTTATAGTGAAAATATTCCATTAGGTGTTTATTCACAACCCTTATTCAGGTAGAATTGACCTTCACCCTTGTGTACTATCATTACACTTTGTACAGATTTTATAACATGGTACCTATAATTCTTCAGGTTTTCAGACCTGTCTTTATCTAACAGACTGCCAGCTGCTCCAATGTAGAAACCATTTCTAATTTATCTTTATATCCACAGAACCCAGGAACATAATATACACATAGAATGGGCTTTATCAGTATATGCTATATTGAACAAAATTGAAAATCACAGAAACATTAGCCCCATTGCTAACACACATAAAAAACTAAACTCTGTATACACATAGCTAGATTTCTAGAACCTTAAACCATACTTTATAGCACTGGATAACCAAGGCCAAGAAAACAATGATGCCAAAATAAGCAGCAATTTATAATCTGGAATAAAACATTTTTGGTAGCTTTCTCTAGGTGTGTGTGTGTGTGTGCAAAAAAAGAAAGCACACATAGAGAAGATCAAGCATGTTATAACCCAATCTGAGTTTTAAGTGAGACTAATAATATTTACTGACAAGGTTTATTACTAAATAAAGTAATATGTTAAAAAGCATTACTTAATTACTAAATGTTACTTTTTATAGAAAGCTTATTTTCAGTATTCATATCTCTTTTGTATATTTGTTCATTTATTTTTTGGTTTGTTTAATTCCAAGAGCTTTTAAACTAGAAGCATGTTTAAAGTGCTCCTGAATTAAAGTCGTTCACTGATTTTGGAGGTGGGGGGGCGAACTATGCTCAACACAGTTAGATCCAATGTTACGCAAGAATAGCTGTTATGATGGATCAAAATAAAGAGAAAAAAAACATTTCCAAGATGATGGACATGAGTGAAGTATGGCCAGGGAATTCACTCATCAGGTGAAAAGCACATCACATGGAAGCAAACAGTAGGAAGAAAAAAAGTTACATTTCAGCAGAGAGTCATGGGTTTTAGGTAACCATGGCAACAGCTCAGTGAAATAACAGCTTCTCTTTTTTTCTTTATGAAAAAGGTTCTGTGGAATGTCATATGTTTTACATTCTTTTAGACAAACCTCTAATGCCATAATAAAATTTTTGCTCCTAAAGCTTTTAATAGCTGGGCTTTTTTTCCTGCTATTTTTTTAAATTTAAGAGAATACTAAGCTCACCTTCTCCATTAATACATCCGTTTCTTCTTCCTCTTTTTCATTTGATTTGGGACACTTGATTTTTCCCCACATGATGTAAGTCACCTTTGTTGAAATAGAAAAAGAACAAATTCCTCATCAGAAGACTTTTGTCACTTACCAGATTCTACCTCTGCCACTTATCAGATGATATTGGACAAGTCATTTGTAATCTTTGACCTTTGGCTTCTTTTCTCAACAGAAAAAAATGGGGTGCAATTAAGATATATGTGTGCTTTCTGTGCTAATGAAAATACTAAGCTGAATGGAAAGCAGATTAATGAAGTGGAAGGCGATAGTCTTTTGAGCCATAAAAACATGACTTTTGTAACTCACTTAGCTACAAGATCCTGGAGAAGTTACTTAATTATCTGAGACCTTTTCCCCCTGAAAAATTAGAATAATATATTTTAAAGCATTATTTGGAAGGGATTCAATGAAAACTGTTAATGTAAAATGACTAGTTTAGTATCTGACATATTTTTTTAATTTTAAGTATGGAATTATTATCACAATATATCCTCATCATGTGATATATTGATGATAGCTATTATAATGATTATTCATCCTGTGTAATAGAGTCAGAGTTAACAATTTGGTGGCCTGCCCAATAGTCTTGTATGCAATAATAATATAATAGCTGTCATTATTAAACACTCTCTACTTGGCATTATATACTAAGTGCTTTTCATAGGTAAAATTATTTGATCCTTCATAAAAAGTTGTTATAGTCCCCCTTTACAGATGAAAAACCTTGACATTAAGAGATTATGTAATTTGCTCAGTTTGGAAACCATGTCTGGTTGCAATCTCCATGATGGTAGCTAGTGCTAATACTTTCTCCTACCCTGCGTCCCCGTCTGTATCAAATATAAGAACAATAATTTGAGATTTATTTCAAATTATTTCTGGAACTGGGGTAGATTTCCTCCTTGTTACTAATACATTTAGCCATCTGGACATTTAGTCACTTGGCAGTTGTAACTTAAGCAAAATAGTTTCATTCAGACCGCTCTAATTTAACTGAGTCTACTGCAGGAGTCTTCTAAGCAGTAGGAATTTTTAGATCTTTTGAAAATATCTGGATATGATTTATTATTCAAACAGGAATGAAAATGCTTCCATCTATATACATGCTGTGATGGGTAGTTAATTAACAGTATAAAGGGATCCAATATATTATATTTAATGCAAAAATTGTTGTTGTTGTTCCATCCCTAAGCTGTGTCTGACTATTTGCTACCCCATGGGCTGTATACACCAGGCTTCCCTGTCCTTCAGTAGTCCCCAAAGCAAAGAAATGTTTCTGCTTTTCAATATGCTGTCTAGGTATGTCATAGCTTTTCTTCCAAGGAGCAAGTGTCTTTTAACTTCATGGCTGCAGTCACTGTCTGCAGTGATTTTAGAGCCCAAGAAAATAAAGTCTGTCACTGTTTCCACTGTTTTGCCAGGAAGTGATGGGACTGGATGCCATGATCTTAGTTTTCTGAATGCTGAGTCTTAAGTAAGCTTTTTCACTCTCTTCTTTCACCTTCATCAAGAAGCTCTTTAGTTCACTTTCTGCCATAATGGTGGTATCATTTGCATATCTGAGGTTATTGATGTTTCGCATGATGTACTCTGATATAAGTTAAATAAGCAAGATGGCAATATACAGCCTTGATGTACTCCTTTCCCAATTTTGAACCAGTCTGTTATATATATTTAATGTATATTTATATATAAATAATGTGTTTAAGCATATTTTAAAAATAAACACATGTAAATATGATATATATTAACATTATATTTATTATTTCTTATTACTGTTGAAGAAATTGAGACTTAGCAAGCCTAAATAATATATTCATTGACACATTGCTAGTAAGTAGCTGAACCAGAATTAAAGCCCACACCAATGTGAATCTGGAACCTAATTTTTTTCTAACACACAACTGACTTTCGCAGCTGGATCACAGAATTTGTAAACAGAGATTCAAGATGTATTCTGGAGGTAGAATTGACAAGTTTGGCTGATGATTTCAATGTGAAAAGTAAAGGGGAACAAAATGCAAACGATAACAGTCTTTGGCTATAAAATGATTTATGGACTTCTGGTTTAAGTTTCAGGACAGTTGATGTGACTGGACGTATAGGGAGAGGAATACAATTTTTTAACCTTATTTTAATTTCAAGTTTTTTCCATTTTTTAACTTCTTTTTAAATAATTTTTATAGTAAAGTGGCTCGGTGGTAAAAACACACTTACCAGTGCAGGAGACACAGGTTTGATCCCTAGGTCAGGAAGATCGCCTGGAAGAAGGAAATGACAACCCACTCCAGTATCCTTTGGTGGAAAATCCCATGGACAGAGGAGCCTGGTGGGCTAAAGTCCATGGGGTCACAAGATTCAAACACAACTTAGCAACTAAACAATAATAACAACATAGTTGATTTACAATGTTGTGCTAGTTTCGGGTGTACCCCAAAGTGATTCAGTTATACATGCATATATATCTTTTTTTCAGATTTTTCCCCTTATTAGCTATTACAAAGGAACAATTTTCTTTTTTATTTTTAAATACTACATTTGAGATGCCTGTGAGATAACACTGAAATATGAAGTCAGAGATGGATATACAGGGTTAGAGCTCAGAGGAGAGCTTTTGAACTTGAGATAGGAATTAGAAAGTTCTTATCATGCAGTGGCATGTAAGCCATGAAACTGGTTTTGTAGCCAAGGAGGCAGATAGAGAAAGAATTAAAAAAAAGGGTATAGACCTAAACTCTGGGCCATGGCTAGCTTCACAAGCATATGCCCAATGAAGTCACACAATGGATGTTTAGCAAATGTTTGTCAAATTAATTTTCCTAACAAATATTTGACAACAATTATATGAAGTAATTATTATTATCCTCATTTGCTAGATGAGACCTATGGAATTTCTTTTCCTTTTTTTGGGGGGGGGCAGAATTTATTTTCTTAAGTGGTAGACGCAAGACTAGAACTATGGTCTGAACTGTAACTTTCATGGGTCACAGTTACTCTGCAACCCTCAGAAAGCTGCTTCCTTCAACAATTTAAGACATGAATCTCCTGATGATTAGACATCCAAATATCCAAAATCCAAATAAAGAATCCCAACCTCTCTACCTTCCCCCTTTTACAACACTCATTTAACACAGAGGCGTTCTGTGCAGATCGTCTGCAGCAGATTGGAGGAGTACAACAGTCGCCAGGCTTTATGCAACGGGACGTCTGAGGGACCATTACTGCGCAATCCTGGAAACCACGACAAAGCCAGGACCCCGAGGCTCCCCTCCTCGGCTGATGTGGAGTTTTGCTTGAGTTTGACCCAGTATGAATCAGGTTCCATGGATAAAGCTGCCAACTTCAGCTTTAGAAATACACTGGAAGGTAAATGCTTTTTCCCCTCACTCATTTAAATTTCCTTTTTTTCTAAATTTATGTTTACAAACTCTTATCCAAAACCCTGGGCCCAGAAGTGTTTGCGAATATGATAATATAAATATAACCAATCACTCTAGCAGAATGTGGGTGGCACACATATTCCAAAACATGAATAACTCTTCAGGAAAATGTATGACTATACCTACTGTGGCAATAAATAGAAACAATAGGTGACCTAATGGAGAATAAAGTCTGGTTTTACCACTAAAATATATGGGTGCCAAACAAAATAACACATTCTTAGAATTTTTGTATTTTGGAATCACAGATATAGGACTGTGGACCTATCATATTTTTCTAACTTTTAGTATTTTTCTCTAGTTTAAAATATTCTGAACACAAGATTCTTTGAGACAAGGCCATGTTCTTAACTATAATAAGGATAAAATCCACAGGTCAGGTTAAGGTCCCATCCTGTTATCCCTCAAGTTTTCTGTGCTTTATCAGAAGGCCTACTTATTTCTCCTGCAGAGCTCTCAACCTTGCTTGCACCTTCACTTAAGTACCTGTTCATCCTTCTCTGCTCAGCACCATCTCAGTCATGAGAACCCAACTCCGCAACCTCAATTTTCATTGTGGAAACAAACCTACAAACAAAGAGAAAACAGGAACATTCACTCAAGTTACAAGTTAATTTGAGTTCCAGGAAGACATAGGCTGCCAATTCGTGGTAAGGCAGATACTCAAAATTTACCACTAGATATTTTATCTCTTTGGCATCTTACCGTGGAGATGAAAGTTTCTCTTTTCCTATTTCCTTCCCCTAACCTCCTTAACTTTTTGCTTGATTCTCGCCATTGTGGTTGCTGCTGTGTCCTCTAACTTCTGTTGCTGAGTATGCAGAATAGTTTCATTGTCTCTTTCATTTTCCTGTATTCTTCTAATCCCGAACACCTTAGAGCCTTGCTTTTTCCCAGAAGAATTTAAATAAGGAGAGTATTACCCTAAAGAGGAAACATGGTGCAGTTATTAAAATAAAAATTTTGTTTATTTTCCTTAAATAGTATTAGTAATTAATGTTTTCCAATAGTCACCATATGCAAGGCACCATGCCAAAGATACTGTGTAGCACTGTCTTACAACCATTCTTACAACCATTCTCTGAGGAAGTAGCATTGTTATTTCCAATTTAAAGAGAGGAAACAAGATCAGAGATATTAAGTAATTTGGCTGCCATCCATTTGGTAAGTGGCAGAGCTAAATATGTTCCTAGATTTGGCAAGTGCCAAAATCCAAGAGTCTTTTCTATTGTACTCTGATGACCCTGAGTGAGTTGAACATTTTTTGAAGGTTGAATATCAAGCTGGTCCTGCAATAATATAACAGGAGAAGTCAATGAATGGTGTCCAAGAGTCTGAACCTACAAGCTAAGAGAAAGGCACACAGACAAGTTGGTGGTCACCACATGGGAGGACTGGGCACACGGTTGGATTTTGCAGCGGTTAATAGCTAGATTCCAGATGTCGAATTAAAGATATTATAAAGCAGGGCTTGATTCTTAAGGTAATTATAATCCATTACAGGTTCAGTCAGTTGTGTCCAACTCTCTGTGACCCCATGGACTGCAGCACTCTAGGCCTCCCTGTACATCGCCAACACCCGGAGTTTACCCAAACTCAAGTCCATTGAGTCAGTGATGCCATCCAACCATCTCTTCCTCTGTCGTCCCCTTCTCCTCCTGCCCTCAATCTTTCCCAGCATCAGGGTCTTTTCAAATGAGTCAGCTCTTCACATCAGGTGGCCAAGGTATTGGAGTTTCGCCTTCAGCATCAGTCCTTCCAATGAACACCCAGGACTGAACTCCTTTAGGATGGACTGGTTGGATCTCCTTGCAGTCCAAGGGACTCTCAAGAATCTTCTCCAACACCACAGTTCAAAAGGATCAATTCTTTGGTGCTCAGCTTTCTTTATAGTCCAACTCTCACATCCATACATGACTACTGGAAAAACCATAGCCTTGACTAGATGGACTTTTGTTGGCAAAGTAATGTCTCTGCTTTTTAATATGCTGTCTAGGTTGGTCATAGCTTTCCTTCTAAGGATCTTTTAATTTCATGGCTGCAGTCACCATCTGCAGTGATTCTGGAGCCCCCAAAAATAAAATCAGCCACTGTTTCCACTGTTTCCCCATCTATTTGCCATGAAGTGATGGGACAATATACCATGATCTTAGTTTTCTGAATTTTGAGCTTTAAGCCAACTTTTTCACTCTCCTCTTTCATGTTCTTCAAGAGGCTCTTTAGCTCTTCTTTGCTTTCTGCCATAAGGGTGGTGTCATCTGCATATCTGAGGTTATTGATATTTCTCCCAGCAATCTTGATTCCAGCTTGTGCTTCCTCCAGCCCAGTGTCTCTCATGATGTACTCTGATATAAGTTATATAAGCAGGGTGACAATATACAGCCTTGATGTACTCCTTTTCCTATTTGGAACCAGTCTGTTGTTCCATGTCCAGTCTGAAATGCAGTACTTGGATGCAATCTCAAAAACAACAGAATGATCTCTGTTCATTTTCAAGGCAAACCATTCAATATCACAGTAATCAAAATCTATGCCCCAACCAGTAATGCTGAAGAAGCTGAACTTGAATGGTTCTATGAAGACCTACAAGACCTTCTAGAACTAACACCCAAAAAAGATGTCCTTTTCACTATACGGGACTGGATTGCAAAAGTAGGAAGTCAAGAAATACCTGGAGTAACAGGCAAATTTGGCCTTTGAGTACAGAGTGAAGCAGGGCAAAGGCTAAGAGAGTTTTGCCAAGAGAACGCACTGGTCATAGCAAACACCCTCTTCCAACAACACAAGAGAAGACTCTACACATGGACATCACCAGATGGTCAATACCGAAATCAGATTGATTATATTCTTTGCAGCCAAAGATGGAGAAGTTCTATACAGTCAGCAAAAACAAGACTGGGAGCTTACTGTGGCACAGACCATGAACGCCTTATTGCCAAAATCAGACTTAAACTGCAGAAAGTAGGGAAAACCACTAGACCATTCAGGTATGACCTAAGTCAAATCCTTTACAATTATACAGTGGAAGTGACAAATAGATTCAAGGGATTAGATCTGCTAGACAGAGTGCCTGAAAAACTATGGATGGAGGTCCGTGACATTGTACAAGAGGCAGGGATCAAGACCATTACAGGTTATCCAGACATATTTTATAACAGTGAGAAAGCATGAACTTTGTTATCTGGGAAATTAGGCTGATCTTAAAAATAACATAGGGAGCCTCATTTCTCTGGATCTCAAGTCAAAAAAGAAAACTGGCTTGAGTCATGTCAACAGAGCCAGTGGCTTTCAAATAAGTTTCTAATATACAGAATCAGTAGAGGACATCATGCTTATTGTAAATAATTTGTTAATACTAATAAGTTATATTTGTAAATAATTTTTCTCATATAAAGCCATCTTATGTACACACAATCTAGTACTCTTTCTTGAGGAGAGAAAAGACATTATAGAACATAATATTAATAGTATTCAATGTGTGTTTGATGATGAAAACATAAATATTATCTAAAACTCTTCCAATTGCACCTAACCCAACACTTAGTTTATCTATACCCATTGTATGAAGCCTATTTACTGGTAGCAAGATGTCAGAAAACATTGATCTAAGTCACCAGCAAGAGCTTTTCCTTATAAGGGACACATTTCTTTATTCTTATCTTTAAACTTTTACTAAGAAATAATGTTAAGCTTACAGAAAATTTACAGCAATAAAATCTGTAAAAAGCCATACATATGCTTTATATTCAGGTTCACTTACTGTTTACATTAAAATTTTTTTTTCTTTCTCTCATTCACACATATACTTTCTACTCAGATTCGTTTACTGTTTACATTTTATATATTTTTTTCTCCCTTTCTCTCTTATTCTGAACCATCTGAGGATAAATTGCATAGATAAATTGCCAGGGTAAAGAATACTTTACCGTTGGATATTTCAGTGTATCATTCTCTTAAATAGAGACAGTTAACAACTTCAGTAAATTCTATATAGGTGTAATGCTTTAATCTAATCTGCTGTTTATATTGCAATATTTTTAATTCACTAATAAAATCCTTTATATCATTTTTTCTTCTCTGTAACAGGGTCTAGTTTAGGGTAAGGTGGCATTTCGTTGTTCTGTCTCTTTGAGTTTCTTTTAATCTGAAATATTTTCACAACCTATTCTTAAATGACATTCACAATTTTTAGAGAATATAGTCTCCCAATTTTAAATAAAATGTTCCTACTTTTAGCGGGTGGGCCTCCCAAGTGACTCAGTGGTAAAAAACCTACCTGCCAATGCAGGAGACCCTGGAGATGCGGGTTCAGTCCCTGGATCGGAAAGATCCCCTGGAGTAGGAAGTGGCAACCACTCCAGTATTCTTGCCTGAAAAACTCCATGGACAGAGGAGCTTGGTGGGTTGTATGTAGTCCATGGAGTTGCAAAGAGTTGGACATGACCGAGCATGCACACAACACATTTTAAATAGAATTTTTAATAGAATGGATCCGGGTAGTGTATTCTTAGCCAGAATTTTACAGAAGTGTTTTGTGTCTTTCTAAGCGAGTATAACATCTGAAGGCACATGGTGAACATGTCTCACTTTGGCGATGTTAATTTCATCACCTGCTCTAGATGTGGCCCAGATTCCCCACTGCACAATAACCATTCCAGATTTCACCACTGAACACACCTTTAAGCTGATTCTTGTGACTCTGTGTCTCTGTTTCATGACCCTATCATTTTTAGCATTTCTTTCTTTTTTTTTTTCTGGTGCAAAAAAGTAGGCTAGATTCTTCTTGTGCCTACACTGCGCAAAGCCTGGAATCAGCCATATCTCCAAGAAACATTGGTTCCTCTCAGTGGGGAAGGACAAAGACAAAGATCAAGATTGAGAGAATAGTTTGCTCAGTGGAGAGACACAGTTCATCTCAAAGCCAGGATAGGAGCTAAGGATGCAGGGTGTCTTGGGCTTCAGGGAGTGCTCAAGTGGGTACAGCTGCCGGGAGAACAAGACTGGAGGAGCAGGAACACAGCCAAACACTGCTCTGTGCTCCCTCGTTAATGCCGGTGGAGTTGAACTGTGGGTTTGATTGAGCCTCACAGTTATCGCTGCCTTTTTCTTTTCTTTTGGGTCTTGTTAGAGGTATGTAATGTACTCCCCATAAAAAAGATTCCCACAGTTAATCCTGCGATGGAGGAACTGCAGCTTTCCTCTTAGATTTAAATGCTGAAGTAAAGATTGAAGATGTGCGATTTATGAATTGCATAAAAGATCCCCAGAAAGCAAAGAAAAATTAGCATGCATTATAAAAGGTAGTCTTCTGATTAGGTGGTCCCTGTGGAGTATGGGCTATGGATTCAAAGAAGAATCTTCTCATGTGCAAATCTCTGATACCCATGGTGTGTTGCATTGCACGCTTTATAATAATGTCAATGCAAAATTCATACTGGAGTGGATATTGGAAGATGGGTATGGGTTGGCAGTTTAGCAAAGTAGTTAAAGGCAATCAAGGTGACTGGGATTTGATTTAAATCCTACCACTTCCTACATCTGTTACCTTGAGTAAGCTATTTAACTTCTCAGGGCCTTAATGTCATCATCTGGAAAATGTAGATAAGGATAATAACTTACAGTGTTCATGTAAGGGTTTAACAATACAATACATGTAAGGAACATACAAGATTTCTTCAATAAATGGCAGCTATTATTATGTTAAACTGGAATTAGTTTTTGACAACTTGGTTATCAGTCATTACTTTTTTTGACAATTAGCTTAGAAGCAAAGTATAGACTGAGTCCTGAGAAAACAGATTATGATGTGCTAGGTATAGAGAAAAACATAGGGAGGAGCAAAGATAGAAAAAAAATTTCTTGAGATAGACTCAGGGAAGGACCATTTCTGGAAATAAAAGCTATTGCTTTTCAGGGTGAATTCCCAGAACCAAGGAGAAAAGAGCAAAAGTAGCTTCCATTACCTAAAATAGTAGAAGGTGCAGGAACAAGGAACAACTCTAACTGAATGGTATGTTTCAGCCTCAAGCACATTGCAACATAGAACCATGGGACTTATAGTTGGAAGACTCTTCCCAATGTATTCATTTCAACATCTCGCATTTTGCTGACATGACATGGTATGTCAGCAAAATGGTATGTCTATGTGGCCATTTAAGGATACAGATCAACCTATCTCATTAGGAAAAAAAAGGAAGTTCTTTAGGTTAAGATGAAATCTAAATTGCATTATCCTGGTACTATGGGAAATTATGAAAGTTCAAAGACATACAAAGATGACTCTTACACACTTTGTGACCTTGAGAAGCTCACCATCTAGTGAGAAAACATCACACAAATCCACAAGGAAAACACAATGTGATGGTCAATATAAAATGAGATAGGAACCCAGAGCTAAACCAGAACTATCTCCCAAGCTGGTGAAACTGGAACTGAAAGTTGAAATATCAGCAACTTCTCACCAAGAAAAGAAGGGAAGGAAAAGCATTTCTAGTAGAGGAAACAACTTATGCATTGGAATAGAAGTATGAAAACATAACTGTAGATAGAACAAAAGGAGAAAATATATATGGCTAGAATATTGTTTATAGTGAAAGTGAAATTCACTCAGTCATGTCCAGTTCTTTGCAACACCATGGACTATACAGTCCCTGGAATTCTCCAGGCCAGAATACTGGAGTGTGGGTAGCCTTTCCCTTCTCCAGGGGATCTTCCCAATCCAGGGACTGAACCCAGATCTCCCACATTGCAGGTGAATTCTTTACCAGATGAGCCATAACGGAAGCCCAAGGATACTGCAGCAGGTGTCTTATCCCTTCTCCAGTGGATCTTCCCGAACCAGGAATCGAACTGGGGTCTCCTGCATTGTGGATGGATTCTTTATCAACTGAGCTATGAGGGAAGCCCATGTTTATATTGAGAAATAGCAAAGACATATAGAAGGTGGATCACAGAAAAAGCAAGGGAATTCCAAAAAAAATCTGCTTCATTGACTATGCTAAAGCCCTTGACTGTGTGGATCACAAAAAAACTATGGAATATTCTTAATGAGATGAGAATACCAGACCACATTACCTGCCTCCTGAGAAACCTGTATGCAGGACAAGAAGCAACAGTTACAACTGGACATGGAATACGGGACTGGTTCAAAATTAGGAAAGGAGTACATCAAGGCTATATATTGTCACCCTGCTTATTTAACTTATATGCAGAGAACATCATGCAAAATGCTGGGCTGAATGAAGCACAAGTTGGAATCAAGGTTGCTGGAAGAAATATCAACAACCTCAGATATGCAGATAACACCATTTTACTGGCAAAAAGTGATGAGAACTAAAAAGCCTCTAGATGAATGTGAAAGAGGAGAGTGAAAAAGCTGGCTTAAAACTCAGCATTCAAAAAACTAAGAATCATGGCATCCAGTCCTATCACTTCATGGCAAATTGACAAGAAAAATATGGAAACAGTGCCAGATTCATTTTCTTGGGCTCCAAAATCACTGCAGATGGTGGCTGCAGCCATGAAATTAAAAGATGCTTGCTCCTTTGAAGAAAAGCTATGACAACCTCGACAGTGTATTAAAAAGTAGAGATATCACTTTGCTGGCAAAGGCCCATATAGTCAAAGCTATGGTTTTTCCAGTAGTCATGGATAGATGTGAGATTTGGACCATAAAGAAAGCTGAGCACTGAAGAATTGATGCTTTCGAACTGTGGTGTTGGAGAAGACTCTTGAGAGTCCCTTGGACAGCAAGGAGATCAGATCAGTCAATCCTAAAGAAAATCAACTTTGAATATTCATTGGAAGGACTGATGTTGAAGTTGAAGCTCCAGTACTCTGGCCACCTAATGTGAAGAGTTGACTCATTTGAAAAGACCCTGATGCTGGGAAAGACTGAGGGCAAGAGGAGAAAGGGGTGACAGAGGATGAAATGTTTGAATGGCATCACTAACTCAATGGACATGAGTTTGAGCAAACTTAGGGAGATAGTGAAGGACAGAGAAGCCTGATGTGCTGCAGTCCATGGGGTAGCAAAGCATTGAACACGACTTAGCGACTGAACAAAAACAACAATAGAAGGTGTCGAATATACTAATCAATAAGCTGTGGGAGGATGATGAATGGTGAGGACTTTATCCAAAGTAGGATGAAGGAGATGAAGATGAGTTGTTTGGAGTATAGAAACTCTTGTAGACTCTAAGTACAGAGTATCATAAACACTTGGTGACTATTTTAGGAGGCAGAAAGGTAAACATCAGATTGAGAATTACGAAGCTTCTGCCATTGACTTCTAATAATTGGTCCTTGTTTTGTCCTCTTAAGCTGTATAACACTAAAACATCTAGTTTATGTAGCAGCTCTTCTAAAAAAATTCCTTCTATTATGATTCTCTGGAATCTTTTCTTCATGCAGTCTATCCACTCTATTTTATTGTGACACCCTGGAAAGTATCTTACCTTTTCATTTGCCAGAATTTTTTGAGGAGCAGTCTGGTGGTAGTTTAGTTGCTCAGTCATGTCCAACTCTTGTGACCCCAGGGACTGTAGCCCACCAGGCTCCTCTGTCCACGGGATTTCCCAAGCAAGCATACTAGAGTGGGTTGCCATTTCCTTCTCCAGAGGATCTTCCTGAGCCAGGGATCAAACCTGAGTCTCCTGTGTTGCAAGCGGCCTCCTGCATTACAGGTGGATTCTTTACCACTGAGCCACCAGGGAGGCCAGTCTAGGAAATGGTAAGTCAGTTCTGGGTTTTCAGGAAAGATAATGGGAATTTTGAAATTTTGAATAAAGTCTTAAGGTAACAGTGTTCACATCAGAAGAGAAAGGTCAGTGACAGGTCACAATGATGTCTCAAAGGATGTTCTAGTTTCCAGTCTCCCTGCCTGAGAAATGGACTTTCTTAGTATATCCAGAAATGGTCACACAAACTCAAAATATAAATTAAACTGAGAACTACTGTGTAAACCAGAATGCCAAGGAGACTGTTTACGTGCGATGAGACATTCTAGTGATGGGAAGGCTCAAGCTCTTCCTTACCCATCTTCTTTACCAGTGCTGAGAAAATCAGAAAACTAAGTAGGTTGGTATAGATTGGTGTCCTCTGACTTAGAATAAGGTGGAAGGTTCTGAGAAAGAGTTCATGCAGACCAGAAAAATCTTTCTTTGCCTGGATTACTTAACTCCCCAGAATTATCACCTTGCCAACCTTGTTGATATTCTGAACAGGCAATGATCCTGATCATAAAAATAACAATAAAATCCCCTTTGTGCCAGACTTCTCATTTCCCACATGCTCTATCATTTAATCCTTGCAACACGATTGCAATATTTAATATTCACAAATTAAGCTGAAGCACCATCTTCAGTGAAGTAGTTATTCCAATGAGTTTAGGAGACATCCTGTCTCCTTCTAGTTGAATGAGCTGATTGAACTACTTTGACTCGAAGAATATTCTTTTTTCTCTTTCCTTCAAACTCTCAGTGCACATAGGATCCTTTCTATTATATGTAAGAAATTTAAATAAGTATCCTGGATATTATTGTCTGAGTGAGTTTGCTTTGAACTGGGATTCTTTTATTAGGAGGTAATGTTACCTTTTTAAAAAGCCTGAAATAATATGGAGTGCTATATTATGGAGAAGGTTTTGTGGATATGCAAGCATGTTTTTAAGATTTCTAGGGCAGAAGCTGCTCATGGAAAGAGCTAATACTTATGTATTACATTCACAGAAAAACAAATCAAACATAATTCATATATATGTATATGAATATATATATATATATATATATATATATATATATATATATAATCTTTTAAATTCTTGATCAGTGCTTTGCTCCCCAAGGCTGAAGGGTGGCAAGACCAGGCTATGTTCATTTTATCTGGTCATTAGAAGCTGTCTAGTCAGGGTGCGATGAGAGCCTGCTGAAACTATGATTCTTAGAGCATTAGGGAGCATTTGAATTTTTGCAGAGAGAATTTTTTTTCTAGACCCATGATGCTGTTCAGATATCTAGAAGGTAGAAAAATAACAGTTTTATATTTTTCTCAGAAAAAAAAAACTCTTAAAAGCAGAACAAGCAGTTTAAAATCTGGGGATATTATTGCTTGATACTCAGGAAACTTTTAGCAACAAATGTGGTAATGATACAGCCTGGAGCTCTCGTTATAAAAAAGAAAAAAAAAATGGAGTGTCAGTCCCTATGTATTTATATGTTTTTAAATGACTTCTGATTCGTTCCTCTTCTACTGGTTGTCCGGGCATGTAAATTATTCTTGCCAAATATTAATGTTGAAAAAGTAATTTATTTAAGACACATGTAATCTGTGCTATGAATTAAGAGGTTCTGGTATCATATACTGGCAAACACCATTTTAGAAAGCTACATTAGAGAAAGTACTAAGTCACTTCAGTTCTGTCCAACTGTTTGCAACCCCATGGACTGCAGCCTGCCAGGCACCTCTGTTCATGGGATTCTCCAGGCAAGAATACTGGAGTGAGTTGCCATGTCTTTCTCCAGGGGATCTCCCCGACCCAGGGATCGAATCCATGTCTCCTGCATTGGTAGGTGAGTTCTTTACCACTAGCGCCACCTGGGAAGTCCAAAGAGAAAAATATCTCATATTGGGACAGGGCCATTTAACCTTCACCTCAACCCTGCTGTCACTGACATCTATAACTGGGCCTATGGCTTTGGGTGGGCGGCCACTATTATCCTGATTGACTGTGCCTTCTTCTTCTGTTGCCTTCCCAACTATGAAGATGACCTGCTGGGCAATGCCAAGCCCAGGTACTTCTACACATCTGCCTAAGGTGGGGAATGAGCAGAAGAACATCACTGCTGCTGAGACAGATTCCAGAGAAAGAAACTGTTTTCCCCAGAATACTTTGAACCTGCTTTGGGGGCAATGTTCATATCATTAAACTATGGTCAAAATGCTAAAATAATCTGGGGAAAGTGTTTCTTAAATGGTGTTATAGTTTCATATTCATCTTTTATATATGTTTTGTAGTGTTAAGTAAGACTTACTTCTTTTAATTAATTACCTAATTATTAAGTTGGCTAAAAAGTTCATTCAGGCTTGTCCATAAGATTGATTGGAAAACTTGAACTCACTTTTTGGCCAACTCAATACTAATATGCCAATGTTTCCTTATATCTAACAATACCATTGATATTGCATTTGTAAAAGAATATGAGTATAAAAGCAACCCCATAATTTATAAGGTAAAAATGAGAAGGCTTCAAAGATTTGAGTAATCTGGTTAGGTTTTTGTATTTCCCAGATGGAATGGGTTGGGTCTATTAAGAACTAAGGAGAAGAAGAAGATACTGGTAAAAATTGTCAGTGAATAAATATTCTAAAAGAAGTGCAAAACGATATTTTTTCAAGCCTTTGGCTATTCAAAGAAGCAAAATTGGTTCCTAAATGCATGTCATTTGTGAGAATTTCTTTTTTTTTTTTTTGAGAATTTCTAATGAATATCATGAATAATTGATTTGGGGCGAAGCGTTCCATTAACTTAATATGACATCTAGGAAAGTATTCTTTCATTGCCAAAACCTGTAAGGCCTCCTCAAGCAGTGAAATCTTAAGATGAAATTTTCTCTTTTAAAGTGGTTCATAGGGTGGGGGTGTGGTAGAAAGCTACTAGTAATTCTGTGCTCTTTGGTGTCTACATGCTCTAGACCAGAGTAGACTGGATTAAAAAATGGACTGGTCTAATTCATATGACCTTTAAGTAGTATTAGGTTGTTCAGTAAAGCATTAGGAGGGCCATTCCCATCACAAAAGTAACATTAAATAGCCTAGAGAGAAGACATGGCTTGAATTTTTCATCTTTGGCTTGATCGGGTCTAATCATGTAGACACAGCTTCTGATAGATTGCAACTGTAAGCAAAAACTTAAATATGGTTAAAACCTGGTTTCCCTTGGTAAACAGATTAAAAATATCTGATGTAAAACGTTTAACAGAAGAAGTCAGGAATGTGGGATTTCTCTGACTTGCAAATATATCACATGGAATATTATTAGTTTTTTACTATTTGTACTTACATAATGAAAACCAATTCATTTTATATATCAAATTATTTTGTAAGTTGTAAAAATAGCAGTTGCAGTTTTATTATGAACTTTTCTCAATAAACCAGGTGATCTTAAAAAATAAAAGGGATTGAAATACTCATTTTGAAGGCATGTAGCAATATACTTGAGCATCAATTCTAACATTATGAGCATCTTCTCCCTCATTTAAAAATGTATTTAATAATTACATATCGAGGCTATTGTGAGTACCTCTGACTGTGTATGCAAGAAATGTTTCCTTTCCCCCCCACACCTGTCTTCTTTACAATCTCATTAGACATCCCAACTTCCCTTATAATTAGGCATAGGTTACTAGTTTAATGATATGTATTCACTAATAATAGACAGTTTTCATTTAGTTTTTTTTTACCTTTTGAAGGTAAAAAATGGCAAACAGCCATTTTCCACAGGATAATTTTTTTTTCCAATAAATATCTCAACTTAAGGGCCTAGAAGATCTTTAAGGAGAAGGTTAACAATGTATCTTTTCTAAATGTAGAGTCAGGCATTTGGTCTGTGGAGATTTCACTTCCTTGGGATAAATTTTGGGGAAAATGCCACCACTCATTAGCAATAAAAACACTGCAAAGAAAAACCAGAATTCTATTTTATGCACTTGTTCACTGAAAAATTATGAGTTGGGAGACTTGAGGAACCAAATACAATTTGGCTATGCCTCATGTATTTGTACGACTGCTTTATAATCTTCTATAGCAATTGATCTAAAATACTGTATTTTGGTTTCAGTACCTACTTACAAATCTTATAATGTATGGAGAACTCCAAAAAGCTTTTTTTTATGTGGGTTATATTGATAGCTACTTGCCAACTAAAACATAAGATTTGAAAATATTTATATAATAATATTAGTCATTCCATGCGAGTATAAATAACATAATTGCAATATATTTTCAAAAAAGTAGTGAGTGGCATGACACTGATTTATATATTTGCCAAAAAAAAGACATCTGGATTCTATGTCTGCTTCCATACTCAACATATTATGACAAGATATTTAATTTAAGACCTTGAAGAAAATCCATCTTCACACATACAAAATTGGAATAGGAACAGTGTTTTAAAAATATTTTTTGATAATTCTGGATCTTCTTTATCTTTCTCTACCAAAACTTTAGTGTAATTTCTTAAATGTTCAGTTGTACTGTCAAAGCTGAAAGCAGATCAATAAGCTTTTTGTATTTGTTATATTAAAATTTGTTGATCTATCTTACATTATGAATGATTTTTATCATAATTAGTTTGTAATATCACACATGGATCATTTGCAAAATACAGGTTCACTGCAATATGTAGATCTTTCAGATGCTGACATTTCTCATTGTACAATACTAAATGTCAAATTTATTAATATCACCAACAATCTCATGAGGAATGTCTTTAAATACTGAGAATCTGGCAAAATTATAGTGATGGAATAAAACATTCCAAAATTCTAATTTTTGCTTAAAGCTAAAATTTTCTCATTGGCAAAAAATATCATCAGTTGTAAGTGACATACTTACTTTGAATAAATTGTCTACCAAACTGCCTAATTCTGAATAATCATAGTTAATTTCTCAATTGGGCCTTCAGGTAAAAATGGCATCCCTTGGAAAGTACTGTATATGGTTACTTCAGTTCTCAGCACAAGCACAAGTGCTTTTTCTCTAGATAACCATCATATTTCAAAATGTAGCAGAAATATTACATATATAAAATATTACATGTGTATCCCATTCTGGCTTCCCTAAGTTGCCAGAGCAGAACTTAGAGCTCTGATACACTTCTAACCTGCATCTGTTTTTATGGTCCAGCACTAATCACTCTACTCTATGTGGGAATCTTAGAAGAAATTCTTTTGTGAAAACTGTGGACATTTTAGCTGGTCAAAATATAGAAGAATCATAGTCAATACACTAATAAAAGTACACAGATTTCCACTTCTGAGAAAGTAGATTAGATATACTTTTCCCTATTCCTCTTTGTTCTTTAACATGAGTCTCAGCAATATATTTCTGAATGTGTCTCCTCAGTTAAAGGAAACAAAAGCAGAAATAAAAAATGAGACTATCTCAAGCTAAAAATCTTCTTCACAGTTAATAAAAGTAACAAAATGAAACAACAACCTACTGAATGGAAGAAGATACTTGCAAATCACATATCTGAATAAGGGGTTAATATCCAAATTATACAAAATTCATACAACTCAACAGCAAAAAGAAAACAAAAAACACAAAACCTAATTTAAAAATGGACTGAGGAGTTGGATAGACATTTTTTCAAAGATGGTCAACAGGCAGATGAAAAGATGTTCAACATCAGTAATTATTAGGGAAATGCAAATCAAAACCAAAATGAGATATCACCTCATAGCTGTTAGAATGGCTTTTATCAAAAGAAAATATCAATTTGAAAAAATATATTCCCTGAATCTGCCTTCAGTGTTGGAGACCCAGGTTCAATTGCTGGGTTGGGAAGATCCCCTGGAGAAGGAAATGGCAACCCACTCCAGTATTCTGCCTGAAGAATTCTATGGACAGATGAGCCTGACAGGCTACAGTCCATGGGGTTGCAGAGTTGGACGTGACTGAGCAACTAACACTACTTCTGTTCATATATATTCATTACAGCATTATTTATAAGATATGAAAACAGCCTAAATGACCATCAGTGGATGAGAAGTAAAGATGAGATAAACACACACACACAATGGTATATAACTTACCCTTGAAAAATAGAAAATTTTGCCATTTACAAAAACACGGATGGACCTTGAGGGTATTATGCTACATGAAATAAGTCAGACAAAGAAAGATATCCTATTATTTTACTAAAATAACAAACAAAAACCAAATAAATAAACAAAACAAAAGTAAAATAAATAGATACAGTGAACAGAATAGTTGTTACCAGAAGGGAAGGGGTTGAGAGAGAGCAGAAAGGGTAAATGGAGTGAACTGTATGATGACAGATGGAATTAAACTTTTGCTATGGTGTGTACAAAAGTTGAATATAATGTTGAACACATGAAACATATAACATCACAAACCAGTGCTACTTCAAAAAAATTAAAAAAAAAAACTTTTGACTTCTAAATCTCAAGAAACTTACTTAGGAAAATCTGGTCCTTTAAAATATCACAGCTACAAATGCCAAGGGTTAACTGTAGTCTCCATCTTTTTAGAGCCAATCAATTTAATGCCAGAGACTATGAATAATTATCCTTGCCATTTAAAAGTGAAATTTAAGAGGATGAAAGTGATTATTTATTTATCTAGGTCAATTTCAGCAGAAATTTATATTACAGCTTTAGCCGGATCCAAGAGAATACATGTGAAATAGCAGCTTATCTTCAATGCTGAGTGTGTGATGGGATACCACTTTCCTCAAGATAAAAGCTATTCAATTGTTTTTTAAAAAATTCATTAAGGTTACTACATTGTACAACTCTAGGGGCAACATCCAAGTTTTATTGTATTGTGCTAGGGAATGAAATTATCATAAAATACAACATAAATGGTACTCCCTAGGGTTGTGTATTTTTATTGTACTATAAATCTATTCTGTCTCAAAAATTAAAACTCAAAAAGTTTTGAGAGGTTACTACTAAATAAGGTATTTTAGTATACAATTTATCTGCCTGGTATCAGCCTTGATTTCTATTTATTATCCCCATTTCATAGATTAAAAAAAAGTATGTTGGCAGCCATCGGCTTGCAGCACATAAATCATAAGAGCTGAAATCCAAACGTAGATCATAAAACCTTGAATACAAATACCGAATTCTGAGCTCATAATCTCACTGGGAAATGTTTAGAAATATTATAAGGATACTATGATCCTTGAAGAATGACTTACTCACCTCAAGTCCCTGTGCCCAATGCACAGTGAGGCCAAATGATACCAAAACAGTTTGGGGCAGACAGAGGTTTATTGCAGAAGAGGGGTGGTTCACACCTTAAAAAAAAAGAAAAGAAAACACCAAACTCCCAGAAGCCTTGCTGCAAAATCCTTTTAAAGGCAAGGTGACGGATGTGGTTAATTGTTGCATACTTCTTGTTCTTGCAGCTGACCATACGGGTCAGGTCACGGTGTTCCTGTAAACCTCCAAACAACCAATACTATTATCTGTTCCGCAAAATTTTATCTAAAAGTATAATACTCTTAAAGTTTAACAACCAGAGAAGGGGCTCACGGAGCCGCCCTCAGATGTCAGAACAGGCTCCTTTCGCAGCTGCGGGGCAGCTGGTAAGAGGCCAGGCAGGAGGTCACCTCCGCCATCGACGCTCCTCACAGTAGCCCACAGGTCGCCACTCCCGCTTGGGGCTGCCTGGCTGTCACTGAGGGCGCCGCTGTTTCGGAGCTTTTACAAGCCAAACAAAGGGCCCCTGCCCTGCCCGGTGTCCACGCCGGCAAGCAAATGGGCCAGGTCCCACAGACTGCCACCCTGGGAGACTGCTGCCGTGGGGACCACCGTGACTCTGACCGTTGGTGGAGGGGACGGCTAACGGCAGCGCGCCAACGGCCAGTCTCGCGATAACAGCCTCACGCTAACCGCTGCTCCTGTTACACGCTCTCCTGAGCTCAAGACTTGAGACCTTGTGTAAGTCACTGAAGTTCACAGAGCACATCTTTTTCGTTTATACAATGGAGATAATATTTCTACATTATCTCTGAATGTCCATATATCAAATAAGATTATTGCTATTTAGTCAGTAAGTTGTCTCCAATTCTTTTGTGACCCCCATGGACTGTTGCTTGACAGGCTCTTCTGTCCATGGGATTTCCCAGGCAAGAATACTGGAGTGGGTTGCCATTTCTTCCTCCGATCAAATAAGATAATGTTTGTTAAATGTTAAATATTACAATGAAGAAAATACTGTTTAGGATTTATTCAAAGTATTAGAATTCTGTTACCTTTGGTCATTAATTTTAACCCTAACTGTATTTTTCTTTTCCATACTAGAATAAATTCAGAATCATGTGACAGTGACTTCACAGTAGGTAACTTGACAATAAAGGCTTTGAAAGCTTGTGAACTTGAAATTAAAACTTTGGTGTTTAAAAAGATAGAAAAGAATATATTGATAAAAAGGATCAGTTGTAATAAATACTGGAAGTATGGTAATTAATCAGGATAAGAAGCCCCACTTGTATATACACCAAAAGCAACTGTGATTTTAAGTATCCCTTCTGAGATTCCTTCCATATGCCATGAGTTTAATAGGACGTTGCTGAATTAGTCTATTTCTCCTCTGTTAAAGTATTGTAAGAAAAACACCCAAAATAATGTGACTCTGAAAAAGTGGTTGTTTATTTTGCTCTGATGAAACAGTGTGGAGGTAGATGATCCAGAACTGGTAGTACAATTCTATGGTCCTTGATTCCCAACTTCCACCTCTAGAAGGCATTCTAATGCCTTCACGCTAATCAGTAAGAAGCACACAAAATGGGGAAAGGAGCACATGTCCATTCCTCTTTAAAGACCTACCTTGAAGAGTTTCTTATCAATTCTATTTTATCCCTATGGTCACACAGACAGGGCCACACTTAGCTCTAAAGGGAAACTAACTGGAAAATAAAACCTCCAGCCAGTAGCCATGTGCCCCACATTTAGTATAGTCATTATTTGGAAAAGAAAGGAATTAGTATTAGTTAAAAAAAAAAAAAAGTAGCAGCTTCTGTCACAGTGCCTTTTCCTAGGGTTCATTGAAGTGCATAAAATTAAAATCATATACCTTTACCACAGTATTATGTCTGGGTTTCATTTAAAACAGCACTAATTCTCTAGTGGTAAATGATGTCAAAATATTCTTTTACTCCAGACTTTTCAAGTTATTAAACTTAAGAGCATTTGTTTTACAACAGGTAATTAGAATGTATAAGAGAAACATGCTAGGATAGTACAGACTGAATGTTTATGTTCTCTCCAAATTCTTGTGTTTGAAACTCTATCTCCTCCTCAGTGTGATGGTATTAGAAGTTGGACCTTTGGGATTTAATTGGGATTAGTTGAGGTCATGTGGGTGGAGCCTTCATGAATAGCATTAGTGCCCCTGTAAGTGACAACACAGTTTGCTTCCCCTTTCTGCTGTCTACCATGTGAGGGTATACCAGAATGTAGCAGTTTGCAACTTGGAAGAGTGCTCTCATCAAAACTTCATCAATGCCAGCACCCTAATCTCAGACTCTCAGCCTCCAGCAATCTAAGAAATAAATTTCTGTTATTTATAATACTCAGTCTATTGTACTTTGTTATGGTAGTCCAAACTGACAAGTCGTAGAAGCTGTAACAAACAAACCCAGTGGCCTAACCTAATAAAAATTGGTTGATTTCTTGCTCACACCAAGTCCAGTTTGGATGTTAATGGTTGGTGAGCAGTCTTTCACATGACCATTTTAATGGCTTCTCTAAACCCCATCTCCCTGATGATCTTCTGCATCTTCTGGGAGATAAGGGAAAAGCATATTTGAAGGGTCCTAGAGGAGGAATATATGGGCCAAACTGGAAGTGATCTACCTACCTACTGCCTACATTCTACTGTCCACAATTCATTGACAAGGCCACAACTGAGTATGAGTTTGGTTGTGCAAATAGGAGTTTGAGGAAATGGGTTTAGTGAACATATTAACAGATGTGTGTTAGGTCTTTCTGTCTGAGCCTTTTCAATTTTTTACCTTTCAGTTCAGTTCAGTTCAGTCACTCAGTTGTGTCCGACTCTGCGACCCCATGAATCACGCCAGGCCTTTGTCCATCACCAACTCTCGGAGTTTACTCAAACTCATGTCCATCGAGTCGGTGATGCCATCCAGCCATCTCATCCTCTGTCGTCCCCTTCTCCTTCTGCCCCCAATCCCTCCTAGCACCAGGGTCTTTTCCAATGAGTCAACTCTTCACATGAGGTGGCCAAAGTATTGGAGTTTCAGCTTCAGCATCAGTCCTTCCAGTGAACACCCAGGACTGATCTCCTCTAGGATGGACTGTTTGTATCTCCTTGCAGTCAAGGGACTCTCAAGAGTCTTCTCCAACACCACAGTTCAAAAGCATCAATTCTTCAGTGCTCAACTTTCTTCACAGTCCAACTCTCACATCCATATATGACCACTGAGAAAACCACAACCTTGACTAGACAGACCTTTGTTGGCAAAGTAATGTCTCTGCTTTTTAATATGCTATCTAGGTTGGTCATAACTTTTTACCCTTTAGGATCTAGTAAATGCTTGGAATTTTAGTTTTGGTCTAGGATGCTTCACTTATGTTGAAGCCTCAATTCTTGGCTGAGAAAAAAAAGTAAATGATTTTCTCTCACATGCCATTATTTACTTTTCTCCATTTTCTATAAAATTTTCACACTTAAGCTCATTTTTCAACAAGTATAAAAAGGCCATGAAATTCTGTTTTCCTTAGCCATTCCATGTCCTTTTTTCCAATGGAACCTCCCAAAATATATTTGATTATTTATGGATGAATAATTATTTCTATTAATATGGTTTGTTTGAAAAAAGAATTGCCTATCTTTTCTCTCCTAACATCTATTATCATCTACATGCTGAGCAACACCATACCTATTTTTCATACAAGCTCAGGGTCTTCTCTATATGTAATTAATTATTCCATCAGGAGAATATTGATAGGATCACATATTAAATAAAAGCATAAGAGCCAATTCAGGGCCAAGATCCATTTTACTCAATCATAAACCTTGGAATACTAAGGGCATGTACCAAAACTTGCAGCTTAAGTGATTTTATAACTATGCTATTGTACTTGAAATTTATTTGTAAAAATAAATAAAGAACTTTAAAATAAAATAAGGTCAAATAAAATTATGCCAGCAACTGGAGTTACATGGTTTTGGAAAGAAAAATAAATATTCCATATTTATTTATTCAACAAACTTTTATAGAGTATCCACTCTGTGCAGGCACTTTGCTATACACTAGGAATTATTGTTGTTCAGTTGCTCAGTTGTGTCTGACTCTGCGACCTCATGGACTGCAGCGTGCAAAGCTTCCCTGTCCTTTACCATCTCCTGGAGCTTGCTCAAACTCATGTCCATTGAGTTAATGATGCCGTCCAACCAACTCATCCTCTGTTGCCCCTTCTCCTGCCTTCAATCTGTCCCAGCATCGGGGTATTTTCTAATGAGCTGGCTCTTTGCATCAGGTGGCCAAAGTATTGGAGCTTCAGCTTCAGCATCAGTCCTTCCAATGAATGTTCAAGGTTGATTTCTTTTAGGATGGACTGGTTTGATCTCCATCCAGTCCAAGGGACTCTCAAGAGTCCTCTCCAATACCACAGTTCAAAAGCATCAATTCTTCGGCACTCAGCCTTCTTTATGGTCCAACTCTCACATCCATACATGATTACTGGAAAAACCACAGCTTTGACCTCATCCATCAGAGGGCAAACGGAATGAAAACCACAAGCATAGAAAACTAATCAAACTGATCACAGGGATCACAGCCTTGTCTAACTCAGTGAAACTATGGCCCGTGTAGGGGCACCCAAAACAGATGGTTTATGGTGGAGAGTTCTGACAAAACATGTTTCACTGGAGAAGGGAATGGCAAACAACTTCAGCAGTCTTGCCTTGAGAACCTCATGAACAGTATGAAAAGGCAAAAGGATATGACACTAGGAATAACTAGCAAATATGATGCAGATGTTTCTGTCTTGGAATTTGCAGTCTAATTAAGAACTAGGCCATGAATAACTGTAATCTAAAGAAAATAAATGACTAAAAGGGTGGAATATAATTAATGCTATGCTATAATTAAGTGCTATTAAATAGAGGGGACCTAAACAAGTGTTTATTGTCAGAGAAACTCTGAGGGTCTGATATCCTCAAAGATGAGCTGGAATATGTCAGGTAAGGTCCATAGAAAAAAAAAAGGAAAAAACAAATTTTTTCAGTCTGCTAAAAAATAGTCTTGCAAATTCCCAGAGTCCCTTGTAACTAAAAGCCACTGCTGACATCAATGTAGCCCTACATTTTCAGTTCCTAACAGCCTTTCACATCCGTTATCTTAATTACTCCTTTCAAATGACTAATACCATATTACACTCATAGATGAAGGACTGAGATTCAGAGAATTTAACTTGACAAGGTTACCCAGCTAATAGGTAGTAAAGTTAGACCATCACTAGGGTAGGTCATATCCGTAAGTCTTCCAAATAGAGTTTTATATGAAACATAAAGTTGTGGTTAACAGATTTGTGGTTGTTTAGTCACTAAGGTGTGTCCGACATTTAGAGGACCTGGCTCCTCTGGCCATGGGATATCCCAGGCAAGAATACTGGAGTGGGTTGCCATTTCCTGCGTTGACAGGCAAATTCTTTACCGCTGAACCACTGGGGAAGCCCGGTTAACAGATTACCCGGGTTAGAATCCTGATACTATTACTTACTAATTAGTTGACCTTTGGTCACTGTCTTGACTTGAATTCCTTCATTTACAAAATAAGGAAAATCATAATACCTACCTCATACATCGTTGTAAAATTTATGTGATCTTTACAGATACCTGTAAATGCTTATCTATTAATGGAAAAATTTCATTAAGTGATAAAGTCACTGTCTTGTATGTTGATGCATAGTCTATTTTCTAACTTCATTTAGAAAGTAAATTCTAAACAATGGAATAGACCAGTATTTGAGACCTCCAGTGGACAAAAAATGTTTCAGAAAAACATTATTTCTAAGCTGAGTTGATATCCAAATTGTAGCAAAATGATAGTACTTTCTACTTAGAAAGACTCATAAAAGCGATCTTTGAGATGGAGTTATATCTCTATTCTAGAAACTTCTAAAAAATGAAATATCAAAAACTTAAAGACAGAGTCAGTGTTACTGATTTTTCTTTTCACCTTGTGCTCTGATATGGCTTTGCATGGTATTGGTGCTAGTAAATAGCCCTCTAAAATAGGAACTAGGATCCTGTGTGGCTAAAAAAAAAAAGCAGAATGGAAAAGAGCAAATGCCTAGGAAGCTGATGTATGGGGTGGTGGTGATGGAAGAGGAATTGACAACAGCAGCAAGTGACAATAAATATCAAGGGAAAAGGAAGAAAAATATAGTCTACAAACGTTTGACATTCAGTAAGGGAATTGCATTTGACAGAGACAAACACTGGATAAACATCTGACTTTGTATATTGGTGGCATTACCAAAGAATTCCAAACTTCTTGGTGTTTTGTGAAAAGAATCTGGTTGATTCAACTGACTACATGCCTTTGAAGTCCTATGATAGGAAGGTTTTAAGGTACTCATCTTAAAGAAGAGGATGGGAATGTCCATAATATCAAAGGCCTTCTCTATGCTGAAGAAGTGTATTATAGAAAACTGGGCTGGATACAATGCCTTGTGCTTGTTGTTTGTTTTTTAAGATTTTTTTTTTAAAGTGGACCATTTTTAAAGTCTTTATTGAACTTGTTACAATACTTCTTCTGTTTTATGTTTTGGTTTTTTGGCTGCAAGGCTTGTGGGGTCTTAGCTCCCTGACCAGGGATTGAACACACAACACCTGCATTGGAAGGTGATATCCAAAGCCATTGGACCACCAGGGAAGTCCTTGATGCTTTAGGTTTGGTTTTGTTTTGTTTTTTTCAATTTTTTTTCACAAAAAGAATTAAGGGAATTCATTATAAAGAATTAAGGGTATTGTTATAACTAGAAAAGAAAATCTGTTGTCATCTTAATGTATTTATATTTCAGTATAATTAATAGTTCTACACCAAGTAAGGGAGTGTAACAGAATGATTGAGACCGGAAATCTGATAGACAACTAGCCCAAATTCTGGCTCCACCACTTACCAGTTGAATGACCTTGGATAAACCATTGAACCTTTCTAAGCATTCAGAAACCTTTCAGTTTCACCACCTGAAAGTTGCTTCAATTGTATCCTCTTTACAGAGTTACTGTGAGGATTGTTGCATAAGTATATAATCTAACAGCCTAGTACACAGGAGTTGAGAGCATAGTAAAAGCAGTAATCTCTGTTGCCAAGTGGTAATTAAGTCATAACAAAGATATGAATTATATTTCCATTTATAATTAAACTATGGAGATGAGGCTTTGTAATTTGTTAGCATAGGGAAGACTCTATTTTAAATTGAAGGTTGATGAATGCAAGCACACCTATGAAAAAATTCAAACATATTTTCAAGTGATTTTAATCAAAGCATCTTAAAAATAATTACCCTTAATGTAAATATAATCTTTACTAATTATACTTCCCTGTGGCTAACTTTGTGTGCTAAGTTGCTTCAGTCATATCTGACTCTTAGCGACCTCATGGGCTATAGCCCACCAGGCTCTTCTGTCCATGGGATTCTCCAGGCAAGAATCCTGGAGTGGGTTGCCATTTCCTTCTCCAGGGTATTTTCCAACCTAGAAATTGAACCCACGTCCCGCCTGTTATGTCTTCATTGGCAGGTGGGTTCTTTACCACTAGCACCACCTAACTTTATTTGATGTTAATTTTTTTATCCATGCATATGTATGCTCTTACACATTCATAGCAATAACTCTTATATACAAGTTTATAGATATGAAAGAGAAGAAAAACAGAATGATATAAGGGGAAAATATGGGATTTGAAATGAGATGATTGATACAATTTTGGAATTAGCCATTCAGAAGACATGTGACTTTTAATGTGCCGTCTAGATTTTCAATCTCACTAAGTTTATTTGTAGCATAAGCATGCTGAGCTTTACTCTATCTGCTTTATGTGAGGACCATACAAGGGTGTGCTAATTCATATCTGCTTTGAGAGTTGACAATATCTTTTCCCAGCCCTTTACTCAATGAGAGCCAGTTGGTACTTTGAAAGAAACAATCATGGGATTATTTACATTATGGAAATTGACAGACAGTACAAGTTGACATATTCTCCACTACCACCCTCATTTTTCTTCTGAGATCTGGTTAATATTTATCTAGTACATTACTGGGAAAGTCAAATGAAAAAAATATGATTCATGAACTCTTAACATGTTATGCAAAATATGTTATAATATCCATTACAGAAAATTATAAATATAGAGACAATCTGTGACTTGCATATGAAAGATCATTAAATGATCTTGTCTGATTAAAAAGCAAAGACATAAATGAGCTTGTAGGATACATTTAAATGATTTAATAGACGTGTATGATAGAAATGCTCTATCAAATCAAGCTGATGAAGGAATATTATATATAGAAATTTTGCAGTGTGACTAACCATCCTTGTTTGCCCAGGACTATGGGGTTTTCCAGAATTAAGATGAACTATATAATTTCCAGAATATATCACAAAATGAAAACATGAAGCAGTTTGTTAAGAAATTATTAAAAATTTCAAGACAGGAATGGCAAAGCATTAAACCAAGTATGGATAGGTTTGGGTGAGGAACACTCAGGTGCGTGCCTATAAAGCTGGCTATACCTAGGACCCAGGACTTTCAGAGCTAAAATCAAAATAGACTGGGGCAAACAGAGACTAAGATGGTTGTGACTCTACCTTTGCTTTAAAAATAGTTAGAATTAATATTAATGTATTATCAAAGACTTATCACACCTAATGAAGTATACCAACTGTAGGTGGTACTATCAATTCAGTCATAAGTAAGAACAAGGAAGAGAAGGCAGCTTGAATAACACTTTACCTATAAGACCTTTGCTTGATGCAATCTGTGCCATTTAGTGAACTAAATGATTCTACTGTGACTCCTGAGTTTTCCTGAATGCACAAGTCTAAGAATATGGAATGCCATTTAAAATTTTACCTTAAAACAACCTTCAGGCAAATTGTAAATGAATAATGAGCCATTATGATTAATGTGTAAGAAAACTTTATAGATATATTTATAAACTGGAGATAAGATCTAAAAAATGTTGAAAAAAATCACTGGATAATGTAAATCACATGTATACTGTGTAAATATGTATATAAAGAAAAGGATTACATGTCATTTTCTTTACACACACACACATAAGTATACATATACACACATGAACATTGGTGTCACCAAGAGGAGAAATTAGTCTGATGTTTAAAACAATAAACAATTTCAAGTGATAATACAGGAAATAATTCTACTTTCTTTATTGAGTTCATGGAGATGACTATAATTTTGACTGGTTTCACCATTGTCTTTGGGCAAACAATGAAAATTAGAGCAGTGGTTCTCTAATGCAGACATTAGTGTACATTAGAATCACCAGAAAGACCACAAATGGTGAACCCCAGTGACTTTCTGATTCACAGGTTTTGGTAGGGTTTGAGTGTTTGCATTTCTAAGAAATTTACATAATTTGTGGATCATTTGAGACCTTTTGTGCTGTGCGTGCTGTGTTGCTCAGTCGTGTCCAGCTCTCTGAGACCCCATGGACTGTATATAGCCCCCCAGGCTGCTCTGTCCATGGGTATTCTCCAGGCAAGAATACTGGAGTGGGTTGCCATGCCCGCTCCAGGTGATCTTCCCAACGCACGGATTGAACCCAGGGCTCCCCACTGCAGGCGGATTCTTTAGTGATTGAGCCACCAAGGAAGCCCAAGAATACTGGAGTGGGTAGCCCCTCCTTTCTCCAGGGGAAATTTCTGACCCAGGAATCAAACCAGGCTCTCCTGCATTGCAGGCGGATTCTTCACCATCTGAACTGTGACCTTTTAACTGCCATCCAATAATTAAACGGTAAACAATCGCCCACAACCGTGTTTGCTTGATTGCTTTGTTCCCATAGTTGAAGAGACTTCCTGAATCAAATTAAAAATATTTTCTAATAAACATAAATGCTAATTAATTTTATCTATGATTGTAGAGCTAGCACTTTGTGTAAGAAACCTTGGAGTTGGAATGAAAGTTCATGCTTCATTGTAACTAGGGACTTGCATAGATCCAAGGATCCTTTTTGATCTACAGTATTATATTTCTGCTGCAAGTCATCTAAATTATAAACTTTTAAAAAGTACTCAACCATGAAATACAACCTCATAAAATCACTGTGTGTACCCCTGTGAGGCTATGTACTTCATAGTTCCAGAAGACAGCTGCACCAGGAGAGTGAACTGGAATATAGCTGGGGGAGCGGGGAGGGGGGAGGTGCTGTCAGCTGTCCCTTCCCTTTGATCTTTACATGCATCAATGTACATTTTTCTATCTTCTGTTTTTTTTCCCCTCCAGTTATATCCCTGAAACTCTACGAAATGTTAAAATAGGTTAGAGAAGCACTTAAAATTAAATCAAATAAATTCAATGTACTCTGTTCCAAAAATTTAACCATGTATTTTTTCACATTTTAGACTCCAACAGGCATGATAAAATGTAACATTTATAGCCCAGCTTCCTAGAAAGGAGTATCCTGAATTAGATAATATATGTGAAAGCGCCTACCTAGTGCTTGCTTTGTAGTAGTTGCTCAATTTTTTAAAACATCATTTTCATGGGTACACGTTGGAGCAGTTATCAATATGAAAAAATTTCGAGGTAGAAGTTCATGATGTGGAATTTTAAAGGCAGAAGCATTTTTAGACTGTCACAATATAGGAGGAAAATATTTTAGGTGAAAGAAATAATACATTCAGAGGTAAAGTCTTTAAAGTGCGAGTTCAGGTTTAGAGGTTAGAGAGCAATTTTGCCTAAATCATTGAATTTCGACCCTGTTTGCACATTAGAACCACCTGGGGTGTTTTTAAAACTCCAAGTGCCTGAGTCCCACTCTGTACCAATTAAATCTGAATCTCCAGGGCTCCGAGATAGGCATCAATATTAAAAAAAACAAGCGAACAAACACAAAAACTCTCCAGAGTGCTATTGGGGAAGAAACGAAAGAGAAAGATAGATGGAGTGACAAGCTGAAATTTCCTATTGTTATCATCAGCCTGAAACTGTGTTTATTAATTTCCCATAGGAATGTAGCACGCAGACTTGAAGGCATAACACAGAGTAATTTGGGCAACTGTCACTGCCCTTCACAAAGAACTTTGAGCCATTTTGGCATTTGTGACTGCTAACAAGGTCCCTGCTGGCTTGTTAGACTTTCCATCCATGGGGAACCCTTGGACAAGAGAGAGGCAATAATGCATTCTGCACCTTGCTGATGATAGTCAACTGGTGAAAATAGCAAGTCACTAAATTCATCTCTTAGTGCATAATAAAAGGTTTTCAAGGTGTGTCAGCAAGTCAGTATGAACACTACCACACTTTAGTGTGCAGAAAAGAGCACGGGATTTGAAGTCAGTCAGAGCCATAGTCAATTCCTTGATTGCCTCGGTTTCTAGCTTGAATTTAAATGTGTTTTTTAACTTCTCAAGTCTTCTCATCTGAAAACTTGGGACAGTGATAATATTCACCCCTGGGATTCACATGAGATCATGTACATGAAAGACATTTGAAAAATTTGATCTATAAATTACTATTATTTGTGCTTAGAATTCCTCTTGGACTCGCTATTCCACAAGGGAATAAAATCTTGGCACGAGAAACTACTGATGTTGGTATTATCTTTTCTATTTTTTCAAGGTGATTCACCAGTCAAAAAATGAATTGTGTGAAGAAGTAAAGTAGAAAATAATTTATTCACATTTTATATTATTTACATCCATGACATTCTATTAATTTGGTGACTTAACAAGTAGGAGAATAGAGCTTTTTAAAGGCCCCTTGTAGATTTTATGGAGAGAAATGTTATTTTTCCTCTCCCAATCTTTACAGGATGGTATCAGTGAAGAATTGAGGAGCATTTTTTAAGGCTTTTTAAAAAATTGATGTATAGTTACTGTATAATATTGTATAAGTTACGGGTGTACAACATACTGATTCACAATTTTCAGAGGTTATCTTTCATTTATAGTTATTATAAAATATGAGCTATATTCCATGTCTTGTACAATATATCCTTTTTTTTAAAATTTTTATTAGTTGGAGGCTAATTACTTTACAATATTGTAGTGGTTTTTGTCATACATTGGCATGAATCAGCCATGGATTTACATGTATTCCCCATCCCGATCCCCCCTCCCACCTCCCTCTCCACCCGATCCCTCTGGGTCTTCCCAGTGCACCAGGCCCGAGCACTTGTCTCATACATCCAAGCTGGGCTGGTGATCTGTTTCACCCTTAATAATATACATGTTTCGATGCTGTTCTCTCGAAACATCCCACCCTCGCCTTCAACCACAGAGTCCAAAAGTCTGTTCTGTATTTCTGTGTCTCTTTTTCTGTTTTGCATATAGGGTTATCATTACCATCTTTCTAAATTCCATATATATGTGTTAGTATACTGTAAACAATATATCCTTGTAGCTTATTTTACACCTAATAGTTCACACTTATTGACCTACCCCTATACTGGCCCTGCCCCCTCCTCTCCTCACTGACAGTTTTTAAATTCTTCTCCATATATGTGAGGCTGTTCCTTTTTTGTTATATTCACTAGTTTGGTATATTTTTTAGATTCCACATATAGGTATATTATACAGTATTTGGCTGTCTCTATCTGACTTATTTCACTTAGCGTAATGCTCTCCAAGTCCATGCATGTTGCTGCAAATGGCAAAAGTTCTCTCATTTTTAGGGCTGGAATAGTATTCCATTGTGTGTATGTAAACACACACATACATACATTGTACATATCTGCATATATATATATATATATATATATATATATATATATATATATATATATACACATTTGACAAATATTTTATATTTTCTTTTAAATACAAAGATGTGCAAGGTTCTGCTTCCGACTATGGAAAATCAAAGCAGTCTTTGGTCTCTGTTTCTGAGGACTCTCCAGTCCTATTTTAAGAGATTAGATACACACAGTCCATTTAAAATTGTTACTATAATCAGATTGTCTGTATTAACAATTTGGTACTTATCACAAAGAGGTTGGGTGTTTGTCCAACCTGTACCTTTGAACTATTTCTGAGCACATAACACAATGTATTCTGACAAACCCCATGTGCTTCTCATTCAAATACCCTTTATAAGAACATTGGAGACTTTCCTAGATGCTTCATCTGGCAAGTTAGCAAAAAAAAATGAGTAAAGAAGCTCTAGCCTGGCTGAAAACATGCTTAGAATAGCAATCTAATTTTCAGGATCACCCTGACGCATCTATTGTTGGCTGAGGGCAAGCAGGCAGGCTTTTGTAGAGAAATGGAATTTAGGAGGAGTTTCCTGAGTGGTGCCAGTGGTAAAGAATCTGCGGCCAATGCAGGAGGCAGAAGAGTCATGGGTCTCATCCCTGGGTCAGGAAGATCCTCTGGAGAAGGAAATGGCAACCCACTCCAGTCCTCTTGCCTGGTAAATCCCAGGGACAGAGGAGCGTGGCGGGCTACAGTTCATGGGGTCATGAGTCAAGAAGTGTCTGGTGCTGGGATGGATCCTTAGGGTGGAAGTTTGTGGCAAAAGCAGTTTTTCTGTGGTTGGAGTGGCCCATATACTTGGTTAGCATCTCTCTGGATTTATCAATTTATCAGATGCAAAAAATTTACAGAAATGATAGTACTATTCAGGAAGCATTTGTCTTGTGCTAGATTCTATACTAATTGCATCACACTTGCTGTAAAAGTGAGAGAAATTGTTTGATAAATAGACAAATAGATGAGGAAACAATGGAAACAGTGAGAGACTTTCTTTTGGGGGCTCCAAAATCACTGCAGGTGGTGACTGCAGCCACGAAATTAAAAAACGCTTGATCCTTGGAAGAAAAGCTATGACCAACCCAGACAACATATTCAAAAGCAGAGACATTACTTTGCCGACAAAGTTCCATCTAGTCAAAGCCATGGCTTTTCCAGTAGTCATGTATGACTGTGTGAGTTGGACTATAAAGAAAGCTGAGCACCAAACAACTGATGCTTTTGAACTGTGGTATTGAAGACTCTTGAGAGTCCCTTGGACTGCAAGGAGATCCAACCGGTCTGTCCTAAAAGAAATCAGTCCTGAATATTCATTGGAAGGACTGATGTTGAAGCTGAAACTCCAAAACTTTGGCCACCTGATGTGAAGAACTGAGTCATTGGAAAAGACCCTGATGCTGGGAAAGATTGAAGGCAGGAGGAGAAGGGAACGACAGAGGATGAGATGGTTGGATGGCATCACCAACTCAACGGACATGAGTTCGAGTAAACTCCGGGAGCTGCTGATGGACAGGGAGGCCTGGCGTGCTGCAGTCCATAGGGTCACAAAGAATCAGACACGACTTAGTGACTGAACTGACTGACTGAGGATATGAGAGAGGGGTATTAATTATTCCCTCTTTTACCAATGAAGAAAACAAGGCTCACAAAACATTACTTGAGAAAAATAATACTTTTTAAAAAATAAGAAACGTAGAATTTAAACCCAGTTTGCTCTTCTCTACAAACAGTATCTTCAAATTGCTGAAAAAAAAAAAACAAAAAAACACCACTACAGGTTCACTAAGACACTAAAAGGTACATGGCACAGAGAGTTTTAAGAAAATTTATTTCCAGATCTTTCTCCCAAATATATTTTACTAAATTCATTCTGAATGAGAAATCTCCTGAGATTCTTCTTTACCACCTACCCTTGCTTAATCTCCCTTCAACTTTTCAGAAGAAAGGTGTACCTCCAGCCTATATCCATACTTATCACAGTACACTCCCAGAAGAGGTAAAATCATACGAGGTACTAAACCAGCAGAGAACTCAGAATATTGGTGCCAGTGTTGCTGGAATGAATGGCTCTAACAAAAAGTAGCGAGTATCTTGAAAGTTAAGTGCTTTGTAAATAAAAGCACTTGTAGCTACTTTCATCAAAGAATTTTTGTTTGAGCTGTCACTGATGGATTAGATTATTTTGATGCTGAATCAGGTATGTCATTTTTGGCATATACTAAAAAAAGACTTAAAGTAATTAAGTGAAACTCCTATAAAAATCTTTTATTACCATCTAGTTTTTTATGAGAATAAAGTTTTCAAGACTAATGATTTTTTTTTAATTTAGAATTGAAAATATGGTGAGCCTTATTCTTTCTAGCAACAACTATTGCAGGGTATTATAGATATCTGCAATAATTTTTAACTAACAGATGTTAGTCACTCAGTCGTGTCTAACTCTTTATGGCCCCATGGACTGCACCCCACCAGGCTCCTCTGTCCATGGGATTGTCCAGGCAAGTATACTGGAGTGGGTCACCATCCCTTCTCCAGAGGATCTTCCCTACCCAGGAGTAGAGCCTGGTCTCCTGCATTGTGGGCAGATTCTTTACTGTCTGAGCCACCAGGAAGCCCTTTTAGATAACAATCTTTCACAAGTATTGTTAAGAAATGAATTTTCAATAAAACTTTACTTTTTATATTTAATAACTTCTTTTGTAAAATATTTAGTGTTACATCATTCTAATGAAATATGTATTACTAAAATTTTTAATGACAATCTAGATTGTATTGTCACATGAAGTTTTTAAAAGGTAATTTTAACTTCTATACCTAGTTTTGTTGCAGAACAGTATGATAGGCTGATGAATTTTTTTTAAAAAATTTCAAGCATAATGTATAACATTTTGGCATACTCCTGTGGGAAAACAGAATAAGAACATGAGATCTAGTGGGAAAAAAAGGAAATCCTATAAAATTTCAGACTATAATAAAAGAGTTTGTTTGGGAACTTTGACATGGATGATGGCAAATATCAAACCATTATACTGGATACATTTTTATAAAATGATTTCAAATTTTTATTTTAAAATTTATACTATTTGCAGTATCTACCCCTGAATTTTTTCCTCTAAAACTACTTGCAATTATAATTAAAGAAATTTAGAAAGTACTTAAAATATGTGACAGCATACCTAAAAGATGGTTTTAAAGCTTTCATTTTGTTCTACTCAAAGATAGAAGCTTAAAGACCATTGCTCTACAGAAATTCCCCCATGATATATGAGTTATTACTAATAGGAAAAGCAATTAACCAATGCATGTAAGAGCTTAAGTCCTGGAATAAAACAGGTTTGTGTTCCAACCTTAGCTTCTCTTATTTGCTTTTTAATCTTACACAATTTGCTTAAACTCTCTAAACTGCCTTATCCAAATTTACATAATAGAGATTATGAAGATATCTAATTTGTAGAACCATTCTGAAGGTTACATGAAAATAATCATGTTAAGCTTTTAGAAAAATCCCTGCACATATTAAGAACCATATATATACAATCTTGGGCTTCTCAGGTGGTGCTCGTGGTAAAGAATCCACCTGCCAATGCAGGAGAAGCAAGAAATGTGGATTTGATCCCTGGGTCAGGAAGATCCGCTGGAGAAGAAACGGCAACCCACTCCAGTATTCTTTCCTGGAAAATCCCATGGACAGAGGAGCCTGGTGGGCTATAGTCCATGGGTTGCAAAGAGTCAGACATGACTGAGCAACTGAGCTCACACACACAGACACAACCATAAAAGTTGTCATACACAAGCAATGTCAGAGGGGAGAGAGAAGTGTGTGGTCTTGGGTTAAGCTTCCGGAGGTAGCTGGGTTTGATATTGTCTCTGAGAATGAGTGTAAAAGCTCAAAAGGAGGAAGTGAAAACATCAGCTGAGGGGGCAGAGATACTGTCAGCCACAACAGTAGGAGAAGACAAAGCATTGAACTCAGAAGTCAAGAGCTGCACTTTAAAAATGAAGCTGACAACAAAATAATCCTAACTGTTTGAAAGGAAGCTAGTTTCCCTCTGCCTCCTATTGTCTGCACTGTTTCTATACTACCTTTTAAAATAAAATTATAACCTCACAGTTTCTGTTTTCCTGATAATGCTAAATTTTGAAATTCAATAAGTCCTTGGCATTTTCCTTCAGCTTGGTTCTGATTTCCAGTTTAACTCTGTTCCTCCCACTTTGTCTGATTTTATATCTGAGTTCTACTTTTTTTGTGTGTTTTCCCTGAATGGACACTGAAATGATACCATACTTCACCTATTCCCTGGTAATGTATGGGAGAGAACACAATATCAAGAGCTCAGATGTTGCTGTCTAACTGATATGGGTTAAAATACCGACTTGGCTACTACTTGTGCAAGCTTGGAAAACTCAGGACTTTTCTGAGCTTCATTTTTCTCTTCTTTCTAGTGGGGATAATTTCTAATCAGCAGAGCTGCTGCAAAGACTGAAGGACTTATGTCACAGAAAGCATTTAGCTCAATTAACATACAGAAAAAAATAACTTATCATAATTATTATTCCTGGTGCAATGAATAGAGCCATTTAATGGAGTCCTGATTAACTTTTAAATATTTTGCAAAATGAAACACATTACCCGAAGTCCTCCAGACTGTCAAAGATTGAATTGTAATGTCAGTGATCACAGGTTTTAATTTTCCTCTGGAATCAGAAATAAAAATTAAAAGTATCCACTGGAACTGGAAAGCAAGAGGACACATCACAGCTGGAAAGATGTTTTTAAGGCTGACTGCAGTGAGAGTGACTGTGCTGATTATCCCAAAAAGGTCTTATTACTTTTTAGGATCTAAAGGAGGAATCCTAGGCAGAAGCAACAGGATGGAACACAGACTGGCTTAGCCAATTCCATCTGGCTAATCAGTCCATTGTGACCAGATTAGCACCATTCAACTCTACAAAGATTTATTAAATGCTCACTGGGTATCTGGAATATGAACAACCCCAATATAGAATGCATTTTATGATTGACTTTATTGTTTTGAATCAGACAATTATTTTTCAAGTGCAGTTGTAACCCAAATGAGAAACTCACTTAGATTTTCAATCATTAAACTTCTTTTTTTTTCCCAATTTTCTTTTTGCCAACAGGATTTGCTAATCCGCTTACTGGGATAGCAGATGCCTCTCAAAGCAGTATGCACAATGCCTTGCACATCTACATGAATGGAACAATGTCCCAGGTACCAGGATCTGCCAATGATCCCATCTTCCTTCTTCATCATGCGTTTGTTGACAGGTTGGTTGGCACTTCATAAATTATGTGATTATTGGTTTTAAATGTAGTGGATGTCAAGAAGATGTACAAAAAGCCAATAGGTCCATAAAAAGATGCTCAGCATCACTAGTCGTTAGAGAAATGCAAATTAAAACCAACATGAAATAGTACTTCTTGCTTGTTAGAATGGCCATCATCAAAAAGACGAGAGATAAATGCTGGGCTGGATATGGAGAAAGGGGAATCCTTGTGCAGTGTTGGTGAAATTTGTAAACTGATATAGCCATTATGGAAAATGCTATGGAAGAGCCTCAAAAAATTAAAAATGCAACCGCCATATGATCCAGCAGTCCCAACTCTGGGAATGTATCCAAAGAAAACAAAACACTTAACTTGAAAAGGGCACCCCTACGTTCATAGCAGCATTATTTACAGTAACCAGGACGTGGAAACAATGTAAGGGTCCATCAGTGGATGAGTGGTTGAAGAAGCTGTCACCATCTCCACCTCACTCACGTTCCCAAGAACATGGATATAGTATCAAATGAGTAAGCGAATATTTGCCTGGAAGATTATGAAGCAGATTTTATTGCTTTCTTGGCAACTTTAATATAATAAGAATTAAGTAATAACCCATATCAAGTTTTATTCAGAAATCAGTTTTCAAAAAAGTATGTAAGCACCAAAAGTATGATAGCAGATAACACCAAAACCAGCAAACCTAGACATCAAGGCAGAAGGAAGAATGTTGGGAAAAATACCCTACCAGCACAGATTGGACGCTGTTTGCTGTTGTTATTCAGTTGCTCAGCCTTGTCTGACTCTGCGACCCCATGGACTGCAGCATGCCAGGCTTTCTTCTCCTGCACTGTCTCTGGGAGCTTGCTCAAACTCATGTCCATTGAGTCAGTGATGCCTCCCCCCATCCCATCCTGTTTACTGGGTCATTTTTATGTCATATTATCTTTGTGAATTTTCGGCATTTTTTTGATCTTTGGTGCCATCCCATGAACTTTAAAGAAACCTAAATTTCCTAGATCTCTTGATGCCCCAGGCAAGAAACACGCAAACTATGGCTTTTAGGCCATATCTGTCCCTTATCTTATTTGTAAATAAGATGTAATTGGAACACAACCGCAGTCATTCATCTACATGTTGTCTATGGCTGTTTTCGTGCTAAAATGGCAGAGTTGAAACGAGACCATATGGCCCACAAAATAAAAAAGATCTAGTTTCTGGTCCTTTACAAAAAACATTTCTTAACTCCTGCCAACCACCAAATTCCATATTTATAAGCCAGGTGAGAGAAAATGGTTGATCTTTATCTAGCCCACCTTGATCTATATTTACAGAAAATGTTATAATTTAATTCAATGTTTGGAGCCATTTTTAATGGAGGTAAAGCTATTATGATGATATACAATGTTTAGAAGCCTCTCCCACCTTTGAAAATTAAAATTTTCTTCTTTCTTAGAATTATTTGTTAATCCTATCTTATCTTATCAGTTGTGTCCAACTCTTTATGACCCCATGGACTGCAGCATGCCAGGCTTCCCTGTCCTTCCCCATCTCCTACAATTTGCTCAAACTCATGTCCATTGAATCAGTGATGTCATCCAATCATCTCCTCTGAAAAGCATCTTTATGAAGAAAGATAGAGACCTGTGGATTGCTGCAACATCTGAGCTGTCCTCTTAGTTCTCGGTGTACAGACATGGGTTTTCCAATCAGATGGTCTATTTACTACTGTTCAATTATTCACAAGCATACTTGTTTAATACCTACTGTGTGCTGAGTGCATTTGCCTGAGTGTTCCACACTCATTACTGCTGCTATGCATTGCTTTTACCAGTCTTCAAATCAGGAACATATTTTCCATGACTAATCTAATTTCTACACAATCTTCAAGACCATTTTCAATTTTTAGCTCTTCCATGATGAATGACCAGACCATGACTGTCTAAAACCATTTCTCCCATCCAAAGGCATGTTGGAGTCAGCCCCAAATCACTAGCAAGGTTGAATTATGTACATATTTTCACAACTTTGCATTCGGTGATCTCAAGCGTAGCTAGAAACCAGTATTGGTAGGAATATTTACATCAGGAAACTGGCAAATGCTACAAATCAAAGCTTTCATTCTGAGAGAGCTGGTTGTTAAAATAATGGCCAACATAATCCTGCTCCTATCTGTTAACTCACATCACTTTCTCTACTTCTTATTTTAAACACATCATTTATATCATTCTTATTGATTGTGTGCTTTTCTTATTGATTGTGCTTTGTCTCTACCACTAATCTCTGAGCTACTATGGCAGGACCCACATCTTGAATTATATCTGTTTTTTTTTTTCCCCACAACATTTTGTCTACTTTGTAATTAGAAGATCTGTAATAAATCTGTATCAAATAAATAAATAAATGAAAAAATCTTAGCAAGTTACTTTCATCATAGCTACAAAGGAAACTACAGAGAAGTCAAGTCTGGTAAAGCACAAATCATTCAAAGCTATAAACTTGCTTCAAGATTTAGCATGTTTCTAGACCATTAGACCTTGTTCTTGACATTGGCTAAACAGGATAATGAGACAAGATCACTGGCTTAAAAAAGCTTAGTCTAGTGGGAAATACAAGCAAGTAAACAACTATAGTATTTTATAATTCATGCGATCATTGCAGGATGATATATGAATGGCGCTCTGAAGAGCAGGAAGCCTACAAGACAAGAAGGGTATTCAGGATTGGGAGAATAACTCTTACTCATTGAAACCAGGCACAAGTTTGAAATGTGAACTGAAGAAGAAAATGGAAGCTTAAGGTCCAAAAACAAGGAAATGTGCCTCAAGGCACATGTGTAGAGAAAGTGAGAAGATTCCAGTGACCAATTAGCTTACCACCAAAATGTACCATTATTGGGCAAATAAAGACATCAGTTCAGTTCAGTTCACTTCAATCGCTCAGTCCTGTCTGACTCTTTGCGACCCCATGGACTGCAGCCTCTCTATCCATCACCAACTCCCAGAGTTTATTCAAACTCATGTCCATTGAGTCAGTGATGCTATCCAACAATCTCATCCTCCTCCATCATCCCCTTCTGCTCCTGCCTTCAATCTTTCCCAGCATCAGGGTCTTTTCCAATGACTCAGTTCTTTGCATCAGGTGGCCAAAGTATTGGAGTTTCAGCTTCAGCATCAGTCCTTCCAATGAATATTCAGGACTGATTTCCTTTAGGATGAACTGGTTGGATCTCCTTGCAGTCCAGGGGACTCTCAAGAGTCTTCTCCAACACCACAGTTCAAAAGCATCAATTCTTCAGTGCTCAGCTTTCTTTATAGTCCAACTCTCACATCCATATATAAGTACTGGAAAAACCATAGCCTTGACTAGACTTGACTTGACTTGACTACTCTTAGATTGAGGATAAATCATTTTCATTAAAAATTCACTCATTCATCAAGCATTTTAAGTTTTTACTATATTCTAGATACTATGCCAGTAACTGTGCCTTTTTATCTATTGGTACGAATAAAAATGCCTGACTTCCAGATGCTTTGTTGTTGTTTAATAGCCAAGTTGTTCCAACTCCTTGCAACCCCATGGACTGCAGCACACCAGGCTTCCTTGTCCTTCACTGTCTCCTGGAGTTTACTCGAACTCATGTCAGTGATGCTATCCAACTATCTCATCCTCTGTCGCCTCCTTCTCCTCCTTCCCTCAATCATTCCCATCATCAGATCTTTTCCAGTGAATTGGCTCTTTGCATCAGGTGGCCAAAATATTGGAGCTTCAGCTTCAGCGTAAGTCCTTTCAATGAATACTCAGGGTTGATTTTTTAAAGATTGACTGGTTTGATCTCCTTGCAGACCAAGAGACTCTCAAGACTCTTCTTCAGTACCACAGTTTGAAAGCATCAGTTCTTTGGCTCTCAACCTTCTTTACAATCCTTCAAAAAGACAGGAGACAAAAACACATAGCAATATAACACTGTCACCTGCATCTCCTGCATTGCAGGCGAATTCTTTATGGTTGAATTGCCCAGGAAGCCCATGAAAGAAATGTAAGAGGTATGTGAATCCAGAGAAGGAAGAACTTAACTTTGTCCTAAAAATTAAAATGCTTTCTAAATAATACTATGCTTAGATTGATTCTTAAAGATAAGGAGAAATTATAGACATGACAGGTAAGGAAATGTATGTCATACTAAGGAAACAAAATAGATAAATTGTAAGATAGAGGAAAGCAAACAGGTATTTGGCCTGGCTGGCTGGAGAATAGTTTTCCATAAGCAAAAATTGAGAAAGCTAGGGTCAAATTTGGGGAAACTGGCATGTTCTTGATTCCCTTGAAGGACTTCCTTTAAAACTCTATTAAAATATGTTAGTTTTTCTTTAATTTTAAATTAAACCACACTCACAACCTGAGGAATAAGAAAATTGAGGAAAATTGCCTAAAGTCTATACTACCATCTAAGTAGAATAAATAAATTTTAAATGTTTAGAAAATTTTAAAAAGTAGAGAAAGGAACAAATTAGTAAAGTGAGAGAAGTTTCACATCACCATTTTTCTTTGGTATTTCCAGAAAGAAAAATGTTTGTCTTATATGCACAAAGTTGTCTTGATTCTGTACTTTTCCCTCTATTTAATAATCTGTATCAGGTATATTTCTATATCAGTACATACAGATCTATCTCTTTCCTTTTAAAGGCATCATAGAATTTCATTGTAAGCCACAGATTGGGAGAAAATATTTGTAAAACACACATATGGTAAAATACAATTATGTAAAATGCACAAAGAATTCTTAGAACTCAACAATAAGAAAATGATCCCAAGTAAAAAATGGGTCAAAGTCTTAGCAGACAATTCACCAAAGAGGATATACAATGGCACACAAACACATGAAAAAGTGTTCCATGTCATATGTCATTGGAGAAATGCAAATTATAACTCAGAGATACCACTATACGCTGATAAGAACTGGGAGCATCTGACATCAAATGCTGGTTAGGATATGGAGCTATGAGAACTCTCAGTCATTGCTGGTGGAAGTGCAAAATTATGCAAGCCACTTTGGAAGACAGTTTGGCAGCTTCTCATAAATTAAAAATACTCTTACCATAGGATCTAATAAACATGCTTCTTGGTATTTACACGAAGGACTGAAGCACATAAAATCCTGAACATAGATGTGTATAGCAACTTCCAACTTCCAAATTTGGAGGCAAACAAAATGTCTTTCAATAGGTGAATGGATAAATAAATGCAGACAATAATATATTATTCAGTGTTAAAAAGAAATGAGCTATCAAGGTATGAAAAGACATGAAGAAACCTAAATGCACATTGCTAAGCAAAAGAAGCCAACCTGCAAAGGCTATGTATTTTATGATTCCAACTATAGAACATTCTCAAAAAAGCAATACAATGGAGATTATGAAATGATAAGTTGTTGTCAGGGCTGAGAGCAGCTGGAATGAACACAAGTAGAACACAGGATTTTTAGAGCAGTGAAAATGCTGTATGATAGCATAATGATGCTTATGTCATACGTTTATCCAAACCCATAGAACGCCCTAGGCCAAGAGTGAACCCTAAGGACACCTACGGACTTTCCTTGACTGCGGAATGACATTGTAGGTTCATCAGTTGTAACAAATGCACCACTCTGGTGGGGGATGTTGATGAGGGGGAGGTTATATGTCTGTGGTGGAGGGGGGAGCAGTATTGGGAAATCTGTGTCTTCCTTTAATTTTGTTGTAAGCCTAAAACTTCTCTTTCAAAAAAGTCTTTAAAAAGACCTAAGTATGGTTGTAGCCTTCCTAACACTTTAGATAACTGAAATTATGGCTGGTCACAATATACTATTGTTGCCTAATATCAAGCAATACACCATCAAGACTCTGATAATCAGAAATGTGACATGGACAGTGAGGCATTGATGAATCTCTAGGAAACTGTCATAAAGCCCAGAAGTTCGAAAAAGTGAATGGCATTGACTTAGACCAATTTAACCAAGGTAGCCTGAGTCGGAGAAGGAAATGACAACCCACTCCAGTGTTCTTGCCTGGAGAATCCCAGGAACGGAGGAGCCTGCTGGGCTGCCGCCTATGGGGTCACACAGAGTCGGACACGACTGAAGCGCCTTAGCAGCAGCAGCCGCCTACTCAGCTCCTTATTTGAGAATATTTCTCCTGTAACTCATCAAACATAACTAATGAACGAGCCTAAGTATTTCTAGCATCTCTCTTCTTGTAAGGTGAAGCAACAAAACTTTATTTTCTGAGAACCCTCTAAGAAATCACGAAGGTAATTTAAAAGATATTCTATAAGATTTATTTCACATTTTCTATATGGAGGATCTGATTTGAGCAAGGCAGGGCACGAGTAAGTAGGATTATGAATGGCTGAGAAATAACATTTCATTATATTTTTAATCAAAGTGTCAATAAAACATTTAAAATTTTAAAAATAAGGTAGCAGGATTATAAAGAATCTTCATTCTTTTATAAGTGAGGAACAAGAAACCTTTGCTTTTTTTCTCTCTTAAACAATCAAGATTATAGTAAAGGCTACATAAATCTCAGGAAATTCTTCTAGTTAGACACAAAATATCTGCTATCTAGAAAGTTTTTTTTAAAAAAATCCTTTATAAAATAAATAAATAAATAATCCTTTATATTGTAGGCAAAGGTTGTAAGCAATAAGCCAGTGAATAAATAAATAAATAAGTAAATAAGTCTGTCAAAATTGAGACCATTTTAAGGTTTTAAAAAATTTTATAACTTATTTTTCAAACTTAGGCATTATAAATAAAATTCACTTTCCAAATTTTATCCTTCATTAACTCCTTCATATCCTGGAACACAATGGCACTTTAAGACAGATTCTAGGGACTCCACAAGGTCAGCACTAATTTCATTATGATATTAAGAAGTCATGGCTGATTCATGTCAATGTATGGCAAAAACCACTACAATATTGTAAAGTAATTAGCCTCCAATTAAAATAAATAAATTAATTTCTAAAAAGATGTTATTAACATGCAGTGTTAATCTAGTCACTGTTTATCTTTAAGTGATTCAATAAAATATTTTTTAAAAAATAGAATTCCATTGTATTGGATGCAACATTCTTTAGTAATCAGATTCAATCCCGGGGTCAGGAAGATCCCCTGGAGAAGGAAATGGCAACCCACTCCAGTGTTCTTGCCTGGGAACTCCTGGGAAATCTTCTGGACAGAGAATCCCGGCGGGCTACATACAGCCCATGAGGTTGCAAATGAGTCAGACATGACTTAGTAACTAAACACAACAACAATCACTTATTAACAGGCATTTTGATTGTTTCTTTTTTTCTATCTTTTTCTGGTAAAATAACATACATATATTGTTTAATATAATATATATTTATAAAAATTTAAATCATATATATGTATGATTTTGGACATTTGTGAGTATAGCTAAAGAATAGATTTTTCATATTGGAATTGAAAGGTAAGAGGTTAAATACATTTAAAATTTGTCAGTATTTTCAAATTGCCATCCAGGACTGGTTGTGCAAACTATTTACACATTTTCACAAACAGAGAAAGTGTGTCGGCCAACCTGGACTCTCATCTGCACTGGCTGCTCTCAAACTTATTAATCTTTTGACTCCAAAAAGTGGGAAAATATTTATCTGTATTTTCTGTTTCCTATGCGTGTCTATTTACATTCTTTGCTATGTTATATTAGGTTAACTTGTCATTTTATTATTGAATTGTACAGGCTCCTCATAATTTCTTAGCTGGTCTTTTTGGTCATTAACCTTACGAATATTTTCTGCAGTTGTTAATTGTCATTTAAGTATTAATGGTATGTTTCTTGGTATTCAGAAGTTAATATATGACCTTTTATATAGTTTTTCATATTCATTGTTTACAGCTTCAGAGTCTTGAACTCTTTGTTCTTCAGTTTTCTTCTTTGTCAAAAGAATGGATTGTTCTAAAACTCCTTGGTTCTTTCTGGACTTTACAGTCATCTGGATAATGTGCTTTTGAAGAGATGATAGTAGAATGCATTAGGACAATTACAGGGCTTTAGCGGGTTTCTTAGTGACATTGTAATCATGCTTTTAGTTATGATTAATAGGGTAACTGGCAAATAGATAAGTCCAATTTATAGTATAAATTATTTTTCTCTGCTATAAAGATTAAGGTCTGACAAGGAACTCTACGCTATCTCAGATCTGTAAAAAACTTTCTCAAAAGAAGAAGGATTGAAGAGTGATTCCCTAAAAAAAGTGAATAGTTTGGAATGTTGTTTATTCTTTTTCTCTAAGAAGATCAGATTTTGGGTAGGCTAAAGACAAAGACATTTGAAACTTTAAAGCAACCTGAGACTATAGAACCCATCAAGCCAAGCTGATGTTTTTAGCTATGGAATCTGGAACGTTTATGCTCAAAAATTCCTCCAGAAGGAAGATGAACATTGATGCCTGAGGGTACTCTATGGATAACTGTCGGAGAAACAGAGGGAGAGCTTTAGAAATACTTCCTTTTCCTTAATACTTCATTGCTCAGGAGGTCTCAAGTGGACAAAAGCAAGCATATCTCTGCATGCATGCATTCATTCAGCTGTTAATTCAGCAAACAGTAAATCCTCTCTCTGCTTTGTGTGCTGTATTATATATTAGGCCAGTGGGATGCAGAAGTCACTAATACTATTCCTCCCCACCTAATGCCACAGATCCAGATATGTAAAAACTGAGTAACATGAAAGAAAATGTACGTTCTGCAGGGGTCGTGGTTTAGCAGGCCAGAGTACATGAGAGTGAAGAGAAGAGCATCAAGGAAGTAGGGGCCACAAGATGGTCCTCCTCAACTGCTGGTCTGCAGAGCCTAGCAGCCTACCAGGTGCAGAGCGGAGAGTCAATGAGTGGTTGTTAGATTCTACTGTTTGGAATTCTCTTATGACTGGTGACTTTATGAAGAATGAGTAAGATTTTGACTTGTGAAGTTTGGTAGTGAAACATTTCAATTCATGAGAAACAAAACTACAAAAACTCAGAAACTTCAGGAAATAGGTCATTGTTAAAACCCAAATAAAATACTGAAACCACAGCTGAACTTGAGTCTTCTGCATTGCAGGCTGTCTCTTTACCATTTGAGACACTAGGAAAGCGCAATGTGAGTGCTTCAGTTCAGTTCTCTTCAGTTGCTCAGTCGTGTCCAACTCTGCGACCCCATGGACTGCAGCACGCCAGGCTTTCCTGTTCATCACCAACTCCCGGAGCTTGCTTAAACTTGTGTCCATCGAGTCACTGATGCCATCTAACCATCTCATTCTCTGCCGTCCTCTTCTCCTCCCGCCTTCAATCTTTCCCAGCATCAGCGTCTTGTCCAATGAGTCTCTTCTCACCAGGTGGCCAAAGCATTGGAGTTTCAGCTTCAGCATCAGTCCTTCCAATGAATATTCAGGACTGATTTCCTTTAGGATTGACTGGTTGGATGTCCTTGCAGTCCAAGAGACTCTCAAGAGTCTTCTCCAACACCACAGTTCAAAAGCATCAATTCTTTGGCACTCAGCTTTCTTTATAGTCCAACTCTCACATCCATACATGACTACTGGCAAAGCCATAGCCTTGACTAGATGGACCTTTGTTGGCAAAGTAATGTCTCTGCTTTTTAATATGCTGTCTACGTTGGTCATAGCTTTTCTCCCAAGGAGCAAGTGTCTTTTAATTTGATGGCTGCACTCACCATCTGCAGTGATTTTGGAGCCCAAAAACATAAAGTCTGTCACTGTTTCCACTGTTTCCCCATCTATTTGCCATGAAGTTATGGGACCAGATGCCATGACTTAGTTTTCTGAGTGTTGAGTTTTAAGTCAACTTTTTCACACTCCTCTTTCACTTTCATCAAGAGGCTCTTTAGCTCTTCTTTGCTTTCTGCCATAAGTGTGGTATCATCTGCATATCTGAAGTTATTGATATTTCTCCCAGCAAACTTGATTCCAGCTTGTCCTTCATCCAGTCCAACATATTGCATGATATACTTTGCATATAAGTTAAATAAGCAGGGTGACAATATACAGCCTTAATGTACTCCTTTTCCTATTTAGAACCAGTCTTTTGTTCCATGTCCAGTTCTAACTGTTGCCTCTAACTGCCATACAGATTTCTCAAGAGGCAGGTCAGGTGGTCTGGTATTCCCATCTCTTTCAGAATTTTCCACAGTTTGTTTTGATCCACACAGTCAAAGGCTTTGGTGTAGTCAATAAAGCAGAAGTAGATGTTTTCTGGCACTCTCTTGCTTTTTCAATGATCCAACAGATTTTGGCAGTTTGATCTCTGGTTCCTCTGCCTTTTTAAAATCCAGCTTGAATATCTGGAAGTTTACGGTTCACATGCTGTTGAAGACTGACATGGAGAATTTTGAGCATTACCTTGCTGGTGTGTGGGATGATCGCAATTGTGTGGTAGTTTAAACAATCTTTGGCATTGCCTTTCTTAGGAATTGGAAAGAAAGCTGAGCTTTTCCAGTTTAATTTGCTGGCATATTGAGTGCAGCACTTTAATAGCATCATCTTTTAAGATTTAAGATGTGAGTGCATACTGTGCACCAAATGCTCAGGGCATCCATGGCCTGACCCATTTAATAGTTACAGCAGTCCTACCAGTTAAGTGCCATTATCATCCCCATCTTAGGGACGATGGGACTGAAGTACAGAAAGGTTAAGTAACCTGTCAGGATATGAACCCATGTTCTCATCCTGTGCTATTTACTGCTTCATAAAGTGTTTGGAGAACAGAAGTATATGTCGATATATAGAAAGTATCTAATCTTACCCCAACATAAGAACAGGAGCTAACAGAATAGGTGGTTATCTTGAGCCCTAGTCAAGCAGCATGGTTATTGCAGCAGGAGGCCAGTCAACTAAGCAGAATTAGACGGTGAAAAATTTAGCAACCTCAAACTGGACAGGGTGTGGGGTAACAGGGGGAGTGTGAGGGTGGGGGAAGGGTGCAGGGCAAGTGGAGGCTAGACAGTGAGGAATGGGAGCTGTGAAGGGTAACAAAAACCAGGCCAAATATTTGGAATAAAGGTTGCAGTTTAGAGTGCCCAGAAGCTTGAGCCTGCAGTTTTAACTGATTCTCTCTTTTTAAAAATTGCACTGAAATATAATTGATTTACGATGTTAAGTTTAGATGCACAGCAAAGTGACTTAGTTTTATACATATATATATAACTGAAAAATAAATGTATATATTATCTTTACATTCTTCTTCATTATAGTTATTACAAAATGTTGAGTGTAGTTCCTTGTGCTATACAATAGGTTCTTATTTATTTTATATATGGTAGTATGTATATTTTAAATTCAGCTCCTAATTTATTCCTCATCTCCTTTGTCCTTAGATAATCATAAGTTCATTTTTTATGTCTGTGAATCTATTTTGTAAATAAATTCATTTGTATCTTTTTTTTTAGATTCCACATGTAAGCTATATCATATATTTATCTGTCTCTTAGTTTATATAGTATGAGAATCTCTTGGTCCATCCATGTTGCTGCAAATGGCATTATCTCATTCTTTTATGGCTGAGTAATATTCCATTGTGTGTATACTACACATTTTGTTCAGTTGCTAAGTTGTATCCAACTCTTTTGTGACTCCATGGACTGTAGCCTGCTAGGCCCCTCTGTCCATGGGATCCAAGGCCAGCACACTGGAGTGGGTGGCATTTCCTTCTCCAGGGGATGTTCCCAACCCAGGGATTGAACCCAGGTCTCCTGCAATGGCAGGTGATTCTTTACCACTGAGCCACCAGGGAAGTCCATACTACACACACACATACACACACACACACACACACACACACACACACACACGTATGTATAGTACAAAAGTCTGCAGCCACATTAGTTTTTGCCCAAAATAGAATAACATCCTTAACTTTGCAAAGGTTTCCAATATAGACTCCAAATTATTCGAACATCCTTTGAACATACCCTGTGGCATATCATGTAATATATTTTGATGATATTCCATGCATCTAAGATGTCATTTTATATGTCATATGTCATATATATATATTCATACAAATATATAAATATTAACACATCTTCTTTACACATTCATCTTAAACCCTCCTCCATGTGGGTAGGGCTCCTCTTTGCTGAGCAGGCACTTACTCAGGAATTAAGTGTGGCAAAGTTGGAGAAGGCAAAAAGGGACGTCCAACCTCTACAATCTCATAGCACAGACTCTAAGCGTGGATGAGAAGTCCTCTAGTGGAAGAACCACAAGATCTGAGAGCAGAAGGCCTGTGAGCGCGTCCTGGCTCTGCTTTGAGATACATGTGCGACCCTGGGTAGGTTGCTGAACCTCTCCCCACCTCCATTTCCTCGCTCACAGTGTGGTGGTAATACTACTTTTCTCATAGGAAAGTGACTTTACAGTTTATAATGCATTATGCAAGAACTAGGGCTTCCCTGGTGGCTCAGCGGTGAAGAATCTGCCGGCAATGCAAGAGACACAGGAGACTCGGGTTCAATCCCTGGGTCGGGAAGATCCCCTGAAGGGAGGGCATAGCAACTCGCTCCAGTATTCTTGCCTGGAGAATCCCATGGACAGAGGAGCCTGGGGGGCTACAGTCCATGGGGTCACAGAGAGTCAGACACAGCTGAAGCGACTGAGCACACACATATGACAACTAGTTCTTGTGAAGAGAGTAGAGTATAAGGCACTTTCATGAAGCATATGTAATACTTTTGTTCTTTACTCTATTTTCAAGTGCTCTCTAGGATCAACAACACTTCCTCAGTTCTCCTGTAGTCTGTCTCTGAGGGCATGGGAATCCCAGCTAGGTACTAACCTGAAACAGAACACTCCAGGAATGCCAAGCCTGCCTCACTCCTCAGCTACAGATTAACTATGTCTTTTGGAGTGACTTCTTGGCTGTGATTGCTGATGAGGCTTCCTTTCCATTCTATTCCTCAAGCCTCCCCTGGGTCATTTTGCTAAGAAGGCTGCCCTGACCCACATGCCTGCAAACCAAATGCCTTGCCAACTTGGCAGCTCAGAAATAGTCCAGGCAGAAGGCAGGTCCCTGGAGCTTCAGGAATGAACAGCAGATTGCCTGCCTGCTGGTGATTGCAAGCCTGAAGCTTGCTTAGAAAGACCAAAATCCCAGGGTTCGTGAAGGAAGTGAACTCAGAAACCAGAGGAGTGTCTGAAATTCTGCTCTAGGAATCAGATCAGATGGTAGAGGAGGACCTCCCTGTTTCTTTGTTTCTTTTCATTCTTTTGGATTCTACCAGCTTTAAAGATATGCTCCCTGGACTTAAATACCCAGAACAAATAGCACTTACACCATTCTAGTCATGCTTATCCATATTTCCACAACTGATTTTGTTGTTGCCGGTATCATTGGATTTAACCCTGGTATCAGTTGCTTTGATTGGATGTATCATAGGTTTGTCTGTATCTCCCACTCAATTTTGAACTCCTTTAAGGCCACGTCTGAGCTTCCCCACTGGCTCAGTGGTAAAGAATCCACCTGCAATGCAGGAGATGTGGGTTCAACTCCTGGTTCAGGAAGATCCCCTGGAGGAGGGCGTGGCAACCGACTTCAGTGTTCTTGCCTGGAGAATCTCAAGGACAGAGGAGCCTGGCAGGCTACAGTCCATGGGGTCATAAAGACTTGGACATGACTGAAGTGACTGAGCATGCACACACATGGCCACATCTATGTATTGATCATCTGTAGCATCTCAGCACACACCAAACACCTAACAAAGACCCTAGCACATAGGAGACATTCATGAAATACTTATTAAAGCATTGTTGTACTTGATTAATTGATGAAGAGGCCATGGGCTATAACTAAATCCGTAAAGAATGGCTCTGCTACAATGTGGGGAATCTCCGAACTCTTTGCAAGATTAGTATGTCTTAGTAGTAGGGACATTAAATTGTTGAAGTTAAAATCATGATAACTCAAAAGTCCCAAATGAAAGGCAATAAAGAAACATGAGTTGTGACTATTATTGCTGAACTTTTAAATCTGAAAGAGAGTTTAAGAAATTGAGGCCCAGAGAGTATAATTTACCCAAGGACACACTTTTTTGCAAAGTAGAGAGAAGATCATTTCAAGATCTTGTGGGGCAGAGTAAGAATGGAATATCTAACATGACAGAGATTAAAGAAGGCAGAAGTAGTGACCATAAGAAGGTCCTCACCATAATCATATAGACATCCAAAGCTTAGGCCTGCTAAAATAGCACCAAATATCAGATTTAAGGGATGAACAGGACTGTAAAATTTATCAAAAGGTCAGAAATCAGGAGACTCAGAGGCAGTAAATCATGTGATTAAGGTCACAGATTTTAGCATCAGATATATGTCATTTTGAATCTCAAGGCTGCTACATCTAGCTATGTGATCTCTAACAAGCTATTTATTCTCCTCTAAGTCTTACTTTCCTCAGCCATTAAATGCTGCTAATATTGGTAACAATCTGAAGTTGTAGCTTTAATAGTTAATATTATATTTTTTATAAATGCATATTCAAGTTGCTAGCACACAATTACAAAATAGACAAGGTGTTTGACATTAAAATGCTTAAATTTTAATTTTCTCACAATTCTGGAGGCTAGAAGTTTGAGATCACTTTACTGGCAGATTTAGTTTCTTTCTCCTTGGCTTGCATATGTCTGTTTTCTCTCAATATTTCCACAGGGTCTTCTCTCTGTACATGTCCATGTCCTAATTTCTTCTTACAAGGACACAAGTCAGATTGGGTAGAGGACCACTCTAATGGCCTCATTTTAACTTAATTACTTCTCCAAAGACCCTATCTCTATATAGTTACATTCTATGGTTCTGCCAAAGAATGCTCAAACTACCACACAATTGCACTCATCTCACACGCTAGCAAAGTAATACTCAAAATTCTCTAACCGAGGCTTCAACAGTACCTGAACCATGAATTTCCAGATGTCCAAGCTGGATTTAGAAAAGGCAGAGGAACCAGAGATCAAATTGCCAACATCTGTTGGATCATCGAAAAAGCAAGAGAGTTCAAGAACATCTACTTCTGTTTCATTGACTATTCCAAAGCCTTTGACTGTGTAGATAACAACAAACTGGAAAATTCATAAAGAGATGGGAACACCAGACCGCCTGACCTGCCTCTTGAGAAATCTGTATGCAGATCTAGAAGCAAGAGTTAAAACTGGACATGGAACAACAGACTGGTTCTAAGTAGGAAAGGAGTACGTCAAGGCTGTATATTGTCACCCTGCTTATTTAACTTATATGCAGAGCACATCATGAGAAACACTGGGCTGGATGAAGGACAAGCTGGAATCAAGATTGCTGGGAGAAATATCAATAACCTCAGATATGCAGATGACACCACACTTATGGCAGAAAGTGAAGAAGAACTAAAGAGCCTCTTGATGAAAGTGAAAGAGGAGAGTGAAAAAGTTGGCTTAAGGCTCAACATTCAGAAAACTAAGATTATGGCATCTAGTCCCATCACTTAATGGCAAATAGATGAAGAAACAATGGAAACAATGAAACACTTTATTTTTAGGGCTCCAAAAATCACTGCAGGTGGTGAGTGCAGCCATGAAATAAAAAGACGCTTGCTCCTTGGAAGACAACCTAGACAGCATTTTAAAAAGCAGAGACATTGCTTTACCAACAAAGGTCCATCTAATGAAAGCTATGGTTTCTCCAGTAGTCATGTATGGATGTGAGAGTTGGACTATAAAGAAAGCTGAGGCCAAAGAATTGATGCTTTCAAACAAAAAGTGGTGTTGGAGAAGACTCTTGAGAGTCCCTTGGATTGCAATGCGATCCAACCAGTCCATCCTAAAGGAAATCAGCACTGAATATTCCTTGCAAGGACTGATGCTGAAGCTGAAGTTCCAATACTTCGACCACCTGATGTGAAGAAATGACACATTTGAAAAGACCCTGCTACTGGGAAAGACTGAAGGCAGGAGGAGAAGGGGACAACAGAGGATGAGATGCAGGATGGCATCACCGACTTGATGGACATGAGTTTGAGCCAGCTCTGGGAGTTGGTGATGAACAGGGAAGCCTGGCGTGCTGCAGTCCATGGGGTCGCAAAGAGTCGGACACAACTGAGTGACTTGACTGAACTAAACTGAAGGTTCTATAGATGTGAACTTTCACATATGAGTTTGGGTTAGGGGAGCATAATTTGAATCATAACAAGTGGTGAGGCTGAAAGTCTAACTGTAGTAGAATGAAAACAGAAAAGGAATTGAAAATGTCAAATTGGGTCAAAGTTTTTTAAATGTGGTAACAAACTAAAACAGAAAGGGCAACAAATTTTTTGAGGAGAAGAATTAAGAAAAAGGTCTTTTTGAAATGGCTTTTCTTTCCTTTAACAAACAGTAAGAGATACATGCCTGGATTTATAATTTAAGGGAAATATTGCTAAGGAAATAAGGGAAAAAAAACAATGAAATGAAGCACATTGAAATGCTTTAAAAAATAAACAAGGAAGAAAGATAGATGGTTTCAATTCTAAAAGATAATCATCTAGGGGAGATTATCCCATGTTTTTCCCAAAGAAAAAATTAATCAAAGAATGATAACTAATGTGCAAACTATCCATAAGAAATGCTATATTCAGAACCTCATTTGTCAAATTATTCATAAAATGTCTTTTTACCATATGCATTTGTTTTATTAAGGTAATTTAGATGATATGAAGATTTCTGGAACTATCAAAGCAATGTTTTTGCATGTAGAATTGGCAACACAGAGAACAGAAAAAACCAAGGATATACAATACAAATGTTTTTTCCATCCTGAAGTCAACAAGGCCCAAGATAACTATTGTCAAGCACAAAATTTCACAATAGTCTAGAAATAGCAGTGAGGATGAGAATCTGTTGGAATCTCAGGAAAGACATGTTACTAAACTCACAATGTCAAAAATGGCAGCAATGAAAAGAGTAGCTGTATCCTTAAACAGAGGAATTTATCTGGAGAAAGAGAAATATTTACCAAAAGAAAAATCATTTCTTAAAAAAAGGCTCCTTTCCTCAAAAACGGGAGCAGCAGAGCCCCTTTAATTTCAGGGGGAAAGAGAAATCAGAACAAGTTACCAGATTTGTGTTGTGGGAGCATGCTGATGTCAGTTACAGCATGAAGTCTGGTGGCAGAATTCTTAGCCCTCTCCCACAGGCAGCTAATTTTTGTCTGATGACAGGGGTGGAGGTGAAATGCTTCCCCCTGCTGAAGGAGGTCATCAAGGAGATGTGACTATTGTGGCCTTCTTTAGAGCCAAAACTGGGCAATCAGAGGCTCCTAATCTACTTGCCCATATTAGGAATGGACAGTCTGCCTACCATTCATTGACAGTGGGAGCTATGCCGAAGACCTAGGCTTGAGATAGTTAGTTCAGTCCCTCAGTCTTGTCTGACTCTTTGTGACCCCAAGGACTACAGTACACCAGGCCTCCCTGTCCATCGCCAGCTCCCAGAGTTTACTCAAACGCATGTCCATTGAGTCGGTGATGCCATTTAACCATCATCCTCAGTCAGCCCCTTTTCCTGCCTTCAATCTTTCCCAGCATCAGGGTCTTTTCAAATGAGTTAGTTCTTCACATCAGGTGGCCAAAGTATTGGAGTTTCAGCTTCAGCATCAGTCCTTCCAATGTATATTCACGACTGATTTCCTTTAGGATGGACTGGTTGGATCTCCTTGCAGTCCAATGGACTCTCAAGAGTCTTCTCCAACACCACAGTTCAGAAGCATCAATTCTTCATTCCTCAGCTTTCGGTATAACCCAACTCTCACATCCATACATGACTACTGGAAAAACCATAGCTTTGACTAGATGGACCTTTGCTGGTAATGCAATGTCTCTGCTTTTGAAAGTGCTGTCTAGGTTGCTCATAGCTTTTCTTCCAAGGAGCAAGTATCTTTTAATTTCATGGCTGCACTCACCATCTGCAGTGATTTTGGAGCTCCAAAAAATAAAGTCTTTCACTGCTTCCATTGTTTCCTCACCTATTTGCCATGAAATGATGGGACAGGATGCCATGATTGATCTTAGTTTTCTGAAAATTGAATTTTAAGCCAACTTTTTCACTCTCCTCTTTCATAAAGAGGCTCTTTAGTTCTTCTTTGCTTTCTGCCATAAGGGTGGTGTCATCTGCATATCTGAGATTATTGATATTTCTCGTGGCAATCTTGATTCCAGCTTGTGCTTAATCCAGTCTGGCATTTCTCATGAGGTACTCTGCATATAAGTTAAATAAGCAGGGTGACAATATATAGTCTTGACGTACTCCTTTCCCTATTTGGAACCAGTCTGTTGTTCATGTCCAGTTCTAACTGTTGCTTCCTGACCTGATAACAGGTTTCTTAAGAGGCAGGTCAGGTGGTCAGGTATTCTTATCTCTTTAAGAATTTTCCACAGTTTGTTGTGATCCACACAGTCAAAAGCTTTGGCATGGTCAATAAAGCAGAGGTAGATGTTTTCTTGGAACTCTCTTGCTTTTTCGATGATCCAACGGATGTTGGCAATTTGATCTCTGGTTCCTCTGCCTTTTCTAAATCCAGGTTGAACATCTGGAAGTTCATGGTTCAGGTACTGTTGAAGCCTGGCTTGGAGAATTTTGAGTATTACTTTGCTAGCGTGTGAGATGAGTGCAATTGTGTGATAGTTTGAACATTCTTTGGCCTTGCCTCTCTTTGGGATTGGAATGAAAACTGATCTTTTCCAGTCCTGTGGCCACTGCTGACTTTTCCAGATTTTCTGGCATTTTGAGTGCAGCACTTTCACAGCATCATCTTTTAGGATTTTAAATAGCTCAACTGGAATTCCATCACCTCCAGCAGCTTTGTTCAAAGTGATAATTCCTAAGACTCACTTGACTTCACATTCCAAGATGTCTGGCTTTAGGTAAATGATCACACTATTGTGGTTATCTGGGTCCTAACGATCTTTTTTATAGTTCTTCTGTGTATTCTTGCCACCTATTCTTAATATCTTCTGCTTCTGTTAGGTCCATACCATTTCTGCCCTTTATTGTGCTCATCTTTGTGTGAAATATTCCCTTGTTATTTCTAATTTTCTTGAAAAGATCTCTAGTCTTTCCCGTTCTATTCCTTTCCTTTATTTCCTTGCATTGATCACTGAGGAAGGCTTTCTTATCTCTCCTTGCTATTCTCTGGAACGCTGCTTTCAAATGAGTATATCTTTCCTTTTCTCCTTTGCCTTTTGCTTCTCTTATTTTCTCAGCTATTTGTAATGCTCATTTCAATGCTGAGCAACTTCCACAAAACAACTTCTGAATGCTGGCAGAGGACACCAGGCATCCAGAAAGGCAGCCCATTCTCTTCGAAAGGAGGTAGGACAAAATATAGAAGACAAAAATAAAGACATAAGAGTTAGGGACAGAGACATATCATGGGGAGGGAGTTGTGAGGGAAGAGAAATTTCCACACAGTAGGAAACCCTCTCACAGGGGAGTCTGTGGGGAGTTTTGGAATATCAGAGGGCAACATAACCAGGAGGAAAAAAGAAAAAACCTATAACATACAGGCCTAACTGCAGAAAAGAGAACTTCGAAGTGAAAGACTCTAACCTAACAACCTAATGCACAATCTGGCCTGCTCACAGAACAAAGGATTGAGCAAATACAAAGGAGAGCTAGCAGGCTCTTCATTATCTCCACCAGAGTTTGGCCTCAGGTCAAGCCACAGGGAGGAAACACAGCCCCACCCTTCAACAGAAAATTGGATTAAAGATTTACTGAGCATGGCCCCGCCCATCAGAACAAGACCCATTTTCCCCCTCAGTCTCTCCAATCAGGAAGCTTCCATCAGCCTCTTATCCTTTTCCATCAGAGGGTAGACAGACTGAAAACCACAATCACAGAAAACTAACCAATCTGATCACATGGACCACAGCCTTGTCTAATTCAATGAAACTATGAGCCATGCCTTGTAGGGCCACCAAAGACAGACGGATCATGGCAGAGTTCTGACAAAACATGGTCCACTGGAGAAGGGAATGACAAACCACTTTAGTATTCTTGCCTTGAGAACCCCATGAACAGTATGAAAAGGAAAAAAGGTATGACACTGAATGATGAACTCCCCAGGTCAATAGATGCCCAATGTGCTAGTGCAGAAGAGTGGAGAAATAACTCTAGAAAGAATGAGGAGACGGAGCCAAAGCAGAAACAACACCCAGTTGTGGATGTGACTGGTGATGGAAGTAAAGTCCGATGCTGTAAAGAGCAATATGGCATAGGAACCTGGAATGTTAGCTCCATGAATCAAGGCAAATTGTAAGTGGTCAAACAGGAGATGGCAAGAGTGAACATTGACATTTTAGGAATCAGTGAACTAAAATGGACTGGAATGGAGGAATTTAACTCAGATGACCATTACATCTACTACTGTGGGCAAGAATCCCTTAGAAGAAATCAAGTAGCCATTATAGTCAAAAAAGAGTCTGAAATGCAGTAATTGGATGCAATCTCAAAAACAACAGAATGATCTCTGTTAGTTTCCGAAGCAAACCATTCAATATCATAGTAATCCAAGTCTATGCCCCAACCACTAATGCTGAAGAAGCTGAAATTGAATGGTTCTATGAAGACCTCCAAGACCTTCTAGAACTAACACCCAAAAAAGATGTCCTTTTCATCCTAGGAGACTGGAATGCAAAAGTAGGAAGTCAAGAAACACCTGGAGTAACAGGCAAATTTTCCCTTGGAGTACAGAATGAAGCAGGGCAAAGGATAATAGAGTTTTGCCAAGAGAATGCACTGATGATAGCAAATACCATCTTCCAACAACACAAGAGAAGACTCTACACATGGACATCACCAGATGGTCAACACTGAAATCAGATTGATTATATTCTTTGCAGCCAAAGATGGAGAAGTTCTATACAGTCAGCAAAAACAAAACCAGGAGCTGACTGTGGCTCAGATCATGAACTTCTTATTGCCAAAATTCAGACTTAAGTTGAAGAAAGTGGGGAAAACCACTATACCATTCGGTATAGTCTAGTCCCTTACAGTTATACAGTGGAAGTGAGAAACAGATTCAAGGGATTAGATCTGATAGACAGAGTACCTGATGAGCTTTGGATGGAGGTTCATGACATTGTACAGGAGGCAGTGATCAAGACCAACCCCAAGAAAAAGAAATTCAAAAAGGTTGAGATAGTGAGGTGCTATTGAGAACATCTGAACAACAATACGTGACTGAATTCAGTTGTCCAGTTACACTACCATATATAAAATAGATAACTAATAAGGACCTCCTGTATAGCACAGGGAGCTCTGCTGAATACTCTGTAATGACCTATATGGGAAAAGAATCTATAGAAGAGTATTTCACTATTTTACTATGTTTTTATACATGTATATATATATATATATATATATATATATATATATATATACACACGTATGGGATTCCCTTGTGTCTCAGCTGATAAAGAATCCGCCTGCAATGCTAGAGACCTGGGTTTGATCCTTGAGTTTGGAAGAAATCCTGGAGAAGGAAAAGGTTACCCACTCCAGTATTCTGGCCTGGAGAATTCCATGGACTATATAGTCCATGGGGTTGCAAAGAGTTGGACACAACTGAGTGACTTTCCCATACAGTATGTATAATGGTTGGAAATATTGTATTTTTTGATCTTCCCTTGTAGCTCAGTCTGTAAAGAATCTGCCTGCAATGCAGGAGACCCAGGTTTGATTCCTGGGTTGGAAAGATCCCCTGGAGAAGGAAATGGCAACCCACTCCAGTATTCTTGCCTGGAGAATCCCATGGTCAGAGGAGCCTGACAGGCTACAGTCTATGGGGTCGCAAGAGTTGGACAAGACTTAGAGACTGAACTACTACTATATTTATATAGTATATAACTGATATCACTGATTTACTTTGCTATACACCTGAAACTAACACTACATTGTAAATTAACTATACACCAATAAAAATAATTTTTTAAATGCCTCTCTGTAAACTTTTAAGATTCTGCTGAGCAGGTGCAGAGATGTACTCATCTTGCAGCTACCCAAGAGAAGACTGCATGCATGCGTGCTAATCTGTTTCAGTCTTATCTGACTCTTTGCTACGCTATGGACTGTAGCCTGCCAGGATCCTCTGTCCATGGGATTCTACAGACAAGAATACTGGTGTGGGTTGCTATACCCTCCTCCAGGGGATCTTCCTGACTCAGGGATCAAACCGAGTCTCCTGAGGTATTGCAATGCAGGCGGATTCTTTAATGCTGAACCTCCTGGAAGCCCCCAAGACCAGCCTCCGCAATGTAGATCCCTTGCATATTAAACCTTCCACCCACCAGTCAGAAGTGGTCTGCCTCTTGCTTCTGGCTGTCCCAGCCCTCTGCTAAGGGGGTGAGCTTCAGATTCCAATGGAAAAGTTCCCGAGGTGGTTTGTGCACCAGCACCTTTCGTTTCCCAGTAGCTTTCTTCATAGGAAAGAAAGATCTGGGGTCTGAACAGGGTCAGTTAACACCTTCGCCCCGAGCACAGTGGGCCCTCTAGGTGTACCTCCTGCACCTTCAGAACACAGGCAGGCCTCCCAGTCTTTCCGTAGGTGTCCAGTGGAGTCCTGGGGAAAAGGCCTGGCAAGCGGTCGTGTATTCCTCTGTCTGGGATTCTCAGGACTCCTAAAGTGTTCCATGGCTCACACGTAGCTTAATCAATTTGTTAAAGTTTCAGTGGTTTCCCTCTTGTCCGGTTTAATGACTTTTATCCTTTCCTCTCATATTCTGCCAAAGGTGGAACAGTTCACATGGCCCGTCTCCCCTCAACATGTTTTGTCACCCACCATCATCCGTTTGCTGGTTTCATTGTGACTCTAGCTCTTGGATGAGACAATCATATGTTGTTTTTTTTTTAATTATGATTTTTTTCTTATTGTTAAATTAGGAGCTACAACCTCTTGCAACATTTTACCTCTTAAGCAGAAACAGAACTGACTACTGACAACTATTAATTTTCTCCTGTCTTCTCAGTTGCAAGTAAAGGCAGTATTAGTGTCAGTGGCGAGTGTAAATATGGAAGCAATCAAGCAAAGACCTTGGGACAGAGAATAGGGAGTGAAGAATCCTGAGAGATCAATGAATAATAGCTAAGACATAAAAATGTGTTCAGAGGCGGAGACAGAATTGATGTCAGAGGAACTGCTGAAACAGAGTGGTGTAAACTCAGGAAGCAAAGTTCATGAGTAAGTATCAAAGCTCAGACACACACACACACAAAAAGAAAAAAAAAAAAAGAGTCAAGTGCTGCTGTGGCCCCAATTTCCATCCAAACTATTTCTCCTAGTCCTCTGTTATTATGATGGGATTGACTTGAGAGAGCTGTGTTCTCCAGCTCTGTCAGTCTTGTAGGCACATGTGAAGTTAGAACAAAGATGGAAAATGGAAATATCATTGAATAGTGGTATTTTACTTGCATCTGATCTTTGGCATCGTACGACTGCCACATATAGCTCAAAATTTATATTTAGATGTTGTTATATCATCACAGTCTAATATAAGTAAGAAGACTAATGATCTAGGTCTGCAAGTGTGACTTTTGAGCACTGGAAATTTCCCTAGTGCAACTCAAGATGTAATTTTTTATTTTAATTCAAAAACGGATGTGTGCATCTATTATTAAAAAACTTGTATGCTTGGAACAATTTGAGTATGTGAATATACTTTTTCACCTGTAAAATATATGAAATCTAAATACATCTCAAATATTTGTGGTACTGTCCTATGCCTTATATCTTCAAAATATACTCTATGATTACTGACTGGGTTTTTCTTAACTTTGTATGAAAAAAAAAATTAACCCATCATCAGTTAGCCAATAAGAACTTAATTTTCTGTAGTTTATTATGAAAAATGATAAGGATTTGTGTGCATCTTTCAGATCAGATTAGAGAATTAAAAAGTGAACAAAGAAATTGAGAGAATATATCCAGGAAGGCAGTAGAGAAAGCAGTATCCCCTCCAAGGCTGATACGGGGGTGGTTAGAGATAAGTGGCATTTGGAGGAAGTGGGCTACAGTCCATGGGGTCGCAAAAGGGTCGGGCACAGCTTAGTGACGAAACAACAGCAAAACACAGACATGGACTCAGGCTTCTGACAGAGGGGATTGTTCAGCTAGGATAGGTACTTCGTGGTGCTTTGACATTGGAAGAGGCGCCTCATAGAGCAGGAATTCAGAAGTTTCATTAGGGGGCTCTAGTCAGCTGGTCTTCAGCATTTCACAGAACTAGATATCAGACTTTGGTGGGGGTTTCTAGCCCAACGATGTCGAAACTTCTTAGAGGGAATGGTGATGATGACTCATAGCTGGAGGCTGGACTCTACTGCCTGTCTCTTTTTTAAATTTTTTATTGGATTATAGTTGTTTTAGAATGTCAGGTTAGTTTCTGCTGTATAGCAAAGTGAATCAGCTATGCCGTGTATATTTGCCCCCTCTTTTTTGGATTTCCTTCCCATTTGAGTCACTACAGAGCATTGAGTAGAGTTCCCTGTGCTATATAGCAGGTTCTTATTAGTGATCTATTTTGTACATAGCTATCATTAGTGTATGTGTATGCAATCCCAATGTCTCAATTCATCCTACCCCTCCTCTCCGCCTTGGTATCCACACGTTTGTTCTCCATATTCTGCTGCCCTTCTGAGGGTAACGAGCAGTTGCTGAAATAAACAAGGATGAGCAAGTCCCCTTTCTTCTTCTGTCTACTGGCAGTGTCTGTCAGGGATCCAGTTGGCATAGGAGGTGTGCAGATTACACAGTCCCATTCCCAGTAGAAGTAGAGTAGGGTATCTTTGGGACTGAGAAACACTAGCTAATAACAAGCAGAGTCCATCCATTGGCTATTTAATATTGAACTTTTATTCCTAAAGAACCTGAATTTTAAGATGTTTTACCTTTCTCTGGTTACAATAGTCTTCCACTAATTCATTAGTATTTAACATAGAAACACTAAAAACACCCCAGAGAATTCCCTGAATATCTTACATAGTGCTTCCTGTGTGGAAGAAACTCAAATATACCTTAATAATCAGGATCATTCAACATAGAATCATTAACCAACATAGCTGGTTAATTAACCAATCTTTCATATGCATATACTCAGTATCATGAAGCATCTAAAATATTTTTCAATTAAATTTCCAATTCAATGCAATATTTCTTTGTACCCATGTGGAAGCAGTTCTTCTATTTTGGAAAATTAATACCTAAAAACCAGACAATTTCAAAATTATAGTGACAGGAAAAACGTTTGTAAGTGCGTTATGTTATTGTGAAAGGAACCATTCCATTTCCACTCTTATTTCTAGCACCTGTAGAGAATATACACAGGAGAATTTCAAAGCATATACTATCTTTTAACAGTATATAATGTCAAATCTTCTCTTGTAGCTCAGTCGGTAAAGAATCTGCCTGCAATGCAGGACACCCAGGTTTCATCCCTGGGTCAGGAAGATCCCCTGGAGAAGGAAAGGGCAACCCACTCCAGTATTCTTGCCTGGAGAATCCCATGGACAGAGGAGCTTGGCAGGTTATAGTCCATGGGATTGCAAGAGTCGGATGCGACTTAGTGACTAAACCACCACCACCAATGACAGTTTTAGCAATGAATCATGTTTTGGGGGCTTCCTTCATAACTCAGTTGGTAAATCATCTGCCTACAGTGCAGGAGACCCAGGTTCGATTCCCAGGTTGGGAAGATCTCCTGGAGAAGGAAATGGCAACCCGCTCCAGTACTCTTGCCTGGAGAGTCCCATGGACAGAGGAGCCTGGCAGGCACAGTCCAGGGATCGCAAGAGTTGGACATGACTTAGCGACTAAACTACCACCACTGTCTTTCAAAGCATATGCTGTCTTTATAAAACAGAGGACCTCAGCTCTTTAGGATGTGAATCCTCATTGGCACTCTAACCGAATGCTCGGTGGCCAATTCATTATTTTATCAGGCGGGTTGCTTTTAGATAGGAATACATGGTAAAACTAGTGAATTCCATAGGAAATGGCCGTGTTGCATTGGTTTTCCCGTGAGATGGATTCCGTAGTCAGAAGTAATGTTGAGTGGAAGAATGTAACAATAAAGAAACATTCCACGGGTCTATGGGTGGTGGTAGTTGCAGAAGAAGTATAGAGAAAGTACATCTATACACAAATTTTCATCTGTTCTGATGAAAGCAATTGTGGTATACTTGATGATGATAGGAATCCAATATAATCAACATACCAGGTAGGTAAATTATGCTCTGCTTCAAAGGGTTGTTACTTTATCAGAACCTCATAATAGATCCCTGTTGTTGGCAGATTTGGCACTCAATGATGGTAGCTAGCTCAGCCTTCTGGAGAAGGAAAGCTGTATGAGCTATATGGTTGAACCCATTTCCTGGCCTCCATCTCTGCCACTAGGCTACTCTGTACATGAATGTATTAAGCAAACATTGTTGCAACTTGGCAAAGAGGATGGATGACCTCAACAGACTATATCGATTTGTCCACCTTGTAATTGATAGTGGTAGGGTATATTTGGGTCTGTAAAGCAAGAGTATAATAACTGTCACAAGATCTAAATATAAAATACTTTTCTATAGCATCTAACCCCCTCAATAAAAATTCCTTCAGAGACTCCTCGAGAATTGTTTCTATGGAGAAAGCAAAGTAAAGTATTCTTCAAAGTGTCTTTCAGTCCCTCTTAGACTGACAAACCCCAAAGATTTTGGTATGTCATGATGAATCATGAAGCTTCTTCCTATTTGCCTACAGGCCTCTAAATGCAGAGAAGGGCAGTACACAACCTTTGAGGAGAGGATGAAAAGTAGATACATTAACTCAGGGCACCAAGAGTTGAAGGCAAAGTATACACGCCAACTCCTTAAGGTATCCCCATGTGGAATCTTCACAAATGTACCCTGCTCCATGGAGCCTTTGTGCAAACTGGAATCTCTTCCTTGAAATTATTCACCAGCTTCTCTGTCTTCATTTATCACCTGGTCTCCTAGCAGCCTTTTGATCTCCAGCTCACACAGTTACTTTCTATTTCCTTTCTTTCAATAGAAGCTGATCACGTCCTCCTTTTTACCATCTGTTACTTGTCTCTATCCTAGTGTACATTAAAACAGCATATTCACATATCTGTCTTCCTCTCCAGACTGTGTGGCTTTCAAGTGCAGGAAATATATTTTTAAGGTTTTTTTATGTGTAAGAATCATAGTAGCCACTCAGCAATACTTGATGAATTTTCAGGAGGTATTTGAATTTGGGGATTAACAAATACTAACTCTTAATTGCAGGAGGAGAATGTACTGAATATAAGGCTTCTATTCTAGGCAGGGGATGGACAGATAACATTGTATTAGCTGCAGTTCAGAGGGACAGTCTGTTTAGGAATGAAAATTGCTTACTCAAGTAGATTCAATTTAGGGCAAGACACCCAATTGTCATGGGAAGTTTTGTTTAGATAGGTAAAGACTCAATTCTAGAAGAACTTCGCAAATAAGTTAATAAGATAGTAGCCAGATCAATGAAACATGGCAGAAAAGAAGTGGAGTTATTGGAATAGATATATCAACAAACAGTCAGGGTTAATCTATGATAGGAGTTAAGTTCTATTGTAGTGATGCCCCAGGTCTTCCTGGGCTTCCCTGGTGGCCCAGGGTAAAGAATCCAGCTGTCAGTGCAGGAGACACAGGTGTTGGGAAGATCCCCTGGAGAAGGAACTGGCAACCCATACCAATGTTCTAGTCTGGGAAATCCCGTGGACCAGAAGCCCAGTGGGCTACAGTCGATGATGTTGCAAAGAGTTGAATACGACTTAGCAACTAAACCACAACAACAATAACCAGTTCTTCCTACTGAGATCAAGATCAGTCCTCAAAACTGGGACAACTCTGAACTCTGGGCGGAAATTAGCAAGATATGCTTGAAAGGGGCCTTTTGGGACTGGAAAAATAGGTCAGTGTTTATGTACTTTGTCTACAACGAACTTCATAATGATTATTTTGTGGGCAATAAAAATACTCCATTTTTTTCTCAAATCTGTCCAATATCTATCAATTTATGTTTTGGATTTGTTTGTTTATCGATTTATTCACTCTTTCAGTCATAACTTCATGAGATTTTCCCCCAAATACTGTCTGTGATGCACATCATCAAAGGTACCAAAAGAGGTGACCCTTAAGTCCTCATTTCTCCAGTTTAATATGTAAATAGAAAATCTTTTCATTTTTCACACTGAATAAGCAGCATCCCCAGGTAATTTTGCTATTTTTCCATTTTGCAGATTTTACTTTGGCCAGATATTGGCAAATAGGTGATGGAAATTTTTCCTTATTTTCTTTAAAACAGGTTACTCTATCCACCAGACTTCTAGCAAAAAAATCAATTTTCTTTTTATTCTTGCTTGATTTGATGCAGACAGCTAATATGAAAATGCAATTTTTCCTCTTCATTGCCTTCAAGATATAAGGTGTCATGATTCTTCAAGTTATAATAGTAAAATAAACAAAGACAAAAAACACAACTTTTTTTCATCTGTGTTCAGGGAGAGAATGTCTGAGATTTTTACCTTTCACCACAGTAATCATATGCATCCCACTGTCACAATGCCACTCACTCAAAATGAATCAAAAGACATCAAAAGACATAAAAATAAATATTGTGGAAGCTATTAGAGCAATCTCTTGGGATTTTGTTTTTACCAAAACACAATTACACATTTTAAGTTTTATGAGAACTGTGAATGGCTTATTTTTTAAAAATCAATTAGTCAGTAGCTTTGCAGCTCCACTCAGCGTGAGATACTTAATGTTCTGTTCAGTGTCTGTCTCATTCATTTTATAAATCAAACCTAACAAAACAGGTTATTTACTGTAAAAATGGTTCTTAATCCTTGCTGCTTAAATCCATGGGATACTTTTTAAAAAATACCCAGATACAGACCCCAGACATAGAACTTCTTAGTAAATATGGAAGCTTGGGCATCAGCATTTTAATGCACTCAGAACCATTATGCTTATGCCCTTGATGAATAGGTTAGAATTATCCCCGTTCACATTACCACAGACTTGGCAAAAGTGGATTTTATGAACACAGATATCCACCAACATCAGCATTCTATTAACCTCTTCTCTGTACACTGAGACTTCGTTCTTTCAAGCTTGTTGTTTAGTCCCTCAGTCTTGTCTGCTTCTTTTGCAACCCCACCACCAGTGTCTTCTGTCCATGGGATCCTCCAGGCAAGAATTCTGGAGTGGGTAGCCATTCCCTTCTCCAGGGGATCTTCTTGACCAGAGGATCAAACCCAGGTCTCCTGTATTGCAGGTGGATTTTTTACTGTTGAGCCACAGGAGAAACTCTTCATATTGAAAATCAAATTCTTCCTTGTTGTGAAGGATATTTGGTTAGGATGCTAAGATCTTGCCTAACTATTCTTAGCCTCTTTTTCAAGAAGGTTGACGCTATTTAAACCTCTATCACAGATTTAAACTGCTATTTAAATCTGCTTGATTTTAAAAATATCAAGCAGACAGACTACTTACAACTATAACCTTAGTACTCATCTGCCCCTGACCTGTGGGAATTAAATTTGGTCCTTCTGCAAAAAGAAAAAAATTGTAAATATTACCAAATATGACTTTACTTAAGTATCTAATGTAGCTAGGTTTGGGAGGGAAATATCATTCATATGAAGGGTTGGAAGAAATAGGAGGACCCAGGAATGACTTTTCAATACCTGTGAATTTGGGTAAGTCAAAGTCAAACCAGAGTCCATCACATGCCTTTGAATGCTTCTGTTTGGATCCCTGAATTCCCTGTGCAGGGTTTACCTACCAAAAGCCAGGGCAGTGTTGAAACTTCATTTACTTGTGACTACATTCTTTTGTTCCAAGCTGAAATCCAATTTTCCAAATGTATTTGTTGACCTAACATCAGTAAGTAATAACAGAAACATTTGGAACTTCTTAAAAATATGCCACTATTGTTGTACTGAATTTCTTCTAATGCTAATTAAAAACTATTCTCATTATTTAATGCTATTATTCTCTTTTGTTAGGAGTGAGTGAACTCCATTAATTGATTTTGGGATATTAAACCAACCTTGAATTCCTAGGATAAATCCCACTTGGTTACTCTGTATAATTCTTTTTATGTATTTATGGATTTGGTTTGGTAGTATTTTGTTGAGTATTTAAAAATTATATTCATAATGAATGAAAAGACAGATAGTGTATCCCATACACAAGCAAGAAGGAACAATCGATGGAAACTGTGACTAAGGGTATCTAGACGTTAGACTTTCTAGGAATATACTTTAATAAATTATTTTAAATATGCACAGGGAGCTAAAGGATACCATATATAAAGAATTAAAAGAAAATATAAGAACGGCAACTTACCAAGCAGAGAATATTAATAAAGAGATAAATCTTATTAAGAGGAAATTTTAAAGTTGAAAAATGATAGGTACACAATATATACAAATGTAGTTTGGGACATACCAGCGTAAAGGTGAGGAAGTGTTCCATAGGAGCATTCCAGGTTGGGGGACAGATCACTGACCTTTGTAAGAAATGTCTTCATCAGTTTTTCTCAAGTTGAATAGGAGATTAGAGGAGTAGGAAAGGAAAGATTAGGACAAATTTGTAGATGAAGATTTCATCTGCAGAAAAAAAAAGTGACTAGATGGGTATATAACTACTATTTTAAAGAAAATCGCACAGAAAATAATCTCTTCTTCAGTCCTTGACCTGTGTTTTCCTGGGCTCTTTCCTTCCAGCAGTCAGAATCATTAGTTGTGATTAAGATGTCAGGTTGTCAGCTCCAGATGAATTTGCTTTCTAAAGGATGTTTTACATTATCTTCTTTGTTCATTATGCTAGTCTTGAACACATTATATATTTTTTTCATCTAAATGGCTAATGATAGCAGTATTATTACTTTATAAATTATTTATGCATTTGTGTTGCATATGTTTCTATAATTGTACAACATCATAAATACTCTTAGGCGTGCATGGAATATTTGCTGCTCATTGAAATGCAGTACTTGAGCTCAGAATGGTTTTTTTCCCCTCTGCCAGATGGCATCCTTGGTGTTCAAACATTTGTGATCTTCTTTGCTCTCTTATCTCATTTACACACATTATCTTTGATTTTTCTTACATTTTTAGTAGAGGCTCTAAGATACTTAACTACCCAGAAGTATGCGTTGGTCTCTTGCCTCTAATCTCTCCAACCAAAAAATCCTCTAATTCCCTCCAACTAAAAAAATGTGACACTTTCATATAAATCCTTTTATGCATAAGGTTTTTTCATGTCATTCACCCTCTCAAACGGCAACAGAGATTCATTACATATGGAGAGGTGCAAATGCCTTAAGCTGACAACCATAGATTTTTGTCCTGTCGGCTCACTTTCCTCATTACTCCCTTTTAAAATACATATGTACTGAATTAACCTATTCAGTTTTCTCATATATTCTGGAAAAGAGACAGAGACCAGGAAATATGCAGGCCAGGTATGGATATTGATAAATTGACAAATATCCTATTAGTGAGCCTAGATGAAAAATGAGGATCTTAGTAATTTCTATTAACATGGACTCTTAGAGCCAGCAAGGGAAATAAAATTGATTTTATAGTCTTTGTTTAACTGTGCATGCACTCATCTCTAGGTTGTGATGTATGCTATTAGGCAAAGGAATAAATCCATAACTTCTCTGAATTCCCATCAAAGCAATATCAATTCCATGAGAGGCTGAATTTGTACGAGCTGTGTCTGAAGGACACTGTACCAAAATGGTAGTAATATTCTTCTGTCTGGAGGGAGGAGTTATCTTTCCAAATGAAGGGGTTCTCTATCTATACAGGTAATACAGTTTGATGGACTTTCCACTGTGACCGTCAGAATGAGGTGAATCCGACCATAATCAGGGGAAAGCAGTAAAACTGTTAACATCATATTGAAAGAGATGCTATGGTATGTGTTTGTGCTAGGGCACTTCAGTCATGTCTGACTCTTTGCGACCCCATGGACTGTAGCCCGCCAGGCTCCTCTGTCCATGGGATTCTCCAGACAAGAATACTGCAGTGGGTTGCCCTCCCTTCCTCCAGGGAATCTTCCCAACAGAGGAATCGAATCCACAACTCTTACATCTCCTGCATTGGCAGATGGGTTCTTTACCACTAGCGCCACCTGGGAAGCCCCTAAGACATAGAGATAATGGTATTAAAAATATAATTCACAGGGAAAGTTGGAAACTACAGAGTATTGTCTCGTGTTCATGAAAAGAATGTTACGTCGGTGAAACTGTATTTATACTAATTATGCCCACCTTGAGCATATTGTTATTATCGCGAGGGATGATATTTAAATATCAATACCTAAAAAGGCTTTTCACATCATATACAGGTCCTAGAGCCTTGACTAAAGGAGAGATACAAAAAAATATGTGTAAATGGTATAAATCCTTCCTAAACATTGCCTATGGGAAGGACTCTGCCTTTTGTAGCCTTTTATCTTCCACATTACCATGTATACTGCCTGACTTGCCTGCATGGGGAGATGCTCAATAAATCCCCATTTAGTATTCACTAAATATTCACTAAATATCTGGAGAAGGAAATGGCTACCCGCTCCAATATTCTTCTCTGGGAAATCTCATGGACAGAGGAGCCTGGTGGGCTGCAGTTCATGGGTCGCGAGAGTCAGACACGACTTAAGTACAAAACCACCACCACCGTTCACTGAATATATACAATATATTTTTCATATCCCTCTGGGATAGTTATTTATGCAACATTTATTGAGTGCCAACTGTGTACAGATGCTATTCTAAGTTCTGTGAATATAGCAGCGAACAGATTGAGCTTTCATTTCTAATACTCAGTCACAGAAAATCTCTGAGACTCAAAATCTCTTTTCCAACATTCTTTTTCTTTTCCTGACTAAATGGGAAAATGTGCAAGTCACACAGGTCTATTCTGTGTGTGTGTGTGTTTGCAAAACACACAACTGGAAGCATTTATGGGAAGCACTGAGTGCAGCAAACCTGAGTTTGAGTCCTACTGCTACATTTATTAACTAAATAAACTGAGGAAAGTTATTTAAACTCCTGCTTTTTGTCTGCTTGGTTTTTTTTCTGTATTTTAATGTGAATACCACCATGAGGCCATACTTTGCTAAGGCTAAGAGCAGGTACTGAGATTAGACTGCCCAGATTTGAATCCTGCCACTCCTGCGTTTCAATCCTGCCAAATCCTGGATTTGAATCCAAGCTATGTGACCTTGGGACATTGTCATAACCATTCTGTGGTTGAGTTTTCTCATATGCAAAATAGGGATAACAACAGAACATTCCTTATGGAATTATTTTGGGGATTAATTGAGTTCCCATATAGGAGTACCTAGAGTGGTACCTGATATATAATGAGTGTTATATGAGCTAACTCTCACTACAGTTACTGTTACTAATATCTCTCTTGCAGCACTGGTGGAGAAATAATATGATGATATATGTCAAAATCCCAAGCCTAGTACTAGATACATGACTACCTAATAAATGGGAATCAGTACTGAGTTGATTAGTTGTTTACAAGCATCACTCTGATGATGAATAGTAGAAAGTGATGGAAAAGTTTAAGAGAAGAGAAATTGTGTATGAAAGAGAGGCAGCGTAACTACCTGGAGAAAAGTAATAATTGTCTGCATATGTTTCACTATTGGCCCACTGTTTCACTGTGTTATCTTCAATAGATAGAAGTTATAGATATTGATTTATTGTTATTTAATAATATATTATATATATCCACTATAATTGCATTTAGAAAATTCAAGTTCAGTCATGTTCACTCCTTATCAAATGTACTTAGATGGCAAATTAACTCTGAGGATGGAGTTAAAACTATTTCCCCATCCCTACAAACTCCCATCTCCTTGGTGGACAGATGATCTTTCACAGTCTGACTCTTGTCACCTTTCTTGTCTCACTTCCTGTTGATCCTGCACAACTCTGTATTCTATTCTGACATACCAAGCCACTTTCATTTCTCAGTAGCATGAGTGCCCAGGCTCCCTGTTGGTCTGTGCAATGCTTCCCCATAATCTATCCACCCAGTTTAAATATCATCCCTGCTGTGAAACTTTCCTTGACTCCAGCAGTTAGCTGCTGCTTCTGTAATCCCATAGGTTTTATACACATGCCCCCTCCGAAGTGTCATTTACATTGCTTTGAAATTTTATTTATCTTTTTATTATGGTATGGAGTGAGATCCATGAGAATGGGAACGTTTCTTTTCCATCCTTGGAGCTTAACATGTAGTGGGTTCAAGATACAATGTTTAACGAATTAGAAAATGGGCACCATAGTGAAAGGAACAAGGTCAGCTTTATTAGCATAACTTCCCAGGTAAGAGCACAGAGACTTTGAAGGTCAATCAGTAGCCTCTACTGAGAGCCACATGAATAGCCTTCCTCTCACTTACACTGAGCATCAGCTGAAAGGGCTGGCCCTGTAGGACACCTTTTTCACAAATTCATTCTGACTAGCTCTGGTCTGTGAGTGCAGCTTGGCTCATTTGATTTCAATCCATTTTTGTCTAATGCAGTGTCTCTCAATTCTGGGCGCATCTTTTCACCACATGGAAAGCACTGTGGTTCGCTTTTCTTCATGTTTTTAAAAATATTTATTTATTTTTAATTGAAGGACAGTTGCTTTACAATACTGCTTTGGTTTCTGCCATACATCAACATGAATTAGCCATAGGTGTACATGTGTCCCCTCCCTCTTAAAGCTCCCTTGCACTTCCCACCCTTTCCCATCCCTCTAGGTTGTTACAGAGCCTTGGTTTGAGTTCCCTGAGTCACGAGGCAAATTTCCATTGGCTGCCTATTTTACATATGGTAGTGTACATGGTTCTTAGTAGGGTACCTTGCCACTTAATGATACCAGTAAGTATTTATGGGAAAAGAAAAAAACAGTAACTTCTGGAACTGCCTTTTTCTCCCCTTAGACTTCTAGCTTGCTGGTTCTTTTCAGTTTGTTATCACTGATATTTTGGTTTGTACCCTAAGTTCCTTCAAGTTTTATCAGTAGCTTAAATGATTTTAATCTGGTTTTCACTCCCTACCCATTCCCCAAAGACTTCTTTGCCCTTTCCTCAGCTAAGCTAAGAAATCGTGGAGTAGAGTATACACTTGGAATTACAGTCAACTGAGGTTGAATTTCTTAGCTGTATAGCAGGCTTTTCATTTGCAGCTACTGATTCCTAACAATTTATGCTCTTAAAGTGTCCATCTCTTTTAAAATTACTGCTTTTCAGTAAACATTTCCAAATACTCCTTAAATGAGTTCTATAATATCATTAGCCAGCAACATGAAGAAGAGGAATTACTGGGACATTGTTGTTTCAAACCCAAAGAAAGGCTCCAAGTTTTTCCAATGGTCTCAGCAGAAGAGGAAGGAGGCAGGAGGAGAAGGGGCTGACAGAGGATGAGATGGTTGGATGGCATCACTGACTTGATGGACATGAGTTTGAGCAGGCCCTGGGAGCTGGTGATGGACAGGGAGGCCTGGTATGGGGTCGCAAAGTTTTGGACGTGACTGGGCAACTGAAAAACAAAAACAACCATGCTTATTACATGCCAGACACTGTGCTAACTGGTGTGGGTCAGAGAGTCATACCACTTTTGGAGATAACCAAATCAAAATAAATCATCAGCATCTCTTGGATTTCTCCTTCTCTCAGTTCTAATAGTTAACCACTAAGTAAATGCTTCTTTAATATTTAATTCATACTCTTTCAGAATTTGATAAAATGTGGGCTCTCTCCCAAAAAGACTACAAAATTCTCATAAATTTTACATATTTTTGATCTACATGAATCTAGTGCTCTTGTTAACAGGAAGGCACTGTGATGGACATTTGGTCTGCAGTAACCAATAAGACAACATCATTACTCTCCCTGGATCCCCCATATGCTATTGGAGAATGGCACATAATCAAATAATTACAATCTAGCACGACATATGTAATGATCAAAAGAGGGAAACAGTAAATCTGATTGATGTTTTTATGCCCTAAGCCTTGAAGAAGCAAAAGATACAGTGGCAAATAAAAGTTTAAGGAAATTGTAAGAAAAGGGGTTTCCCCGGTGGCTCCATGGTAAAAAATCCACTTGCAATGCAAGAATCGTGGGTTCGATCCCTGGATTGGGAAGATACCCTGGAGGAGGACATGGCAACCCACTCCAGTGTTCTGGCTTGGAGAATCCCAGGGACAGAGGAGCCTGGAGAGCTACAGTCCATAGGATCTCAGAGTCCGACACGACTGAGCGACTTAGCATGCACTCAGGCATGGAAACTTTGCTTATAAATGGCTAAAGCTGGACTTTTGCCCTTTTGTCCGCACATCCTGCAGGCTCCCCTGTGTTCACAGCATGCGCTGCACCTCTTCCCTTAGCTCCTCTTTCTCCCACCTGCCTGCAGTGAGTGTCAGCTTCTAGCTAAGACTCAGCACGCCCAGAGTCATTCATGGGTGCTCACTGGCCTCCCTCAGGAGGAACTCTAAGCTGGTCCTCAAGGGTAGGTCAACACACAGACCCAGAGTCTGTGCCAAGGCCGTTCTCTTTGGCCCCCTTCTCTGTCGCCACTTTGTGACCTAAGCTGGTGCTGGTCTATGGGTTCTCATGGCCTTTGGGAGGAAGTAAAAATGGTCTCAGTTCCACAAAGAAAAATCACAAGTCTTTAGACTATCGATGTTAATATTTCACAACTCTTCTCCACACTGTTGAGAGAGTTTATAATAAAGTGTTCATTTCTTAGGTAAAGTAAAATGACAAAGGATACCTAGTTCTCACTTATGTGCAGGGCTCTAAAATGCTTAGTGTGTGTTAAGTCACATCAGTCGTGTTAGACTCTGTGTGACGCTACGGACTGTAGCCTGCCAGCCTCCTCTGTCCATGGGATTCTCCAGGCAGGAACACTGGCATTGTTGCCATGCTCTTCTCTAGGGCATCTTCCCAATCCAGGGACTGAACCTGTGTCTCAAGTCTCCTGCGTTGGCAGGTGGGTTCTTTACCACTAGTACCACCTGGAGCAAAGCATTAATACTTTGCCCATCTTTCTCCTTTAAATAGCAATCACTAACATTTCACTTGTTAGTGGAAGAGTATTTAACTTGGAATAGAATACCTGGGCTCTGGCCACTGCTCTGCAAGTTGAGTATGATTGTAAAACTAACAGAAATCTGACATGAAACTCTGGATTCTCTACCACAGTCTTGTTGGGTCAGCATTGGCAGAGTTTCAACTCTTTGAGTCAATGTTCTCTTCTGTAAAATGGGATCAATATTAATAGATACCTCCTTGATGTGTTGAGGCTAAAGTCAATAAACAACATACACCGAGAGTTTGTGTTAACAGAAATGGCTTTATTAAGAACTCATTCTCCTGGGTGAGATTATAAACTCAGGAGGGCAGCAGCAATGATCATGCAAATATTGAACACCTACTATGTGTTAGGCACAGAGAAAAGGAAGATTAAAAAGATTAGGTTTCATAGCTGGTAGATAGCACTGATATTTTCCAGCATACTTTTGCTTGCTGTGAAAATAATGTCTCTCTCTCAGTCTCGATTTGTTCCTCCCACAGGGAAAGAAAATAGGATAACTATAGACTACAGTCGATGACTATATACTATTTTCTATTTTCAGAGATAACTTCTGAAGTGGAGTCTTTAACTCATATTCTAGCATCTATTTTTCTGTGCCTTTCCAGTCCTGTTGCCAAACACTGTCCCCGAATGCAAGGCTTAGTCAGTGACAGAAGTAATTCAGGATCCACTCAGGGAGAATAAGGAAGAAAAAATACAATCCCCGGCAGAGGTGACTGAGTGTCAGAGGAAGAAGCAGCCCAGGCATATCAGCCCAAAGACCCAGGTTCTTATCTGCCTCCAGGGCCTTACCGAATTTGTCCAGTTTCCTTTTTTCTGCCTGTTTTGATTGCGAGTTCCCTTTAACCAGAAGATGAGGAGTCTTCTGTGATGCCTCACTCCTGAGTTGTACCACTTGGAAAGCTACACATCATTTTTTTAACGTGGATACATTTTCTTGCTGATTTCCCCATCCCTTGTTCCCTGCACATCGGTTCTGACTATCCTCCAGTTCTTTCCTCACAGTGCAATCTGTATACTCTTCAAAAAATTATCTTTTCATATTATCTCTCACCATCGCAGAGACAAACAGTGACTTCCTATTGCTCTTAGGAGAAATTGCAAATATTTCTTGCATGTCCTCAACTGCCCTTCTTGATTTTGCCCCTGATTTCTCTCTAGCTTCATCTCAAACTGTTCTCTCCATAGATAACATTGGTCACTTTTTACATATTCTGGCTGGAGAGATATTTTTATTCCCAAAGTTACCGATCAGTGGAGAAGGGTAGCATAAGGAAGAGATGTTAATGTCATGATTTTTGAAGATTCTATGTGCTGTGCTTTAAGATGCTTTTGAGATATTTCAATGAGGGTGCCAGTTGGGCAGCTGGAAATTTGGGCTGAGATTTCAGACCAAGATTTACTCTGTAAATATATATTGAGAAGTCATCTGTTGTAGATAATAAGTGAAGCTATGGGAGGAGTGAGACAGATAAGAGAATATAGCATCCCATTGAAGGTTCTTGCAAATTCTATTCTCTTTTTCAGAAACACTCATATACCACTTCTCTAAATAGTCACTTTTTAACACTATCCAAGACTTTCCCAAAGGCAGCAGAATCAATCAGACCTCTTCAGTAAATTGTATTGCCATGTTGCTTTTGTATTTGCCATTCTGTAATTAAAGATACATTTCTGAAATTACTGGTTAGTATCCATCTCCACCACTAGATCTAAGTACTACAAGGACACAGAACTACATCAATACCTGACAGAGAACAAGTTTATAGATGCTTAAATGTATTCAACTATTTACGAAATGGTTGAATAAATCAATGAAAAAGAATTCTATTGTGTTTATACAATTTTGTTGTTCCCATGAATGTACTAAAGCAAATAAGTTCCCTAATATCCAACCACATTATGTTTCTTTGTTGTTCTATTTTTAAAAAGGAAATTTAAGAATAATTTTCTCTTTACATACCAGAGTTTACGTATATCTCACATCATTTCCCCTATTCTTTCTTTTTTTTTTTTTTTTGATTGTGAGCAAATATTCGACTTTTGCAAATCCTCAAAATGACCAACTCAATACATCTTAAGGGCCCATCAACAGTCGTGGAAAGTGAAGGAATTCTTAAGCATGAGCTTTAGCTTCTTGTTAAATCCCACTCTGAGTAGAAGGTAGTATATTAGATCAACAGCCAGACTGTCATCAAGGGTCAGTTTTTGCCACCCAGAGTTGGTTTAACATTGTACCTTCTTAGAGTCCAGGGAGAAATATCCAGAGGACAGAATAGCTGCTGTGGTCCCTGATTTCTTATAAGATTCATGACGATGGAGCAATTAGAACTAACTGGGTGATGATCAATAGGATAATGCAAGCAGCCAATCGGATGGATGCAGACTGGCTGATATCTGGGGCCATTATTAGTGGTTCTGTCCAGTTTCCCCTATTCTTAATTTACATCAGTATGGAAGTTTTGTCACAATTCATGAAACAATTTTGATACATTATTATTAACTATAGCCTATTAAGATTACTTAGTTGTTATCTAATATCTCTTTATGTTTCAAGATCCCATCCAGGATCTCATATTGCATTTAGTGATCATGTCGAGCTTTGCTTGTTTTTGATGACCTTGAGAGTTTTGAGGAGTACTACTCAGGTGTTTTACAGAATACCCCTCGACTGGAATTTTATAGACTGGAGTTACTTGGGGAGGAAGAGGACCGAGGGGAAAGCACTCTTCTCTTCCCACTGTATCAAGGGTACACGCTATCAATGGCTGACCATGGGCAGTGTTAGCTTTGGTCACTTGGCAGATACCATGTTCATCAGTTTTCTCAAACCTAAGGACTTCCCTGGTGGCTCTGATGGTAAAGAATCTACCTGAAACGCAGGAGACCTGGGTTTGATCCCTGGGTTGGGAAGATCCCCTGGAGAAGTGCATGGCAACCCACTCCAGTATTCTGGCCTGGAGAATTCCATGGACTGAGGAGCCTGGCGGGCTAGAGTCCATAGGGTTGGCAAAGAGTTGGACATGGCTGAGCGATTAACACTTTCACTTTCAAACTCCTAAATGGTTCCACCGCCCTTCCATACTGTACTCTTTGGGGGAAAGTTACTACAGACAGCCCACACGTAAGGAGTGGGGATTGTGCATTGCTCCTTTATGTAGTTGAAGTGTCTACATAATTATTTGGAATTTTTCCATATGGTAGATGTATGTAGGTATGCATATCAGTTTGCATTCATCTACATTTATTTTACACTTTTGCTTATAATCATTTTTTCTATGGCTTAAATTGATAACTATTCTTCAGAGGCTATTATTTTACACTTCTGCTTATAATCAAACATTTATTCTGTGACTTAAAGTGATACTATTCCTCAGAAACTATTTGTCTCACAGATCTTTTAGTTATAATCCACTTTTATCATACTAGAACTCTGTTGGTATCATGGTAAAGTACAGGAGAGGGAAAGTGTTCTATAGTATTCTGATTAAATTTCAATCTTTCAGATGGCCAGTGTCTTGGGGCTGTGACTGTCTTGAGTGTTTCTGCAGTGGTATAGCTTCTTGAAGCTATGATCTCTTCTCTTTTTTCAGTTGTCATATTCCCAATCTGTTTCCTTGAAGCCCTGACCCATGTGGCCTTAAATGAGACAGGAAGGCTAAAAGAGGCTGGACTGAGAGGAATTCGCTTCCTCCTACTGGAATAACACTCTGGTGGTTATTTTCTGTGGATTGAAGGACTTTGGTGTAGAGAAAACCTCTGGGTGTATTTCACAATGGATACTCTCTCCCTCCCCCAACACAGCCAGGAGAGGATCTTTCTCAGATCTTTATTGTGAAAATCGGACAGCGTTCCTGGAGGTAAATGCCCCACATGCGTGGGAATCCCCTTAAGACTATGGGTCCCAGGAGTGTCTCTCATCACCAGCTTCTCTCATCACCAGTGTCCAGGCATTTATCAAAGTGTTTGGGTGTATGGATCCAGCGTCTCCTCCTGAAAAGCGAACAGCAGTCGAGTTCCTCTGCTTGCACTTACCTCTGCAGTTTGGGGAGAAGCACTCTGCTCTGTGACCTCGGTTCTCTCACGGTCCAAGAAAAGTCATTGATTTTCCACTTATCTAGCTTTGTCTTATTGTAAGGATGGAAGTGACTGGACATCCGTGTTATTTTTATACATAAAACACATTCCTCCTTGTTTTTGTCTGTGATCAGCTTAACCTTATCCTAAACCCTCTCGTGTGCATTTCATTGTTGCTCAGGCTTCCAGAAAACCATCTAGATGCAGGTTAAATAAATCTTTGGTAAGAAGATAATTTGCTTCCCAAAATGTCAGTGTGCTTATCCAAGTTAAACATTAGTATTCTGATGTGAGCCGTTCTAGACATGGTTTGATGAAATTAACTGAAGATGAGAACCACTGATGAAGAATTTAAACAGGATTCATACCTTCATTTTAAAAGGTGGATAAGGTGGGTGAGCACATTAATGGTTTCATCCATTATATCTCTTGGTGCTAAGAATTCATGTCCTTGTCCTATTTAGGTAAAGAATTTTTATTTCTTGGCAGGAATAAGATTATATATAAACTGAACTATAAGAGTAATTTTTCTCAATTGACAAAAGGCACAATGTTTGCCTGAAGCTCTTATCTCATAGCTCATTGTATACTGGACTGTTTCTAAATCAGCCAAAGTTTAATAGCGATGGGGAGAGATTAATTATCAGAGGGCCTCCTTCTCATTAAAAAATAGATTTACCGCTTGAAAACTGCTGAACATTGTTTAAACATGTTTACATATCACTTCAACATTTAGTATTAATAAAATGTCTTATAAAATAGTGTCTATGTTATAATTCTTCTTGTTAAAATATGTATATAATGTTATATTTGCATATTTAAAAAACTAACAGAAATATTAAGCAAGTATGTGTGTTTTTTTAATTTTCTTTTTGCATGGTTCTATTTTCTGAATTTTGTGTAATGAACAAGTAATGCTTTCATGAAAAGAAGAAAACCATAGACATCAAAATAAGAAGAATAATTCATAAAATACAAAACTTGAAAAGAATTTGGGATTTATTTGTTAAGCCAGTTAAGCCAGTTCCTAATTTCTTCAGTTGAGGAAATGGAGGTACACACCAAAAAAAAAATCCTCTTGAATACTGTCTCCCCATTTCTGCTTAAAGAATAATAACCATTTTTAAAGAGCTAATTCAAATATGTACAGTTTTGGCACTTCTATGGTAGCATGTCTCACATCTCTCACCAGTTGTAATGTTTTTTGAGTATAACGTGAACCATGAAGAAGAGAGAGAGATGCTGTGGGGATGAGGATGGCTTCTCCTCACCATCTGTCCAGCGCTTAGCCATGTATCTTAGTTGTTGTTGCTCAGTCACCAAGCTGTGTTCGACTCTGAGACCCCATGGACTGCAGCCCACCAGGCTCTCCAGTCCTTCACTGTCTCCCAAAGTTTGTTCACATTCACGTCTACTGAGTCAGCGATGCGATCTAACCATCTCATGCTCTGCTGCCCCCTTCTCCTTAGATTTCAGTCTTTACCAGCATCAGGATCTGTTCCAATATCTTACTTATGCTATTTTAATTAACCCTTTGATCTTTTCAGTTAATTTTTATTGACGTAGAGTTGACTTACAATGTTTCAGGTGTCCAGCGAATTGATTAGTTTGTATTGTACATATATATGTGCATACATTGTTGTTATTTAGTCACTGAGTCATGTCCAACTCTGCTGCAACCCCATGGACTGTAGCCCGCCAGGATCCTCTGTCCGTTAGGGATTTCCCAGGAAAGAATACTGGCGTGGGTTGCCATTTCCTTTTCCTAGTGATCTTCCTGACCCAGGGATTGAACCCACATCTCCTGCATTGGCAGTCAGATTCTTTACCACTGAGCCACTAGGGATGCCCATGTATATATATACTTTTCAGATACTTTTCCATTATGGGTTATTATAAGACATTGAATACAGTTCCCATTAGAGATTATTATAAGACATTGAATACAGTAGGTCCTTGTTTATCTATTTTAGGTATAGTAGTGTATATGTGTTAATCCCAAATTCCTATTTTACTACCCTTCTACTCCCTTCCCCTTTAGCAACCATAAGTTTTTCCTATGTCTGTGAGTCTATTTCTGTTTTATAAATAAGTTCATTTGTATCCTATTTTAGATTCCACATATAAGTCATGTAATATGATATTTGTCTTTATCTACCTAGTTAATTCACTTAGCATGGTAATTTCTAGGTCCACCCACATTACTGAAAATAGCATTATATCATTCTTTTTTATGGGCTGAGCAATATTCTATTGTGTGTGATATATACATATGCTGCTGCTGCTAAGTTGCTTCAGTCATGTCCGACTCTGTGCGACCCCATAGATGGCAGCCCACCAGGTTCCCCCTTCCCTGGGATTCTCCAGGCAAGAGTGCTGGAGTGGGTTGCCATTTCCTTCTCCAATGCATGAAAGTGAAAAGTGAAAGTGAAGTCGCTCAGTCATGTCTGACTCTTAGCGACCCCATGGACTGCAGCCCACCAGGCTCTTCCGTCCATGAGATTTGCCAGGCAAGAGTACTGGAGTGGGTTGCCATTGCCTTCTCCATATATACATATACATATATGTAAATATATATCACATCTTCTTTATCCATTCATCTGTCAATGGACATTTAGGTTGCTTAATTAATCCTTTCAATACCTTCATGACTTAAATATTACTCTCATTATTCAGATGAATAAAAGGAAAATTAAACAGGTTAAAACATTTTAGAATCTTAAAGTTGTCTTAAAGTTAAGACAATGTTGTCAAAACCCACAGAACTTGAGTTCTACATAGGTTCATATTTCTTCAAAACTTAACATATAGTAAATACTCAGAAAATGTATTTAATAATCGAGGTACTTGGCAGCAGCCAACTGATCCTTCAATTAATTCACAATGAAAACAACTTTGACCACAACTAGCACTTGAAGTCCAGATTTTTTAAACAAATAGAATTCTTTTTCATCACCAAAAAGTGATCATCACTGCTGCCATCTGGCTTCCTTGTTCTCTTCTTTACTGTACTTCAAAATGCTTTTTTTAAATTATCTGTTTGCTTGAAACATCACTTTCTTTTTTAGACACGAGCTTCTTGCACTAACCTTTTGCTTCCGAGCTTAAATTCTAGAGCTAAATAACAATAGCTTATATATTTAGCACTTTCCTAAAAACTACCACGTTGGATAATTTGTTTGGAAACAGATGGGATAGATATTACTTTCATTTTAAGGATGTGAAGGCTAAGCCTCCAAGCGTTTCTGTGATTTGCTTATAAGCTTACACAACTTATACAGCTCTTAAATCACAAATCTAGGACCCAAGGGGAGTTTTCTGACCCCAGATCTAGTGTTCTTCCCTCTATGTTATGTGGTCTGATCATACAGAGGCATTCTCTTTGTCACCCCTTTAATTACCCACTACACGTTCTGTTACACTTAGTTTCACTTCCATCCTTACTGGACAGTTTCAATCTCTTAGTTTTTTGGCTTTTGTTCCTGTCAGGGTTTTTAATTGCTTGCAACAGAAACTCACTCTGGCTGAACTAAACAGGGAACAAATTTGCTGAAAGAATAGCGGATAATTCAGGAGATCGTGGAGATGCAGGATGAGAAACAGGTAAGAACGAGAGAAGAGGGCAGCAGCCAGATCATCTGCCAGAGCTGCGCTCTTGAGCACAGGGTACCTCTGGGCAGCGCTTACCTTTACTGACACCTCTGATCTCATGCTTACAAACAGGATGTTGTTAGCACCACTGCCCTTGCCCACTGCTAGAGTGCTTGTCCATTGTCCTTGCTTCTTTGTGTCAGTATCTCCTGTTTCAAAGTCTTGAATGGGTATGTCTGATTGGCTGAGTATTGATCTTGTGGTCATGCTCTAGCTTCCTGGGAAGTTGGGAAATGGTATGTGCTAAGTATATTTAACTTCTATCATGGAAGGTGAGCTCTTTCTCTCAACAAGACTCATGAAGTATGTGTGCATGCATGCTAAGTCTCTTCAGTCGTGTCCGACTCTTTGTGACACCATGGACTGTGGCCCACCAGGCTCCTCTGTCCATGGGAGGCAAGAATACTGGAGTGGGTTGCCATGCCCTTCTCCAGGGGACCTTCCCAACCCAGGGACTGATACATTGCAGGCAGATTCTTTACTGCTGAACCAACATGGGCAGCGCTCATTAAGAATATACTTCTCTAAATATAACAAGGAGGTTGAAATAAAGTCCCCTATCATGACCAAAAAATAGCCAACTTCTAATACTGATTCCAATTTAGTTTTGCATGTTCTTTCTTTGAGTGAAATTTCTTTGAGATAAGGGACATATATAATTTATGACTATGTCTCGGTTGTCACTCAGCCAATAATTACACTTGCTCTGTGGCATTCTGAAGGGTTTTAACTTGTCATTTAACTTTCACTTATCATCTAAGAAATTCCTTTTCCAAAATTATCATCTAATATTTCTCTCAAACAAGTGGATTTCATCAGGGCTTGACAGCATGAACTGTGGCTTTACAAAATCTTTTCAAAGCATGAAAACTACGTTTGGTATATTTCCATGGCTTTAGATTTTAAGATATGCCTTGTTATTTTACTTTAAGAACTCCAGATATTTCTTCAACAGCAATATGTTTCTGATTCTGAATAATCCTTTCCTCTGCAGTATTTTTGAACAGTGGCTTCGAAAGTATCGTCCTCTTCAAAATGTTTATCCAGAAGCTAATGCACCCATTGGACACAACCGAGAATCCTACATGGTCCCTTTCATCCCGCTCTACAGAAATGGTGACTTCTTCATTTCATCCAAGGATCTGGGCTACGACTACAGCTACCTACAAGAGTCAGGTAAAGCTCAGTTTCTCCCATATGAATTGCTCAGTCTGATGTGACCAATCTTTTCTGAGATCGTGCAAAACCTTATGATTTTACAGTGTTATCCCCCAATGCTTTAACTTGTAAAGTGCATTATAATCCTTAGTTAATCACTGATTTATTATTGTATGGCCCAAGCTGCAAGAATCTTTAAGCTCTTATTCATTCTTCTTAACATAAGGCATTCTATGTGTGGCAACCTGGGAAGAGCACTAGAATTAAAATCAGAAAACAGTGAGTGTGAGACCTGATGCTTTAAACTGACTTTGGTGTGACGTTGGGAATTCTGACTTCAATTCTCTAAATTTCAGCTTCTTAACCTAACATATTGGGAATATAATACCTCAAAGAGATATTGTGATAATTAAGGGCATTAAGAGCCTAGTGCAGTCTGCACAAGAAAAATAGCTACCAGTTTTAGAATCGTCTTTGGGAACTTCCTGCTAGGGTTATCAAGAAAACTTGTGAACATTTTGTCATTTTTTTTTTAACATTTTGATATTAAATCCAATTAACAATAATAATAATGCTAATAGATATAATAATTGCTATGACTATGATTAAGGTAGTGTTATAAAAGCCTAGGATTGTAACTATTTCTAGGCTTTAAATAATCTTCCTTAGTTTAAGTATGCATATATTTTCTTGATAAATGAGGAACAGATAGTAATGTTCTGCTACAATCTGAGAGTCTACTCCATACTATACATGCATTATTAGTCACTATATATTCCGTTCAGTTCAGCTCAGTTGCTCAGTCGTGTCCGACTTTTTGCGACCCCATGAATCGCAGCTATATATTAGGTATTATTATCCCTAAATAAGGTGAGGACATTGATGCTAAAACAATTTCAATGACTTTCCCAATATCAAATACCAGCATATATATGAGCCAGATTTCAAGAGTACAGGGTCCTCTCCACTTAACAGAAGATGGTCAAAAGCAATAAAACAACACAGAGCATGTGGATAAGAGGTGTTCAGCAAGCACTGATGTTTCATTATATTCATGGATAATTCATGAAAAGGTGAATAAATTAGTAAAACTAAATGAACAGATAAATGACATTTTTTTTCTTTTTCTTTTTCCATTTTTTTTCCTTCATTTTTATTAGTTGGAGGCTAATTACTTTACAATATTGTAGTGGTTTTTGTCATACATTGACATGAATCAACCATGGATTTACATATGTTCCCCATCCTGGACCCCTCTCCCACCTCCCTCCCCATCCCATCCCTCTGGGTCATCCCAGTGCACAAGGCCTGAGCACTTGTCTCATGCATCCAACCTGGACTGGTGATCTGTTTCACACTTGATAATATACAGGTTTCAATGCTATTCTCTCAGATCATCCCACCCTCGACTTCTCCCATAGAGTCTAAAAGTCTGTACGATACATCTGTGTCTCTTTTGCTGTCTTCCATATAGGGTTATCATTACATCTTTCTAAATTCCATATATATGCGTTAGTATGCTGTATTGGTCTTTATCTTTCTGGCTTACTTCACTCTGTATAAGGGGCTCCAGTTTCATCCATCTCATTAGAACTGATTCAAATGTATTCTTTTTAATGGCTGAGTGATATTCCATTGTGTATATGTACCATAGCTCTCTTATCCATTCGTCTGCTGATGGGCATCTAGGTTGCTTCCATGTCCTGACTATTATAAACAGTGCTGCGATGAACACTGGGGTACATGTGTCTCTTTCAGTTCTGGTTTCTTCGGTGTGTATGCCCAGAAGTGGGATTTCTATTTCTATTTCCAGTTTTTTAAGAAATCTCCACACTGTTTTCCATAGTGGCTGTACTAGTTTGCATTCCCACCAACAGTGTAAGAGGGTTCCCTTTTCTCCACACCCTCTCCAGCATTTATTGCTTGTAGACTTTTGGATAGCAGCCATCCTGACTGGCGTGTAATGGTACCTCATTGTGGTTTTGATTTGCATTTCTCTAATAATGAGTGATGTTGAGCACCTTTTCATGTGTTTGTTAGCCATCTGTATGTCTTCTTTGGAGAAATGTCTGTTTAGTTCTCTGGCCCATTTTTTGATTGGGTCATTTATGTTTCTGGAATTGAGCTGCAGGAGTTGCTTGTATATTTTTGAGATTAATCCTTTGTCTGTTTCTTCATTTGCTATTATTTTCTCCCAATCTGAGGGCTGTCTTTTCACCTTACTTATAGTTTCCTTTGTAGTGCAAAAGCTTTTAAGTTTCATTAGGTACCATTTGTTTAGTTTTTGCTTTTATTTCCAATATTCTGGGAGGTGGGTCATAGAGGATCTTGCTGTGATTTATGTCAGAGAGTGTTTTGCCTATGTTCTCCTCTAGGAGTTTTATAGTTTCTGGTCTTACACTTAGATCTTTAATCCATTTTGAGTTTATTTTTGTGTATGGTGTTAAAAAGTGTTCTAGTTTCATTCTTTTACAGGTGGTTGTCCAGTTTTCCCAGCACCACTTGTTAAAGAGGTTGTCTCTTTTCCATTGTATAGTCTTGCCTCCTTTGTCGAAGATAAGGTGTCCATAGGTTCGTGGATTTATCTCTGGGCTTTCTGTTTTGTTCCACTGATCTGTATTTCTGTCTTTGTGCCAGTACCATACTGTCTTGATGACTGTGGCTTTGTAGTATAGCCTGAAGTCAGGCAGGTTGATTCCTCCAGTTCCATTCTTCTTTCTCAAGATTGCTTTGGCTATTTGAGGTTTTTTTTGTATTTCCATACAAATTGTGAAATTATTTGTTCTAGTTCTGTGAAAAATACCATTGGTAGCTTGATAAGGATTGCATTGATTCTATAGATTGCTTTGGGTAGTATAGCCATTTTGACAATATTGATTCTTCCAATCCATGAACACAGTCTATTTTTCCATCTATTTGTGTCCTCTTTGATTTCTTTCATCAGATAGTTTTCTATATATAGGTCTTCTGTTTCTTTGGGTAGATATACTCCTAAGTATTTTATTCTTTTTGTTGCAATGGTGAATGGTATTGTTTCCTTAATTTCTCTGTTTTCTCATTGTTAGTGTATAGGAATGCAAGGGACTTCTGTATGTTAATTTTATATACCTGCAACAATACTATATTTATATATTGATTAGCTCTAGTAATTTTCTGGTAGAGCCTTTAGGGTTTTCTATGTAAAGGATCATTTCATCTGCAAGCAATGAGAGTTTTACTTCTTCTTTTCTATCTGGATTCCTTTTATTCCTTTTTCTTCTCTGATTGCTGTGGCCAAAGCTTCCAAAACTATGTTGAATAGTAGTGGTGAGAGTGGGCACCCTTGTCTTGTTCTTGACTTTAGGGGGAATGCTTTCAATTTTTCACCATTGAGGATAATGTTTGCTGTGGGTTTATCATATATAGCTTTTATTATGTTGAGGTATCTTCCTTCTATTCCTGCTTTCTGGAGAGTTGTTATCATAAATGGATGTTGAATTTTGTCAAAGGCTTTTTCTGCATCTATTGAGATAATCATATGGTTTTTATCTTTCAATTTGTTAATGTGGTGTATTACACTGATTGATTTGTGGACATGGAAGAATCCCTGCATTCCTGGCATAAAGCCGCTTGGTCATAATGTATGATCTTTTTAATATGTTGTTGGATTCTGTTTGCTATAATTTTGTTAATGATTTTTGCATCTATGTTCATCAGTGACATAAGCCTGTAGTTTTCTTTTTTTGTGGCATCTTTGTCTGGTTTTGGTATTAGGGTGATGGTGGCCTCAGAATGAGTTTGGAAGATTATCTTCTTCTGCAATTTTCTGGAAGAGTTTGAGTAAGATAGATGTTAGCTCTTCTCTAAATTTTTGGTAGAATTCAGCCGTGAAGCCATCTGATCCTAGGCTTTTGTTTCCTGGAAGAATTCTGATTACAGTTTTGATTTCCTTGCTTGTGATGGGTCTCTTAAGATCTTCCATTTCTTCCTGGTTCAGTTTTGGAAAGTTATACTTTTCTAAGAATTTGTCTATTTCTTCCAAGTTGTCCATTTTATTGGCATAGAACTGCTGGTAGTAATCTCTTATGATCCTTTGTATTTCAGTGTTGTCTGTTGTGCTGTCTCCATTTTCATTTCTAATTTTGTTGATTTGGTTCTTCTCCCCTTGTTTCTTGATGAGTCTGGCTAACAGTTTGTCAATTTTATTTATCTTTTCAAAAAACCAGTTTTTAGCTTTGTTGATTTTTGCTATGGTCTCTTTTGTTTCTTTTGTGTTTATTTCTGCCCTAATTTTTAAGATTTCTTTCCTTCTACAAACCCTGGGGTCCTTCATTTCTTCCTTCTCTAGTTGCTTTGGGTGTAGAGTTAGGTTATTTATTTGACTTTTTTTCTTGTTTCTTTTTTTTTAAATTAAAAATTTTTTTTCAAGTATTTTTATTAGTTGGAGCTTAATTACCTTACAATATTGTAGTGGTTTTTGTCATACATTGACATGAATCAGCCATGGATTTACATGTATTCCCCATCTTGAACCCCCCTCCCACCTCCATCTCCACCCGATTCCTCTGGGTCTTCCCAGTGCACCAGGCCTGAGCACTTGTCTCATGCATCCAGCCTGGGCTGGGGATCTGTTTCACACTTGATAATATACATGTTTCGATGCTGTCCTCTCGAAACATCCCACCCTCGCCTTCTCCCACAGAGTCCAAAAGTCTGTTCTGTACACCTGTGTCTCTTTTTCTGTTTTGCATATAGGGTTATCGTTATCATCTTTCTAAATTCCATATATATGCATTAGTATGCTGTATTGGTCTTTATCTTTCTGGCTTACTTCACTCTGTATATCGGGCTCCAGATTCATCCATCTCATTAGAACTGATTCAAATGAATTCTTTTTAATGGCTGAGTGATATTCCATGGTGTATATGTACCACAGCTTCCTTATCCATTCGTCTGCTGATGGGCATCTAGGTTGCTTCCATGTCCTGGCTATTATAAATAGTGCTGCGATGAACACTGGATTGCACGTGTCTCTTTCAGATCAGGTTTCCTCGGTGTGTATGCCCAGAAGTGGTATTGCTGGGTCATATGGCAGTTCTATTTCCAGTTTTTTAAGAAATCTCCACACTGTTCTCCATAGTGGCTGTACTAGTTTGCATTCCCACCAACAGTGTAAGAGGGTTCCCTTTTCTCCACACCCTCTTCAGCATTTATTGCTTGTAGACTTTTGGATAGCATCCACCCTGACTGGCGTGTAATGGTACCTCATTGTGGTTTTGATTTGCATTTCTCTGATAATAAGTGATGCTGAGCATCTTTTCATGTGTTTGTTAGCCATCTCTATATCTTCTTTGGTGAAATGTCTGTTTAGATTTTGGCCCATTTTTTGATTGGGTCATTTATTTTTCTGGAATTGAGCTGCAGGAGTTGCTTGTATATTTTTGAGATTAATCCTTTGCTGTTGCTTCGATTGCTATTATTTTCTCCCAATCTGAGGGCTGTCTTTTCACCTTGCTTATAGTTTCCTTTGTGGTGCAAAAGCTTTTAAGTTTCATTAGGTCCCATTTGTTTATTTTTGCTTTTATTTCCAATATTCTGAGAGGTGGGTCATAGAGGATCCTGCTGTGATTTATGTCGGAGAGTGTTTTGCCTATGTTCTCCTCTAGGAGTTTTATAGTTTCTGGTCTTACACTTAGATCTTTAATCCATTTTGAGTTTATTTTTGTGTATGGTGTTAGAAAGTGTTCTAGTTTCATTCTTTTACAAGTGGTTGACCAGTTTTCCCAGCACCACTTGTTAAAGAGGTTTAGGTAAGCCTGTGTTGCTGTGAACCTTCCCCTTAACACTGCTTTTACAATGTCCCATAGGTATTGGGTTGCTGTGTTTTCATTTTCATTTGTTTCCATGCATATTTGATTTCTTTTTTGATTTCTTCTATGATTTGTTGGTTATTCATAAACCTGTTATTTAACCTCCATATCTTGAATTTTTAATAGCTTTTTTCCCCTATAATTGAGATCTAATCTTACTGCATTATGGTCAGAAAAGATGACTGGGATGATTTCAATCTTTTTGAATTTGCCAAGGCTAGATTTATGGCCCAGGATGTGATCTATTCTGGAGAAGGTTCCGTGTGCACTTGAGAAAAAGGTGAAAATGATTCTTTTGGGATGAAATGTCCTGTAGATATCAATTAGGTCTAGTTGATCCATTGTGTCATTTAAAGTTTGTGATTCCTTTTTCATTTTCTGTCTAGTGATCTATCCATAGATGTGAGTGGGGTATTAAAGTCTCCCTATTATTGTGTTATTGTTAATTTCCCCTTTCATACTTGTTAGCATTTACCTTACATATTGCAGTGCTCCTATGTTGAGTACATATATATTTATAATTGTTATATCTTTTCTTGGATTGATCCTTTGATCATTATGTAGTGTCCTTCTTTGTCTCTTTTCACAGCCTTTGTTTTAAAGTCTATTTTATCTGATATGAGTATTGCGATTACTGCTTTCTTTTGGTCTCCATTTGCGTGAAATATTTTTTTTCCAGTCCTTCACTTTCAGTCTGTATGTGTCCCTTGTTTTGAGGTGGGTCTCTTGTAGACAGCATATATAGGGTTCTTGCTTTTGTATCCATTCAGCCAGACTTTGTCTTTTGGTTGGGGCATTCAATCTATTTACATTTAAGGTAATTATTGATAAGTATGGTCCCATTTCATTTACTTTGTTGTTTTGGGTTTGCGTTTATACAACCTTTCTGTGTTTCTTGCCTAGAGAAGATCCTTTAGCATTTGTTGAAGAGCTGGTTTGGTGGTGCTGAATTCTCTCAGCTTTTGCTTCTCTGTAAAGCTTTTGAATTCTCCTTCATATCTGAATGAGATCCTTGCTGGGTACAGTAATCTGGGTCATTACTTTAAGTATGTCCTGCCATTCCCTTGTGGCCTGAAGAGTTTCTATTGAAAGATCAGCTGTTATCCTTATGGGAATCCCCTTGTGTGTTATTTGTTGTTTCTCCCTTGCTGCTTTTAATATTTGTTCTTTGTATTTGGTCTTTGTTAATTTGATTTATATGTGTCTTGGGGTGTTTCACCTTGGGTTTATCCTCTTTGGGACTCTCTGGGTTTCTTGAACTTGTGTGACTATTTCCTTCCCCATTTTGGGGAAGTTTTCAGCTATTATCTCCTCAAGTATTTTCTCATGGCCTTTCTTTTTGTCTTCTTTTTCTGGGACTCCTATGATTCAAATGTTGGGGCGTTTCACATTGTCCCAGAGTTCCTTGAGATTGTCCTCATTTCTTTTGATTCATTTTTCTTTTTTCCTCTCTGTTTCATTTATTTCCACCATTATTCCTGTACCTCACTTATCCTATCTTCTGCCTCCATTATTCTACTGTTGGTTCCCTCCAGAGTGTTTTTGATCTCATTTATTGCATTATTCATTTTTAATTGACTCTTTTTTATTTCTTCTAGGTCCTTGTTAAACATTTCTTGCATCTTCTCAATCCTTGTCTCTAGGTTATTTATCTGTAGCTCCATTTTGTTTTCAAGATTTTGGATCATTTTTATTATCATTATTCTAAATTGTTTTTTAGGTAGATTCCCTATCGCCTCTTCTTTTGTTTGGCTTGGTGGGCACTTTTCATGTTCCTTTACCTGGTGGGTATTTCTCTGCCTTTTCATCTTATTTAGATTGCTGGGTTTGGGGTGGCCTTTCTGTATTCTGGTAGTCTGTGGTTCCTTTCTATTGTGGAGGTTTCTCCCAGTGGGTGGGGCTGGATGTTTGGCTTGTCGAGGTTTGCTGGATAGAGAAACTTGTGTCGGTGTTCTGGTGGGTGGAGCTGAATTTCTTCTTTCTGGAGTGCAATGGAGTGTCCAGTAGTGAGTTTTGAGATGGGGTCTATGGGTTTGGTGTGACTTTGGGCAGCCTGTATATTTATGCTCAGGGCTATGGTCCTTCATTGCTGGAGAATTTGCGTGGTATGTTTTGCTCTGGAACTTATTGGCTCTTGGCTGGTGGTTGGTTTCAGTGTAGGTATGGAGGCTTTTGGGTGATCTCTTATTAATTAATGTTCCCTGTACTCAGGAGTTCTCTGGTGTTCTCAGGTATTGGGCTTAAGCCTCTTGCCTCTGGAATTCAGTCTTATTCTTTCAGTAGCCTCAAGACTTCTCCCTCCATACAGCACTGATAATAAAACTTCTAGGTTAATGGGGAAAGGATTCTCCACAGTGAGGGACACCCAGAGAGGTTCACAGAATTACATGAAGAAGAGCAGAGGGAGGAAGGAGATAGAGGTGAGCAGGAGGAGAAAAAGGGGGACTCAAGAGTAGAGAGAGAGATTTAGGCAGTACTCTGTTCCCTAATGTTCTCCACAGCCCAGAACACCCACAGAGATTCACAGAATTGGATTGAGAAGAGAAGGGGAAGGGAGGAAATAGGGGTGATCTGGGGGAGAAAAAGGAGAGTCAAAAGGGGGAGAGAGTGATCAAACCAGTAATCACATTCCTGAGTAAAAATGGGTACTGAAGATTGGATTCTTAAATGTCCAAAATTGATATCAAATACTGAAAAACAAAAATTAAAAATCTGGAGTAGAGGTTAAACTCTTAAAAATACAATATTAAAAAAACCAAAATCACAAAAAAATGAAAGAAATATATATGAAGTTTGCTTTAAAAATAGGGTCTTTTTTTTTTTGCAAGGTTTTGTGGGTTATAAAAATGAAAATTAAGGAGTAATAGAGGACTTAAAAAAAAAAGGAAAAAAATTTTTAATTAAAAAAAATAATAGTAGTAAAAATATATCTAGGAATTTCTCTGGAGCTGTTGCGGGCAGTGTGGGTTTGGTTCAGTTTCAGATAACTCCTTGTTCCAGCTTACACTTCTCAATATCTATAGGCCCCTTCCAGTGTAGTCAGTGTTAACTATGGGATTTTAATCTGTTGCACCGGTCACTTCTGAAGCGGTTCCCTTTGTCTATTTGGCTTCTGTTTGCAGGTCTCTTCAGTGTCTAATTTCCACCGGGACACAAGTGGGCGGAGGTGGTCTCTTGTTTAGGTTCGCTTGTTCAGTCGTGCGGCAGGGAGGGAGGGGCGCTGCAGACAAATGTCACTGGTGTGTGTGGGGAGCACTCACAGTGTTCCGGCCACACTGGGTTTGTCCCCGCTCACGCATGTGCTTTCCCCGTCTACACTGCTCAGGCTCCAGGCTGCTCTACAGGGAGCGGGCCCTGAGTTATGTGCACTTCCCAGGCCCAAGCCGCTCAGGTTCAGGTTCTCGGGTACTCCACAAAGGCGCAGACTCGGTTGGGCCTGCGTTTTGTGCTGTTCAGGGTCCTAGCAGCTCAGGCAACCAGGAGCTTGACGAGCAGGACTTCTCCCCTCCCCGTCCCAGCCTCAGTTTCTAGGCGCGCCGGTCCGGTGTGCCTTGTTTCTCTTCTGGGGAGCTGATCTCTGGCTGCGACCCTCCCAGCGGATGTCAACCATCCAGAATCTCAGGAAGTCTGTGGTTAGAGACTGGAAGCCTGTTTGCAGTTTGGTAGGGGATGCCGTCTCTGGGGCCGAGTTTGCCGCTTTCAGGCTCTGGCTGGTGCCCGCCTCCCCACTGCCTCCAGCGGGTGATGGGCTCGTCCGCAGCTGGCTATCTCGTCTCTGGAATTGCTCAGTCCTCTGTTCTGTGAATGGGCCGGCTGTGCCTTAGGTTAGGGCTTTTCGCAGATTAATTCTCTCTCTCTTGCTATCCCACAGTTTAAGTTGCTATCTCACATTAGCTCCCTCCGACTGCCCTCAGGGCATTCAGGCCCGGTCCTTACCCTAAGCAATGCCGCCCGCTCCTCTCTGTCCAGCCCCCACTTGCTGGTGGCGGATGCGAGCATCTGGGGTACTTTTCTGCTGGGAGTTGCTCTTAGGCATGTAATCTGTGGGTTTTATTTACTTTTCCTCCCCTTTAGGTTACCCTCTGAGATTCAAAAACTTCCCTCAGACCTGCCGGTGAGAGGGTTTCCTGGTGTTTGGAAACTTCCTCTATTAAGACTCCCTTCCCGGGATGGATCTCCATCCCTAACTCTTTTGTCTCTCTTTTTATCTTTTATATTTTGTCCTACCACCTTTTGAAGACAATGGGCTGCTTTTCTGGGTGCCTGATGTCCTCTGCTAGCGATCAGAAGTTGTTTTGTGGAGTTTGCTCAGCGTTCAAATGTTCTTTTGATGAATTTGTGGGGGAGAAAGTGGTCTCCCCATCCTATTCCTCCACCATCTTAGCTCCTCCTCTCAATAAATGACATTTATCAACTTCCTACCTCTTGTTAGACCTTAGTGACACATACATTAATGACATACCTCTAGCCTCAAGGAGCTCTAAATTCAGTGTACAAGTCAGACCATTGTGCAAGAAACTATGAAACATCAGGCTGTGTTAAGTGCAGTAAAGGAGTCATAAACAGAATACTAGGGGAGCACAGAGGAAAAGGCAATGACTTCACAATAGTTCTAACTAGAGAAACAAGATGAGACCTTGAAGGGTGAGCAGGCAGATAGCGGATGGAAAAGAGTAGGGAATATTCAAAACTAAAAGAAGAACAAAATAGAGGTATAAAGTGTACTATGTATTTCTGGAATGCTAAATTCTCCAATTTGAGATGTATGCACAATGGAAAATTACACAGATGAGATAAACTGAATCACTTCATAATAGCCAACACATTATGAATCTTTTTAGGTGTCATGAACTCTTCTAGAAGTGCAGTATGCATTATTTGCTTTAACCTTCATTACTACCCTTATGAAGATACTATTACTTCTTTTTCCAGATCATAGATGAGAAAATAGAAGCTTAAAAGATATGACTAACTTGTCCCAGGCCATCTAGCTAGTATGCGGCATAGCATAACCACATTTTAAGGTCAACAGGAGAATCTGTATTTTATCAATATTCTCTTGCCCTTTGGGGAGCCATTAGTTGGACAGGTATGGGTTTGGTTGACCTGTTCTGTTTTACCTGAAGATCATAGCCAATGGAAGGAGTACTAAAATCGCTGGTGGAGGAGATCACTTCTTTGAAATCCTTGAGATCACTGTGAACAGGGTGAAGGTGTCATAAGGGTGGAGGGTGGAGGAGTGATAAGGGGAGTGAATTCCTGTGAGTTGAAAAAAAAGGTTGCCTCCAGTGACATGTTTTCCCTTCCTTCTGGAAACACCCATAGTGCATAAAGAAAGGAACATGTTCATAACAGTTTTTCAAAGATTCACCATCAGGATTTTATGATTTCCATTTCCAGAACATAACAGACTCTTTCATGGCATCATGCTTTTGATCACACTATTCTCTCTAGCTAAATTCTGATCCCCTTCATCTATTTGTCAAACTCTCAGATATGAAATAATTATATATAAATATTCATGTACATATATACACATAGCCATGTTTAATCACTTCTTTGTTAGAATTGCATGCTAATTTTTCTACATATGATTTGTCTCCCACTCTACCTTGACTGTTATAGAAGGAAATGGCAGCCCACATGTACATGTATGTACATGTAATTACATACAAATAAAGTATACTTAACCCACTGCAGTATTTTTGCCTGGAAAATCCCATGGACAGAAGAGCCTGTTGAGCCACAGTGCATAGACTCGCAAAGAGTCAGACACAATTGAGCAACTTCACTTTCTTTCTTTCTACCTTGGCTGTAAGCCCTGCAAAATCAGAATTGATATCTTGCAAGCTTCTCTAGTCTAAGTACCAAAGAATATCTGGTATGGAGTAAAATCAAAGAATTAAATTGAACACAAGTGATATTTATCATGAAGAATAAATGTGTGTAAGTATGGCTTACATGTAATTATATACAAATAAAGTATACTTAACCCACTGCAGTATTCTTGCCTGGGAAATCCCATGGACACAAGAGCCTGGTGGGCTGAAGTTCATGGGGTCACAGAGATGGACATGACTGAGGGCCTAACACTTTCTTATGTATAGTACAATACATATAAATAAAGCTTGCTAGAAAAAAAATCACACCTCTTAATACTCAGGTCATTTTTAGATATTTTTAATGTATTTCAAGCCTTTTATTGCACTAGGTATTTTTTAGGTGATTTTATTGGTTTATTTATTCCTTTTACATGCATATGTTTAGTAATTACCTCGTACAAGGCATTCTTTTAGACACTACAGATACAGTGGCAAACAACATAGTCTCCTCCTAATGAAAGAGAACAACCTTAAACCACTATTTACCTAATGACTCTTTTATTTAGAGATGTGCCTATCTCTAGGAGTCAATGAAGTGACATTTCAGAGAATATCCATGACAGGAGGAATTCATTAGCTGAAAAGGGAGTCTTGGGCCATATTGCTAAGATAACAAAGTCATTAATGAATTTTAAACAAATCAGGGTCGAATTTGAGTTTTCATAAGATTATGTTTGCTGCAGCTTGTAGGAAGTTTTATGGCAGTTGCAAAGCACATTCAGGGAGGCTGATGAAAATGCTGTTACAAGTATCCAGGGGAGAGCTGAAGGAAATTTGAATTGCAGCCATGGTGATAGGAGGCAAGGTAGAAAGGACAAAAGAATTTGAAGTTATTTTGAAAGCAAAGTTTATGTAACTTGGAAAATGATTTATATAATAGATGAGAAAGAAGGAGATATTGAAGACGACTTTAAGCTTTCTGGCCTATGATAAATGGTGATTGAATTCATTAAGGCAGTAACAATGGGAGCAGGGCCAGACATGGAGAGACTCTAAAGGTGGTGTCTGTTACATAGTGAAATGGGGTGAATGATCTTTACATCATAGTAAAGATGTCTCTGAAGTAGTTAGATGGCCTTGAACCTCAGAAGAGATTGTGGCCTGCAGATACTAATGTGAGATACATCAGCATATAAACTGCCAGTCTTTACAATCCTTTACGATCACAATGTGGTAGTGACTTTCATGTTCCACCTCATTGTGTGCATGCATGTGTGCATGCTCAGTTATGTTCAACTCTTTGCAACCCTGTGGACTGTACCCCCACCAGGCTCCACCTCATTGTTCTTTCCCTTATGTTCAAAAGGCTACTTTTTACTGAAAAGGCAACAAAAACTATTGAAGAAGAAAAGGGAAAGGAGTATCACATTAAGGGATTAATGGTATTTATTATTTGTTTATAGTTAGATTTTTAAAATAAAATTGATTTTAAATGTTTTTAGAGTATTTAATGTATTTAGAGTATTTAAATGTAGAGTATTTTCATATGGCTGTGAATTTGCACAAGTTTTAGAGAAGTTTTGCTTTAAAATAAGCAACAGTTGCCTATTTTCCATTTTATGAATTATTCTGTTGTTCCTATAGTACATTCAAGGAGTTTAAACTTTTATCTCTATACATTGCTAAACTTTAGCCTTACTAAAATTGTCTTTAAATTTTTCAATATAATTTAGTTCAGGCAGTTAATTATTCATCATTTAGGCAGCCATATTTATAATTACTCAAGTGTTTTCCATAAAAGGCAGCTGATGACTTCTTGCTTTAGTCAAATATTTTCTCTTATAATTGAATTTAGTGATGTTTTTAAAAATCGAGTAGCAGGTCATTTTGTCATGCACAACTGATTAAAAGATGAAACCAAAATGGGTTGAATCCTGTTGGCAAATATACTCCTGCTTTCTATACAGTGCTACTTTGCTAAGAGCTTCCTTCGTCTAATATATTCCAAAAGACTTGACATTTGATTTTAAAAATGAGAGAGGGTACACATGTCACTTTCAATTCTGGTTTCCTCAGTGTGTATGCCCAGCAGTGGGATTAGTAGGTTTTATGGCACACCCTTTTCTCCACACCCTCTCCAGGAGTTACTGTTCGTAGACTTTTTGATAGCAGCCATTCTGACTGGTGTGAGATGGTACCTCACTTTGGTTTTGATTTGCATTTCTCTGATAATGAATGATGTTGAGCGTCTTTTCACATGTTTGTTAGCCATCTGTATGTCTTCTTTGGAGAAATATCTGTTTAGTTCTTTGGCCCGCTTTTTGATTGGGTTTTTTATTTTTCTGGTATTGAGCTGCATGAGCTGCTTGTATATTTTAGAGATTGACTCTTTGTCAGTTGCTTCATTTCCTATTATTTTCCCCCATTCTGAAGACTGTATTTTCACCTTGCTTATAGTTTCCTTCATTGTGCAAAAGTTTTTAAGTTTAATTAGGTTCCAGTTGTTTATTTTGGCTTTTATTTCCATTACTCTGAGAGGTGGGTCATAGAGAATCCTGCTGTGATTTTTGTCAGAGAGTGTTTTGCCTATGTTTTCTAGGAGTTTTATAGTTTCTGGTCTAGGAGTTTTATAGTTTCTGGTCTTTCATTTAGATCTTTAATCCATTTTGAGTTTATATTTGTGTGTGGTGTTAGAAAGTGTTCTAGTTTCATTCTTTTACAGGTGGTTGTCCAGTTTTCCCAGCACCACTTGTTAAATAGATTGTCTTTTCTCCATTGTACATTTTTGCTTCCTTTGTCAAAGATAAGGTGTCCATAGGTGCGTGGATTTATCTCTGGGCTTTCTATTTTCTTCCATTGATCTATATTTCTGTCTTTGTGCCAGTACCATACTGACTTGATGACTGTGGCTTTGTGGTATAGTCTGAAGTCAGGCAGGTTTATTCCTCCAGTTCCGTTCTTCTTTCTCAAGATGCTTTGGCTATTTGAGGTTTTTTGTATTTCCATACAGATTGTGAAATTATTTGTTCTAGTTCTCTGAAAAATACCATTGGTAGCTTGATAGGGATTGCATTGACTCTATAGATTGTTTTGGGCAGTATACTCATTTTCACTATATTGATTCTTTGATTCATGAACATGGTATATTTCTCCATCCATCTGTGTCCTCTTTGATTTCTTTCATCAGTGTTTTATAGTTTTCTATATATAGGTCTTTTGTTTTTTTAGGGAGATTTATTCCTAATGATTTTATTCTTTTCATCACAATGGTGAATGGGATTGTTTCCTTGCACTGTTTACAATAGCCAGGACATGGAAGCAAGCTAATGTCCATCGGCAGATGAATGGATAAGAAAGTTGTGGTACATATACACAATGGAATATTACTCAGCTATTAAAAAGAACACATTTGATTCAGTTCTAATGAGGTGGATGAAACTGGAGCTTATTATACAGAGTGAAACAAGTGAGAAAGACAAACATCAATACAGTATATCAATGCGTATATATGCATTTATATATTTAGACTTTAGAAAGACAGCACTGACAACCCTATACGTGAGACAGCAGTAGAGAGACAGATATAAAGAACAGACTTTTGGACTCTGTGGGAGAAGGCCAGAGTTGGATGATTTGAGAGAATAGCATTGAAACATGTATATTGCCATATGTGAAACAGATGACCAGTCCAGGCTCGATGCATGAAACAGAGCACTCACAGTCGGTGCACTGGGACAACCCAGAGGGATGGGATAGGGAATGAGGTGGGAGGGGAGTTTTGGGTTGGGGGACACATGTACACCTATGGCTGATTCATGTCAAAGTATGACAAAAACCACCACAATATTGTAAGGTAATTAGCCTCCAATTAAAATGAATAAATTAATTTTAAAAAAGGAGGGGAGGAGGCATGCACAGTAATTGGAATATTTCATTCTGCACATGGGATTTGAAGAAGTTCCAGATGTTCAAGCTCGTTTTAGAAAAGGCATAGGAACCAGAGATCAAATTGCCAACATACACTGGATCATCAAAAAACCAACAGAGTTTCAGAAAAACATCTATTTCTGCTTTATTGACTATGCCAAAGCCTTTGACTGTGTGGATCACAATAAACTGTGGAAAATTCTGAAAGAGATGATAATACCAGACCACCTGACCTGCCTCTGTCAGGAAGCAAGTTAGAACTGGACATGGAAAAACAGACTGGTTCCAAATAGGAAAAGGAGTACGTCAAGGCTGTGTATTGTCACGCTGCTTATTTAACTTCTATGCATAGTATATCATGAGAAACGCTGGGCTGGAAGAAGCACAAGCTGGGATCAAGATTGCCAGGAGAAATATCCATAACCTCAGATATGCAGATGATACCACCCTTATGGCAGAAAGTGAAGAGGAACTAAAAAGCCTCTTGATGACAGTGAAAGAGGAGAGTGAAGAAGTTGGCTTAAAGCTCACCATTCAGAAAACTAAGATCATGGCATCTGGTCCCATCACTTCATGGCAAATAGATGGGGAAACAGAGGAAACAGTGTCAAACTTTATTTTTTGGGGCTCCAAGATCACTGCAGATGGTGATTGCAGCCATGAAATTAAAAGACGCTTACGCCTTGGAAGGAAAGTTATGACCTACCTAGATAGCATATTAAAAAGCAGAGACATTAGTTTGCTAACAAAGGTCTGTCTAGTCAAGGCTATGGTTTTTCCAATGGTCATGTATGGATGTGAGAGTTGGACTGTGAAGAAAGCTGAGCGCCAAAAAACTGATGCTTTTGAACTATGGTGTTGGAGAAGACTCTTGAGAATCCCTTGGACTGCAAGGAGATCCAACCAGTCCATCCTAAAGGAGATCAGTCCTGGGTGCTCTTGAAGGACTGATGCTGAAGCTGAAACTCCAATACTTTGGCCACCTCATGCGAGGAGTTGACTCATTGGAAAAGACCCTGATGCTGGGAAAGATTGAAGGCAGGAGGAGAAGGGGTCGACAGAGGATGAGATGATTGGATGGCATCACCGACTTGATGGATATGAGTTTGAGTAATCTCCCGGAGTTGGTGATGGACAGGGAGGCCTGGCGTGCTGCGATTCATGGGGTCACAAGGAGTCGGACACGACTGAGCGCTTGAACTGAACTGTCTCAGCTTGGCCACGTGTATGTAAAGGTAAATCCTGTTCCTTCTGCCAGGGATGGCTTGCCATCAGCATCCTACATTCAAGTTCTAATTCATTTTTCTACTCAGTGGGATAGTCTCCTGAGATGCCTTCTCTGACTCAAAAGACAGATAGAAGAGGCCTTTTCCCTATCATCCCATTGTATCTTTTACATACTTTCATTAGAACAGCATTGTTCTTAAACCAATTTTTTTGCTTGTCAGTCTCCTCTTCCAGTTATGGTTTCCTTCAGGCAGGAGCTCTGATCCTTTCACATGTGTAAACCACCACCTGGCATGTATTGTGTCTCAGTAACTGTTGCTGCATGAATGAATAAATAAATGAATAGAAGAATGAAAGATAAATAAAGATACATTGCTTGCTGTCAAGAGTTTGTGATCGAGTTTGGAAAATAAGACACACATATAAATAACTATACACACAGGTAATTGTGCCAGGTGTCACAAAGGAGCATAGAAGGAAAGAATCTGGGAATCCAGAAGAGAAAATTGAACAAAATCAGTGACCAAACCAAGTTTGAAAGAGATAAAATCTTATTGCAAGCTGATTCATTTGAACTATTGCCAGAACTATTTTGGAATAAAAATTCAGTTTATTTCAGTTCAGTCACTCAGTCATATCCAACTCTTAGTGATCCCATGAACCACAGCACGCCAGGCCTCCCTGTCCATCACCAACTCTGGGAGTCTACCCAAACTTGTGTTCATTGAGCCGGTGATGCCATCCAACCGTCTCATCCTCTGTTGTCCCCTTCTCCTCCTGCCCGCAATCCCTCCCAGCATCAGGGTCTTTTCCAATGAGTCAACTCCTCGCATGAGGTGGCCAAAGTATTGGAGTTTCAGCTTCAGCATCAGTCCTTCCAAGAGCACCCAGGACTGATCTCCTTTAGGATGGACTGGTTGGATCTCCTTGCAGTCCAATGGACTCTCAAGAGTCTCCTCCACACCACAGTTCAACAGCATCAGTTTCTTGGTGCTCAGCTTTCTTCACAGTCCAACTCTCACATCCATACATGACTACTGGAAAAACCAGAGCCCTAACTAGATGGATCTTTTTTGACAAAGTAATGTCTCTGTTTTTTAAAATGCTGTCTATATTGGTCATAACTTTTCTTCCAAGGAGTAAGTGTCTTTTAATTTCATGGCTGCAATCTCCATCTACTGTGATTTTGGAGCCCCCCCCAAATAAAGTTTGACACTGTTTCCACTGTTTCCCCATCTATTTGCCATGAAATGATGGGACCGGATGCCATGATCTTAGTTTTCTGAATATTGAGCTTTAAGCCAATATTTTCACTCTCCTCTTTCACTTTTATCAAGAAGCGCTTTAGTTCTTCTAAACTTTCTGCCATAAAGGTGGTGTCCTCTGCATATCTGAGGTTACTGATATTTCTCCTGGCAATATTGATCCCAGCTTGTGCTTCTCCCAGCCCAGCGTTTCTCATGATGTACTCTGCATATAAGTTAAATAAGCAGGGTGACAATACACAGCCTTGATGTACTCCTTTTTCCTATTTGGAACTAGTCTGTTTTTCCATATCCAGTTCTAACTGTTGCTTCTTGACCTGCATACTGGTTTCTCAAGAGGCAGGTCAGGTGGTCTGCTAATCCCATCTCTTTCAGAATTTTCCAGTTTATTTTGATCCACACAGTCAAAGGCTTTGGCATAATCAATAAAGCAGAAATAGATGTTTTTCTCAAACTTTGTTGCTTTTTTGATGATCCAGTGGATGTTGGCAATTTGATCTCTGGTTCCTCTGCCTTTTCTAAAACCAGTTTGAACATCTGGAAGTTCATGGTTCACGTATTGCTGAAGCATGGCTTGGAGAATTTTGAGCATTACTTTACTAGTGTGTGAGATAAGTGCAATTGTGCAGTAGTTTGAGCATTCTTTGGCGTTGCCTTTCTTTGGGATTGGAATGAAAACTGACCTTTTCCAGTCCTGTGTCCACTGCTGAGTTTTCCAGATTTTCTGGCGTATTGAGTACAGCATTTTCACAGCATCATCTTTTAGGGTTTGAAATAGCTCAACTAGAATTCCATCTTCTCCACTCGCTTTGTTCTTAGTGATGCTTCCTAAGGCCCGCTTGACTTCACATTCCAGGATGTCTGGCTCTAGGTGAGTGATGACACCATCGTGATTTTATGTGTCATTAAGATCTTTTTTGTAGAGCTCTTCTGTGTATTCTTGCCACCTCTTATTAATATATTCTGCCTCTCTTAGGTCTATACCATTTCTGTCCTTTATTGAGCCCATCTTTGCATGAAATATTCCCTTGGTATCTCTAATTTTCTTGAAGAGATCTCTAGTCTTTCCCATCCTATTGTTTTCCTCTATTTCTTTGCATCGATTGCTGAGGAACGTTTTTTAATCTCTCCTTGCTATTCTCTGTAACTCCGCATCCAGATGGGTATATCTTTCCTTTTATCCTTTGCTTTTCAGTTCCCTTCTTTTCACAGCTATTTGTAAGGCCTCCTCAGACAGCCATTTTGCTTTTTTGAAGTTTTTTTTTCTTGGTGATGATTTTGATCCCTGTCTCCTGCATAATGTCATGAAACTCCATCCATAGTTCATCAGGCACTTTGTCTATCAGATCTAGTCCCTTAAATCTATTTCTCACTTCCAATGTATAATCATAAGGGATTTGATTTAGGTCATACCTCAATGGTCTAGTGGTTTCCCCTACTTTCTTCAATTTAAGTCTGAATTTGGTAATAAAGAGTTCTTGATCTGAGCCACAGTCAGCTCCCAGTCTTGTTTTTGCTGACTGTATAGAGCTTCTCCATCTTTGGCTGCAAAGAACATAATCAGTCTGATTCTGGTGTTGGCCATCTGGTGATGTCCATGTGTAGAGTCTTCTCTGTGTTGTTGGAAGACGGTATTTGCTATGACCAGTGTGTTCTCTTGGCAGAACTCTATTAGCCTTTGCCCTGATTCATTCTGTACTCCAAGGCCAAACTTGCTTGTCACTCTAGGTGTTTCTTGACTTCCTACTTTTGCTTTCCAGCCAGCTATAATGAAAAGGACATCTTTTTTGGGTGTTAGTTCTAAAAGGTCTTGTAGGTCTTCATAGAACCGTTTAGCTTCAGCTTCTTCAGCATTACTGGTCAGGGCATAGACTTGGATTACCATGATATTGAATGGTTTGCCTTGGAAACGAACAGAGATCATTCTGTCGTTTTGGAGACTGCATCCAAGTACCGCATTTCGGACTCTTTTGTTGACTATGATGGCTACTCCATTACTTCTAAGGGATTCCCGCCCACAGCAGTAGGTATAATGGTCATCTGAATTAAATTCACCCATTCCAGTCCGCGGATTCCTAGAATGTCAGTCTTCACTCTTACTATCTCCTGTTTGACCACTTCCCATTTGCCTTGATTCATGGACCTAACATTCCAGGTTACTATGCAATATTGCTCCTTACAGCAGCAGACCTTGCTTCTATCACCAGTCATATCCACAACTGGGTGTTGTTTTTGCTTTGGCTCCATCCCTTCATTCTTTCTGGAGTTATTTCTCCACTGATCTCCTGGGGCATATTGTGCACCTACCAACCTGGGAAACTCATCTTTCAGTGTCCTATCTTTTTGCCTTTTCATCACCACAATCACAGAAAACTAGCCAGTCTGATCACATGGACCACGGCCTTGTCTAACTCAGTGAAACGAAGCCATTCTGTGTGGGGCCACCCAAGACAGCTGGGTCATGGTGGAGAGGTCTGACAGAATGTGGTCCACTGGAGAAGGGAATGGCAAACCACTTCAGTAGCCTTACCTTGAGAACCCCATGAACAGTATGGAATAAGAATAATAAATGACAGTTATAAATTACTTTTTATGTGAAAGGCATCATACCAAGGGTTACAGATGCATTGAAGAGTCTAAATATTACAGGCAAATTTTCTAAATTGCAGATTAGGAATTCATTAAATTAGAATAATGATTCCTAACTACCTTATGCATTTCTTGTATAGATAAATGGGCATGCGAATATGCTTTGGAAATGACAGAGCATGAAACAAAAAAAAGTCAAAAGTTTAGGTTGAAGCTAGTAAGAAATACAGGTTGTTTCAAAGAAGATAGTCCACTGGTGACAGTAAAATTTAAGACCACTTGAAATGAACCAAAGTAGAGAAACAATAACATAAGCTGGAAAGCAGAAGGACAGGTAAAGAAATAATATTTTAAAATTTTGAAAGCATTTGAGCTGAGCAGCAAGCAATAAAGAAAATCATAATTATTATGTAACCTCTGTGTATCTCCATTTTGTTACAGTTAAAATACACTATATATTGAAGCTATTAATAGCAATGCAAGCTAAGCATTTGTAGTCTCACTTTCAATATGATTTTTAAATGTATTAAAACTAACTTTTATGTCTGATGAAAACACTTTTCACATTTTAAAATTTATTTTAGTTTTGTTAGCTTTTATTTCTTAGATTTAAATTAGTATTAATCCAAAGTTATAATTTTTTTATTATTATTTATTTTATAATGTTAATTCTTTGCAGCTTATTGCCCCTTCATGATGAAGAGAAACATTAACTGGCTATATTTTTCAAATTATGCTTAATGGAGCCTAAGAATGTTAGAAGTATCTTAGTGACAGCTGGCAAAAGGCAGTGCGAAGGACAGAAATGCAGAAAGTAACAGGGGAAACAGACAGCGTCTGAGCTCTGTAGTCACACTTAAGTCTGGGAAATGCCAGTTTTTTCTCCTTTGAATGAAGATTGAAATATAATATAAAATTAATTTTTAACAAAGTCTCTTGCTTTAATGTTCTGAGTTCTTGAGTTTATGGTGAACATTGAGACTCTCATTTTATATTTCACAACACGTTGCTACCCATTCTTTCCTAGATATTTTATAAAATAATACTCATTTTCTTTTTATTTGGTTGATGTAATTTTTTATGATAACATAGCTTTCATATAACTGTAACTTCAGAGTATCCTAAGGTACTTACTCCATCTTTTATTATTGCAGGAATCTAATTAACCTTTAAAAATAATTAGGACTTTTTGAAGTGCAAATGTCAGAAACTCCATAGAAACAAGATTACCTAAAAAGATAATTTATTGGTTTACAAAACCCAAGGAAAGAATGAACACTAGAAATGTAAAAAAGACAAAAATGTAGCTGAGACTGAGCAACAGTAGGAACCAGGAAACGAAGCAGTCTAAAGGTTCATCTTCTCTCTCTCTCTTTCCCTTTCTCATTCTCCCCCACCTCCCCCCTTCTCTAGCACTGAGACTGTTACCAGCTCCTAGTCACTGGACTCAATTCTGCACAGTGAATTCTGGATAATGGCCAATTTTGATTGGCCCATCTTGAGTCAGTGGTTCACTTGGAGCTAGTCAATTGTAGCCAACAAAATAGGTTATAAAAAAAGCTGTTACAGTTCCCACATCAGCAACAGTGGGAAGGTAAGGTTGGGGAGCAGATATAGGCTCAAATATCCATGGCCTAGATAAGTTAATTTATTGCTCAAATAGCAGTTTTGGTATATAGTCAAATACATGCTCCATAATTTCAGGGACCAGAGCTGCTGCTTTCTTGTAGTTCTATAAGATCTAGGGTGTACCCTTGATCACATGACCTGTCCTGGCTCATTAACACGCTATTTGCATTAGTTGAAAGGAGAAAAAGGAAAAGGAGAAGGCATACTTTTTCTTTTTAAGGGAACCACCCCAAAGTTACATGTGTTACTTTTGCTTAAGACTTGAGTCACATAGTCATATTTTCTTGCAAGGTAAGCCCAAGATACACTCTCTTCTTTCCTTTGTGTCACAAAATGGATATTTTAGAGTGTCTTGTAAATAGTGATGTGTCCTTTAATATCAAGTAAATATATATATACATATATATATGTGTATATATATATATATATATATATATATATATATATATGATAAATCATTAACTCTAAGAGGAAAATGATGTGAGAAAGAAAATGTAATCATAATGTAACCATAGAATACTATTAGGTTCAATTGTGAATCAAATTTAAATACTAAAAATAATGAAAGTCCTAGATGTGGATTTGGCCCCAAATCGTGATATCATTATACTGAAAAGATGGAGAAAATGGAAGTTGTGAGAGAGCTAAAATCATTGCTTATGCATGACAAACCCCAGAGATAAACTTGAGAAATTAAGAGATAGTAGTATTTGCCTATTACTTAGAAATATAGAGTCAAATAACAACAAATAGCTAGAAGAGTTAGAGTAGCTGGCAGGGAGCAGGCACTATACAATTTACAGATCAGATACTATCTATGAAGTTTGAAACATCCAAACAAGGTGGCATTGTTTTCCTATTTTCTGTTGAAAACACTGAAGCCTTGGGGTATTAGGTGTAACTTTCTCAAGCTCTTATAGCTAGTAAGTAGCAGAGCTGGGATTCAAACTTAGTCTCTGACTCCAAAGTATGGAGCAAGGATGATGGTGATGGTGATGATAGTAAAAACATTGGGATGTCTTTCTGTTTCAGAACCGGACATTTTTCAAGATTACATTAAGCCCTACTTAGAACAAGCACGTCAAATCTGGCCATGGCTCATTGGGGCAGCTGTGGTTGGGTCGGTCCTTACTGCTGTACTGGGAGGACTTACTAGCCTGTTATGTCGTCGAAAGAGAAACCAGCTTCCTGAAGAAAAGCAGCCCCTGCTCATGGAAAAAGAAGATTACCACAATTTGTTGTATCAGAGCCATTTATGAAAGGCTTAGGCAATAGAATTAGGGCAAAAAACCTGACCTCGCTATAACTTAAATGATGTTAAAGTCCCCAGGGGATGTCCCAGTGGAAATCCTTGGCATGTGTCTACAGAGACCCTTATCAGAACTGTTATCAGTACAAAATGTTTCCCTCCTCCTACTCAGGCAGAAGCCACCTGTGCTTGCTTTGCTGGATTTTGATCATTCCCTGAAGAGTTTTCCTCAAGCTCCTATTTCCAAGGAAAGGATGCCCTTTGGTAATAAGTAACTGCTAGATGTATCTGAATGAAAGCGCTCTTGTAAAATATGGGGACATGTGTGATTCTTTTCCTCTTGATTGTGGAATGACTTGTTCCTTTTATTATCCCCTTTCTCTGATTTTAATAAAATAGCAACAAATTTACACTGATTGACTCCTTTGAGCTTGATAAATACATTCCAATTATCTTAAGAAAGTATAATGTTCCCCTTATATTTTACATCTTGCTCCAAAATATGTTATGGACTTCAAGTAGAAAATAGTCTTCAGACCTTTCCTGCCATAGTTCCTGCCATGACTATACATTTGAAGGTCATTGACAGCAAGGACATTTCTCTTGCAAAGAATCAAGCTAAGTACTTGTCTCAAGATGTCCTCACTAAATGTGTTGACAATAAAGATAGTAATCTTATTATAATGCTTTTAAAATATCTTATAAAAAGGACTTAATTTTATTAGAGAATGTTTAAAATGCTGTGAAACGTTTGCTAGTAGAGAACAATTACATGAATATTAGCCTCTCTGTAGTTTTAGTAAAATAGCTTATTTCTGTTTTTCCTGGTGATTAAGACCTTAAATTAAGATGTCCAGATAATCTTGCTACTTGAATGTTTGGTCCAGTTGAATTTCTAAAAATAATCCAATTGATATTCCATTCCTATTGTTGTTATGTACAGCAGAAAAAGCTAGAACAAGTGGGTGGAAGTTATCAGGGACCCATTTGGGTATAATAAAAGGAAAAACTGTCCAATATTCAGAGTTTTCCAAAACCAAAATGGACATTTTTGGAAAATAATAAGTGTTTGCCACTAGAGTTCTTTACATAGAGGTTGGATGACAAATTTGACTTGAATTCTATAAATAGTCTATAGTCAAATTGAGTCTATAGTCATACTTATTTACATTGGCCCAGGACTTTATAACAAATCCCAATTTAGAAATGAGGCCAAACGTGATCTAGAAAAAGTCCTTCTGACTCTGCCACAGTATTTCAGGGTGTTTCAACCAGATTTCATCTTCTACTGCCTTATCCACACTCAATAGCTCTGTGCTTGAATCCCTAGTCTCTTTTAGTTCCCTTATGTCTAGTTTGCATTTAATTGCTCAGCATTTTTAGTTATGTATCTCCATTTGACTGCTTGACTTATACTTCCAGCCTCATCCCTAAACGCTGTCTTTTCATTCTCTCTCTCTTGAGATGGCCATGCTTTTAAAACAGAATTATCCAATCCAAGCTCCAGAAATCCACCTGAGTCTGACACCTAAACCTCTACATCTCTGGAATGGTATTTAAGAGAGGACCCACTGACCTGTATGGTACCTTTCAGTTAAAATGTCCTACAATTCCTATAAAGCCTGCCATGTAGTGTTCAGATTGTTTATGAATGCACATAGAAATTCAGAGAAAAGTAAAAATCATCTTGCTATATACATTGGTCAGATGATTTTGGCTAATTTTCATCTAGAACAAATAAAAATTTACAATTATTGATGTAATGCCATCAACTCTCAGAGATTACTAATAGTTAATAAACTCAGTTTATATAGCAACATTCATCTTCTAACTCACTTTAGCTGTCAGTCATCATTTGCTGGCTTATCTAATTTCTGATGCCCAGAGGAGAAAATCAGGCCAGGGATGGGTAGCAGCATGTTTATTTATCAACACAGAGGAAGGTCTGTGGGATTAGAGGGCAAATACTACAGTTTATGTCCTCCACTTGGTACAGAACCAGAACTACAAGATTTAAAATAAATTAGCAATAACATTTGAGGAGGAATTTTGCTGTTGTTGCTCAGTTGCTAATCTGTGTCCAACTCTTTGTGACCCCATGGACTGCAGCATGCCAGGCTCCCCTGTCCTTCTCCATCTCCTGGAGGTGCTCAAACTCATGTCCGTTGAGTCGGTGATGCCATCCAACCATCTCATCCTCTGTCATCCCCTTCTCCTCCCACCTTCAATCTTCCCCAGCATCAGAGTCTTTTCTAATGAGTCAGTTCTTCGCATCAGGTGGCCAAAGTATTGGAGTTTCAGCTTCAGTATCAGTCCTTCCAATGAATATTAAGGATTGATTTCCTTTAGGATGGACTGGTTGGATCTCCTTGCAGTCCAAGGGACTCTCAAGAATCTTCTCTAACAACAAAATTTGAAAGAACAGAAACTAGTAAAACAGAGCAAAGAGTGGCAAAATAAATTTTGATGAGGTCTGAAGAAAATTCTTGAGAAACAGGAATAGTGATTTTGGTTGTCTTTAGTCTGATCTCAGAATGCAAAATAATTATTTAGCTAAATTTGATTTGAAAGAAATTTTCAGTCCAGGTGACATTTTAAATCATTTTTACAAAGCATCTTGAATCAAAATCTACCCAAGGAATTTTCATTGCTGCTGAAGGGATCTGTACGAATTCATTCTCTTCCTTATCACAAGGCAATTCCCTCTTTTATCACTGAACTTCAGCATAGAATATCATTTTGTTTCTCTAGAGGCTCAGGTTATCCACTTGTGTAGCAACAACATCTGTGATAAAACCACCACCACACTGACTCCGTGGTTTTCTCAATAAGACACCAAAATTACATAACTGATATTTTAAGATACTTGGCAGTTTCATTAAATGCTAATCAGCATTGTATTCTGTGGCTTTATTTTATAGTGTGGATTTTATAAATTGCTTCGTTTGGGGCTCTGCTGTTTTCCCATCACTACATTAGAAGTCACATTTTGTTACAGAGAAAGAAATAAGCAGCTGCCTCTCCTTTTGTTCCTCTCTCTGTGCCTTAGTTTTTTCAAAGACTATTTTTAGTACCCAACCTTTCCAACAAGTCAAATGTATAATTCTCCATCTGTAGAAATAAATATGTGATGGGTACGAGTCATTTCAACAGTGTCTCTTGCTGGCTGACAACTGGCTTTGATTGTGAATGTTTTAAAATAGCCTTTCCCTTGTTTATATGGGCTTTGATTTGTAGGAACAGTTTTCTTTGTCATCATAAAAAAAGGCCTCATTGGGGCCACCTATTGTGAGCTTGTGTTATTTTGGAGGGCATGTCAGTAGAACAAAGGTCCACTGGCCTTCTGATTAGACTCCTTCTGAAAGCTGCTAAAATGCAAGTAAGAGTTTTTTAACTTTGTGTTGCTTATTTTCAAAAGCATTTGCCAGTTTGTAGAATATATTGAATATAAAATTGCCTTTGGCAACCACTGGAGGACTTAAGGGCTTTCAAATCCTTCAGCTATTTAAAATTGTAAGAAATCTTTTAAGTATTTTCTTTTAAATCAAAACCTTATTAAAACTCTAGATAGCCTACGTTTATCTAATTGTTTCATGAGTTCTTTTCTTAATAGCAATATTCTTATAACTTCATGTTAATCTACCAATTCTTGTTATGTTTTTTAATCATTTTTAATGGTGATTTCTTTTTTTTTTTCCTTTCTTTTTTTTTTTATTAGTTGGAGGCTAATTACTTCACAACATTTCAGTGGGTTTTGTCATACATTGATATGAATCAGCCATAGATTTACATGTATTCCCCATCCCGATCCCCCCTCCCACCTCCCTCTCCACCCGATTCCTCTGGGTCTTCCCAGTGCACCAGGCCCGAGCACTTGTCTCATGCATCCCACCTGGGCTGGTGATCTGTTTCACCATAGATAGCATAAATAATTTCTTCTTTTAAAATGAATAGTAAAGATGTTAATGCAGTGAGTGGTTATGATGTTCCAAGAACTGTGATAAACACAGCATATTAACATATGTTAATTCATCTAATCTTCATGTTGTCAGTATGAGAGTATTATTCATATTTTTAAATGAGGAGACTGTGGCTTAAGCAGAAGATTTGAGACTGTGGCTTAAGCAGAAGACTTGCCTTCCCTATTTACATATGCGTTCAGTATTTTAGGTAATTTAGTTGGGATTTGAATCCAGTTCTTCTTCATGATTATAAATTTCATTATTTGTTATCAGTTATGTTGACATGTCATACTTTATCAACTGTCTTTCATGAATATTTAGACTTCCTCTAGCTCTAAATTATTGCTATAATGAATATCCTGATGCATTTTGTATCTTATTTCACTTCATTTGTTTTCCAGGAGTAGAATCTCTGGGTCAAAGCATTTGAATGAATTGTCATATGCTTTTGAAAAGGGTTGCGTTGATCAAAAAATGCAAAGAGATGGAGTCTAAAAATAAGAGATCAAAAGGAATGAAGAAGAAAATGCAAAGGTGAGGAACTTAGAAGAAGAAAGAAGTGTTGCAAGTCTCTCTGAGAGGAACTGAAGACTTAATTGCCACTTCACTTGGTGCTTCTTCTCATGAAACTTTTTCAAATAATAACATTTATGTAATGAGTATTTTCTCTCATTAAAATCAGAAGAAAATACAGACTGAGGCCATTTCAGAAAGGTAGGGAGAAAGGTGCATGTAAATTGGTTCTCAGGTAAGATATTTTTAGAAATGAGTACATCTTGGCTAGGTAGAAACATGTGCGTACCTTTCAGAATCATATAGGAATGAAAACAGCAAAACCAGGAATCCATACTTGGAAGAGTAAGCCCAAGGCATCAAAATAGTCTGAATCAAAACAGAGTCAAGGTCAGTGATTATGATAGACAGGAGATCATGTGACAGGGTAGGGAAGGCTGGAAAGGACCTGAAAATCAAGCCCAAGACAAGTTTGAACCCTTGTTTTTACTGCTCTTTGAGAAAGTTCTGCATTCTGCCTGGAATTTGGTCATGCGTGCTTAGTTGCTTCAGCCACGTCCGACTCTTTGTGACTCCCATGGACTGTAGCCTGCCCGACTCCTCTGTCATGGGATTCTCCAGGCAAGAATACTGGAGTGGGTTGCCAGGCCCTCCTCCAGGGGATCTTCCTGACCTGACCAAGGGATCGAACCCCAGTGTCTTATGTCTCCTGCATTGATAGGCAGGTTGTTTACCATTAGCACCACCTGAATTTGGTCAGTCTTCCTTATTAAATCATGTCATTTTAAAATATTCTTACCAGAGGAATTATAAAGATAGATGTGTCTGTGTGAGTGTTCACATATGTGTGGAGAGAAAGAGGGAGAAAGGGAGACAGAGAGAAAATACAGAAGGAATGAAAACATTTCTCCTCTCTCTAATACTGGAGAGAACTTTGTTGCTGATTATATGGTTTCTATTGCTACTGCAGGGGGCTCCCTGTGGCTCAGTGGTAAAGAACCCGCTTGCCAATGAAGGAGATATGGTTTGATCCCTGGGTTGGGAAGATCCCCTGGAGAAAGAAATGGCAACCCACTCCAATATTCTTGCTTCAGAAATCCCATGGACAGAGGAGCCTGGCAGGCTGCCGTCCATAGGTCACAAAAGGCAGATATGACTTAGCAACTGAGCAGCAACATTGCTAGTGCAGTAAACAACCACAAACACAGTGGCTTAAAATGCCGCAGGTTTATTATCCTGTGATTCAGTAGACCAGAACTGCGGGTTCTACTGTTACAGGTTTCAAAGGGCTGAAATCAAAAGGGCAGTGAGGTTACGGTCTTTATGAAGACACCAGGAAATAGCTCATTTCCTTGCCTTTTTCAGCATTCTGAAGCCACCTGCATGCCTCGTCACACGGCCCCCTCCCTCCCTCTCTAAAGACAGATAGCATTGCCTCACTTTGATCCTTATTCTGTAATCACATCTCTCTCTCTCTGACTGACTGCAACAAGGAAAAGTGTTCTGCTTTTAAGCAATCAAAATAGTTTGGGTCAACCTGGTACTCCTAGAGACTCCTTCAAGGTCCTTCACTTTAATCATATCCCCAAAGCCCTTTTTGCTATGTTAGTAACATGTACCTAGGTTCTGGGGATTAGGGCAGGGACATTTGAGGGGAGATGGAAAAAAGCATTATTCTGTCTACAATATTACCTAAAAACTAACAAGAATTGGTCAGATGATAAATTGTTCTTCGCATGTGATTAACATGGCACAGGCTGTGATTTTCAATACATTAAAGATACAGGAAAATCCTTAAAATGCATGGGATCTGAAGTCAGATTCTATGAATTTGAGTCCTGGCTCAGTCTCATTAACTGTATGACCTTGTATGAATCATTTTACCTCTACACTCCTTGGTTTTTGCATTTTTAAAATGTAGATTATAATAGAATGCTCCTTAACATAGTCTGGAGAATAACACAAGCATTTATTAACAGCAGGAAAAGGATGACAAACCTAGACAGTGTGTTGAAAAGCAGAGACATTACTCTGCTGACAAAGGTCCGTATAGTCAAGGCTATGGCCTCCCCAGTGGTCATGTACGGTTGTGAGGGTTGGACCATAAAGAAGGCAGAATGCCAAAGAATTGATGCCTTTGAATTGTGGTGCTGGAGATGACTCCTGGATCAAACCAGTCAATCTTAAGTATATTCACTGAAATATCGCTGAATATTCACTGAAACAAATGATTCTGAAGAGGAAGCTCCAGGATTTTGGTCATCTGATGCAGACGGCTCATTGGAAAAGTCCCTGATGCTGGGAGAGATTGAGGGCAGAAGAAGAAGAGGGCTTCAAGGGATGAGATGGCTGAATGGCATCACCAATGCAATGAACATGAACTTGGGCAAACCCCAGGAGATGGTGAGGGACAGGGAAGTCTGATGTGCTGCAGTCCATGGGGTCACAAAAAGTTGGACATGACTGGGCAACTGAATAACAGCTTAAGTACTCAATAAGTGTTATTTATCAAATTCTCATAGAGCACATTAACTTAGCACAAATTAACTGTCTTTAAAAAAAGAGAGACAATATATAATCATACATTTTGTTTCTGCAAAATCATTTTGCATAATATGAATGTAGTAAATCTATTTAATGAAATGATATCATGATAAATGGTCTTCCCCAGGTGGCACTAGTGGTAAAGAATCTGCCTACTAATGAAGGAGATGCAAGAGATGTGGGTTCAATCCCTGGATTGGGAAGATCCCTTGGAGTAGGAAATGGCAACTGCCTGGAAAATTCCATGAACAGAAGACCCTGGCAGGCTACAGTCCACAGGACCATAAAGAGTTGAACATGACTGAGCACACACATGCATCATGATAAATAGAAGTGTATACCTTAAGACAGAGAAGCATTTGGGATATAGAAATATATATCATGCCAGTAACAAGCTCACAGTTCATAAAACACTTGTGGCTATTAAAACAACCTGTGAGTGTGGTACTGAACTTGAATCTAATAAACATCTCAACTGCCCCAGCAGGAAGGACTTCTATTTGAGTTGGACAGTAACGGTTCATACTTTGCTTATTCATTCATTCAATGAACAATCATTTGTAGGACTTCTACTCTATTTTGTTACTGTGCTAGGGATACAAAGGTTAATAAGATTTGATCTCCATTCTCAGTGAAATCAGAATAAAATACATAAATTATTACATAATAAGTATTTCATAGATATTGTAGGTATTTTAAGAATACTATAATAATACCATTTGCTGCTGTTGTTTCATTGCAAAGTTGTGTCCGACTCTTTTGTGACCTCTTGAACTGAAGCCCACCAGTCTCCTCTGACCATGGGATTTCCCAGGCAAGAATACTAGAGTGGGTTGCCATTTCCTTCTTCAGGGGATCTTCCTGACCCAGGGATGGAACCCGCGTCTCCTGCATTGGCAGGTGGGTTCTTCACCATTGAGCCACCAGGGAGAAGATACAGTTAATATGATCTTGGGAGATATAGAAGACTTCAAAGATAAACTGATCATTGAATTGAACTCATCAAAATCACCCGTGAGATGAGATGGTTGATGGTCTCAACAAAATCATGGCATGGATAAAAGCACGTGTGGACAAGTGATGGCCCATGGCCTAAATCCTGCCTGCCATCTGTTTTTGTTTGTTAAATATTATTGGAACACAGCTGTACTCATTCACTTATGTTACATACTGTCTATGGCTGTTTTCATGATACAGTGATAGAATTGGATAGGTGCAGAAGAAACCATATGGCTCACAAACCTACAGTATTTACTATTAGGCCCTTTATTGAAAAAAGTTAGCTGTCCCTGGCCTTAAACCAAATCAAGAAATTCAGAGTAGCTGAAGAGAAGGTAGTTATAAAATCATGAAAGAGTTCCACCTTAACAATTGTGACAATAGTTCATAAGCGCTCTTGCTAATTTCACTTTTTTGCCAGTTTATTAAGATATAAAGATCTTTGGTAGTGATATAAATATAAACATACTTATAGATATAGTTACAGGTATGTATATGATATTAATATCATACTCAATATTAAATTTTGTGAATAAAGTATATGAAACTCTTGTTGTTTTTGTTGTTTGTACATGAAACTGCCAAATAGGAAATCCTCTATTCTTTTGCCAGAAACTCTATAAACGTCCTATATCTCAGTTTTACTCTTTTTTTTTTTAACCCCTGCTGTTTCTATGTACGTGATCTTCCTATCCCATGTCTCTATAATCTTGAGATCTCAACCCTTCTGAACTTCCCAGGGCCTTTGCTTCATCAGTTTTCCTCACCCTTCCCTGCATCTTCAGCTCTTCCCACTCTGTAGGATCCTTATCCCTTCCGTATTTAGACATGTTCATCTTAAGAAGAAAGTTGCTCTCCACTGGTATCATTTCCACTCAACTTTCCCCCTATTTCTTATGTACAGTCAAGCTTCTTAGCTGTTTTAAATTTGTGTTCTCTTTGTCTCTTATGTACTACTCGACCCACCCCAGCTTATTTTCTGTCCCCATCTCTCCATGAAGCTTCTTACCAAGGTCACTAATGGTCTCAACATTGCCATATCAGAGGGCTTTTCATGATGCATTTGCTTGATATTTGGGCACCATTATAACTTTTTATTGCTCTCCTCTTGAACCATTTTCTTGTGGTTTCTGGGAGACAATCTGCTTGTGATTTTCTTTCTTACTTCCCAGCTTTTCTTTCAAGAAAAGAAGGTTCAACTCTTCTTCCTCTAAATATGGGGGGATTCTTAGTTGGGGTTCTCTGACAAATGGACTAAGACAAGTTTTCATGCAGGAGTTTTGCTAGGGGGTACTTGTAGGATTACCACCTCTAAGAGAGAAAGGGAAGTAGGATGTGGAAATAAGAGAAAATGTAATACAACAGAGTGCTCAGTCAACCTTGCAGGGAGCTCTGCAGCTAAGATGAATACCTATTATCTCTCCATCTATCTATCTATTTGTTTATTATAAGGGATTGTCTTATACAGCAACACAAGACTGATGAAATAAATCTGAAATCCTTATGGCAAGCAGTTAGAAAGAGAAGATAAGCAAGCTGGAACCCAAACAGCATGAGGTGAAACTTGTTCACAAAGGGGAATCTATTACTCAGCAAAGTCCAAAACCCTATAGAAAAAGGCTTTACAACTGATTGCCAGAATAATCTCCTTCTTGATTAACACAAAATCAACTGATTAGAAAGTTTAATCATATCTGCAAAATCCCTTCACAGCGGTACTCAGATGAACATTTGACTGACTAACTGGAGAGAATGTATGAATGCTACAAAATACTCCCTCCAGTTCTCTGAGAGAACATCCCTTTTGTTCCCTCTCCTAGACAGGGCACTTGGAACTGTGGCTCATCATAGCCAAGTTGACAGGGCAAACGCCATCACACCTGGTAGGACTAAGCCCTTCATGCTCAGGACCATTCTCAGGCCACAGCTACTGGACTTGCTCATTCACCATCAAATTGTCAAGCCAGAGGCTTCTTGATGGCGGACCACTGGATCCCATGGTCATATGCCCCTGTTCCATCCTTTTTTGAATACAGTGTTAGTATCCTATGATTCCCCTCTGGATTCAGTGATACCAGTTCTAAAACTACATCTCCTACAATTAGCCTTGACTTCCAGAGCACAGACACCCCTGAGCATCTCAAAAATATGAGTGTCCTTCTCATCAGCAATTCTTTATCATCTTGGCAAACAGATTTCTGGAAGCCTTGCCATGCAATGAAACCAGAGGTGGTTTTCTCAGCCTCATCTGTGACATCCATTCTGACCTGCTCTGTGATCGTCCCTTCACCAACAGCCATCGAAGTTCTGACATTGCTCTTTCATCTAGTGTAGGCCATAAATCTCTGCTTTAGTTCTGGTCTAAGCCATCATCATCTGTTGCTGAAACTACTACAATCACCTCTTGACTGGATTCTGCCTTCTTCATCCACCTTTTCCTAATACACATAGTGACTGAAGTGACTGTTGTCAGCATGCTTATAACCCTTTAGGAGGTTAACAATTTCCTCCAGTTAAATTCCAAATACTCAACAAAGAGCTCCCTGATGTGGCCCCTGCCAGTCTTTCCAGTCTATCTCATGCAAGTCTGCACATTACCTGCAGTGCTCTAACCACATAGCATGTTTTTAGCTAATTAAACATGTGATTTGTTCTGCCACTTTAGGACTGCCCTCTCACTTCTCCCCACACTTTTCTCAAATTCCTACTCATATTTTTAGATCTCTTCTTTAATGCCACTTTCTCCAAATTGCCTTCCCAATCTAATTCCAATCTTTCTTTCCTAACCTCTTATCACATATTTTACTTTGCTCTCATAGAATTTATCATACTTTTCATTATATATCTATTTGTGTGCATTAAGTTTAATGTATTTTCTTCCACCAAACTATAAACTCCGTGATGACAGGCCTGCAGTGACTTTCAGACATGATATTTCTAGTGCCTGACCCCTGGTAAGCATGTGATGGAGGGTAAATGGAAGAATAAGAGTGCAACTCACAAAAGGTTGGATTTCAGCAAGTAGAGAAAAATAAAAATAGAAGAAACAGTTTATCCTTAGAAAGTAAGATCAGCTTCACTTCAGCATACTGAGAAGTTCCATAAAGTAAGGGCTGCTGATAGCTCTAGAAAAAGTCATGCCTGACTAAAATGAAGAAATACTCCTAATAAAAGAAGATGGAGAACTGAACTTGGTGAAAAGAGTGACCCTGAGAAGATAGAAATGCTTGCAGAAAAGATTCTCGGCAGGAACTGAAAGCATAACAATGTGATAAATCTGCTAGTGGTTCTAGAAGACCACATTCTAAGATATAGATGGTGAACATTCCTATTGGAGATTCTATTGCATGACAAGTTATGATGAAAAGGCCATTAATGACAGACAATAGTGGAATCATGTATTTAAAAAAAAACACTTTAATTCAGAACAATTTTTGATAGAAAGAAATGGATGAAAGCTTGAGCTGAAATTAGGCATCCCCAAGGTTGGATTTGTGCAGATACAGAAATGAATAGACAGAAGTTCTGCGCTTCAGATGCTTAGAGTCCATGAAGAAATGTAAGAAATATACATACAAGCTATACACATATAGCAGATTTGACTTATGGTCAATGGAAAAGAATTAACAAGTTGAAAGATTTTATGGACTTAATATTTAGATAGAGTTTTATCATATGATATGTCAGCATCTGGTGTTTAATGCATTTGATCTCATTCCGCTGTCACTAAAATTCTGAGTTTAGTATTATCTTTACTTTCCTTGAAAGATAAGGAAACTAGAATGCCAAGAGGCTACGCCCAAGATAGTACTGCTAGTATGAAGTTGTGATCCAAACCCACATCTGACTCCAAAGTTCATGTACTTTCTAATGTTCCATGTTGGCATAGCTTATTGCCATTTGGGTTACTGTGTGTTGTGCATGTGTGTGCGTCTGTGTGTGTGTTAGCATCTGTTAGTATCTGTTGCATCATGTGTAGTATCTGCTGTGTATGTGTTAGCATCAAGAAAAATTCAAGGAATAAAATGTATTTAAGCTAATCTTTCTGGTTATTTAATGACTAGTGTGTCTTGAATCAAGGTTTGAAAACAAAACAGAAAGGAGTGTGTTTGAGAATGTTGAATTTGTTTCCTTTGATAAGAAGAGGTATTTCCAGCACAGCAACAGTAAACAATACTCTCCTGATCCTCAAACAGCCATAGATCACTGCGATGAGCATCCTGGAAAACTCTCATTAAGATGTATCTCGTGAGTGCCCAGTTCCTCTGTTGTGTTCGACTCTGCGACCCTACTGGCTGTAGCCCTCCAGGCTTCTCTGTCCATGGTATTTTTCAGGCAAGAATACTAGCGTGGGATACCATTTACTTCTCCAGGGAATCTTCCTGACCCTGTGATGGAACCCATGTCTCCTGAGTTTCCTACATTGGCAGGCAGCTTCTTTACCACTGAGGCACCTGGGAAGCCCGATACGTCTCAGGTGCTGCCTAAAAGAATTTTGAGTGTAGTTGTTGGTATTAAGTAACAGAGAAGGAAGAGAGATAGTGATATTAATATTTTAATAAAATGCTTTCACATACACATGGAAAAATCATTTCTGTTATGTGAGCAGTCTCAAATTTAATGCTGTTTTATATTTTGACCACTGAGTCAGTGAGCTGGTGTTGAGGTTGTATCTACAATTAAGATGGTGGATATGGAACAAGAAAAGGACAGAGGCAAGAAATTCCAAAGAAGGAAAAAAAACCTAAGAGGACCTGGTGCCATAAGGAAGAGAGAAAACTAATCAAAATTAATATTCAAGTTTTTAAGTCTGATACGATCTTTTTCTTCATTACTCAAAAAATTAATGTGTAAGTGCTAAAAACATAATCTTTTGATCATATAAATTTTTAACTGATTCCTTCTAGCTTTTCTTTATAATAGCTTTCTTTCTTGAGGACATCCAGTTTAGAATTCTTTCTGTGCTTATGAATATGTCCTAACAGTACCCAATATTTCCTATTAGTTATGCTTCTTAGTTGTAATAACACAATGAGAATTAGATTTAATTTAGCAAACAGTTACTGAGAACGTATTGAGGATCAGATATTTTGCTAAGACCTAGAATACAAAGATGATTAAGACCCTAAGATTGTGCACTTCATTGGAGAAATGAACAATTAGTGGAGCTGACAGGGAAGCTGACAAATAACTACAAAATTGCAATGGAAATGTAATCACCTCAGAGCAATATTTTAAAGCACATTTTCATAAATAAGATAATACAGAAAAGGCATGAATTATCAGTGGTCTACTACCTGATTTCTTCATATTATTTATTTTCTCCCATAATAATTACAATAGTTACCTCTTTATCTATTTTATGCTAGACATAATTCTAAACAATATTATTTTATAATTTCTGGTTCTCACATACCCTAAAAGTGGATTTTCACCTTAATTTTAATAAGGAAAAAGCGTGAACAAAATACACTGCCCAAAAGTCACAAATCTAGTAAGTGTGTGGAACTGGGAATTTTAATTCATACCTTCTTGCTTCCAGACTTTCATACTTATCTTTCTGTACTTATTAAAATTATTGCTATTATTAATAGCAATGAGTGCCTACTCAGTGTCCCTAAATACTTCACCTCTCTTAACTTATCTAACCTTCATTCTACAAATAGGAAAACTAAAGCTGATAAAAGCTTTCTTAAAAAACGGCCCACATTACAGAGCTCACATTAGTGGAGGTAAGATTTTAACTTAAGCAGTAAGAGTCTAAAATTCAGGGGGTTTGTCTCAAAAGGAATTCTAACTCCATATTGCATTATATGGCCAATGCTGGAATTCTGTAGGTCCAGAAAGACACCAATCTATGAAGTCAGCTGAAACGAATCATCAGCCTTCCTCTTGATAGGAACCTAAAGGCTCCTTGGTAAGGTATAATGCCAAAAATACAACATCTGATAAGCAAGCAAAACAGATCACCGTGTTGTGTAATGACTAAAACTACTGTCTCAGGTATAGTGAGTCTTCTGCATTGAAATAAGTCAAATATTGGTGGGAAAACTGGTAAGTAGTGGTTTTCAGAAGTGTAATAAAGAGTGGCTAATGGGGTAGAACCTGTTTTTCTTGGGAATGTAACCTCTTCTGTAAGTCACAGTTGGATTTAAGAGATCTGACTTAATCTTAAATCAAAAAAGAGATTTGACTTAATCACTTAAAGTGATGGGCTGCAGGCTGGATGCATGAGACAAGTGCTCGGGCCTGGTGCACTGGGGAGACCCAGAGGGATTGGGTGGAGAGGGAGGTGGGAGGGGGGCTCGGGATGGGGAATACATGTAAATCCATGGCTGATTCATGTCAATGTATGACAAAAACCACTACAATATTGTAAAGTAATTAGCCTCCAACTAATAAAAATAAATGGGAAGAAAAAAATAAAGTGATGGGCTGGAGAATACAGGGAAGATAACAAAAAGAAAAAGGAATATCTTAAAGAATAGCTAATTCTACCAACACAGATTACATTCACCACAGTCCACTCAAAGGAAATATGAAAACAAACAGGTTGAAGAAGAGGATGAGAAGAAAAAGGAGGGAAACAGACAAGGAGTATTAGTGCTTTGGGGAGTATTTTAATACTTTTCAAAGAGGATCAATCAAAAAATGGCTGGAATCCCACATTGCCTCTGCTTTGCATCCCTTATTTTTGTATGTCAGTTTTTGTTCAGTTCTGTTCAGTCACTCAGTCATGTCCGACTCTTTGCAACCCCACGGACTGCAGCACGCCAGGCCTCCCTGTCCATCACCAACTCCCGGAGTTTACTCAAACTCATGTCCATTGAGTCGGTGATGCCATCCAATCATCTCATCCTCTGTCGTCCCCTTCTCCTCCCGCCTTCTATCTTTCCCAGCATCAGGGTCTTTTCCAATGAGTCAGCTCTACACATCAGGTGGCCAAAGTATTGGAGTTTCAGCTTCAACATCAGTCCCTCCAATGAACACTCAGGACTGATCTCTTTTAGGATGGATTGGTTGGATGTCCTTGCAGTCCAAGGGACTCTCAAGAGTCTTCTCCAACACCACAGTTCAAAAGCATCAACTCTTTGGTGCTCAGCTTTCTTTATAGTCCAACTCTCACATCCATACATGACTACTGGAAAAACCAGAGATTTGACGGACAGACCTTTGTTGGCAAAGTAATGTCTCTACTTTTTAATATGCTGTCTAGGTTGGTCATAGCTTTCCTCCCAAGGCATAAGAGGTCCATACAGTACACAATATTAGAAGAGGAGAGAAAGTGGTATTAGTAACTGGGCCAGTGTCTAAGTCCAATTTGGAGTTTACTGGTAAACCTCGTTTGGTACATGAGGCTTAAGAAACAGTCCCAAATGGAGCCTTCAACTGTTAGTAAAGGATGAGTCCAAACCTGGGGCACTTACTGCTCTTAATCTGTCAGATGGAAAAAAAGAAAGTAAACAGAGAAAAGAGATAAAACAAAGAAGACAGCAAGGGGGTCAGCTCTATGAATGGAAGGGAGACCTGAGGGTGGGGGAAAGGTCCTACATCCACTTCCCTCTCAGGCACATAGAACAGTGAGAATACAAGGTATAATGGTCTCAGTGTGCATGGGAGATTGATTCCAAGAGCCCCCATGGACGCCAAAACCTGCAGATGCTCAAGGTCCTTATGTACAATGTGGCACAGGAACAGAGTCAGCCCTCCAAATCCATGGGATTCACACCCACTGTTTCAGCCTAACTTGTATCGAAGTAATCTGTTTAGTTAACGCCTCAGTTACAAAACCAGTGGGCACCCACCGTACCAAGAGTCAGGCAGGTTGTGGCAGAGGAGCCCAGCGTGACTTAGGTTTCATGATCCTTATTTAGAACTCACAAGCCTCGGCACGTAAGTGCACTCACAGGTAAAAATTATTACAGCAAAAGGATGCAGAGCAAAATCAGCCAAGGGAAAAGGTGAAGTCCAGAGGAAACCAGGCACTTGCTTCCAAGAGTCGTCTCCCAGCAAGATCATATAAGACACACATAAGTTCTCCAACAATAAGTTGTGACAAACTTTGTGGAATGTTATGAGCCAGTGAAGGTCATTAGAGAGTGTCCAAGGTTTTATAGAGGGTTGATCACATAAGACCTCTGCCCAGTACTCACCAAAATTCCGGGCCCTCGGAAGGAAAGCAAGTGTTCACTACAAACCTCATTGTTTGCACAGAAGTTTAGTTACACTGAGTTCCTCTTAGCAGTTAGGGTAGTGGGAATGCTCCTGAAATTTAGGTTCCCAGATGGCCAATACTGCAAGAAGGACTTCATATGAAAAACAGCAGCCTCAGGCCGGCCAAGTTAACCTTTGCTGAACATAAATTATGCACACTTTTTACACATAATAACATATCTATTGGGGTCACGAAGAGTTGGAACATGACCGAGCAATTATGCACAAGAACTAATAATAAATGAGGCTTAATAAAACCTTCGTAATCTATCCATGATGTGCCTTCTGGAGAATATACATGTGTTAGACAACCTTCATTCAGGCAAGAGTTATAGTGCTGCTGGCTGTGAATTCAACACTAATGAATCAATGATATATATCAAAGTGTCTTTAACCAGAAAGACACAAACATACAGGTCATGTATTGACTGGTTGATAAAAATATTGGGATCAGATGCTCACAAGAACTAAATTGGGAGCAAAGGTTTGGTATTCACGAATTCAGCGTGTGTGCTTGTGTGATCTTTATAGAACAGAACTAGCAGGGAAAGAAAAGAAGACTGGATTGTACTTGCAGCATCACTTCCTATGTAAATAAACTACTGAACAGCCTGACATAAAGACACCTGATTCTGTAGTACACTGGTATGTGTACTTAGAACTACTGCAACGACAGACAACAGCTGCAACCCGGGGCGCAGAGGGGCTGTTGCTGAGCAGAGCCAGTGCATGGATGATTTGCCCAAGCACAAGGGAAAGGAAAACTTGGAACCGAGGATAATAGGCTAATTCAGAAGGTGACTGGGAAACATACAGAAGCAGAGCCTGGACCCAGGTAGTGCAGTGGTAGAGAATCTGCCAGCAATGCAGGAGACACAAGAGACGTGGGTTCAATCCCTGGGTCAGGAAGATCCCCTGGAGTAGGAAATGACAATCCTTTCTAGTACTCTTGTCTGGAGAATCCCATGGAGAGAGGAGCCTGGCGGGCTACAGTCCAAGTGGCCACAAAGAGTCAAACACGACTGGGTGACTGAGAACACAGAGCATGTGCTGAGTATAGCATAGAACGCCAAGGTTCTAAAGTCTATAGCTGAGCTGAGGAACCAACAGAAAAAAACGAATGAAGGATTCTTTTTTTAACTTTTTATAAATTTATTTATTAACTGAAGGATAATTGCTTTACAGAATTTTGTTGTTTTCTGTCAAACATCGACATGAATCAGCCATAGGCACATATCCCCTCCCTCTTGAACCTCCATCCCATCTCCCTCCCCACCCCACCCCTCTAGGTTGGTACAGAGCCCGTTTGAGCTCCCTGAGACACACGGCGAATTCCCGGTGGGCATCTATTTTACACATGGTGTAAGTATCCACGCTACTCTCCATACATCTCACCCTCCCCTCCCCTCTCCCCAGGTCTGTAAGTCTGTTCTCTATGTCTTGTTCTCCATTGCTGCCTTGCAAAAAAAATTCGTCAGTACCATCTTTCTAGATCCCATAAACATGCATTATATACAATATTTATCTTTTTCTTTCTGACTTTTGGCTCAGCTGGTAAAGAATCAGCCTGCAATGTGGGAGACCCGGGTTTGATCCCTGGGTTGGGAAGATCCCCTGGAGAAGGAAATGGCAACTCTCTCCAGTATTGTGGCCTGGAGAACTCCATGGACTCTATAGTCCACGGGGTTGCAGAATTGGACACAGCTGAGCAACTTTCACTTTCACTTTTTCACTCTGTATAATAGGCTCTATTTTCATCCACCCCATTAGAACTGACTCAAATGCTTTCCTTTTTATGGCTAAGTAATATTCCATTGTGTATATGTACCACAACTTCTTTATCTATTCAGTTGTTGATGGACATCTAGGTTGCTTGCATATTCTAGCTATTGTAAACAACGCTGCAATGAACATCAGGGTACATGTGTCTCTTTCAATTTTGGTTTCCTCAGGGCATATGCCTAGGAGTGGGATTGCTGGGTCATATGGTGGTTTTATTCCTAGTTTTTTAAGGAATCTCCATACTGTTTTCCATAGTGGCTGTATTAATTTACATTCCCACCAACAGTGCAGGAGTGTTCCCTTTTCTCCATACCCTCTCCAGCATTTATTGTTCATAGACTTTTTGATGATGGTCATTCTGATCAGTGTGAGGTAATATCTTTGTAGTTCTGATTTGCATTTCTCTAATAATGAGTGATGCTGAGCATCTTTTCATATGTTTGTTAGCCATCTGTATGTCTTCTTTAGAGAAATGTCTGTTTAGATATTTTTCCAATTTTTTGATTGGGTTGTTTGTTTTTCTGATATTGAGTTGTATGAGGAGCTTGTATATTTTGGAAATTAATCCTTTGTCAGTTGTTTCATTTGCTATTATTTTCTCCCATTCTGAGGGCTGTCTTTCACCTTGTTAACAGTTTCTTTGCTGTGCAAAAGCTTTTAAGTTTAATGTTTCAGGCTAAAGCTGGATTCAATGAAACAGGCGAGGAACGGACTTTATATTAGACAACTGAGAAGAGAAGTTGTAGTCACAGTTCAACCTCAGAGAATGGTCAGGGCTCCCAGGGCTCGTCTGCCAGCTTATCTAATGTGGGATATGCTTCCTGTCACTAACAGACAAGGGTTAAAGGGTACAAGCAACTACTCCAAAGGCAAAGCTCAACAGAAGCCACACAGTTGTAGAACATTGCTGGAAATGTTATCTCCATCTGCTTTGGGAGATGAAAATGTATTTTTCCCCAAGTATCCTATTACAGATTTAAGTAAATAACTAACCATTTCTCACCACCACCATAAAAGAAACCCCAAAGTGAAAGTGTTAGTCGTTCATTGGTGTCTGACTCTTTGGGACCCCATGGATTATAGCCTGCCAGGCTCCTCTGTCCATGAATTCTCCAGGCAAGAATGCTGGAGTGGATTGCCATCCCTTCTCCAGGGGATTTCCCTGACTCAGGGATTGAACCCAGGTCTCCTGCACTGCAGGCAGATTCTTTACCATCTGAGCCACCAAGGAATCAAAAGAAACCCAAGGCAGAGAGCTATTCTAAAACTTGAAGTCTAAATCTGCCTACTAATCAATACCTCCTATAGAAGTCTTCTGTCAGCACAAACCTGGAATTAAATTTCAGAAATCATCTTGTCAAAATGTATATCAGGTGACTTGGAAATCTGTCACAATTAACAGTCATTCTAAGTAAAAAATATTATTTATACAATACCATGGGGTCTATATCTGAGATGCAAAAACAGATTTGGATATTGGCTTACATCACCCAGTAGATGACATATTTACCACCAAGCTGCAAACAGGGTCTCTGCAACACAAGCCACTTAAAAAGATTTCTTGTATATTTCATTGCCTAATAAAAAGCCTGATGAGAAACTTTTATTGTCACACATTTTCATATTTTTGAGCTCTGGCAAACACATTCCTGACAGCAAGGTAATCAATATGAATAAGGAAAGGCATTTTAAAGGAACTTTTAATCTTCAGAATTGAGGTTTGCATCAAAGTCTCCTTGATTTGCACACCCTCCCAAAGCATTTTTTCCCAATTATCTTTTGTGTTCTTTCTGGCCGCTGCTGATGAGTAATTTTACAACACGAATGCTATTAAAACATGCACTCATGACCCCATTGTGATACAAAGCAAATAATGCGCATGGGGAATGCAAGCACAAAACTGCTAATCTTGCTTTTTAAATGCGTCTGAACTTGACCTATTGGAATGCTCATTATAGAATGCATGACCGCTTGGCAAAACACAGGAGGCAAGACACCATCTCAGGAAGGCAGATACCCTGAAAATAAATCCCTTGAAGGATTGTAATGTGGTAGGAATTGATTGAGAAAAATGCAGTTCCACGTAGTGAAGTAGCCTGCTTAAATCTTACAAACAAGTCGCTACTCTTAAAAGCTCTATAAATGAGGGCACTGTGGCAGCTGATTTGATGCACAAATGACTTTTAGGTGAAAGAAAACAATGAATAACAATGGAACATCAAGAACACACACTTAGAGATGCAGACAGCATAACGTCTTTTGTTGTCGTTGTTGTTTAGTTGCTAAGTCATGTCCCATTCTTTGCGACCTCATGGACTGTAGCCCACCAGGCTCCTCCGTCCATGGGATTTTCCAGGCAAGAATACTGGAGTGAGTTTCCATTTCCTTCTCCAGGACATCTTCCAGACCCAGGGATTGAACTCTCGTCTCCCGCACAGACAGGCGGATTCTTTACCACTGAGCCACCAGAAAATCCTTTACTCTGAAGCAAATATTTTTTATCCTAATGCAAGAAGGTTTTCCAATTTTGCATGCCTTAGAACCTAAACGTGACCATAATCATGCATGCTGAAGCATTTTTACTCATTCTGTCCACTCTAAAATGACAGGCTCACAGCCAGCACAGAAACACGAGATGGAATAAATCTTAGAGAAAATTCTGGTCTGCATTTTTCTGATGGGGAAATCACACAACTAGTTTTCAAATGTCACTGGAACACAGGTGTCTACAACAAAGCAAACCACTCATATTCCACCTACGTAAACGTCAGACATACCTGTGAGCTTTTATCCTGTTATTCTTTATTTCGTGTAATGCGTAAATTAAAAAAAAAAAAAAACGGAAATGATGACATATTGGGGAAAATAAACCAAATTCGTTAAGCAGAACTTTCTGTATGGGTGTAAATATTTACAGTACAGTCAGTGTTTAGGCAAATAGAAATTGTCAATAATCAAGTATGAAAACTCATCATTAGAATTCATAATGAACATATATTTTATTAATTTTTCTGAAGAGAAATATGCATAGTTTCAACATCTCAAAATTATATAAATATTTCAGTGTTTAATGAGCATAATTATGAGCTTGGAGAATAATGCCAAAACACAAAGAAACCTAAAATAAAATCCAAACTGCAAACCCAGCATAGTAGGTTTAGAGACTAGAATTCCATAATCCCCAATTATACATCCTGCTGAACTGAAAGTTACAAGAGTGGTGAGAAGCTTGGAATTATCCTACATTCAAAATCTTTCAAAGGAACATTTCTTAAATATCACTCATTTAATATCTTCACAAGTAAGACTAGTGTGATCATTTGGTTTTTCATAGGATGAGAACACACTAACATACTCAAAATCCTGGGAAAAAATTCTTGATTATTACTGCCAAAGGCATGAAATTCGTTTACAATTAAAGGAATTTTAGGAATATTTACCCAACCTTTATTTGTTTAGCAAAACAATGAAGGTTTTCTACAATGTACCAGAATTCTATACCAATAAACTTACATATATAAATAATTGTATTTTTTGCCAATTCTTTCAGTGTTGAATCTGACGTAGTGCTTCCTCTCCAGCACCGCATAAAATCACACTTCCGTTCAGCTCAACAAGAATCAAGCGCTTAGACTTATGAGTATCTCACATTGTCATAAGTGAACTATGTTTTCTTCAATTGTGAACCTGCCACTACTGAATGCTTATTAATGGAAGTTGAAAAGTATCATTACACATTATTGTAGAATGTCATTTCACATAGGCAATTTTTCCTTAAATCCATCATAAAAATATTCTCTCACATACATATGCATATACATAATTTAAATACAAATATCTACAAAGCTTTGATGAAAATATATAATACGATGTCTTTGTTGAGCATAAGGAAAAAGATAATTTTATTTCCATCCAGGAAAAAATAGCTACAATGCAGGTGCTTTGTATAATTATTCCTACAAAGCTTTTTTAGAATTATTTCTAGTTCTAAGATTAAGGCCTTGTTTTAATTCACTAGGATGTCTCAAAAGCACCTGATTTTTCTCCATCAAACCTTAAATAAGCAAGTAACTGGTATCACCCTCCAACAATTCCTAGTTCAACTCTCATAGATAAATACAGCTGTCTCCAGCCACACTGGGCCTGATCTAAAATACTCAAGAGGAATTCAGAAGACAGTTACACAGGATAAAGAGGTGGCTTTGTTTATAGAAATCTCAGGAGAGACAGTGGTGCCAATCTGCTTGTGGGTACTTCTTTACATGCCCAGAAAATATAAATTCTTTCAGTTAACAATGGCTGTAACTCAGAAAAGCCTGTGTTTTTACATAGAGATGTGTTTTATTTTGACTGTACTATCAAAACACCTATTAAGGAAGATTTGCCCGGAATGTATCCTTCTTCACCACCCTCTCCTCCTCTCCTCCGCATGCTTGCCATAGTGCGTCCTTGTGAGTTTAGCAGAGGCAGATATTATTTCTATTTTTATGCACGTGGTCGAATACTGTTCAGGGCTAAAGGCTACAAGTCTTCTGGTTTCTAACCCAGGATCCTGTTCACTCTTCACACTGGAGGCGGCTGAATAAAATGATAAAATTAGCAGTCTCAGGGAAGAACAGAACTGCTGCCAATTATCCCCACTTTTTAAAGTGATGTTTACTTTTCCCAACTCTGAACTTAAATTTTAATGAAAAGAACAAGACCATAAAGACACTTTTCTCCTAATGTCATCTGGTGAGCAAATATTGGCCACCTTTAAATAAGAATATAATTGTACCTAGTGGGTACCCAGGTATGTGATTCATGATGCCAAGCTGACTCAAGAGCTGGTATTTTCCTGAGCTGGACAGTCTCTGGGGGTTTGCAGCTTAAACTGTGTAGCACATCTAATCACTGAACCTGGCGTGCAACCCAGGTCAGTTCCAGCACGTGTGTCAGAAGGCATTTTGCCTTCCTTAAGGCTCAGCTTCCCAGGTGGTGCTAGTGGTGAAGAACCCACCTGCCAATGCAGGAGACTTAAGAAACACGGGTCAGATCCCTGAGTCAGGAAGATCCTCCAGAAGAGGGCATGGCAGTCCACTTTGGTATTCTTGATTGGTAAACCCCCATGGACAGAGGGGCCTGGTGGGCTACTGTCCATGGGGTCACAAAGAGTCGGACACGACTGAAGCAGCTTAGCACGCAAGGTTCAGCTGGAGAGCTGAGTATGTATATAGCAGCCAATCCATTGGCTAAGGAGAAAGTGGTTAAATATTCCAAGGTATCCACTCCAGCTGAACCTTATGTGTATATATATACACACATACACATACATATGGGCTTCCTGGTGGCTTAGATGGTAAAGACTCTGCTGGCAGTGCCAGAGACCTGGGTTTGATCCCTGGGTTGGGGAGATCCCCTGGAGAAGGGCATGGCAACCCACTCCAGTGTTCCTGCCTGGAGAATTCCCATGGACAGAGGAGCCTGGCAGGTTACAGTCCATGGGATCACAAAGAGTCAGACATGACTGAGAGCATTGTGCTTGTGTATATATAAATATATTCTGCACTGTATATATACAGTAGACAAGCTTGCCTCCCATATCATGCCTTGTGGATATTTCTCACCACTAAGATGAATTTTATAGTTATCATAAAATGATAACTATCTTCAGATGAATGTGTGATGTAGGTGAACAGATACACTGTTGACACAGCAGAATGTCTTTCTCAGCATCTGCCTTTTTAGGAAGATTTCACTCTCTGGGTAGAAGGATAAGCGCTGAGAAATATGACCTTGCAGTGACAGAATGTCAATGCGCAGCATGGGCAGCTGAAGCAGTGCGTGGCAGCCTCCCTTTATTGCCACATATATACTAAAGCATTTATGTGGCGCTGGTCCTCATCAAAATATCGGGGTTGTCTCCAGGTCAACTGGCAGCTCATCAAAGCTCTAATTCTTATAGAAGCCAAACAGAATTCTGATCAAAAGTAAAGCTTCTACAAAAATTCAAGTAACAATGAAAATGAGAGGATTCTTAAAGATGAACCAAACACAACATTCTTTACATTTTTCCAACAGAGTAATAGCTAGTTTCGCCACACATCTGAGCATCTATGCTATGAAAATAAAGCATTAACATGTCCTGATCTGTTAAACAGTTTTTCTTTCTTTGATTCCCTTTTTCCTCCCTTCCAGTTTTGCTCCTATGAGGCATTTCCTGCACTTACCAATTCTTAAATTGCAGTACTAAGACTACTGGGGATTCTGCACCAGTGTAAAATACAATAAAAATCTATTTTTAGATTCTATAAACAAGAACATCAAGCTTTTGTATAGGAGAAAATAAAAATTCTGTGTATTAGCCTCAGAAACATTACTGGTGTCTGTTCTAAAACAATGCTGCTTAACTCTGCTAATTTTAAATGATTCACATGACCTTTTTTCCTCTTTTCCCTTATTGGACATTTCTTTGCTAAGTATTGGAAATCTGCTTTTTTTCTTTGGAAAACCTCACCTAGCTAGCTAGCTCTTGCAACTCTGTCCTTTGAGAATACTACAGAATGAAATAAAGAAGTTGGGGGTAATGGAGGGGAGATTTAGACAGAAGGAAAAAGAGTTCTCATTGTTCTGTGGTAGTAGAACTAAATGTCCATCTCATTATGCTTGATTTCATTTATTTCCTGTCTCAGGAGTTTACAAAAAGCTGACTCTCTTCTCCTGAACAAGAAGTGTGTTATGGTCATGTGAATAGAGAACCAAAGTCATTTGTTTTAATATCAACATTTCCCTGGGTGGTTAGAAAGCTGCTGAAGTTATGACTTTGGTCTATGACTTTAAATTTAAAATTACAATATTAGCATTTCCTAGAAACTATACTACTATGTATTTCTCCATTACAAACTCCTGGAAAACATAATCCCTTTACCACTGACATATTTTAAAACTGCTCTCTGGAAGTAGGCTCTAATCAGCAAAACATATAAGACTAAGTAAGAAATTAGAAGAGACTTAGGGGAAAAGACTGATTTTCTGTATCTGAATGTGGAATTAACACTCATACATTATTTTCCACCTAACACTAAATAGAGTTTATGGGGAGGTCCAAGCCAACAGATGTGACTTATTAAATGTATATGTCACAGGGAGGGGGGAAGCCCCTTTCAGTAGCAGGGATTACTAAAGTCTAGTCTATGACAAACTCAATGGATGACTTGAAGTAAGTTTTCATCTCCCTTTGGGTCTCAGATTCTTCAACTGCACAATCAGAGTAGTTCTAGCTTCAGCAATCAGTTGCTCAGTCGTGTCTGACTTTTTGTGACCCCATGAACTGCAGCATGCCAGGCTTCCCTGTTACTCTCTCCCAGAGTTTGCTCAAACTCATGTCCATTGAGTCAGTGATGCCATCCAACCATCTCATCACTTTATGTTTCTATAATATATTAAAGTATCCTGGATAACACAAGAAAAGGAATCTGCTTATCAGAGAAGCACTTTAAAATGTGTCTCATGGGGTGTTTAGAAAAATCACTGTTCCACTGAGTTTACCATCCTTAAAGAAAAAAGAAACATATTTTTTTTTACTTAAAATTTTTTCTTCTTAATATAATAAATATTGTTTATCACCAACTTGATCTATTGATGACAATCCTGGCCCATTTGCTTCCAGCAAGCCTCTTTAATGATGACTTATAATTTAAATCCAGTACCTGCTGTTAACGCTTTAAACAAACTCTGATTTGGGGGTTATGAGTAACATGGATCCATTGATTAAATCAATTCAGCCTATGCTTTGTTTACATTGCTTTATTTGTTTGTTTTAAATATTTATACTATCACAATGCCCGAGTGGTGTTTAAAGTCAGTAATTAAAAAAAAGAAAAACAAAAAACTATCAATCATCTAAACTTTAACTTGAATTTAAAAAAACAACAAACAATAAAGACAAAAATGAAAAAACACCCCAAGACAAAAACAGCAAGCTCTAAATGTATGTGAGTGGGGTCTGTGTGTGTATGTGTGTATGAATCTGAGTTTAGTATTATAAAATAATTGATATGTAAAAATCACAGCATTCCCTTACACAAAACAGGAAATCCAAAAAAGATTAAAAACTGAGTGGAAAATTCCATTGGATTCATGGTCTGGGGGCATATAGAGAGAATTTCCTTTCCTTTGTCTACATAGTTCATTTCTTAGAACAACCCTGTAAAAAAACTGATAGTTTCTTCCAAAAAAAATCAGAGAACTGAAAGGTATAGGTTAAAAAAAAAACCGTAAAGATGATTCTTCTGTTTGTGCGTGTGTGCTCAGTAGCTCAGTCATGTCCGACTTTCTGCTACCCTGGGGACTGTAGCCCGCCAGGCTCCTCTTTCATGGCTTTCGCCAGCTGAGAATACTGGATTGGGTTGCCATGATCTCCTCCAGGGGATCTTCTGACCCGGGGATCAAAGCCGTGTCTCCTGTGTCTCCTGTGTTCCCCGCATTGCAGGTGGATTCTTAACCCACTGAACTCCCCGGGAAGCCCTTATTTTGTTCAGAGTTTCTCAAACAGGAGCCGTTGCTTTCGGAGATTGTGGGCCCACCAAAATTAAATGTAATGTTTTGTAGGTGTGTCATAATATTCATTTTAATCAAGTTCTCAAAAATATACATTGCTAAAAAGACTAATAACTACAGATCTGATACAAATGAGAAATCTTCATCCCAGAGTGAAGAGCAATTTTCCGTAGTCACACCATTAGCCAGGGACATTAACGCCCCAGAACCCAAATGCCTAAGTTTACGCTGCTGCACACTCAACTTCATGCCATCTTGTGAATAAACTCTGCTGCTTTATCTTTTGCAAACCTAAAGTCAGCTTACAGAGATTTCAAGGATACCATTTCAATTTTAACATTTATTGCCATTAAAATTACTTTTTAAAGATCAGTCTGACAAGAATTAGCCCCAGAGAAAGAATTCCTCTAAACAAAACAAAGCTCTCATACACACAGGATGAAGTCCTAGTTTCTTTCCTACTTACAGAAGCAAAAATTACCTATGTCTAACACTCAGTGTTTGAACATCCACTGGAATTTAAATAAAATAGGCAAAGAGTTTCATCTAGTATAGCTGACCTACTTGGAAAGATCATTCTTCTTCTTCCACCAGTTTTACTGAGATGAGGTTTATTAACATAATCACATAAATTATAATTAGTAAAGAATATTGCATACAAGCCTGTTCTAACTCATTTCTTTTTACCAGTTTTCTCCTGTTATGTGTTTTTATGAAAATTATTTTTATTTTAGGAAGTTGCCAAGATGTACTGGTTATTAAATATGCCTTCAGAGCTAAATCTGCAGGAACATTGCACATTTCCCATATCTTTTTCTGACTCACTTTCCTTCCAGAGAGAACAAAAAGAGTTCCAAGGAGAGGAAGAAATAGCTGTAATATGTTTATGGGCATTTAATGCTAGATGGTTTAGCATGCTTGATTGCTATTGGTAAGTCAGAGCAAAAAGATGACAGCAGAATCTATCATGTTATGTTATATCATGCAAAATTTTAACAAAGGCAAGACAAGCTATGTTGCTGATTTCAGCAATGTGCTATATTTGATAGCAATTCTACAAAAGAAAACCACTAAATTGTAAAAATGCCTTAATTCTTAAGGTAGTGAAATATATTTTCTGAGCTGAGAATATAATGGGCAGGGAGCATAACCTGATAGGATCACACAGCACAGTCCCTACAGGGACTTTAAACTCAGTAATTCTTTATCAAGACCCAGAATGCCAGACAGTGCAACACTAATATTCTTGACTCAGAACTTAAATTTCCATAACTGATTAAGTATTTCCTCTTGTATAAAGAGTAAAATACAGGTTTCCTATTCAAGGAAGTGACCACACTTTGTCTTCATCATAAACCAATGTGTGAAAAAGAGAAAGAATTTATATTTCAGTGACCATTGGCAGACACAATACCCTTTGGTCTTCAAAATGCAGACTAAGAGACTAAAACCTAAAGATAAAGTACACTGGGAAAAAAGGAAATAATAATGGAGGTCAAAATGCTGAAAAAGGAAAAAAGTTATCAGTCTGTATGTCCCTTTATAATTTACATTAATGACATTTCCTCATTAAAATGCAATAGTGATAGATTAAATAAACTGGGAATGGAAAGGAGTGATTAAATCATCGTGTCTAACACATGACAAGGGAGGGCAGATTTCCCTAGACAAAGGAACAAAGATGAAAGAAAAATATTTTAAAAAATCAATAGATATTATATCAGCATCTGCAAAAGGTTCATTGAGCATAAAGCCTACAGATATCAAGTAGAGGTATTAGCATCAGTAGTGAGCAAGCAACACAAAGTACCCGTATCAACTCAGAATCCTGTGCTGTATTTTCAGACACCTAATATATTGGCCTGGAGCTTCTCTAAATCAATGCTTCTCTGTTTATACTCATGTAGAAAATGTAATCTGAGTTTCTAAGCATTTTTAATTTTGTTCAATCTCGCATTTGTTCAACCAAAAACAATTTAAAAGAGAACCAAGGCTACCAGCCTCACAATGAGCAAGTGCAACTCCTCGCTAGGGAGTTCTTAAATCTGCCATAAAAATCAACAGTGTGCACCTAATAGTTTTCTTTTAATCTGAGCAGTGAAAAGTGAATAATCACATCAGATATCCTTCAGGGCCTCTTTGGTTTCCAGATTAAACATGTAATGTGACCTGTCATCCTGCCACATTCTCTCCGCATTTCCATTTTAAATAATCATAAATAAGAAAACCTTGCTACTGTTTGGCATGACACAGCTGTTTGATTCAGCTGCATTTCAAAGCCTTAGAAATTGCACTCATTCCTTCTTTAGAGACCTTGTTCATCTCAGAGGTTTTTCAACTGAAAGATTCTTTATTGTACTCAAATCTTGTCCCATAGGAATTGTTTTGATTACTCAGCTTATGAAGAGTCTTAGAAATCGAATTGGGTCCACAGCAAAAAACACCAACTGTTTTCCTGGAAAGACAAAGAGAGAAAATGGAAAATCAGATGGAAAATTAGGCAGAACATGACAAGAAGTATGTTTCAGCAGTGTGTTTAAAGTGTTAATAAAGTTAATTTGTTGATGTATACATCTTTGTATATGAATAATTTTCCAACCACTGTATTACCAAATGTAAGAGAATATATTTTATTTACCTCATGCTTTTTATGCTAGAAATCAAGATAATTCAAAAAATAAAACACATATTTGTTAATTATCAGAGAGACTGAGCAGTCTGCATGTCACTGATGAGGGCAGAAATCAAGTCAAGAGCAGCAACTGATAGATGTCAACTGCCTCACATGTGACATATGAACAGATTCCCATCCACCCTGGACCATATCAGTTCTTCTCATATTAGATGCTTTACAGACATTTTTTTTCCTCTAAAGATCTCATGGATTTTCACCAGACATGGTGAATAAGACAAAAGACAAGGAAGCTATTACCAATTTGGAAGAATAATTTTAAGTGACTAATTTATGTCCACATTAAAACAATAAGAATATTAATCTGGATACATTTTCTTTTATTTATGTTCCACAATAATTGTAACAAATGCCAAGCAGGTTTTATTATTCCCCAACATTTCAGGAGACAAATTATACATATTTCTAACAAATAGAATAAATACATTCCATGAAATGACTACTATTTCACATTGATTCCTTTCAAAGTTTGTTGATTTGTATTGAATTCTTCCTAGGATATCAAAATGATTAACAATTGTAATCATAGCTTGGATAAATACTGTATGTATTCATTATCTGAGAATAATTGTTGCTGAACAGAAAGAGAATCCATTTAAACGGGTACATAAATTTATAATAAATACTGAAAATACAGGTTTATTGAAAACTTTTAACCTTGAAAAATGAAACAAAGAACCACAAAATAAATTTCTACTTGCACCCATGATGGAGTAATAGGGACTAGATTTTCCCTCTTGCACTTAAAAAATAGGACAAAACAAAGAACATATAAAACTATTATTTCAGATACTGGCCAATAGGCAGCACAGAACTGTTCATCCCTAAGAAAAATAAAAAAAAATAAGGTGAGCCCCAAAATTGTTTCTACTTGTTGCCTGAAGGTGATTTAAAAGATGGAAGGGGGTGGAAGGGGGGGAGCTCAAGAGGGAGAGGATATATACGTAATTATGACTGATTCACACTGATGTACAGCAGAGACCACCACAACATTGTAAATCAATTATCTTTCAATTATAAAGAAAATTTAAAAATAATGTAAAAAATGATTAAAAAAAGAAGCTGAAGCTCATAAGAGGGAAACTCATGCAGAGGCTGGTGGTCTTACTGAGTTAAAGAGAAAGGAATGGAGTTCATGAAGACTAAAGCAGCTATACGGAAAGTGCTGCTGCTAAGTCACTTCAGTCATGTTCGACTCTATGCGACCCCACAGATGGCAGCCCACCAGGCTCCCCCGTCCCTGGGATTCTCCAGGCAAGAACACTGGAGTGGGTTGCCATTTCCTTCTCCAATGCATTAAAGTGTAAAACGAAAGTGAAGTCGCTCAGTCGTGTCCGACTCTTAGTGACACCATGGACTGCAGCCTACCGGGCTCCCCCGTCCATGGGATTTTCCAGGCAAGAATACTGGAGTGGGGTGCCATTGCCTTCTCTGATATAGAAAGTGAGAAGATATCAAAAGAAAGAAGCTCTGGAGATCTGCAGGGAAGTATCTTCAAGTCTTTGGCTCAGTGCTAATCTCCTTGTGAAGCTGGGTAAAGAACTACCAGGAAGAAGGCCAAAAAATTCTGAGTTTATACAAGGTTATCAACAATTCATATTACCACAAGCTAAAGTGGAAATACGTACATGTAATATATTGGCAATGGATAGGAGACTTTAAAAGGTATTACCTCATTTGCAAAGTGTAGGCAGGATTTGCTAAAATTAGCCTTAGACTGGGCTTCTCTGGTGGCTCAGAGGGTAAACCGTCTGCCTGCAATGCGGGAAACCCGGGTTTGATCCCTGGGTTGGGAGGATCCCCCGGAGAAGGAAATGGCAACCCACTGCAGTGTTCTTGCCTGGAGAATCCCATGGATGGAGCAGCCTGGTAGGCTACAGTCCACGGGGTCGCAAAGAATTGGACATGACTGAGGGACTTCACTTACTCACCTTACATTTAGCCTTAGACTGCAGGGTGTTCTGGATTCATACTGTGTGTGCAGGTGTGCTCAGCTGCATCCAGCTCTTTGCAACCCAAAAGACTAGTCCATCATGCTCCTCTGTCCATTGGATTTACCAAGCAAGAGTACTGGAGTGGGTTGCCATTTCCTCCTTCCTGACATTACTAACACAGCTTAAAAGCAAGCTCTGGAAAGATCAAACTAAATCCAAGTAACAAAAGTGTTTGCCAGAAACAAGTGCAACAGTATTGAAAAGAATAAATAAATGTTGGCATTAGACATCTAAAAGTACAAAATTGTTGTCGTTGAGTCGCTCAGTTGTGTCCTGCTCTTTGTGACCTCCATTAACTGCAGCACACCAGGCTTCCCTGTTCTTCACCATCTCACAGACTTTGTTCAAACTTGTGTCCATTGAGTCAGTGATGACATCGAACCATCTCATCCACTGTTGTCCCCTTCTCCTCTTTGCCTCAATCTTTCCTAGCATCAGGGTCTTTTCCAGTGAGCTGGCTGTTTGCATCATGTGGCCAAAGTTTTGGAGCTTCTTCAGCAACAGTCCTTCCAATGACCATTCAGGGTTGGTTTCCTTTAGGACTGAGTGGTTTGATCTCCTTGCTAGTCAAGGGACTCTCAAGAGTCTTCTCCAGCACCACAGTTTGAAAGCATAAATTCTCTGGTGCTCAGCCTTTTTTAATTGTTCAGATCTCACATCCATACATGACTACTGGAAAAAACATAGCTTTGACTGTATGGACCTTTGTAGGCAAAGTAATGTCTCTGCTTTTTAATACACGGTTTAGGTTTGCCATTGCTTTTCTTCTAAGGAGCAACTATCTTTTAATTTCTTGGTTGCAGTCACCATCTGTGGTGATTCTGAAGCCCAAGAAAATAAAATCTGTCATTGTCTAGTCTTCCCCCACCTATTTGCCATGGGACTGGAGGCCATGATCTTCATTTTTTGAATGTTGAGTTTTAAGCCAGCTCTTTCACTCTCCTCTTTCACACTCATGAAGAAGTTCTCTAGTTCCTCTTTGCTTTCTGCCATTAAAGTTATCTGCATATCTGAGGTTGTTGATATTCCTCCCTGCAATCCTGATTCCAGTTTGTGAGTCATTCAGCCCAAATCAAAAAATTACCAGGAATGTATATAGCAAGAAATTATGAATTGTAACTAAAAGTGTTAGGGGTTGAATCTTGCCCCCTCCCCCAAATTCACAGGTTGAAACTCTAACCCTCAGTACCCCAGAATGTGGCTATATTGGGACATAGGGCCTTTAAAGACATAATTAGCTAGAATGATGTTATTAGGTCAATGTTATTGCAATCCGACTGGGGTCCTTACGAGAGAAGGCATTAAAGGTACACTAGAGATGCACATACACAGATAAAAGAATGACCACATGAAGAGACAGCAAGAGGGTGGTCCTCTGCAAGGCAAGGAGGGTCTCAGAGGAAATCCACCCTTGTTTTTGTTGTTCAGTTGCTCAGTCACGTCTGACTCTTTGCGACTCCATGTATTGCAGCACGCCAGGCCTCCCTGTCCCTCACCATCTCCTGGAGCCTGCCCAAACTCATGTCCATTGAGTCAATGATGCTATTCAACCATCTCATCCTCTGTCATCCCCTTCTCCTTCTGCCTTCAATCTTTCCCAGCATCAGGGTCTTTTCCAATGAGTCAGCTCTTCGCATCAGGAGGCTAAAGTATTGAAGCTTCAACTTCAGCATCAGTCCTTCCAATTAATATTCAGGATTGATTTCCTTTACAATTGACTGGTTTGATCTCCTTGCAGTCCAAGGGACTCTCAAGAGTCTTCTCCAACACCACAGTTCAAAAGCATCAATTCTTTGGTGTTCAGCCTTCTTTATGGTCCAACTCTCACATCCATATGTGACTACTGGAAAAACCATAGCTTTGACTATATGGACCTTTGTTGGCAAAGCAATGTCTCTGCTTTTTAATATGCTATGTTTCTCATAGCCTTTCTTCCAAGGAGCAAGCGTCTTTTAATTTCTTGTCTGCAGTCATCACCTGCAGTGATTTTGGAGCTCAAGAAAATAAAGTCTGTCACTGTTTCCTGCTAGCACCTTAAATTTCAGTCTTCAGAATGGTGAGAAAGGAAACTAATTTAATCCATCAATCCTGTGGAATTTTATTATGGAAGGCCTAGCAAACTAATAAAGAAGAAAAGATCAGTCAAAAATGACAGAAATGATGGAATTACCAGATATGGTCATTGAAACAGTGACGAGAAACATGCTTCATATGTTTAAGGTTAAGCATCAGCTTGATGAGAAAGGAAAAAGATTTTTTAAAGGCCTAAATGGAAATGCTAGAGATTAAATGTAAATTTAAAATGATAAATATACTATGGGTTAACTAATGGGTTAACAGAAGAATATGCACTGAAGGAGAAAAGATAAGCAAACTTGAAGATAGAGAAGCAGAATCTATCTAAATGGAAGCACAGAAAGAGCAAAAATTGGGCAGAGAAGTAAATGGAGCCTCAAGGTCAAAAGGGACAATACCAGGCAATCTTTCATATATGTAATCATAGTCTCAAGTAAGACAGAAAGGAAAGAAAAAATGAAGAAATAATTGCCAAAAGTTTTGCAAATTTGATAAAACAAACAGATCCAAGATCTAATGAACCCTAAGGAGGATATCCACACACACACATGCACATACACATAACATTAGAGGCAACAAACGAAACTCTGAAAATCAGTTACAAAGAGAACAACACAAAAGCAGCTGGCAGGGGTAGGGGTGGAGACACATTTACAAATAATAAGTAGAAGGTGAAGGAGATGAAGGATAGACTTCTTGTCACAAACTGTGTAAGTCAGAGGCAATGAAGTGAAATCTTCAAAGTGCTGAAAGATCAAATAAGGTCAACTATTCTATCTCAAGCAAATTCTATACCAAACAAAAATATTGTAATTTTCAAAATTAAAGATAGAATACAAACTTTTCTATCAGAAGGTGAGGGAATTTATCACCAGTGAATGAGCCCTTTAAGGTATATAAATGGAATTCATCAGAAATCAGATAGAAATGTAAATCTATAGCAGAAAGTAGCACAACATTGTAAATCAACTACACTGCAATAAAAATAAATTTAAAAAAATGAATTGTAATAAAAAACTATTGTAGGTATGACATTTTAGAGTAAATATATTATGAAATAAAACAATTTGTATGTAGCTAGAAAAAAAAGAAATGTAAATCTACCCAAAGCTATGAAGGACACCATAAATGGTGAATCTGTAAATAAGTATACTGAATATTTTGTCTAATTTTTAATCTCTTTAAAATATAATTGATATTTAAAACAAAAGTAGTAATAAATTATGGCATTTATAGTATATGTAGAAGAAAGATGAATAAGAACAAAAGCCAAAGAGATGTAGGGGGATGGAAGTACATGAGGTGGGATAATATTGTTTGAAATACACTGTGATAAGCTAATGCTATACAATATAAAGCTAGAGAAATGCTTCTCCAATCTCAACTTCATTAGCATCACCTAAGATATTTCACAGACCACAGATAGCAAGGCCCTATTCCTAGATGCTCTGATTCAGCAGATCTTGGATAGAGCTCTAAGAATTTGTTTTTCCAACAAGTTTCCAAGTTATGTTAGTTCAAGGATTGCACTTTGGGAAAAAATTCCTTAAGAAAGTAACTAAAGTCAAACAGAAAAGTAAGGCTAGTGTGCCACTACAGGAGAAAAAAATGGAATCATAAAACAGTAATACATTGAAAAGAAAGTAAAGAAAGGAGGAAAGAACAAATGAGATAAATAGAAAGCAAAGGTAAACTGTTGGAAAGTGAAAGTTGCTCAGTCATGTCCCACTCTTTGCGACCCCATGGGCTATACAGTCCATGGAATTCTCCAGGCCAGAATACTGGAGTGGGTAGCCGTTCCCTTCTCCAGGGGATTTTATAAACCCAGGAATTGAAGCTGGTTCTCCTACACTGCAGGCAGATTCTTTACCAGCTGAGCTACCTGTGAAGCCCTGACTGTAACTCAATTCATGGAAGCCAGAATACTCAAAGAGGAAAAGACAGTCTCTTCAATACACAGTGTTGGGAAGACTGGATATTCACATGTAAAAGAATGGAATTGCACCCTATCTCATACTACCCCAAAAATTAACTCTCAAGAAATCAAAGACTAGACTCCAGGACCTTCAGTTCAGTCACTCAGTCGTGTCTGACTCTGTGACCCCATGGACTGCAGCACGCCAGGCCTCCCTGTCCATCACCAACTCCCGGAGCCTGCTCAAACTCATGTCCATCATGTCGGTGATGCCATCCAAGCATCTCATTCTCTGTCGTACCCTTCTCCTCCTGCCTTTAATCTTTCCCAGCATCAGGGTGTTTTTCAATGAGTCAGCTCTTTGTATCAGGTGGCCAAAGTATTGGAGTTTCAGCTTCAGCATAAGTCCTTCCAATGAATATTCAGGACTGATTTCTTTAGGATTGACAGGTTGGATCTCCTTGCAGTCCAAGGGACTCTCAAGAGTCTTCTCCAACACCACAGTTCAAAAGTATCAATTCTTTGGTGCTCAACTTTCTTTATAGTCAACTCTCACATCCATACATGACTACTGGAAAAACCATAGCTTTGACTAGATGGACCTTTGTTGGTAAAGTGATGTCTCTGTTTTTTAATATGCTGTTTAGGTTGATCATAGCTTTTCTTTCAAGGAGCAAGTGTCCTTTAATTTCATGGCTGCAATCACCATCTGCAGTGATTCTGCAGCCCCCAAAAATAAAGTTTGTCACTGTTTCCATTGTCTCCCCATCTATTTGCCATGAAGTGATGGGACTGGATGCCATGATCTTAGTTTTCTGAATGTTGAGTTTTAAGCCAACATTTTCATTCTCCTCTTTCACTTTCATCAAGACCTTAAACCATTAAATGTTTGAAGGAACACAGGGGAAAAACTCATTGATAGGGGTATTGGCAATAATTTCTGACACCAAATAATTTCTGGTGAAACTGACAACAAAATACAAGCAATAAAACCAAAAATAAACAAGTGGGATTACATCAAATTGAAAAGCTTTGCATATAGTAAAACAAATGACCAACAAAATGAAAAGGCAAGGTAGGGGATGGGAGACATATTTGCAAGCTACATATCTGAAATATATAAAATATAGAAGAAATTAATATAATTTACTAGAATAAAATAAATAATAATCATAATCCAAGAAGAGGAAATGCTTTCAGCTTTGCACCACTGAGTAAGATATTAGCTGCAGGATAATCATATAGGGTTAGAGTGTTGAATTATGTTCCCTCTTTATCCACTTTTTGGAGATTTTATCTTTTGCAGAGAATGTTGAATGATACTAAATTCACTGAATGATGCTGAATTTTGTCAAAAGGTTTTTCTGCATCTATTGAGATGATCATATGATTTTTATTCTTCAATTTTCTAATGTAGTATCACATTGGTTTATGATATACCAACCATACAAGATATAAAGTTATTGAACCATCCTTGTATCCCTCAGATAAATCCCACTTGGTGATGGGGCATACTCCTTTTAATGTATTGCTGAATTTGGTTTGTGGTGTTCAGAAAACTGTCCAGTTACATGTAAAAAGAATGAAATTAGAGCCATTCTCAAACCACACACAAAAATAATCTCAGATGAAAGACCTAAATATAAGACTGGAAACCATAAAACTCCTAGAAAAAATAAGCAGTACATTCTTTGATATAAATCATAGTAATATGTTTTTGGATCTGTATCCTAAGGCAAAGGAAACAAAAGTAAAAATAAATGGGGCCATATACTAGCAAACACATGAAAAGATGCTCAACTTCACTCATTATCAGAGAAATGCAAATCAAAACCACAATGAGGTACAATCTCACGTGGGTCAGAATGGCTGCTAACCAAAAGTCTACAAACAATAAATGCTGGAGAGGGCATAGAGAAAAGGGAACCCTCTTACACTGTTGGTGGGAATGCAAACTAGTACAGCCACTATGGAGAACAGTGTGAAGATTCCTTAAAAACTGGAAATAGAACTGCCATATGACCCAGCAATCCCACTCCTGGGCGTACACACCGAGGAAACCAGATCTGAAAGAGACACGTGCACCCCAATATTCATCGCAGCACTGTTTACAATAGCCAGGACATGGAAGCAACCTAGATGCCCATCAGCAGACGAATGGATAAGGAAGCTATGGTACATACACACTATGGAATATTACTCAGCCATTAAAAAGAATTCATTTGAATCATTTCTAATGAGATGGATGAAACTGGAGCCCCTTATACAGAGTGAAGTAAGCCAGAAAGATAAAGACCAATACAGCATACTAACGCATATATATGGAATTTAGAAAGATGTAATGATAACCCTATATGGAAGACAGCAAAAGAGACACAGAGATAAGAACAGACTTGGACTCTGTGGAAGAAGGCGAGGGTAGGATGATTTGAGAGAATAGCATTGAAACACGTATATTACCATATGTGAAACAGATCACCAGGCCAGGTTCCACACATGAGACAGCAGGGCTGGTGCACTGGGATGACCCTGAGGGATGGGATGGGGTGAGAGGTGGGTGGAGGGTTTGGGATGGGAGGACACAGGTACACCCATGGCTGATTCATGCCAATGTATGGCGAAAACCACTACAATATTGTAAAGTAATTAGCCTCGAATCAAAATAAATTAATTAATTAAAAAAATAAATGGGGCCATATAAAGTTAAATACTTCTGCACAGCAAAGGATACTATTGACAAAATGAAAAGACAGCCTACTGCATGGGAGAAAATAATTGCAAATGATGTGACTGATAAAAGGTCAATATTTAAAATATATTAACAGCTCATAAAATGTCAAAAAACAAATAACACAATTAAAAAATAGGTATAAGAACTGAATAGACATTTTTACAAAGGCAAATGTTGGCCTGGATGTGGAGAAAAGCAAATCCTTGTACACTTCTGAGAATGTAAATTGATATAACCCATATGGAAAATCATATGGAGGTTTCTCAAAAAAATTAAAAATAAAACTGTCATATGATACAACAGCCCCTCTACTGTGTATATATTCATGGAAAATGAAATCACTTGTATTGAAGTGTTATCTGCATCCCTGGGTTTATGGCAGTATTATCTAGAATAGTCAAGACACGGAAACAGCTTTAGTGTCCACAGATGGATGAATGGACAATGAAAAATGTGATGTGATGTGATACACACACACACACTGAAATAAAATCCAGCTATAAAAAACAAGAAAATCTTACTATTTGCAACAGTATGGATGAAACTTGAGGGCATCATGATGAGTAAAATAACTCAGACAAAGAAAGACAAACACTGTATGATCTCACTCATCTGTGGAATTTAAAAACCCCAAACTGATAGAAAGCAGGTTGGAGGTTGCCAGAGGCAGGTGGGGGAGGTCGGGGCTGAGTGAAGACAGACAAAGGGTTACAAACTTATCGCTACAAGAGGAGTAAGTTCTAGATGTAATGGACAGCATGGTGACTATAGTTAGTAATACTATACTGTATGTTTGAAAGTTAGGAAGATAGATCTTAAAAGTTCTCACCACACAAACACAAACTTATGTGAGGTGATATGTTAACTAACTTTATTTGGGTAGTCATTTTGCAACAGACAGATATCTAATTGTTACACTGTACACAACTGTATGTCAGTTATTTCTCAATAAAGCTGGACAAATGAACAATTTTTTAATCCAGAGCCAGAACTACCGAGCCCACATGTCGAAACGACTGAAGCCTGAGTGTGCTAGAGCCCATGCTTGCAACAGGAGAAGCCACCGCAAAGAAAAACGCATACACAACAACCAGAGAAAAGCCCATGCAGCGGAAGACCCAGCACGGCCAAAAATAAACAAACAAATGCAAATTTTAAAAATAAATAAACAACCAGTGGGACAGAATGAAATCACATGAAAAATTTAGAAACATTTTGATGTATGTAAAGATAAAAATAAAACACATCAAAATCTGTGGTATGTCACTAAAGTGATGTTTAGAGGGAAATTTATAGTACTAAACATTTTTATTATAAAAAGACAAAGATCTAAAATCAGTGAGCTATGGTTCCATCTTAAAGTGACTAGTAAAAGAAGAGCTAATTAAACCCAAAGGAGCAGAAGAAAATAAGAAAAAAAAAAAGTATGAAAATAAATTCTTACACTTGATAAAATGTAGGTTACTATTAAAACCAGGGCTAGACACAATAGATTACTTAAAATGAATAAAACTGTACTACTGAAAAAAATATAATCATCAAAAAAACAGTAATAGTATATTTGTCATTAAGATGAAAAGGGAATGAGACATTTTGTTTCATTTTTGAGACAGTATCTGTTTGTATACAGAGACATCTATTTCTGCTTTATTGACTATGCCAAAGCCTTTGACTGTGTAGATCACAATAAACTGTGGAAAATTCTGAAAGAGATGGGAATACCAGACCACCTGACCTGCCTCTTGAGAAACCTGTATGTAGGTCAGAAAGCAACAGTTAGAACTGGACATGGAACAACAGACTGGTTCCAACTAGGAAAAGAAGTACATCAAGGCTGTATATTGTCACCACGCTTATTTAACTTATATGCAGAGAACATCATGAGAAACGCTGAGCTAGAAAAAGCACAAGCTGGAATCAAGATTGCTGGGAGAAATATCAATAACCTCAGATATGCAGATGAAACCACCCTTATGGCAGAAAGTGAAGAGGAACTAAAGAGCCTCCTGAAAGTTGGCCTGTGAAGAAAGCTGAGTGACGAAAAACTGATGCTTTTGAACTGTGGTGTTGCAGAAGACTCTTGAGAGTCCCCTGGACTGCAAGGCTATCCAACCAGTCCATCCTGAAGGAGATAAGTCCTGGGTGTTCATTGGAAGGATTGATGCTGAGGCTGAAACTCCAGTACTTTGGCCACCTCATGCTAAGAGTTGACTCATTGGAAAAGACCCTGATGCTGGGAGGGATTGGGGGCAGGAGGAGAAGGGGACGACAGAGGATGAGATGGATGGATGGCATCACCAACTCGATGGACATGAGTTTGAGTAAACTCTGGGAGTTGGTGATGGACAGGGAGGCCCTGTGTGCTGCGATTCATGGGGTTGCAAAGAGTCGGGCACGACTGAGCAACTGAACTGAACTGTTTTTATACAATTTGTATACAGTCTCTATCAACACTGCATTATGACGAGAAGATACCATTTGCTTTCTTGGCTTTCATAGGCAAATGTAGATTCACATTTTCAAATTTTGCAGATTTCCTAAAGGCTTATCTTGAATACTTCACAATAAAACATTATTTTTAAAGCACCATATATGATTTAAAAAAAAAAAATTTTGTCATCCAATTGTTAAGTAGTTTAACTCTAGGAGATCTTTATGTTATTTGAAGGGTTTTCCCATGTCACTTTCACTAACAGTGACATCCTACAACTTTTCAAGATCTACAATCTATCTTTGTAATTCATTTGCACAAATTTTCATTAGGTTACTGCAGTCCAACAACGATTTAGAGATTTACCTACAAAAACTTTGTAGAGATGGGTAGAGACAAACTTAGGCGCCAGGAGACAATGTTGTTTGGGGACAGATGTTGGCAACTAGTTCCATAAATGTTCAACGTATTTGTAAATATTTTCCTATCATACCAACCGTTGTTTTTCCATGCATTATTAAAGTATATGGTCTCATTTAATGAAAGTTTATTCACTCCTAGAGATTGTTCACTCCTTGTATTATAGATTCAGAAGGTTTGAGGGACATGACTCAGGGACACAGGAGCAAACGTCAGAGACCAAACCTAGGTATACTTAATTTGTTTTGTTTTCAAAATATCATTAAGTAGTAAAATACAGATATGTCTCAGACATTTCATCCAATCACAGAAGAGTTTTCTCTACTCCAAAGGTCACATAAAGTTAACTATTTATCTCCCCCTTTGCATGATGTGTACATGCAACTAAGTTAAGATATGACATATATTTTTATTATAAATGATAGGAAACTGAATCTCTTGTGTAATAAATTATTTTAAAAAAGACATACAAGGAAGTAACCACTCTCAAACATTTGTGCAAATTTCTATGCCTCTCTTCTCTATTTTTACTCCTTTATATTCTCTCAGGAATTTAAGTCTATGAAGTTAACCAAAATTTTACATCTAAAATGGAGACTTCTATTTAAATAGTGCCTTTTCCCAGTTAATGAACCCTTAAAATATTGATCCATTCTTATCCTAGTAATGCTACATAAAAATCTTTCAAAAAATAATGCATTTTAGGTGCCTGTCCCAAGCAAAAACACAACGTGAAAGTGTTGTACTAATACAAAATGTCAACAGTACATGGTACACACCTGCTCTTCTTAAATCAGCTTTGTTTTTTTAAGAAAATGAACAAACAACCAAACAAACACAAAATCCCTCACAATATGAACAGTGAAACAAAGCAGAACTCTGGAGAACTAACCAAAGAAACCAAAAATCCCACTGTAATTTCTCGCTGAGCACTGAAGAATTGCTGCTTTTGAACTGTGGTGTTGGAGAAGACTCTTGAGAGTCCCTTGGACAGGCGGAGAATCCCAACCTGTCAATACTAAAGGAACTCAGTCCTGAATATTCACTGGAAGGACTGATGCTGAAGCTGAAACTCCAGTACTTTGGCCACCTGATGCGAAGAGCTGACTCATTAGAAATGACCCTGATGCTGGGAAAGATTGAAGGCAGGAGGAGAAGGGGATGACAGAGAATGAGATGGTTGGATGGCATTGCCAACTCAATGGACATGAGTTTGAGCAAGCTCCGGGAATTGGTGATGGACAGGGAAGCCTGGTATGCTGCAGTCCATGGGGCCAGAAAGAGTCAGACATGACTAAGCAATTAAACTGAACTGAACTGAAATGTCATTAGGGAAGAAGGAGTCTGTGGTACATGGGAAGACTCAGGTGAGTATGAGAAGATTATCACATCTAAGGTGGATGATTTTGAAGAAAGAATGGAAAGAATATTACCCAAAACTGAGTTGACTTTTTTCTTTATCCAATACTTCACCTTTAACTAGAACCCTGTATATTACAAAGGACCTCTGCTTTCTAAAATATGCTTTCATCTTTAACCCACAGTTATTTCATGAAGGGAAGGAAATGCAGAAGTGCTTTCAAACATGGATGCAGTTTGAATTACATGGGTCACTATTTTCCTTTATAGATTTTGCTTAAGGGGTTTCAAACCATGATTCCTAAAGCAAAGTCTCTGAAGATGACCCCAAAACACCATGACGAATCAGAGATTATTTCAATACATCATATTCATCCATAAATTTATAAACTGGAGTTAAAAAAAAAAAACTTTTCATCTAACAGACTGCCTCATTCAATTAAAATCAAATATCCTTTTATATTTATCAAAATATACCTTCAAAATTATGAATTAATCAGCTATATATTAATAATTGTAAAAAAATGATCTGATTCCTTAGAGTCACAGGAAATTTTAAAAATTAAATCTTCCATTTATATACATTCTTATTGTGTAAGTGTGTTTAGTTTATCAGCAAAAGTATGATTCATTAAAGTGCAAAATTATACTGAATTTGGTAAAATTCTGCAGGTTAGACAGGGTAGAAGTTCTAGTTCCAGTAGACAAAAGAGTGATATAAAATTTCCAACTGACCATGAAAGTTACAAAAGACACAAATATATGAGGTTGGTTTCAAGAAACTATGATATTTAGATTCCAGCAGATATGTTTAAAAGTTACATTAATTTTAAAATGTCAATATCTGCAATATGTTAGAAATTGCAGCCTTTGGAACTATTTAAAGTTCTGATAAAACTTTTTCAATGCCAGCTTTAAAATGTGTGAGTGGGTATATGGTTTTCAAAATGCTTTTAGAATTTGTATAGATCATTGCCCTGCACTATGGTAATTTTACAGGTTACCAAACAGGCTCCCTATTCTGTACCCCAAAATGAATGCTTTCTTTCAACAGTAATCTCTTCAGAGCATAGACATACAGCCCATAACTCTAAGATTTTTTTATTGAATTATAGCTTTCAAGAAAAAATGTTTGGAAATATTTCTGATTTAGAGAAATATTAAAATTTCTAAGAGTTTTAAAAACTAACAGTTTTTTAAAAATGTATTCATTCTGGTAAAAATGTACCAAAAATCTAATCTTTAAGTGCCCCAGAACTATTTGAAGAGCTCCCTTGTTTGCTAATGTGATTTACAAAAACTTCCCCAATGATGACCTAATTTGTGCTAAGGGAATGAACACTCTTTTTAATATGGATCTATACAAATTTAAAAGTAGGTATGACAGTTTGGCTCATAAATACTTTATAGACTATTTTTAAGCCAAATTTTAATTATTTGGCATTACAGATACTTGTGGTTCTTGCTTTGCTTCCATCTTCAGTAGTGATAATTGAGTATTTAAGTGACTCTGTAATTTGCAAACCCATTACTAAGTAATCTTTAATATTTTAATTTGATCATTAGCCACATGTCAAATTTTTTGAGGAATAGTACTTACCCTCTGTTACATTTTGCTATTTCATCAAACAGAAGTTTCCACCGAGGACGTCCAATAAAAAGTCTTGAATTCAGTGCTTGATATTTTTCTCCAATTATCTTCTGCCAAAAAGAAAGCACTGTTTTATATGATACAGAATTGGGCAAATAATTCATTTCTATAACATCATCTTTCCTGGTGCTGTGGCTTCCTACTAAATTGCCATGACATAAAGAATATAAGTGTCAAATGGCAACCTATTAAGTATAATCATTTAGAAGTACCATTTCCTCCCTCTTTCCCTTTAAAATCCATTATCTTCTTGAATATCATTAGTACAAATGACTGACTTTCCTAGACTTCAGTTAGTTGCTTGAAGCAACTGCAGCATTAAAGAATGCATTCTAATTGCCTACTCTCAAAGAGCACGCAACACATAAGCTTTGTTGAAGCATTTTTGTACTGCAAAGTTGTCATATTTGGCTCATTATATGAGTAAGATACTGCAAATTGTCATCATAAATTTGGGGAAATGATCCTGAACATGACAGTCTATTACAGCAGAGTTCCAAATTTGGAATCTATCAAAAAACAACTTCTAATGGACTGCTGTTTGCAATTAACAAGAGTATTAGATCTGAATAGATGGTAAAGAGAGTCAAGTAAGAAAGAAAAATGTCCGAGTCCCAGGGAGACAAACTGAGAACAAGATGTAATTTATGCTTCATATCTTAATCACTGCAAAACCATGAGGCATAATGATACTGATTTGCTTCATGACAGTATGAAATAAAATGTTTTTACATACCAAGTAGGGTAGAAATCTGACTAAAAAAATAGGCTTAGATTAGTTTTGAAGTAACAGATAAGCATTCATATTTTGCATTCAAAGAATTACAGAAAATATAAGATGGAAAATACAACAATAAAACTTGTGAAAGCATTCATGCCCAGGTTTATATGGCTATACATCTCCTCAAAGTTGTCTCTATACAGTTTCCTCATCTATGATATGGGGATCACAATATCATTTACCTCTTGTATCTGTTGGAATTACATGAGATAATGTGTATGAGATGTTCAATACAGCATCTAGCAGTGAAGTAAATAATGCATGATGGATGTTTCGTTTTTTAGTTTCCTTTGAAGAGAAACAAGCTTAATTGTGTATGACCTTATCTTCTCTTGCCACAGAAAACCTCCCCTCGATGAACACGATCACAAGACTATTCACTTGTGTTCTCATCTCTAGGGAGGTGACGGTGAAAAGGAGAAACATGAGCTCAGAGGTCCACTTCAGTCCCAGGTGAGGACAGATGAAAGGCAGAAAACGGTTGACTTCAAGGATGAGCCATGAGTTTGCTGGATACATTCCAAAAGTGGCTTTCCTCTGGGAATCGTCTCTTCAAACCACCTGCAGAAATTTTCTTCCAGCACAGCCCCTACAGTAAATCTTCTGTTCTCAGGAGGCTTGTTTAATTTACAATAACATCCAGGCACATACCTGTATCCCATCTGTCTGACTAAGGTACAGCTGAATGTTGACATAATCAGGTCTGTTCTCTTGCCAAAACTGAGAGGACATAAAAGTAAATAGACATTAAACTGTGTTCTATATTCACAGACTCTCTCCTAACCTAACGTATGTGATTCTGCAATCTGTTAAGATGCATCTGGTCTTACCACAGCCAACATCTACGAGCAAATGTGGATACATACACACATATACGTGCACCACATACATGGCATTCTAACATTAATAACCTGTCCCTGACAGATTTAATCAGTTATGATGAAGGAAATGGATGGGATTAGTTCTGCTATCTTCAGAGACACAAAATCAAATATGCTAAATACTATAGTAATATTCCTGTAAATCCTCTCATTTATTTCTTGTTTTATTTGCTGAGCCTCTAAATTTTACTCAAGATTTCACTCAGAAAGAACATGTTTTTCTTTATAAAAAAGTCAAAAGTGATACACAAAATGCATGCTAGGCATCACAGAAACCAAAACAAATGAAAATAAGGTAGGAATGGAGCCATTCCCACCTTCCTCCTATGCAGCACTGATTTTTCCCTTATGTAACAATGTATGAGGCAGAGAGTGTTTCTGCCAAAATAAAAGCATCTAGGAAAGCTCTCAAATACTTTGATATCTTGAAAAATAAATGGACCAAGAAAAATATCTGAAGAAAAGTGAATTCAACAAAGTGGGTAAAAGGGTTTTGACCCAGATGCTTCTTTCATCCAGAAGGCAAAATGAATCTGCTCATGACCCTGGCCTTGCTCTGGCTGAATCCTGACTTGTGAAATCTACATTTAAAAAAATATTCTTCTTCTCAGGGTCTCCTTTCACCACCCTAAAACAAAGAAATGCTGAAGGAGAAGGAAAAGAAATCAGTATCAGAAGAGAAGGAAGGAACACAACCACCATGGTGCATCCTGGAGAACAGAGATGAGCGTCTGATGTGTAGACCCTGAGGAAAGGCCTAGAAGAGACCCTCATGTTTGCAGCAGCCAAATTATTTCCTGAGCATCAGTGTGCACAGTAGGTTTGCTGGCGATGGGACGGTTTTGCTGGACCTTATTGCAGCAAATGAACCAACTGATTGCAAGTGCTGTTTCTATTATTCATTGGAAAGACTTGCTGAAGCTCCAATACTTTGGCCACCTGATGTGAAGAGGTGGCTTATTGGAAAAGACACTGATTCGGGGAAAGATTGAGGGCAAGAGGAGAAGAGGGCAAAAGAGGGTGAGGTGGTTGGATGTCATCACAGACTCAACACGAATTTGAGTAAACTCCAGGAAATAGTGGAGGACAGAGGAGACGGGTGTGCTACCATCCATGGGGTTGCAAAGAGTTGGACGTGACTTAGTAACTCAACAACAACAACAATTGTTTCTATACAGCGTGAAAATAATGATTTTTAAGGGATATACTTGGACTCAAACTGAAAGTTTTAGGAATGCAAAGAAGTTATTTTGCAAATACAGAGTGGCCAAGTGAGGTTACAGCACCCCTCTGGCACCCTTTACAGTAGTAAGGGCACCTGGCAGGGGACTACGAGACTTGTTTGTATTGCCATCACTGTCTGACCTTGAGACTTCTAGAGAGGTACCCAACTTACATAGGTCCCTGTTTCTTCATTAGGACAATGACCTCATCTCACAGGTTTTCTCCAGAACTAAAACTACACATTCTCTGATAGGTGGCAATGCTAAATTATAAAATCCCAATAAAAACCTATTTTACTTTGAAAGTAGTAAGTGATGATTCTCAGAACCCACAATATTCTTAAAATATAATCATTATGTTCCATGCCACAGATGCCTCAAATTATATCCAAAAACTAAAGTCATTCTAAAGTTAACTCGAGTTTTTTTTTAAAAAAAAAAGCCCTTTAGGAATTGAATCAGGGTGCACAAATCTTAACTGTGAGGGGCTGGAGGAATTTCCAAGTACCGGTAATGGACAGCCCCTCACAAAACACATGACTTGCATTTATTTTTGTCTTAAATGTCTCCTGGGATGCTGCTCTGAGATCACACCAATAACTGCTGCATCAATAACGTGTTCAGTGCCCACAGAGGGAAGAATGCAAATTTAAAGAACACATTTAAAGAATGCAAATTTAAAGAACACATTTTTAATATCAATGTCTCCACTTTAGCTTATCCCTCATTGTAGACAAAAAATAGTATCTACTAAAACACACACACACATACTAAATTTGGTAACTTTGGTAACTTTGGTAAATTTAGTAAATTTGGTAAATTACTAACTTTGGTAAACTTAAAGAACACATTTAAAGAATGCAAATTTAAAGAACACATTTTTAATATCAATGTCTCCACTTTAGCTTATCCCTCATTGTAGACAAAAAATAGTATCTACTAAAACACACACACACATACTAAATTTGGTAACTCATTTGCAAATGCAGAAAATAATAAAAGCCTTTTCTTTTTAACATCATCCTCAGAGGATCGAAGGACCAGTGTCCATCCTCTTGACGTGAAAAATCAAAACAGGTGTGCAGAGGTGTGTGCAGAAGATAATCAACACCACACTGTTTACACTAGTTTTAAGCATTTATATTATTTATTCCATGGACTCCTAAGGATTAAACATATCCACCAAAAAACTTGAGAAAAAAATTTAAGATTCAGCTACTTTGACTATCCAGCCATTTATATATTATTTCTTTTATTCCTTTCCTGCTCTGCTACTTGCCCCATAAAGCATCTATTATTTAAATGTGCTCTTGGATCCAATTATAAGCTCTATACTTTTTCAAGAAAGAAAATTTCAATCTAGAAAAACAGACAAAGGTAGAAATGGGAACTCCAACAGAAATACAAGTGGTTGACAAGCATAGGAAGAGAGGTCCAATCTCATTTGTTTCGAGGAAAAATACAGTGAGACCCCCTAGTTTAAGAAATGGCTAGATATGTAAAAGATCAGTAATATAACGTTTGGAGTAAATTTCTCTTATATCCTTTGGTGGAAATGTAAATTATTTTAGCATCTTTGGGGGCATTTTGTCAGTATCTATTATAAATTTAAATTCTTTCCTGAAGTCCTCACAGCCTCCAACTCAGGAAGTCCAGTTAGACATTAATCTAGAGAAAACACACTTGAAAGTGGTGACGATGCTCTTCTTGAAAGATTTTCCCCTCTTAACCTTAAGTACAGAACTACTACCTCTTGGTTTCCTACCACCTCACTGGCCACTCTGATTAATCTCCTTTCCTGACTTATTACTCATTTTCTGCTTCTCTGGAAGCTGCAGTATCCCGAGAATTGTATTTTCACATTCACTCTCAAGATGACCTACAATCATATCAGTCTGCTCAAATCCTTTCAGTGGCTTCTCATCTCTCTGCTTTTTTTCTCCTGACTTAGCAGGCCCTTGGTGAGTCCCAGGAATCGGCACTTTTTTTTTTTAATTGTGGTAAAATACACATAGCATAAGATTGATCATTTTAGCTGTTTTTAAGTATATAGTTGATTAGCATTAAATATATTCACATTGTTGTGCAACCATCATCACCAATCTGTTTCCAGAATTTTTTCATCTTCGCAAACTGAAACTCTATATCCATTAAACAGTAACTCCCCATTTGCCCTCTGGGAAACCTCTGGCAACCACCATTCTATTGTCTGTCTCTATGAATTAGACTACTCCAGGTCCCTTATATAAAAGGAATCACAATATTTGCCCTTTTGTGTCTGGTTAGATAGAAATACACTTTAAAAAAGCAATCTGCAGAACAATACAAATAGTATGATAGAATTTTCAGAATGCTCATGAGTAACATCTGGCTACGTGGATTGGACGTTGTTGCTTCATGTAGATTATTACAAAAATCTGTAGCAACAATGCATATATGTACTACCTGAATAACTTAAAAAATAGATATATTAACAGAGAAGTAAAAGTTGCAGGTAAGACAGATGAAAATGCCTGCTTTCATCTCTGAAAGGAATACAGCTTAGAATTCGGGATTTTTGAAATTCTGTATACTGGGCCAAAAGTTGGCTGATGATCCACTTGGAATGTTGAAGTTGGAGATATGAACTATGAGAATAAAGGCTGAAAAGTGTAACAGTAATTGTCTGCAGATGTTTTCTTCCATCTGTCCTCAGTCACAATCCCATTTGCATTCACATTTGCATAATATGTTTCCGATATGCATGTATTACCAACCATATGCATTCATTTCCATGTTAAAACATTCTATGTTAAAACATGTCCTAGATATACAAATTCACAGATACCAATATCTGGAAAGATGTGCTCCAAATTATTAAAAGATTGTATCTCTGTTTTTTTTTAAGCTTAAGGAATATTTTCCCTCTTCACTACTCCTCTGCATATTATTCTATAGTGAGCACCTATTACTTTTATAATTTGAAATAAAATGGCTACTTTTAAAATTAAAAAAGACTGCAAAAGTAAAAACAAACCTAATTTTACCTTGTTATACAACACACAGAGTAAGTCTGCAAACCAGCGGAAGGACTGGATATCTCTGCATACCCAAATAAAATACAATCTTCTAAGCTTGTATGGTTTCCAGTCATCCCTTTAAAAATGAAATAACACAGGACTGATTATGATGGCAAAAGAATTAAGAATCCCTATATCCTTGAAATTTTGCTTCTCATTAGTAAGTAATCTACAGAGAAAACAGTCATTTATATTCTAGTATCTGATACACCACTTACTCTAACTCTCAAATTAATTTAAAATGTAATATACTGAGTCAGAGACATAATCCATGAATTAAAGTGTTCATGATTGTGGATACTATATGCATATTACCTATTTCCAATTGAAGGCAATAAACTAAACTCTTGGATCAGCTCTGCATCTCAGGAAAAAAGTTTACTTATTTTTCTGTTAATTCTATCACTCAGAAGGGCGCCAATGGTCATCTTGCCCTGGGTTCCAGGCAAAATGAGCCAAAACCATTCCAGAAAGCTGGTTGTTTATCCCCTTCTTAATAATCATTAAAGAAAGAGATTTCACAACCACCTACTATGTAATGCATTCCAGCAATTCACAATTCCAAGTCTGGATTCCTCCTTATAATTATGAAGTAAGCTTGAGGTTAACAAAATATTATTCCCTTGTTTAAACTTTAGGTGTCCAAATAACTTGCAGTATGTTTTCAGAAACAACTAATTTCTGGTTTGGAATATAGTTAATTTTTTGAGAACCTCCCAAAAGTCCCAAATTTATATCAAGTTTTTAAAATTGAAATATCATTCAAACACATCACTTGAAATTATTATTTCTTTTTTCATACTTCATAAAACAAGCTTTTAATGAAAACTGTGTTTTCTTGAAAAGTGAATGGAACAGATTTTGTTTGTGGTTTCATGAGAATCCCTGTCAATTAAGTTTTGCTTGTAAACCAAAACTAAAATAACTGAATAAGTATATCCTGCTTAAGCAATCTTACCTCTGAAATTTCTATTCTTCAGTCTGTTATAAATCTGCTGAGTAACAGACTCAGGAATGATGTGCTCATTTGTCATCTCCTCAGAGAGGATTTCCTGACGATACCTCTACAATAACCCTGACCCTTTATTTCTATATTCCATTAATCTTTCTTCTCTTCACCACACTTCTAATATTTTCTGAAATGCTGTTGTTTGTGAATTTTTCACTGGTTTATTTTTCGCCTGCCCTATTTGAAAGTAAACTTTTCAAGGGCAGAGACACTACTCACTCATTGCTACATTAGCAGTAACTACAAGATCAATTGCACATAAATGCTCAAAAATATTTGTTGACTAAATGAATTAGTAATGCCACTTACCCCTGATGAGAAAGCAGAGAAATAGGGGCCGGTGGAATGACTTTAATAGAGGAAAAAGACAGAGTAAGGCATAATTGTGGTACGGATATATTTTACAAGAGAACATGCTGAAAGCCATAGACCACGTATTGAGAAGTACTCATTTATTCCCCTTATCAACCTGTAATAGGGTTTTTGAACAAGTAGAAGAATTCTGTAAGGAGTTACGTCTCACTAATAGAGATGTCTGAAATAGACAGCTCTCTGTGTGGACTAATATAATGGATCAAAACAACATACAGCAGAGTGTTAAAAAAAACAAAAAAAACAAAAACAACATACAGCAGAGTGTTAAAAAAAACAAAAAAAACAACATACAGCAGAGTGTTAAAAAAAACAAAAAAAACAACTTACAGCAGAGTGTTGAGGACTGATGCAAACGGAGTGACTCCAATGCCTCCAGCCACGCAGAGGCTAACCTCGTAGTTCAGTGCCTCTTCAAATGGACTTCCAAAGGGACCATCAATATACAGCCTGTGCAGAAGGCAGTCAAGGAGGGAGAAAAATGAAAATGAGTTAAATTAAGTGGCTACAATATGTGGCAAGCATGCTAAATCTAGTGTCTAAGCTTTGTGATGGCCCAGGCCTCATTTCATTGTTTCTCATAGAGATAAATCTAAAGGAACAAAAAGTGTTGCTTATGAACTATCAATATAAAAACAAGTACACCGGCTTCAAAGCATTCCTATTTTGAGGGAAATATCAATTAATGTGAAGGGAAATGTAGATAGGACCATGAGGGTGAGCCAAGGACTAGTTAAAGCTTTGATTTATTTTATTACTATATATTGGACTAAATTAAAATATCTTTTTTTATTGTGTCTAAATTCAATAATGCTATTGAATAATGCTGTAAGTCAAAAGCAAAAATATTTCTTGAAACCTTTATTATGTAAACAGAAAAGAAGCTGACCCTGTTTCCCTTCTTGCTCTGGTCAGGTTTTAGTACAGAGCCTACAACAATCTCAAAGGAATCTCTTATTACTTTGTATATTCAAATATATGTGTGTGTGTGCATGTGTATGTCTATGTGTGTGAAATCCTTCTTAACCACAATGAAACTTGCTAACTGCTCACTCAATATTCATCCTTCCATTCTTTCTTATTTTTTTAAATTGACATATAGTTGATTTACACTGTTCTGTTAGTTTGTGTGTTTGTGTGTATAGCAGTGATTCAGTTATACATATCCATATATCTATTATTTTTCAGATTATTTCCCTTTATACATTATTGTAGAATACTGATTAGAGTTCCCTAGGCTGTATAGTGTAGGTCCTTGCTGGTTATCTATTTTATACACAGCAGCGGGTATGTATTATTCTAAATTCCTAATTTGTACCTTCTCCCCCTCTTTGGTAATCATAAGTTTGTTTTTTATGTCTGTGAGTCTATTTCTGTTTTGTAAATAAGTTCATTTGTATCATTTTTTTTAGATTCCACATATAAGCATTATTATACAATATTTGTCTTTCTCATTTCGCTTTAGCATGATAATCTCTAGGTCCATACACATTGCTGTAAATGGCACGATTTCATTCTTTTATGGCTGAGTAACATTCCATTGTATATGTATATATGTAATTATATAAAATATTACATATATGTATACCACATCTTCTTTATCCCTCTATCTGTTGATGGACATTTAAGTGTTATTGCTTAGTAATAAAACATTAATGTTACTCAGGGAAGCAAAGTGCTCAGCTAAAATATTACACGTCCAAGACTGACTTGCATCAATTTTGGCTGCATAACTATGTTCAGCCTAATGTGATTTAAATGGAAGTACAGTTAGAAAAAGTGCAGCCCTGTTTACAACAGCCAAGACATGAAAGCAATCTAAATGTCCACTGACAGAGGAATGGATAAAAAAGATATAGTACATACATACAATGGACTATCACCCAGCCATTAGAAATAATGAAATAATGCCATTTGCAGCAACATAGACGGACCTAGAGATTGTCATACTGAATGAAGTAAGTCAGACAGAGAAGGAGAAATATTGTATAATATCCTTTATATGTGGAATCTAAAAATAAATGATACAAATGAACTTATTTATGAAACAGACTTAAAGAATGAGCTTATGGTTGCCAGGGGGGAAGAACAGAGGGAAGGGATAGTTAGGGAGTTTGAAATCAACATGTACACACTGCTATATTTGAAATGGATAACCAACAAGGACCTACTCTATAGCACAGTGAACTCTGCTCCATGTTATGTGGCAGCCTGGATGGGAGGGGGCTTTGGGAGAGAACGGATACATCTCCATGTATGGCTGAGTTCCTTTGCTGTCCACCTTAAACTATCACAAGATTGTTAATCAGTTATACTCCAACAAAAAATAAAAAGTTAAAAAAATACCAATCACTCCATCCCTCCTTTTTTTTCTTCTTTTCTATTGAAATGTCCAGGTGGCAATTTCAATTTCAATAAAATAACTGCTGTGCTCCTTGATGAAAGTATAACCTCATAGCTAAGACCTATAAACCGGCTAACCAAAATTTCTATAAATGGATTTTAGTGTAACAATAAAAAGAGGTATTTGCAGATGCCAAACAAAAGAAAAATTGGAAGGCTCCTTGAAGGAAGCTGTCTGCATCTCTTTATCCCTGTCCCCTTCTTCCCTCCTTCTTGGTGCCTGAATACATGTTGACTTGATGGCCTAAACACTTATCTTTGATGACTGTAAAATTGCCATACCCTCTATGGACTGCCTAGTTCTAGATACCTTTATGTTTAAAAAGCCACATATATATATAAAACACTGCCATTTTAAAGTTGCTTTCTTAGTAAAAATAACTTTCTTAAAAAATAATAACGGTCCAAAAAAGCAAATTTGTGTAGTCAGCCTAATGATATAAACATCTTTATTGTTAATATTGTTAATCTATCTCATTATTGTGGGGGGTTTCAGCCAAGAACGTAGAAAGGTAAAGAAAAATTATTTTTCATTTTCAACACTTCTTAAAAGGTACAACAAAGGACATTTTATTTGACCAACAAAGAACAGAGTAAGAAATCATGAAGTTACCTCTTTCCTACTTAGCTGCTTTCCAGCACACACACGCACCCTCCCCATACCCTAAATAACTACTCTCTGATATTCTGAAATAACTCTGGGCAAGAAGACAGGAACATGGGGTTCTAGTCATTCACTAGCATTGGGATCACAGGCAAGTTACTTATCCTAACTCTGATTTTCTTCAACAACAAAAAAAAAAAAAAACAACGAACCAGTACCAATTAGTAGACAGAAAAGCCTATTAAGAATTGCACAGGGCCGCAAATAGCAGACATGCTTCAATTTAATGGCATCAGCGAGGGCCTCCAGAGTACCATCAAGCCCTTGGAGAGTCCAACATCAACATAAGAAATGAACTAAGTTCAGTGTGAGATGAGAGACGCACATAGGAATTTGATCTGAAGGAGAGTAAATAAATGGGGGGAAATGAATGTGCTCTTATGTAATTCAACATATAAAAATGGAAGGTTTACTCTGAGTAAGGCACATTACTATCTGCTGCAGCAAAAAAAGAAATAGGAAAAAGGAGAAAAAACAGAGATTAGCAACTGAGTAATCACAACTTCAGTCTTTAAGAAGGTTATAAAGAGGGAAGTGGTCAAGACAAAAACACACACAAGTATGAAATAAAGCACAATTTTAGAAGCGTGTTATATAGCCATATTACATACATTCAATGCTTTGTACTTTTCACATATAATGCTATACCTGTAACATTTTGTGATGTGAGTACAATATTATTATCTCCATTCAATAAATGAGGCACTTGAGACCACAAGGGGCCATGACCAGTCTGAAGTTTATGCCTCCTAGATGGAATGTTGGGGTGGGGATGGGGGACAGGGTGTAAGAAGACTAAAAAGTGAAGAAAGATGGACCGTATCTAGTTTGTAAAGAGAACCTGTTAGGTTGTGCAACTCAGATCTAAATACAACTTTCCGCTCGGAAACAAGAGGTGCTTTGGTGACAGTCATGGGTCATATGTGAGAATTTTCTGGAACTAACCCTGCCTGTGTCCAAGGAGCAACGCAGGCGGACCACTGCACCCAGCTGCTTTGAGCAGCCTGCGCTCCATCAGGCAGGGGATAAATGTGAAAAAACACACAGACACTCTCTCAACGAGTGTGTGAAGCAGAGGGTGTCACCCAGCACCCAGTTCTCCAGGAACCAAGCCATAGCCACCGCCGTTGCTGACGACGGTGCACCCTGAAAGGAGCTCAGGGTCAAGATGGAGATGAGGAGCACTGTGCTCTGGGGAAACAGGCCAAAAGGAAAGAAATCCTTCATATGTAGTTAGAAGTATTTCAGGAGAGATTTTTATGAACCTGGATTCTTGCATCTTCCTACACTAGAAAAAGCACTAAAATCATTCATTGGTATATCTGTTCCTCAGGCCTAATGGCAAGCTTCTACTGAGATGTGTGCTCGATTACACCGACCTCTTCACCAAAATCACAGGCATACTGGCCTCCACCCCTACCTCTCTGAAATAGTTTCTCAGAGCTACCTTAAAGGCTGTTTGCTGGGCTACTTTCCTCACTAAGGTACTGAATTAACTCAATTCCCAGCTCTTACGTTGTACGATTTTTGTTTTTTTCCCAGTTGACAACAGTCTTCGCAGGGATATGAAAAGGAGTCTGTTTTTCTCAGCAAAAGTGATCTGGGGTTGAATTTTGGAATTGTTCAGGGATGTTTAAGTTTTGTAGCCATGCACTTACAAGTTAAAAAAAAAAATTATTATTATGGAAATTCCAGCAAGGGATGAGGATGGGGGTGGGGAGGCTGAATAGTTTTGTTGTTATGATTCTGAAATGCTCCGTCCCCAGTTTCTCTGTGAACATAAAATTACTGTTTAATTACACATTTTGAAATGTGCAAGTTTCTTAGTAACTAAAATTTCACATTAGAGAACAGACTGAATATTGAAAATATATTCAATAAATATATTTTATGTGATGTGTTAGCCTTAAGCATAAAAGACCTGGTGACTATTAGCTGTGCCCAATGAAAGAGAAGGCTGAGAGGACAGTATATAAGGGTCAAAGCATATATGTTTTTTCTTAATAGGCATTAGGTAGATAATAACACTGAACAACTTTATAGCTCCTTGAAGATTATGAAACACATCTCTATAAAGCTCTGGTTTGATCTCAGATCAATCCTGAGTTTGGCAAAAATGAGCATTTCTCCCTATATTCTCTTGGTTGTTGTGAAAGGAAATGTTATTTTTTTAATGAAATTTCAGAGTATAACAAACCTCTGGGGCAGTGAAGTTTCTATAAGAGAATAGCTATCACTGAAGTAAATTAGACGTCCCAAGGATTATTCTTCTAACCAAAATAAATGTATAGGCCTGATCTTTCTGCTTATGTAAAGATACTGCAGTATAAAACCAATAGCCTTTTCCTTGACTTTTCTGACAGTAAAGCTATGTAACTGGCACAGTGTTGCATGCCTTAGATGAATTATTTGTGATTATTAAACAGGAGTTAAATGGTATTATTCTACTTCACTGAGTAGGAAGCTGAGGTTCTAGAAGTTTAAATAATTCCTCCAGGGCACACATTTAATAAGCGGTTTACGTCTACCACCAGAATAAACTCCATCTCTGTTTATGAAATCCAACAAACCAAACTATCTTCCTAAAGGGACATTATTCTAATTCTGTCAACCAGAGAAATAATAAACTGAACCTTTTTCTATCAAATATTAACTTTCTTTATGCCTGAGAATATTTTTACCTTAAAGTCTACTATATCTGAAACATTATTTCTTTGGTTAGAATGTCTCTGCAGTATTCTTCACCTTCTTCAGCTTTTCAGCCTGTCTTTTATCTTCATGTTCTGAGTGGAGCTCTTGCAAATAGCTTATCGCGCCTCTTTGATTTTCTCATTTCAATCTGACAGTCTCTCCCTTTGAACTGTTGAATTTGGTTCAATGATGCTGAATTACCACACTACCCCCTTGTACTGTTTGTCTAACTTTTTGTTTCTTCTCCTCTCCTTTCTTTTCTTGATTACTTTTATGTTAAATGTTGGTCTCTGCTTTTACTTTTCTGTAAGTAAATAATGACTTTTCCTAGAGTGAATTTATTTTTATTATGTTGCTTGGGATTTATTGATAGCCCCAGATTTGAACTATTATTTCTTAAAATATTACATCTCCTTTCACTATCTCTTTTTTTATCTTTTAAACCTCTAATGTAAAGTGAACTTCTCACTCTATCTCCCACATCTCAACCTTTCTTTCATATTCCCCATATCTTTGTCTCTGTGTACCACATTCTGGATAATTACTTCAGTTCTATTTGCCAATTCATTTATTCCCTCCATGGCTGCGATAAACTGCTCAAGTTTATGATATTGTTATCTCTCACTTCTAGAAGTACTATTGGCTCTTTTTCAAAAATGTCTTGAGAAATTCGATTATCCTTTGTCTCAATCATTAGTTTATTTTTTATGGAGGAGAAAGAGTGGCTTTATTACTTTCCCAGGCAAAGGGGGAACATGGTAGGTTAGCACAGGAAGAACTGTGCCCCTCAATTATTATTTTAATACTATTTTATTCTTTAGACATATTAAACATTTGCTTCATACTTTTTAAATATACAACTTTACTAACAAGTACTCATGGTGATTTGTTTCCACATTTTCTAAAAATATGAGCTTCTTGGTGCCTCATGTGTAGGAATCCTTTGAGGATTAAAATGTAACCCCCCAAAAGAGGATTTCCATTTTCCTCTTCCAGGCCACAAGAGAATGCCATGAATCTGGAATCACTTTAAACTAAATTTTTGTCTCTGTTTTCATTGAGCTATGCACGCATTGTGAACTCACTGTTCTAACCCAAGTGAGATGGAGCTTGTGTTTATTAAGTATCAGGGGAGATTTCTTTTCCAGTTCCTCTCAGAATCAAGGACAAAATAAGTCAATTGTCTTCACTACCTCCTTCTGCAGAGCCAACTATCTAATTTCTACTTTATTCACTGAAGATGTTTTACTTGAGGAGTCTGGGCCATTTGCAGGAATCTCTGACCTGCCCTCCAACCCGATTCAGAAGCCACACATTAGCTCCTGTCTACCACATGCATGGCCTAACCTTTGAGGGATAAGCTATGAGTTACAGCATTCACTTCACTTATTCATCTAGATAGGATATTCTTTGTGGCTTATGACCATAAGCAATTATTTTTATCTCTTACCATATTAAACATGTATTAAAGTTATTAATGTGTGGGTGCTTAGATTTGTAGGCTTTCTATATACTAGTCAGATTATTATTGAGCATAAACTATGTTATATAATGTTTATTTTTTACTCTTAAATTCACACATACATATACATAAGGGGCTTCCCAGGTGGTGCTGGTGATCAGGAACACGCCTGCCAATGCAGAAGACATAAGAGATGTGGGTTGGATCCCTGGGTGGGGAAGATCCCCTGGAGGAGGGCATGGCAACCCACTCTAGTATTCTTGCCTGGAGAATGCCATGAACAGAGGAGTCTAGCAGGCTACAGTCCATGGGGTAACAAAGTGTCGGACAGGCCTGAAGTGACTTAGCATGCATGCATAGACACAGACATATAGCTGGATCCCCACTGATAGACTTAGCTCTTGTAGAAAGTAAAGGAGAATTTTTTTTTGCCCTTTGTTTTTTGTGCTGGTTAATGTAGCCTTGATCTGCTAATATGTGACTTGAAATGTTTATTAATAATGAGGAAATTAGTTTCAATAATATAAAATAAAAGCTATAAAACTCTTCAAACTGTCCACACACTAGGCAGTTACCTGGAAGCATGAATCATAAGCTGACAGTTCCTAGTGAATTTTCAAGTAAAGCACCTAACCAAATTTCACACCCCAGTCCAATGTATATTTAAACCCAGCTGCAAGCCATATTAAAATAAAATTACTTCTGAAAGCTTTTGGAAAGAAGATATTCAGTTAAAATCAACACTTTATGATTGAATTTAGATCTTTAGACTTGAATACTACATCAGCCTTTCCAACAAAGAGTGCTATTTTAAAATTTATATTTAATATGAACTGTTATTTATTAAGATGATATCGAATCTTTTTACTTGTCTGCCCACTTACATGCCTTTAGGCGCAAATATTTTGCAATTTCTTTTTCTCAAACAAATCATCCCATCCCTTTCCTAGCTCTCCTCTTTTTTCCATATGGCAACTTTATGTTTCTGCTGAAAGCAAGGTGTACAGAAGGTCTTTATCTTAGTTGCTGGCTAATTTTAGTTTGAATAAACTTTTAAACCTCAAATTTATTTGTACTGTATTTTGCTTTGCCATTTCTTTTCTATTAGTGCAGAAAGCTCAATCCAGTTAAGAAGTAGACCATAGTTTCTATCATTATTATACATGTTGTCTTCACAGCCAAAAAAAAAAAAAAAGAGAGAGAGAGAGTGGAACAGAAAATATGGGACAAATAATCAGTATAAAATAATGCTATAAAATGTAATTCAAAGTAAATTAACTAAAATCTCAAGTCCAGTAAACTACTGACCATAGTTAATAAGACAATAGAATAAGACAATAAAATAGTGCAATGGGTCTTTCAAGAGGTTCACCTAAAACATAAGGGTACAAAAAGTTGAAAATTAAAGAATAAAGACATAAGAGGGAAATGTATTCAAAAGCAAAAGATCTGTAGTTAATATTTAGTTCAGATGAAACAGACTTTAAGGAAAAAAAAAACATTGCAGATATGGTGTTAGTAATCACTGATAACTCAGCTGGGTGGAGCGGACTTTCGCATTTTCTTTTGCTATCAAAGATGGTGACCATGAGGAGAGAGACTTCTTTATTCTCTTCTCTTCTTTTCTGTTCAGTAAGCAGAGCATTTCTCTTTTCCCTGGTCACAGCTATGATAAAACTTGATCTTGAAAGGAATGAAAAGCCCTTCATTAGCCTTGGACTAATATGTGGTATGTTTCCATTAAAAGTGTGGTTCTTGGGCCCAAAGTATCAATTCTACATGAGAACTTGGTAGAAAGAGACTCAGATCCAACTTCAGACTTACTGAATCAGAATCCGTGTTTTATGAGGGCTCCTGGGTGGTCTGTAACCACATCAATGTCTGCGATGCATTGCTCTTGTGCTTCCCCGGTGGCTCAGATGATAAAGAATCTGCCCACAATGCAGAAGACTCGGGTTTGATCCCTGGGTTGGGAAGAGAAGGGCTACCCACTCTGGTATTCTTGCCTGGAGAACTCCATAGACAGAGGAGCCTGGCGGGCTACAGTCCGTGGGGTCGCAAGAGTCAAACATGACTGACTGACAAAGCACAGACACTGCATCTTTCCAGAGAACTCTGTTAATGTTGATAATAAAGTGGGATTTTCCATCTATTTGTCTTTTGTATTCTGTGAATCTTCTTTGAGACTTTGTAGAAAGTGATGAACTAGTTCTTTCAAGATCTGGAGAGTAATGTCTGCTATCTGAATGTGAATCTTCCCCAAAATTGAATGGTTAATAAAGAATGCAAATAAAATCCAACATAATTCACATTAGCATTACCAGGAGCAGAGAATAACTGTCGTAGAAAAATGAGCACTAAATACCAACCGAAAAAAATGTGGGTGAAAAGGAAGACAGGCAAGTAATGTTACATATATATCACTGTAGACTCTGAAACAAAACCAAACCAAAACAATGAACATAGAACTATATTTAAAAATAAAATCCAAGAAAGAATTCAGAAATACCATCAATAAAATCTCAGCCTATAAAGTTAGACAGCTTTTGGGAATTAAGTGTAAAATCATCATATTTTGTGAGTATATGGACTTTAATGTTTGGCTCATTTCCTCTGCCATCATTTTTCTCTTCCTTAGATGATTCTGAAATACAGAATCCCAAAATATTGAATTTCAGTGCAGGACACAATTTACCAGCTGCAACATTTTTCAGACGGAAAAAAATAATCACTGTACTATATGTTTCTATCATTCTATCTTCTATGCTTACTCTTTGATTGATTAGAAGCTATCAATTAGAAACACGAGGAAAATTTTATTGGGTTGGCCAAAATGTTTGGGGTTTTCCAAAAGCTGTTGTAGAAAAACCTGAACAAAATTTTGGCTTACCCAGTATAAGTAGTATAAATAGGTATAACAAAGTACTGGACATGAAAGTGCTTTGAAAACAACAAAACACCACAAAATAAAACATATTTTTATAAGTACAGCTAGCCTTATTGTCTAGGAATCACCATGTTTTCTCCTTGGGCTTTACCACTAACTCAAAAACCCAGGAAAACCAGGATGTTGTGCTAAAACAGCTTAGCTGAGTTGCTATCTCCAGTTGCTGGCACACAATAGGTACCAAAAATTTTTGGTTGAAAGAAGTACTGAACAAACGAAATATGCTCCACATCTTCATTTGCCTTTAACCTTAGAGACTTAATACACTTGTGACCTCATTCACTAGAAGGGAGAATGCTCACTGCGGGGTAAAATTCTCGGTTCTCAAAACGTTCACAGCAATTTCTTTCAGTACAGAGATTTCAACAGCAAAAATTAGTCTTTTAAAATCTGAGTAGGAGGGAAAATGCAGCTTAAAAGACTTATTTAAAAAAAAACTTAAGGAAGTGAATAAAACTTGTTTAATATATAGAAATATAGTAAATTAGAATGTAGGCTCTAAATCAAGTTTCAATTATAGCTACACCAGCTAGTAGCTGCAACCTTCAGCAAGTCATCTATCACTTGGTACCTAAATTACACTCTGTAAATAGAAGGCGATGTGAATAATACACGCCCCACTGATCATTATAAGGCTTAAATGGGGTAACTGAGGTAAGGTAAAGACCACTGCTTGTCTGCCCTTTATCCATTTTCCTGTCCTCATTCCCAATTGGTGGTGGTGTTACCGTAATGCATCCACTTAAGACAAAAATGACTATATTAATATTTTCCACCTTTTCTTAAAAGACATAAGACCCACTTTAGGCTAATAAGATATAAGATGTTTGAGGCTGGGGTCCTGAGAAGTTCCTTGGAAAGGAGGACGCTGACTCAACTTGCCTGAATCTTTCATGCTTTTCTTTCTCTGTCTGGAAAGAGAATATGATGGTGGACACTGAATGAAGCATCTTACAATCAAGAGAAGGAAAGGGGAAAGGAGTTGCAGACACCTGAGATGTAATATGCTGACTCTGAATCAATATAAACCACCACTTACCTTTTTATCTCAATTTTTTTGTTTCTTTTCTGGCCTCACCGCCCAGCTTGTGGGATTTTAGTTCCCCAACCAGGGACTGAAACTGGGCCCTCAGCAGGGAGAATGTAGAGTCCAAGCCACTGGACTGCAAGGGATTTCCCTAAGCCACCAGTTATCTTGGCACTTCTTGTCACATGAGAAAAATAAGCCCCCATCATTTTAGCTATATTTTTGTTTTATGTAGCTGAATGTAAATGTACGTGACAAAAGTTTTAACATGGTGCCTGGACATAGTAAGCATGTGATAAATATTAGGTATTATCATTGATAATAAAAATCTATAATTTATATCCATTTAATGCTGATGCAGATGTACATTTTGGAAAATAATTTTCCTTTTTATCTTCATCTGATTAGGTTTTACTTTAAAAGTTATTCCAATTTAGAAAAAGTCAATAACTATCTGAGACCCTTACCTCTTGAAACCTAAAATACAGTATTATAATAATAGATACTCCACATTGAACATTTATTTGGAATTTTCCAGGCCAGAATACCGGAGTGGGTAGCCTTTCTCTTCTCCAGGGGATCTTCCCAATCCAGGGCTTGAATCCAAGTCTCCCACATTGCAGGTGGATTCTTTACCAGCTGAGCCACAAGGGAAGCCCAAGAATACTGGTGTGGGTAGCCTATCCCTCCTCTAGCAGATCTTCCTGACCCAGGAATAGAACCAGGGTCTCCTGCAGTGCAGGCAGATTCTTTACCAACTGAGCTATGAGGGAAGCCCTTACTTTAATTCAGGGACTATTTAAATGTTCTATATATACCTTCACTCCTAATCCACATCACAACTTTCACAGTAAGGTATAATCTCCCTTTTACTAGAGAGGGACTGCTACTGCTAAGTCACTTCAGTCGTGTCCGACTCTGTGCGACCCCATAGACAGCAGCCCACCAGGCTCCCCCATCCCTGGGATTCTCCAGGCAAGAACACTGGAGTGGGCTGCCATTTCCTTTTCCAATGCATGAAAGTGAAAAGTGAAAGTGAAGTCGCTCAGTCGTGTCCAACTCTCAGTGACCCCATGGACCACAGCCCATCAGGCTCCTCTGTCCATGGGATTTTCCAGGCAAGAGTAACAGAGTGGGGTGCCATTGCCTTCTCTGACTACAGAGGGAACCAAAACTCAAAAATCTTGAGCAATTTCCTCTAAGCCACACATCTATTAAAAAGAAAGATTGTCACTCAATCTCACTCTTGAGCACATATCTGGAAAAAGACATAATCTGAAAGAATATATGCCCCCAGTGTTCACTCACTCTTCACAATAGCCACGACATGGAAGCAACATAAATGTCCATCAACAGCAGAATGGATAAAGAATATGTGGTACATACATAAAATGGAATACTACTCACTCATTAAAAAGAAACTAAATCATGCCATTTGCAGCAACATGAATGAACCTAGAGATTGTCATACTGAGTGAAATAAGTCAGACAGAGAAAGAGAATATCATATGACATCCCTTATACGTGGAATCTAAAAAAAGAAATGATACAAATGAACTTATTTAAGAAACGGAAACAGAATCAAGACTTAGAGAATGAATATATGATTGCTGACGCTAAGGGATAATTAGGGAGTTTGGGATGGACATGTACACACTGACATATTTAAAATAAATAACCTACAAGGACATACTGTGTAGCACTGAGAACTCTATGTTCTCATAGAGTTATGAGAGTTATGTTCACATAACTCGATGTTATGTGGCAGCCTGGACGGGAGGGGAGTTTGTAGATATACAGCTGCGTCCCTTTGTTGGCCACCTGAAACTCTCACAGCACTGTTAATCTGCTACACTCTAATACAGAATAAAAAGTTTTAATTAGAAACTTAAAAAATTATCTATCAACATTTTTCTTAATAACATTTTTAAACAAAAAAAAAGGAAGAAAGATTATTATTCAATTTCTGATAAGACTGACTCCAAAGCTCCTCTTCTTAATGATCGCATATTAATGATTACAATAAATTTTAAATTATTTTGATTAGGGATAAGACATAAAGTGTTAGTCGCTTGGTCGTGTTGATTCTTTGTGACCCCCTGGACTGTGGCCCACCAGGCTCCTCAGTCCACGGAATTCTCCAGGCAAGAATACTGGAGTGGGTTGCTGTTCCCTTCTCCAGGGGATCTTCCTGACCCAGAGACTGTACAGGCAAAACAAAATATGAAAAGGGCACATTGTGTCAAGGAACTCCTGGAAAATCCTGCTTCGCAGGATGGAAGAGTTTGGAGCCATCCCTCATATGACAGTTTTTTTCTGGGGAAATGATGAATGTGATTAACTGTTTCCCTGAAGAGGATAGGTGTCATTTTAGAGCATACATTCCCAGGAAGTAATCATATCCATAAAAACAACAAGAAGTGGGAGGGAGTTAAAAAAATTGAGAAAGTCCTTGAAATCTTTCTTTCTCTCTCTCTTTTTTTAAATTAATTAATTTATTTTACAACACTGTATTGGTTTTGCCATACACTGACTTGAATCTGCCAAGGGTGTACATGTGTTCCCCATCCTGAACCCCCTTCCCACCTTCCTCCCCATCCCATCCCTCTGGGTCATCTATCTTTCTCTAATGGTCCTCAAATATTAGTTTGCATCAGAAATTTTTGAAGGGCTTGCTAAAACAGAGTGCTGGACTCCATGACCAGATTTCCTGGGTCAATAAGTCTGGGGTGAAATCTGAGAACCTGTATTTCTAACAATTGCCCAGGTTACATTGATGGTGCTAGTAAAGCAGGTGAGAAGGGTACAGAGTGAGCTTGTGCAGGTGGGAATTTTAAATATGGTGACCTGGGCAGACCCTTAACATTTAAGTGAAGGCTTGGTAGGAGGTGGCGGGTGGTGGCCCACATTGTTTAGACATTAGGAACAGCTTAAGGAAGGAAATTTCACCAGTAGAGGGCTAAGAAATCTCTGTAATTAATGAGTGATGAATACTAATGCAATCTCATGCATAAATAAAGGCAACATTTTTTGAAAAACTGCTTTGATTGATATCTGTTTCTTGGAGTTCTGAATTATACAAGCAAGGTTTTCCAAACAGAAAAATTAATTACTTTAATGGCTCCAAGGAGAAAAATTCTTTGGCAAGAAATTCCCATAAAACAAGCATATTATCAAAATTATATGACCATAAACATTAAGAATTGATTAATTTTTAACTGCTTTTAAACTCTTCATTTACACTGTAGGTTCAGAAGGAAAAAAGGAGAAGTGGGCAGTAGAGGATGAGACGGTTAGATAGCATCACTGACTCAAGAGACATGAATTTGAGCAAACTCCATTTTGGGACAGGGAATGCTGGCGTGCTGCAGTCCACGGAGTCACAAAGAGTCGGACACAGCTCAGAGACTGACCAACAAATAGGTCATAAACTGGTCCTAAAATCATGGTTTAACTCTGATAACTCTGCCAATACCCTTGAGGAGCTACATATACATCACCTTATGCAAAAAGGGCTTCCCTGTTGGCTCAGATGGTGAAGAATCTGCCTGCATTGCAGGAGACCCAGGTTCGATTCCTGGGTCGGGAAGATCCTCTGGTGAAGCGAATGGCAACCCACTCCAGTATTCTTGCCTGGAGGATCCCATGGACAGAGGAGCTGGCGGGCTACCAGTCCTTGGAGTCGCAGTTAGTGGGAGACAACTGGGCAGCTGATACTTTCACCGTTTGCAAAAGGCAGGCTGTTTCTATCCAAGGGTATTAAGATAGGATTCTAAGATTTTTCACAAAGGAAGAACTTCAGGCCACCTTCTCTCTCAGCTGATAAGCAATTTCTGCGTAAAACACAAACAGGGCTTCCCAGGTAAAGAATCCGCCTGCCAATGCAGGAGATGCAGCAGACAAGGGTTTGCTCCCTGGTCCGGAAGATTCCATACGCTGTGAAGCAACTAGGCCCTGAGCCAGCGCCCCGCAACTCCGGGGCTCCAGGGCCCCTGCTCGGCACGAGACGGCGTCCCCGGGAGCAGCCAGCGCACCGCACCTAGAGCGCTAACCCGCTCCTACACCCGGAGAAGAGCCAGGGCAGCGACCAAGGCCCAGCACAGCCACAGACAGACAGACGCGCAGATTATGAGAAAGAGACAAAACCTGCAAACAACTGAAGCCCTAGGAGACGTCTGACAGCCGAGAACGCAGACGAGGCCGAGCAAAGAAAGCAAAGAACTCTCACAGGCGCGAGAAGGGGACTCCAGGGTACTTCATCTCCCAGAAGGTGTTTACTGCCTCAGCCTGCTCTAAGATTTCAGCTGCCTGACCTCCCAGCGACAGCTCATCTTGGCTCCGTCCTTGAACCGGTTCTGACTGGAGTCCAGAATGAGTTCCTCTCACTCAACACAGAGGCGTCCTTATTCCTTGTCCGTTGGTCTTGCAGGAATAGCGTTCCTTGACTTATCAAATGTGCGTGGAATCTTTACAACTGCAGCAGTGCCTCACTTCTTGTAGAATTTTTTTTTTTTTTTTTAGGTCCAGGTGATTTTGCAGTCTTGACGGCAGCGTTTTTACTTATGAATCCCAGCCCAGGGGCTGGGATCTCCTATTTATGGATAGTTTAAGTCCAACAATGTGCTCACCTAGATTTGAAAATACTCAAGAATTAAGAATCCTTATTGCTGCATTCTACACTCTAGCTAGAATATCCTTTTTTTTTAGATCTGCTGCCAGCCAGGTTGGAATATCATCTACTATATAAAAGAAAAAACTAAGTTTAAGGATGAGAAAATGAAAGACAATAATCCTTTAATATTATGGATATTATGAACAAAGGATCCTTTATCACCTCCCGACTGAATATGAAACATCATCTCTCAATGAAACACCCACTTTCGTGGTTCCATATGCTGTTATGCTCTTTGTTCAAGCCAAAAAGCCTCTTCATCTGGTTCCATAACACTTGTCGAGATTTCACTCAAAGGGAAAATTAAACTTTACACGAATTATCTAGCCAGGAAACTACTTTATCTTCTCTTCTCTCATTGAATTTGGTGTACTTTTCTATCATTACAGGACTTATCATATTGCTATCATTAATTTCTCCATTAAACTCTGATTTCTGCTTTTCTCCCACTGGACTTCAGGTTCCTCAAAACTATTTACTACATCCTAATCACTTTTGTATTTTCAGTAATTCTGAGTGCTTCTGATGCATGTAATTTGTCAATAAATATTTGAAGAATGGAGACATGAACTGTTGCATAAATGAGAGGCAGTATAACACAATTAGTTACAATTTGGGGGGCAGACAGACCTGGGTTTGAGATCCAGCTTTGCTGTGTGATTTTGGGTAAATCACTTAACCCCTATAAATTTTAGTCCCTTAAGCTGTGAAATCTGTATAATTGGGGAAATGGTCCTACTTAACTCATGAGTGAGTGAGTGAAGTCGCTCAGTTGTGTCCAACTCTTTGCGACCCCCATGGACCTACCAAGCTCCTCGGTCCATGGGATTCTCCAGGCAAGAATACTGGAGTGGGTTGCCATTTCCTTCTCCAGGGGATCTTGCCGACCCAGGGATCGAACCCAGGTCTCCCACACTGCAGGCAGACCCTTTAACCTCTGAGCCACCAGGGAAGCCCAACTTAACTCATAGGGGGATGGTAAAGATTAAATGAAATAAGACATATAAAGCTCATAACACAATCCTGGCAAGTAGAAAGCATTAAATGTTGTTATTTTTATTATGAATGAGCATAACTTAGTTCAGGTGACAAAAATATTACAGATGTGCAGACTGAACAAAAATTACTAAAGAGGGAGAGAGGGTCTTTGGAAGAAGAGGAACTCAAAACTTTCTTTGGGAAGAAAAAGGAAGGCAACCTGGAGAATAGATGACATCCAGAAAGGTCATCTGAAGCTCTGCAATTTAACTGTAGTACTCTATATCACTATTTTAAGCCATTTATAAGCAGCCCATTGGAAATTACATTGGGTTAGGAGATTGCTTTCATTGTCCAAATAATCAAAGTTGTCCTTTGGTGGCAAACCATGCCAAAAAGAGCTTTGAATTTTGTCATAAATAATATTCCCCTCTCTAAGCACTTCTGACATTAAGAATTCCATAGAATTTGATATTTATGAGAACCAAATAGAGATATGCAACATTTAATTCCTATTTTTCACCATATTTTTATATATATTATGATTAAACTTTCAGTCATTGAAATATGTTTTGCTAGCCCAATTGTTAAAATGGCTGCAGGTCATTTACAAGTAAAATTCTGCCTAATGACCTCAACCATCTACATGCCCAGCTGTATTTGCAAGGATAAGAATATTTATAGCTACCCTCTATTCTAAATACATTATAAACCTAGATCCTAAACAACGATGCCAGCTAAGAAATGAGCAACCAAACTTAAGCTTCACTATCTTCATTTCTTTCCTCTAAGCTATGAATCAACATTTATTTTGTATTAAGTATGCATTCATTTCCTTCTTGTCACTCATCTACGTCTGACACATCTATCCTACTCTGAGAATTTTCATGGTGCAATGTCTTCTCTGACATTCTGAAGAGAATGGATGTGTCTAGCTTTGGCAATGGGTCAAATTTGAGTTCAAGAATGTAAGAATGTGATTAATTAGCATTGTTATATTTTAGAACAATGGTCTCCAGCATTATTGTGGGTAATTTTTTTTTTAAGTGACTTTTCCTTAGAAAATGTACACACACATTTCAAGAGCTAGTTAGTTCTTCCATGATTTTTTTCTCCTAAATAAAGGACACCCTTTTCCATGTTTTATTATCCATTAGGTGACTCTTGATAAGATGTTTAAATTACAGGGACACTATACTCACTAGAGACCCATCCCCCCAATCCAAACTACACAGTCCCTTTATCAGTCTATATTAACCAATGCAAAGTGAGTCTCACTCAAAGTAGTCAGCTACATTATCCTCTATAAATATCTCTCTGTGAGATCACATAATATAAGGCAAGTAGGTCACTTCTTAACCATATTTTAGCTCTTAAAACGTATCTCTCACTAATGGAGTCTATATTCAGTGAGTCAGTAAAAGAATCAGAAAAATCATACTGTAAATAGGTATACTGCACTGTGAATAAAAGCAAGAAATACTAATGGTTTGATTAAACTTTCAGCATTCGAGAAATTTTTCTTTGACAGAAAATTACAAATTCCTTGATTTTAATTATCTTCAATAATGAATAACGAGAGTATATTTGAGATTGAGCATAAATGAGAGAACAAATCACAGTATTGAAAACCATGAATAATGCAAAATTGATTTAAATTAGGCCTAGACATACACACATTCTCTGCCCACTTGTATTTACTAACTGGCTCTTACCACAACTTTCTCTTCTTCTGCCCCAACATTCTTTTTACTTTTTAAAAAGTCTTTATTAAATTTTTTACAATTTTGCTTCTGTTTTACAGTTTGGTTTTTGGCCACGAGGCATGTAGGATCTTAGTTCCCCAACCAGGGATCAAACCTGTACTTTCTGCATTGGAAGGTGAATTCTTAACCACAGAACCACCAGGGAAGTCCAGACCCCAACCTTCTTTACATGGGTATTGTTCACATGTCTGGAGCTTTTGTTCCTATGCCCTTCTCTGGACCATCTCTACACTCCCTAGGACAGCACAAACTGAATTATATTATTCCTTCTGTGTCCTCCAGCACCTGCTAGAATTCGGCCAAAGGAGACATTAAATCAAACCAGCTATGGGAAGATGAAAATGCTTAATATTCTGTAACTTAAAATAAATGAATTGTATTTAATACAGACTTTTTATATAAATATTTCCAGGTGCAGAAACCTTTAATTAGCATGTTTTCATTGATAGTTCAGAAAACAGAATCTCATAAAGGCGTTAAGTGGTCACCTAAGAGGTATCTCAACTGGAATTCCATTATCTCCACTAGCTTTGTTCGTAGAGATGCTTTCTAAGGCCCACTTGACTTCGCATTCCAAGATGTCTGGCTCTAGGTGAATAATCACACCATCGTGGTTATCTGGGTCATGAAGATCTTTTTCATATAGTACTTCTGTGTATTCTTGCCACCTCTTCTTAACATCTTGTGTTTCTCCTAGGTCCATACCATTTCTGTCCTTTATTGTGCCCATCTTTGCATGAAATGTTCCCTTGGTATCTCTAAATTTCTTGAAGAGATCTCTAGTCTTTCCCACTCTATTGTTTTCCTATATTTCTTTGCACTGATCCCTGAGGAAGGCTCTCTTATCTCTCCTTGCTATTCTTTGGAACTTTGCATTCAAATGGGTATATCTTTCCTTTTCTCCTTTGCCTTTCGCTTCTCTTTGTTTCTCAGCTATTTGAAAGGCCTCCTCAGACAACCATTTTGCCATTTTGCATTTCTTTTTCTTGGGGATGGTCTTGATCAGTGCCCCTGTACAGTGTCACGAACCTCCATTCACAGTTCTTCAGGCACTCTGTCTAATCAGATCTAATCCCTTGAATCTATTTGTCACTTCCACTGTATAATCGTAAGGGGTTTGATTTAGGTTATACCTGAATGGTCCACTGGTTTTTCCCTACTTTTCTTCAATTTAAGTCTGAATTTGGCAATAAGGAGTCATGATCTGAGCCACAGTCAGCTCCCGGTCTTGTTTTTGCTGACTGTATAGAGCTTCTCCATTCTTGGGTGCAAAGAATATAATCAATCTGATTTCAGTATTGACTATCTGGTGATGTCCATGTGAAGAGTCTTCTCTTGTGTTGTTGGAAGAGAGTGCTTGCTATGACCAGTGAGTTCTCTTGGCAAAACTCCATTAGCCTTTGCCCTGCTTCATTCTGTACTCCAAGGACAAATTTGCCTGTTACTCCAGGCATCTCTTGACTTCCTACTTTTGCATTCCAGTCCCCTATAATGAAAAGGACATCTTTTTTGGGTGTTAATTCTAGAAGGTCTTGTAGGTCTTCTTAGAACCATTCAATTTCAGCTTCTTCAGCATTACTGTTGGGGCACAGACTTGGATTACTGTGATAGTGTTGTGAAGATCCCCTGGAGAAGGGAAAGGCTACCACTACAGCATTGTGGCCTAGAGTATTCCAGGGGGATATAGTCCATGTATAGTCCACGGGGTTGCAAAGAGTTGGACACGAGTGAGCGAATTTGACTTTCACTGTGATACTGAATGGTTTGCCCCGGAAATGAACAAAGATCATTCTGTCGTTTCTGAGATTGCATCCAAGTACTGCATTTCAGACTCTTTTGTTGACTATGATGGCTACTCCCCAAAGCTAGTGGAGGTGATGGAATTCCAGCAGAGCTATTTCCAATCCTAAAAGATGATGCTGTGAAAGTGCTGCACTCAATATGCCAGAAAATCTGGAAGAATCAGCAGTGGCCACAGGACTGGAAAAGGTCAATTTTCATTCCAATCCCAAACAAAGGCAATGCCAAAGAATGCTCAAACTACCAAACAGTTGTACTCATCTCACACGCTAGCAAAGTAATGCTCAAAATTCTTCAAACCAGATTTCAACAGTATGAACCATGAACTTCCAGATGTTCTAGCTGGATTTAGAAAAGGCAGAGGAACCAGAGATCAAATTGCCAACATATGTTGGATCATCGAAAAAGCAAGAGAATTCCAGAAAAATATCTAATTCTGCTTTATTAACTACTCCAAAGCCTTTGACTGTGTAGATCACAACAAACTGTGGAAAATTCTGAAAGAGATGGGAATACCAAACCACCTGACCTGCCTCTTGAGAAACCTGTATGCAGGTCAAGAAGCAGCAGTTAGAACTGGATATGGAACAGACTGGATCCAAATCAGGAAAGGAGTATGTCAAGGCTGTATATTGTCACTCTGCTTATTTAACTTATATGCAGAGTACATCAGCCAGTATGCTGGGCTGGATGAAGCACAAGCAGGAATCAAGATTGCGAGGATAAATATCAGTAACCTCAGATATGCAGATGACACCACCCTTATGGCAGAAAGCAAAGAAGAACTAAACAGCCTCTTGATGAAAGGGAAAGAGGAGAGTGAAAAAGTTGACTTAAAACTCAACACTCAGAAAACTAAGATCATGGCATCTGGTCCCATCACTTCATGGCAAATAGATGGGGAAACAATGGAAACAGTGACAGACTTTATTTTTTTGGGTTCCAAAATCACTGCATGTGATGACTGCAGCCATGAAACTAAAAGATGCTTGCTCCTTGGAAGAAAAGCTATGACCAAACTAGACAGCATATCAAAAAGCAGAGATATTACTTTGCTGACAAAGGTCATCTAGTCAAAGCTATGATTTTTCCAGTAGTCATGTACGGATGTAAGGGTTGGACTATAACAATAGCTGAGTGCTGAACAACTGATGCTTTTGAACTGTGGTGTTTGAAAAGACTCTTGAGAGTCCCTTGGACTGCAAAGAGATCCAACTAGTCCATCCTAAAGGAAATCAGTCCTGAATATTCATTGGAAGGACTGATGCTGAAGCTGAAACTCTAATACTTTGGCCACCTGATGCAGAGAACTGACTCATTGGAAAAGACCCTGATGCTGGGAAAGATTGAAGGCGGGAGGAGAAGGGAACAAAAGAGGATGAGATGGTTGGATGGCATCACCAACTCAATGGACATGAGTTTGAATAGGACTCAGGAGTTGGTGATGGACAGGAAGCTTGGCATGCGGCAGTCCATGGGGCTGCAAACAGTTGGACACGACTGAGCTATTGAACTGAACTGAAGCAGTACATCGCGTCAACATCTACCAGTAATTCAGAAATCCTGAACAAATTGTACTTCTCTAAATATTAACAAGGTTGTGTTGTTGAAAGCATCTTGACATCAAAGCTATCCTGCAAGACAAATGAATAATCTATTTTCTACAGTATTTGAAAGCATGTAAATCTAGGTAATTTTATATGCAATTTTAAACAACTGCAGCTAAAATGCAGTATTTACTATGTATCAAGCTCAGTTCAAAATATTTTTCCACTACTTCATTTGATCTTTGTACCACGCTTGAATGGTAAGTATGTTTATCTTCCTCCTTTCCCACAGGTGGAACTGAGGCATAGAGGATCAGGTCACCCAGGCCACCAAGTCAGCAGGTCAAGCAATATGTTTGAGTTTGCACACTTAAATGCCGTAATATGGTGTGTGTGGCATCCATGGATGATTTTTATTCTTTTAATCTACAGATATCAAAAAGAATCTCTACTCCAAGGGTTAGACACTGAGAAAGCACTGTCACATGATGTCTGCTAAACAGTAGAATGGATGACATCACTGTCAGAAAAGTAATCTAAGAATAAGCAGAATACATGTAAAATGATGTAGCTGAGGACACCTAGGGAAACAGCTGCAGACAGACTACCAGCTGAGAAATCGCTGTGAGCCCCTCTTTATACAATGGCATCAGGCAGACAGTAAGCCTAAGAGGCAGCAAAACAAGCATCATTGGTCTTCGCAAATAGTAGCTGTGGGCGAAAATATGGATGGATGTGCATGGACCACTTCGGGCACCTCCATGCTCCCTGCCAACATGCACGTGAAGAGCCCTGTGCCCATACGAGGCGGGCACCTCCATGCCCCTGCCAACATGCGTGTGAAGAGCAGTGTGCCCATGCGAGGCGGGTACCTCCATGCCCCTGCCAACATGCACGTGAAGAGCCCTGTGCCCATGCGAGGTGGGGCACCTCCATGCCCCTGCCAACATGCATGTGAAGAGCAGAGTGCCCATGCGAGGCGGGCACCTCCATGCCCCTGCCAACATGCACGTGAAGAGCCCTGTGCCCATGTGAGGCGGGCACCTCCATGCCCCTGCCAACATGCACGTGAAGAGCAGAGTGCCCATGTGAGGCGGGCACCTCCATGCCCCTGCCAACATGCATGTGAAGAGCCCTGTGCCCATGCGAGGCAGGTACCTCCATGCCCCTGCCAACATGCATGTGAAGAGCAGTGTGCCCATGCGAGGCAGGTACCTCCATGCCCCTGCCAACATGCACGTGAAGAGCAGTGTGCCCATGCGAGGCGGGTACCTCCATGCCCCTGCCAACATGCACGTGAAGAGCAGAGTGCCCATGCGAGGCGGGTACCTCCATGACCCTGCCAACATGCACGTGAAGAGCAGAGTGCCCATGCGAGGCGGGTACCTCCATGCCCCTGCCAACATGCACGTGAAGAGCCCTGTGCCCATGCGAGGCGGGTACCTCCATGCCCCTGCCAACATGCACGTGAAGAGCCCTGTGCCCATGCGAGGTGGGTACCTCCATGCCCCTGCCAACATGCACATGAAGAGCCCTGTGCCCATGCAAGACGGGTACCTCCATGCCCCTGCCAACATGCATGTGAGGAGCAGTGTGCCCATGCGAGGCGGGTACCTCCATGCCCCTGCCAACAGGCACATGAAGAGCAGTGTGCCCATGCGAGGTGGGTACCTCCATGCCCCTGCCAACATGCATGTGAAGAGCAGAGTGCCCATGCGAGGCGGGTACCTCCATGCCCCTGCCAACATGCACGTGAAGAGCCCTGTGCCCATGCGAGGCGGGGCACCTCCATGCCCCTGCCAACAGGCACATGAAGAGCAGTGTGCCCATGCGAGGCGGGGCACCTCCATGCCCCTGCCAACAGGCACATGAAGAGCCCTATGCCCATGCGAGGCGGGGCACCTCCATGCCCCTGCCAACATGCACGTGAAGAGCCCTGTGTCCATGCGAGGCGGGGTACCTCCATGCCCCTGCCAACATGCATGTGAAGAGCAGTGTGCCCATTCGAGGCTGGCACATGTATGTCCAGGCACATGTATGTCCCCATGTGTACTGGGAGGAGATTGGAAGATTATTCCCAGAGATTAAACCTGAATTAATATCTGAAACAATGAAACAATAATTCAGATTCTATATTTATTTTGTGATCAGAATTAAGTAAATATTATCATATCTAAGTAAACAGGGAAAAATTATCCTAAAGGTGAAGTTCAGCAAATTCTTGAATAAACTGCCAAGCTGATCAAAGAATGAATCACTTAGCATCATCATGAGGTTTGATTATGTGCAAACCAAGCTCTAATTCTTTAACTTGGTGACCTTTTTTTTTTTTAGTTCAGATAATAGTTTGTTGATTCTTAGCCTGTTGCATACTAGCTAGTAAAGAGAGTCAGATTATTAAAAAATTAGAGGGTACTGCAAGCTTCCGCAGGAAGGATCAAGATGCCAGCACACATCAGCTTTTAGGGAGGAAACAAAACAAAAACCTGGTACTTTATTCTCTGGGAAGATGAGGCACATTAAGAAAAAGTCTGACCCATTTAAGAAAGAATTACCAAGATGTCGCTCAGTCGTGTCCAACTCTTTGTGACCTCATGGACTGTAGCCTACCAGGCTCCTCCATCCATGGAATTTCCCAGGCCAGAATACTGGAGTGGGTTGCCATTTCCTTCTCCAGGGGATCTTCCCGACCCAGGGATCAAACCTGGGTCTCCCGCATCACAGGCAGACGCTTTACTGTCTGAGCCACCAGGGAAGCCCCAAAGAATATGTAGAAATTTTAAAAATAATATCTAGCATGTTTCATTTTAAAAACCATTTATTAAATATAAATAAATCGTTACATTAATGGATAGAAAACAGGAAACTGATGAGGGACTATCCACAAAGTATCTAACTCTGTTGATGCAGAAACCAGATGAGGGATCATTCCAAACTATCTGACTCTGTTGGTACAGCATCAAGCAAAAAGAAACATAAGCAGACACTGATGCAGATCCCTTGTGGCATGCACTTGGCAACAGCTCCCAACCACAGCTGGGATACATGGGCAGCAAGCTTTTATCTCTGACCCACCTGTAAGGACCCTGAGACATTACAGTGCTGGAGAATGCCCTAGTTAGTTAGGTTAGGTTATTCATGCTTTTTCAGAAATCCTAAAAAAGGAAACATTTTGTTTTTGCCCTCCCAAAGCTTGCCCATCATTATATCCATTCCCTTCACAATATCTAGGGGGCTCTTATTGTACTTACTTGGGATAATTTCTAGATTGAATGAAGGGCAGAATCTCGGAGTCTTGACTAGATGGTGGAAGTAGTAAGTCTCGAAATCGTTCTGTCAAAAGAAAAATAAATATCAAGTTATAAAAAAAAGTCATAAAATAATCTCAAAATAAAATTATTTCCTATTCTTTAAGTTTGCCATTCTGACTTCATTTCTTGTATTAGAAATTTACTCACCATTTTATGTACTACTAAAATAGGTCTTTATTTCACTTTAATGATTGCATATTTCTCTGAATAAGATATCATAACAACTGTGCATATAAGTATAGCAAGTATTCATTAATATAAACTAGTACTAAAATTTTATAATTGAAAGGTTAAATAACCTTTATAAAATAAAGATTATTTATTATATATGACTAATAAATATACAAAGAGATGTAAAAATTCATTAGTAACCTGGGAAATGAGAATTAAAACCATACACCATAAGAGAGCATTCACATTGTGCGGCATTCGATTGATAGAAATTTATCTCACAGGACCAAATGTTAGGACTGTATCAACATAAGCTCTTACATATTTCTGGAGGATATGCAAGTTGATGCAATAGTTTTGGAAAACAAATTGGTATTATCTTTTAAGCTTAAATTTTGCATAACCTATTCAGTTCAGTTCAGTTCGGTCGCTCAGTCATCTCCGACTCTTTGCGACCCCATGAATCGTAGCACGTCAGGCCTCCCTGTCCATCACCAACTCCCGGAGTTTACTCAAAACTCATGTCCATCGAGTCGGTGATGCCATCCAGCCATCTCATCCTCTGTCGTCCCCTTCTCCTCCCGCCTTCAATCTTTCCCAGCATCAGGGGCTTTTCCAATGAGTCAACTCTTCGCATGAGGTGGCCAAAGTATGGGAGTTTCAGCTTCAGCATCAGTCCTTCCAATGAACACCCAGGACTGATCTCGTGTACAATGGACTGGTTGGATCTCCTTGCAGTCCAAGGGACTCTCAAGAATCTTCTCCAACACCATAGCTCAAAAGCATCAATTTTTCGGTGCTCAGCTTTCTTCACAGTCCAACTCTCACATCCATACATGACCACTGGAAAAACCATAGCCTTGACTAGATGGACCTTTGTTGGCAAAGTAATGTCTCTGCTTTTTAATATGCTATCTAGGTTAGTCATAACTTTCCTTCCAAGGAGTAAGCGTCTTTTAATTTCATGGCTGCAATCACCATGTGCATTGATTTTGGAGCCCCAAAAAACAAAGTCAGCCACTGTTTCCCCATCTATTTGCCATGAAGTGATGGGATCAGATGCCATGATCTTAGTTTTCTGAATGTTGAGCTTTAAGCCAACTTATTAACCTGGTAAATATTCTGCAGAAACTTTCAAATATGTCTCAGCAAGAAAAATAACATTCATGGCAGCTCTGTTCAGGACACCATAAATGGAAACAACTCAACTGTTTATGAACAGAAGAAAGGATAATTTGTAGCATATTCACACAATGGAATATTCTTTGAAATAAGACAATGAATTCAGTTACAAATAAAAACACAGTAAATCATATTAGTAGGATCTTGAGTGAAAAATAGTATCAGCAGATTACACACAGAAGAATATTATTTTTTGAGTTAAAAGTAACTATGCAATGTGTTGTTTGGATATGTTACCCAACAAAGCAAACCTGGCAAATCTGGGAAAAAAGGTATAATATACCCAATTTGGGATAATGATTACATTTTAGAAGGAGTAAGGGGAGAAATAGGAGAAAGCAAAAAGAAAAGTGTATGCAATTGTTAATAATGCCATATGTATTTGTTATAGCATCATAAATCAGTGGATGAGTGCATGAGAGCCAGGAATTATCCAGTGACAACATTGGGTCATGAACCAAGAATGTGATTAATATATTTCTGTGCTCATGAATTCATAATAAAGGAAAGAGGGAGAAAGGGAGGAAAAGAAAGAGGAAGAGAAAGAGACAGGTAGAGAGAAAGGAAACAGAAAAGAAGAGAAGGAAATAAAAGAGGGCAAAGAAAAGAAGATTCCTCAGTTCCATCTTGAGAAACATTTATAACAAAAAGCTATCTGTATTGACAGAGTAACCTATCACTCTAATACTGATCCCACATTTCTAGGATTAAATGGTCATTATCTCTAGAGTCATCCATAGGGAAGACTTTCTTGATCCCTCCTCTTTCTCTCTTTCTGCCAAATCTGGAACAGATGGCCCTACTGGGTACTCATAGGACACTCTGTGCTTACATGCTCATGGAATCTATCACATTACATTTTTATTAGTATATATATTTGTCTATCCACCCTTGAAATTAAAAGATGCTTACTCTGGAAGAAAAGCTATGACCAACCTAGAGAGCATATTAAAAAGCAGAGACATTACTTTGCCGACAAAGGTCCATCTAGTCAAAGCTATGGTTTTTCCAGTAGTCATGTATGGATGTGAGAGTTGGATTATAAAGAAAGTTGAGCGCCTAAGAATTGATGCTTTTGAACCGTAGTGCTGGAGAAGACTCTTGAGGGTCCCTTGGACTGCAAGGAAATCAAACCAGTCAATCATAAAGGAAGTCAGTTCTGAACATTTTGGAAGGACTGATGCTGAAGCTGAAACTGCAATGCTTTGGCCACCTGATGCGAAGAATTGACTCATCTGAAAAGACCCTGAGGCTGAGAAAGATTGAAGGCAGGAGGAGAAGGGGACGACAGAGGATGAAATGGTTGGATGGCATCACCAGCTCAATGGACATGAGTTTGAGCAAGCTCTGGGAGTTAGTGATGGACAGGGAGGCTTGACATGCTGCAGCCCAGGGGGTTGCAAAGAGTCAGACACGACTGAGCGACTGAACTGACTGACTGATCACCCCCCTCCTAGTAGATGGGTATTGTACCACCAGGATACAGAACATTACTTGATATATATTAAGTTGCTGGATATATATTAGTTGGAAGGCTATTTTCAACTTCCATTCTTACTGGATACATAAAATTATTTGTTCATGTTTATCTTAATGTTTTTTCGAACAGCTGCCTTGGTCATCATTCATCAATCATAAAAAGCCAGAGACCTCTTCTCTAGCCTTGACAGAGTCACGCCATCAGGCCGAGACAGAGTACAAAGCTGAAACTCCACACTGCAGTAAATCCATCACTAACTGAAGGTGAGCAATTTCAACAAAGTGCTTAAAATCGACAATTGATGACAGTCAGTGTTTCCAGGCTACTAAATAACTCGATGGTAAACATTTGTGAGCAATGAATAAACATTTGTAAACTTATGTGAGCAGTGGTTACCAAGTATGGCTAAGAAGCAGGATATGGATTATATCTTCATATTTATTAAAATATATGGAATCAGATGTGACTTCTACTCTGCATTTTGTTTCCACTGCTCTGACAGTTCTTATAATACACTTGGGGAGGAGCTAAGAAAATTTAAACAGAGGCGGCTATAACCCTATAGGCCACAGATCCAAGAAAGTATACTTTATTTTTCTCCTTCAGGTACACTTACTCTTTGAGTGTATATTTTTTAAATTAAAGTCTATCATTAACTGATATGCTACCATCTTTATCAACAAAATCAGTGCTTATTTCAGTGAAATGACTACTAAATTTTTCTGATGACATGACCTTTGCTTTTCAGTCTACTACTCAATTTATGTGGCATCCCATTTAATGAATGATTTGCAGTGTTTTTTGCCCTCCAATTATGCCTTTCCTAAAATAGGTCTTGAAAAATAAAACCAAAACCCAACAGCAGACATGAACTTTACACATCAAGTGAAGAATTGTTCAAACAACAATATTAAGTATGATTTATTCCTGGGTGCTAAAAACTAATATAAGTTAAAGTTTGCTGAGTGATTCCCCAGCTGAGTTACATGCAAAGAAAAAAAAGATAATTAATCCAAAGAAGTATAATATAACACAGCTATAGATTATCCTTGTTTACGTAAGCACAAAGCCCATTTGATTATAAATCTGGAAGAACATGTCTGGAGATGACATTATATTAATAGAATGAAAAAAACAGAAAATCACCACCCTAGATACACAGCAAAAGTAGCATATAAGAGATCATTTATAAAGCTACCCAAATTATGAAGTCTATAGTTAATATTCCTATATCTGAAGCGCCCTTTAATCTGAGTATCATAAATGTAAGGGATACCAAGTGAACATGCAGATCCTTGAGTAACTAGGTAAAAAAAATTCACATACACACAAATAGAAAATATACAGAGTACCTGAAAATTATCCTTTTAAAATTTCTATTTTTATCACTATATGTATAAATTCTAAATGTGAATAATTAACTTTTCCCCATAAAAGTATGATGACAATTTTCCTTTATGAGAATAAAAATAAATGATAGTTGTCCTCAGCAAAGTTCAAGTATATGAAAAATTGTTTCTAATGCTTACACTGATGCTTCTTTAGTCTCCTAGATTTCAACTATTTAATTAGTATTCCATCAGTTATCTAATGCTAAGGAAAAGACAAAAGTAAACTCATGTTGCTTTGCTTAAATAGCAAAAATTTTAAAATAATACTTCTTCCCTTGGAGCAAAATATCATACCAGCTGAACTGCTTTCTCAGTAGGCCCAAAGTCTATTTCTTAAGAAAATGGCAATTATCCAAAAACTAGCGCTCAGTTCCTTCACAGGGCTTCTTAGAACAATTTCATTAAAGCCACTGAAAAGAACTACAGGATTTTCTGCAAAGTGATATTTTGATGAGCTGATTAATGATCTGATAATGTCTGACCATGATTTTCTACCAGTGGGGGACATATCTTAATTAACACAAGCTTTCTTAGCCTTTCACCCACTCTTTCTTTCTCTCATTCAATCAACAAAGGAATTCTGAGGAGATTAGGCTTGGATGACATGCTGCACACAGCTAAGGTAATTTGGATTCACTGGACAATCAATCGTGAGACAGTGTACATATTTACTCGTAAACAAAGACGAGAAAAAATAATCTTTCCAATTCTAATTTAAATTTTTTTGTACACTTACAGTGACTCAAATTCTTTATTTTCCTTCTGGTGGAAAATAAGCAATCTGCAATCCTCCCCAACGTGCAAAAAGGAACAAACGTTCCTTTTTGACAGCAAACTTTGACAAAAGTTTGCATGACAACAAAACAATATGAAAATATATCCTGGAATGAGAAAAAAAAAAAAAAAGTCTTCTCCCTACCACTGCAAAAAACAAAAAAAAAAGGAAAAAAAAAACAAAGGAAAAAACAGAGTCAGCTGGTAGCCTCCAGCTATCAGTTACATCCGAGTCAGCTTCAGGTGCCAAGGAAATGCTTTTTACAAAGCAGCTCAGAGCCGGGACTGAAGAAGGCAGGGTTGGCCGCGCCATACACAGCAACGCTGATGGGTTAACATTCGTGGCAGAGCTTCCCCCGACTCTGGCTGAGGCTTTGTAGAGACGACATGCTGATTCAGCTGCGTGCTCCACCCAATCCCACTGCCTTCTTCCTTTCACAGGTGTTGATCCCTACTAAGCATTTTGCTTCACAAATTACTTCTCCGAGTCCGTTTCTGGTGAAGCCAACCTCTCCAGGTGGGCTTGACAGTCTTCCGCTTTGGACACAGTGTTAGTTGCTCAGTTGTGGCTGACTCTATCCCACCAGGCTCCTCTGTCCATGGAATTCTCCAAGCAAGAGTACTGGAGTGGGTTGCCATTCCCTTCTCCGGGCTGTCTCCCTGACCCAAGGAGGGAACCAGCATCTCCTGCATTTCCTGCATTGCAGGTGGATTGCTTACTGCTGAGCCACCGAGGAAGTCCCTCGTACTTAGAGCCTCTGCCATGCTCTTGGCTACTACAGGGTGAGACGGATGTATGTACAGTTAAGTCAAAGTAAGTCATTTCTTTTCCAGAGGTGATGTAACTAATGTAACCTTCACTGCAATACAGGTGCTCACTGTTAAGAAGACATGCTGTCAGATAAGCCCTCAAACACACATATCCTGTGACAAGTAATACCATCTAATCTGCTGGTGGGAGAAATGAACAAGTGGCCTTTCAGGTCACATGGTGTACTAGCCAGTTGCACCATGCCCCACGCTGTAGTCCCTAAGATGCACATAACCATCGAGCGTTCATGTGCCAGTGGGCAATGCATAAAATTATAATTAGATTGATATGAAAAATGTATAGGAAATAGAGATTAAACACTCTAATACAGCCTGAAAACTTTTTTAAAAGATTTTTTTCATGTGGACCAGTTTTTAAGGCTTTATTGAAATTGTTACAATATTGCTTCTGTTTTATATTCGTCTTTTGGCCGTGAGGCATGTGCTAGGTCAGGTCAGCTCCCTGACCGGGGATTGAACCCACAACCCCTGCAGTGGAAGATGAAGTCTTAGCCACTGGATCACCAGGGAAGTCCCTGAACACGCATAGAGTGGTTTTGTCCTTTATCATGAAACGTAGCAACTCATTTCAACAGTAATAAGCTAAGAAAATATAATGATTAATTTAAAAGTAAATATTAAATTTGTCTTTTTCAAGAAAGTTGGTGATGAACATGTAACCAGAACAAAATGTTTATATTTTACCATCCATCCTGAAAACCACAATGATTTCACTGAACACATGAAAACACTCAAGTTTCTGGATGAATCAACATCTCATTCCAAAGTTATTTATTATTTTATGTCCAATGATAATAATTTAACACAGAAATATGTAGAAAGTACAGTAGGTGATCAATGTTAGGGAAAAAAAAGGACTTTACAATAACTGGGATCCAGGTGGTCTGCTCTTTGTGCATTGTGTCAAGCTATTCATCAACAGATAATGAGGCTGTTCTAATTTTATAGAATTGCTCAAAAACTCATCATGAGTACATGAGGTGAGTAGGACTGAGAAGGTGCATTCTGAGTGTCCCCAAACAGCGTAAGCTCTTTTACATTCCTTCCACTGTCTATCTCAACATTCTCTGCCTGAAGGCAAAGTTTATCTCCCAAGAGTCTCTAGCTTGCATTCTCCTGTTAGGAAGACTAGGTACTGGTTTCCTTTCCCCCATCCTCTCCTATCTTTCCTTTCTACACTCAACTTCCTGTTGTGTCTTCTTCCTCTTGCTTGTGTTTTAAAAATGAAACTCAATCCCTCCCCATGAAAATTCTTCTCTCTCACTTGTCTAGTCACTCACCCCCTTTCTCACTCACCCCCTTTACTACATCACAAAAATCCAGTAATAGTTCCCAAAGACATCCTTCTCTTGAGTAAGCTGGTCAAGTCCTTGTTCTGGTTAATGAGGTACGGACTTGGGGTGAGGTCTTCAAACACACACACTTTAACAATTTTTATGCAAATAGAAAAAGAATGCGGTCTACCTGTTAAAGAAGAAACAATGGCATGAATGAAGAGGTAAATTTAAGACTAACAATAAGACAGGAGAAATGTTCGTTTTTTTACCTGAAAGTACAAAACACCAAGAGCAAATTAAGAAAAAATAACACAAAAGAGGGGGAAAATATTGTTAAAATATGGACAAGAAGATTCTGACAGTGGCTAAGTATAGTTATTTAATTCATGCATTCTGAAATTAGCGTGGATTCAAAGACCCACTGGCCTATGATGACAGAGACTAAAGCCAAAACCCTATTAACTTCCTATAAGACCTTACTGGTTTACTGCAGTAAGTTTTTTGCTTCCTCAGAAAATGGGGTCACCTTAGAGTTAACGTTTAGTTCCCCCAAAGTTGAATATTTCTCTTTCACCCACGCACATTCACCTGTCAAATGGTTATGGAGTAAGAGGATCATTTTACAGTTTAATTTTTGACATGTAGAAGGCTGTCCTTTTCCTCAAAGGAACTTGACCATCACTTTATCAAGAGGTTCAGAATCTATGAAGCGACTGAGATCTAGGAAATGGATGAAGGGTTGTGACTCCCTCTGCAGATGACTCGGGTTATACCTTTGTTTGCAAATCCTTGAGTTTTCATTCGTACAAACCAAGTACAACTTTCTAGGCTGCCCATCTATTTGAGTCCTAAGAGAACCATGGTCAGTTAGTCAGCTCCATAGGTCTCACCAGGTGAGTCCATTCTGACCATGGTTCCAGACAAGCTGCCCATAATGGTAACCACACCCATCCTGACTCTATCAGTTAAGGGCTATCTCCTAACTCCTGCCTCTCTGGGACCTCACCATCTCCATCAAGTTCAAGAGCACACTTTAATGACAGCCTCTCCTGCTTGCCATTCTTGGCCTGCAAACTGTCACCACAGACACTATCAAGGGTCATAGAATGCCTATCATCAATGTATTTCTCAAAGCTGTAGTAAAATAATCCTTCATGGGAATGTCATTAAGGAGTTGATAGTCATCATATAATATGTTCCCTCCAGTTTTCCAGTCTCTCCAAGGTGTTGGATAACTTCATCTATAATATACTTAGGAAGTCTAGAAGTATATATACTGAAGAATCAAGGATAAATATTGCTAACGATTTGAGATGGAAGTCGAAAAAGGCATTAACTTTTAATTTATCTATATCTGGTTTGTATTTTAAAGAGAATTTATATCAGAATAATAATTTTTTTAAAAGATAGATGTGTATACTATCACATACACATACCTTCAAGGGTATTTGTCATTCACACTCCCTCCGTTACAACTTTTGTAACACTCTCCACCCCACTACCCGCTGAGGAAGACGTAACACTGATGCAGAAGCAGCACAGATGCATGCACACACACACACACACACATGCTTCTTAAAAGAGAAGATACAAGTTGATTTTCCCATAATATTTAAGATGGACTATATAAATACACAAGCAAAATTTGCACATCTAACCTTATTTTTAGAGCAAACATTTATGATCACGTAGTAAAAATCAGGCACCAAGTTAGATCCTCAATATACTAAAGGTCTAGTAAGGAAGATATATGCCTTATCAAAAGAGATGTACACTGCAAAGAAGTGAGTGACAAATGTGTACTCTAATGGTCTAGAAGAACAGAACCACCAACTTTGCCCAGATACCCTGGGAATAAAAAGCAAAAGAGGCAGGGAGGTTTTATAAAAAAGTGAAATAGGCCAGCAAGAAGTCCTTCTTATTTATATTAGATGAAGTGAATAATTTTGCTAGCATTTTTTTCTGTCTTACATATAATCAGTTACAGCATCCTTTATTCATTTATTCACTCACTCAACAAACTTCCATTAAGTACCTATTATTTGTCACACACACAGGAAAAAAAAAACAAATTCTACTTCTCAAGGGCAGCCTTGTTTTTTCACAAGGAAATGCCAGGACAACAAAAGAACTGCAAGGCAATTATAGCCACAATGGGGCTCAGGGCAGGCCAACCCAAAATGTGCCACTTAGGCATGTGGATTATTTCAAACCAGAACAATCAAGGATGAACAGACTCAGGAAGAGCTTTTTACCTCCCCCCTAACCACGTAAAAGAATTTAGATACGGGGCCTTACCAGGAAGAGAGGTATTACCAGAGATACACTCTTACATGTGACAATCATCTGCATGGCATGGAAATCATTTATTTACCAAACATTTGTTCTTCCCATCTTCCTATAAATTTTCTCCCTCCCCTTTAAAGACGCTACACTTCCTTTAGTTCAGCATGGAATTTAAGCCTCAATTCCTGACTGCCAGGAACTGAGCTTCATTCTTTCTTTCATACATATGAAATAAAAAAAATTCTTTTCTCATTAATCTGGCTTAGGTTAATTTAAATATTCGGCCAGCCAAAGAATCTCTAAGGGAGTAAGAAAAAGTTTTCCTCTCCCTATCTACTTGAAAAAGAATTTAGAATATAATTACAAAATTCCTTAGAGAGGGTAAGAAAAAAGCTGTTCTCCTAGGGATTCAAAGAAATTAATGGTTTGTTAAAATCTGGTGTTTTATTTTCTTAGGAAAACAAATATGCACACTAATCTTAGAAGAAACAAATTACTTCAAAAATGAGAATTAAAGGGCAAATTCAGAAGTACATCCAAACTAACTAGAAAGATACAGAGTATACATTTTCCTTTTTTGAAAAGTTTAAATCAAGTGAATGTTCTTTATTACCATAGTAACTCAGAATTGAATAACAATAGTTGCTATTTAAAATATTGCTCTCAAAGCAACATCAAAGGCATCAAATTAATACTATTTTAGATAAATCAGAAAGTCTACTTGCAGAGCAAGAATATTTTTCAATTAAAGATATAGACGAATCTTCTATTGATAAAAGACTCAAATTGAAATGGACTGCAATTCTAGAAGTAAAAAATAATTAGCTGCATGCTCTGGTTATATAAAACTACCTTCTTCACAAATATTAAGGCCAATGTCAAAGGAACACACAAAAAAACAGAATCTATACTTGTGTTACTCAAGGAGGGAAAAAAGCAAGTCTGCACTTGTAACCTTAGAAGATAAGAACATAGGGCACAGTACATACAACCAGAGCTAATAAACAAATAAATACCCTAATAGGAGCTATAAAGAAAACAAACACGAAACTCCCATACTTGGCATTTATTCTCCACAATATTCCCTGGGAGATTTTTCTCAACTATATCTCAGTGACTCTGTTATCATTTTTACTCAATGTAGAATTTTATCTGCATTTTAGGATATATTTCTCTGCAAAGAATTATACAGCTTTACATCAGCAATGAGCTGGGAAATGAGAAAATTATATCAATGCAACACGTTCAAGGTGAGCAACCTAAAAACCAGACTGGTGACTAGCTGGTCCAGGGCCAAATGACTAGCAAAAGGCAAAGAGATTTATTTTATTATTATTTTTTTAAACTTTTTATTTTGTATTGGAGTATAGCCTACTAACAAACAATGTTGTGATAGCTTCAGGTGAACAATGAAGGGACTCAGCCATACATACACGTGTATCCATTCTCCCCTAAACTCCAGGCTGTCACATAAAATTGAGCAGAGTTACATATGCTATACAGTAGGTCCTTGTTGGTTATCCCTTTTAAAGCAGTGTGTTCGTGTCCATTTCTTCCCTCCATCCAAAAGAAGCAACTCTTTAGCAAATTGACAAGTGAGGAGTATCCTCCAAGGAGAAAATGAAGAGGGTCATGTAACATATGCAAAGAGCAGAGTATATTCTAGCAATTTCCAGCCAGCAAGAATTTCAATGTTCATTTAAAGCAAATAATTAATTCTTAAGTTAAAAAAATTTTCTTTTACTTAATGTTTTCTTATTTCTCTATTTCTGGCTTTTAAGAACCTAATTATTTATGTGTTTATTCCATTTTAGGAAGTTCTTAAATTGTTTGATCCTAAAAGAATAAATGAAATGAACTTGGCTTAATAAGGTGTTCTTGTAACTACTTGTGTCTCAGTGACATTCTTTTTCTCTTGCTTTGAATTTATTAGCTTAGAAATTATGGCTGTAGATTCATAAGGAGATTGAAAGATAGAATAGACAAAGAGTATGTAGGTCAAATTATCTGAATGTTTCATGTTGTTAGTAATGCTTCAAAATGTGATCAAGAGCACTGTGCACATCAGTTGGTCTTAGCATTGGAAAAGCCTTCAGCTGTATACCCTGAGACTTCAGATAAAGTGGGTTAATAGTAGAAAGGAACCAGAGAGTTAGACTAAATAGATATGTTGTAAGAGAGCCATAATAATCTTATTTAAATATTTTCCACATTAAGATAAGGCATATAGTACTGCTGTGTTACTAAGGCAAAGAGATTTAAAAAACAGAAACAAACAACAAAAAAAAAACAGAAACAGAAGCAAACCTTAAAAACTCACAGTCAAGTGTTCTTTCTACCATATGCCTCTGCCTCATTCTCCACAGAGAAAATACTGCATTCCCTTTCTGCCCCCACCTCCCCCATTTTCTTCTTGCCTGAGGATTACATAAGAGAAAAACGCAGCAGGGTCATATATACAATCTGTGTGTCTACACATCTGGTACTTTCAGCACTGTAGTCTGAAGGTAGGCAATGCAAAAACAAAGAAAAACTATTTAATGGACACCTTTATTTTCAGAGCAAGCCCAGTAATAAAAGTCTATTCCTTTTTAACGTTCATTATTCTAGCTCCCATTTGTTAAACATACTATTTAAAAAAAAAATCAAAAGCAGCCTTTGAAAGAACTGCAAACAGACTTGCTGGCCTCTAAACACATCAATGAAGCCACGTCTATTACTGGCCTTCTTACAGAATGTGTATTCTCTTCTATTGCCACTGAGGCTAAACTACAAAAATTGACAGGGTGGGGAAAAAAAAGAATGGAGGTTCAAGGAAAGTGAAAGCAAGTAACAGAGGCATTTTTAGATGCACACATTATTGCTACTAAGCTTTCCACAATCTTCCTCTCAAGAAAAATGTTTTCTTTTCATTTGTCACAGCAAATGCACTTTTTTGACAATGTTGGCATTCAACAAAAGAAACACCTCAAAGTGATCAAGGCTCAGCTTGATACTAATTCAGTCCTTGCTTTCTGGGTGCATATTCAAAAAAGAATAGGCAATTTTACCCAAGATCCAAAGAAACTGGAGGGTTCTTTTTTATGAAGTCCTACCCTAAAACCTGGGGCACACAAAATTAATGGTGTGAAATATATGGGCCTTTGAAACCTATCAAAACCAACTGTTCTTAAACACAGGATCTCCCGGTCAAAGACCAAGCCTATGAAATGATAGATTAGTGAAGAGCAACAAGCAATTATATAAATTCACTTCCTTCATTAGGCTCTTTCCTTGGACAAATTTGGGATTCCCCCATCTCCCTGTTTTTTGTTTTTTTTGTTTTTCTCCTGCATTCCCGATCCCAGCACTTCTCCTTCCTTTAACCAAACCTTGACCAAGATTTCAGGGCCAATTTGGATTCCTATCCCTTGAAGAGGCCTTCACAAAATATGCCTACCAGTAAAAACTTTGTTTTTATTTTTATTTTGTGCATAATAAGGTTAGGTACTGAAGCAGGCAGGCTAGAGTACATGGGGTCGCAAAGAGTCGGACATGACTGAGCGATTGGGCACACGTGCACTTAACATATCTGGAGATAATTTTTGGTCATCGGAGAAAAAGATTTAATTATTTAAGATGCTTTAATTATTTACAAACTAACACTTCACATTGATTTATGGAGCTTCTTTTATCATGTGATATGTATTTCCACGGATTAAATTCTGTTCTAAATTATTTTCCTTTTTTAATATATTTCTTGTCTTTTTTGCTCTAGTGGCACAGTGCTTAAACTAACTGAACTATATTGGAGACAGTGTAGTAAATTATAAAAAGCACGTTCTTTAGCATAATATGAGCCTGAGTTAAAATCTCAGCTCATCCACTTAACAGCTTCAAGTTCCTAGACATATGGGGCTTCCCTGGTGGCTCAGATGGTAAAAAACCTACCTGCAAGGCAGGAGACCCGGGTTCGATCTCTTTGCCAGGAAGATCCCCTGAAGTAAGAAATGGCAACCCCCTTCAGTCTTCTTGCCAGGAGAATTATATGGACAGAGGAGAGTGGCGGGCTATAGTCCATGGGATCGTAAAGAGTCAGACACTACTGAGCGACTAACACTTTTTTCCTAGGCATATGATTTTGCTTTGTAAATTCTTGGCTTGTTTCTAAAATCAATTTCACTTTATAACATGTTTTAATAGAGCCAGTTCTATGCTGCTACTCAAATTTTTCTAGACTTTCTTGTTACTCATTTTTTATTGTTTTTGTGGGTTTTCTTCAAATAATTAATATTATTTTTTATCTTGAGTTCTCATTTTAACTGAAATTATATTAAGGTTGTAAATTATTTGGGGAAGAATTAAGAGTTTTAAATATCTTACCTTTATATCTAGAGAAACTGCATGCCCCTTTCAACTATTTTATTCTTCTAAAAGTCTTTAATTTTCTTTATGTCACTTGATTCTCAATTCTCATTTAAGTTATATCAGTTTTTTTTCCTCTTGATTTCCTTTTAATATGAAAAAACAGTGAACACAAAATGGCTGCCTTCAGAAGACTCAGGAAATTTTTTTATTGGAAGTTTACATAATAAAGACCAACTCCTCTAGCTACATAAACAATTAATACAATATGTAATAAATACAATTAAGGACTTTTTAAAGGATGACTGAAAACTGTTGCCTCTGTTTCTGCCCTGTGGAAGAAGCAAGAATAGGAGTATCTATTCATATAAAGGGATTCCTAGGCCTAAAAAAGGAAACAGATACATTATGATTTCCTTTCAGTTTGCTTCTTAACCCTGGTTGTCTTTTTTACTGTGCTCTCTGCCAACTCTGAAAGTCTATAAGGTTGAGTACTACATCTCAACCAGCAAAGACACAATATACCAAACCACCACGGAAAAGTCCACCATTCCAGCAGCAGCAAAAGCTTCTCACTGTCATTGTGCAAGTCCAATGTCAGACAAATACATCACAAATGAGGGAAAGGAGCTGGGGGGAGAAAGGATGACAGATCAGTTGACGATTCCTGAAGGACAATCTTAAAATGTATTTTCTTATTTGCTCCAGTCAGCGGCATAACTCTCTGCTAGGTAATGTCTAGGACATACACACTTTTCTGCATGGACCTTCTAGCCTTTCCCTTCCTTCTAATTATTTGGTAGCTCCATCTCAAGACATTTTACTAGTTTCTTAATAGAGTGCCAACAAAAAATAAGATCGCCTTCTCTTTTTCAGTACTCTGTGACAGATCCTATCTTAACTCTTCTTCCCTAACTCTATTACCTACTCAAACTATATTTCTTGGTGTTCCTTAGCATTCCATGTCCATAATTTGTCACCCCCAAATTGTCTCAAAATCTCATTTCATGGAAGTATTTAGTTTTTCCATTCTATTTATATTTGTTTATGAAATCCTGAACCTTCCTCCCTTTGTTAAAGTTCAAAAATCATAATAAGAGCAATAGTATTTTTACCAGACTCTATTCCCAAAGTTCCCTGACTCAATTGCCTTTGAATCACTGGAAGATAAGTATCTTCTTTTGGCATTAACGTACTTAATGTCTTAGGTGTGTTCATTTGGATGACTTAAAGAACACTGTCTGCATGATTATAATCCATTAAGTTACAATTTTGCTTTAAAAATTACAGTTTTACAAATAGGAAACAGGAACCATATTCATTTAGCGTCCTTTATAAAGTGCTTAACAATTACATCAAACAAATGAGTACTTAAAAATGTTCCTCATGATAATGAAAATGTAACAAAATTTTTGTCTTTTTGGCTTTTAAATTATTTAGTCCGTTACCACCAGACTAGCTTGGCAAAATGACATATTCTTTCTTGACCACCCAGGACATTATTGTCATATTTTTGACATTGCTTAAGAAATTATGTTACCAAGAAAATTTCTTATTATTCTTTTCTTTGGCTGCGCTGTATAGCATGCAGGATCTTAATTCCCTGAACTGGGATCCAACTGTGCCCCCTTAGTGGAGCAGAGTCTTAAACACTGGGCTCTGGGGAAGCCCATCACTATTCTTATTTTCCTTAATACTATATAGTAAAATCAAGCAGAAAATAGTAGATAAAAGAGAAGCCAAACTTAGGAACCGAACAGTTCATAATAAAAACATAACAATCCATGCAAACAAACCACTTTGCTATAATAATTCTACTTCCAGGTCCAGAAATTGAATAATTTGCTTATTTTCAAAAATAAAAAGTAATATTTTTATTGGATTAAAGAGGGAAAAATTTTGTATTTTTCCCTATCTTTGGAGTTATAAAATAACTGAACTAGAATGGAACTTAATGAGTAGTGAATTCCAGTCATTTACTAAGCAATCTCTATATTTTCTGTGGCATTATAAGAGAGCTGTCATCTACTAAAAAATGACAGCATAGATTTCATGTTCATAAACTGAGAAACCAAGGGGAAAACAATTTATCCTCTCTCCTGAGCACAGATGGGCATTTAAATGGTAATACAAATTTCTCATTTCCCTGACAGAAAAACTTCCTTGAATTCTCAGACTATGAAATATGGGATTTAAGTGCAGCTCATATTTATTGAATGATTTACTATATTATGATGGCAAATGAGTTATGTTAAATTACATCATATTAACTAATTGTCCTCAGTGATTTCTACATAGATTCACATGAGGCTAGAGTTATAATGTGTTTCATAATACAAATAATACATACCTCAAGACAGATATTTACCCAGACAGATAGATATAGAAGTAATTGCCAATGCATTTGCTACTTATCACCCACCACTAATAAAAGGCCAGACCAATATAAATTCAATCCCTCTCAGAGTTCTGGGGCAATTTAGAAATAGGAAGAATTCAGAAATAGGCCCATTTGCTATGTGCTTCTCTTTGAACACAGATTCTCTCTACTTACTGGCCTCCACTTTACTCAGTAATTCACAGCAATTTCTACCATCCCCAAACTTCTCTGCATTTTCTCCCAAAGATGATTTTTATAAGGTTAGCAATAATGCCTTCCTACAGCTACTGTTCAGTCCGACTTCTTTGGTCACAAAACAGCATTCTTATCTCCTCGTTTTGCTTGACGGGCTTCCCAGGTTCTTTACTTCCCAGCAGTAAAGAACCTGCCCACCAACACAGGAGGAAAAAGAAACATGAGTTTGATCCCTGGATCAGGAAGATGCCCTGAGGGAGGGCATGGGAACCCACTCCAGTATTCTTGCCTGGAGAATCTCACGGACAGAGGAGCCTGGTGGGCTTCAGACCACAGAGTCACAAAGAACAGGCCAAGCTGAGGTGACTTACCATGTACGCACAGCTTGCTTGACACCATGACAGATCTTGGTATCTTCGTTTCTAACCTAGTCTTTCTCCTTTCCAATCTGTATAATACCAGTAGGGTGACACATACAAGTACAAATCTGATTTCCATTCCTGTTTTAAACCCTTCGGTTTTTCCCCAACATCTTTAGAAAAAAAGGCCACACTTTTTAGTAATTTCTACAAGCTCCTCCATGACATGACCTCTGGATGCCATCCCAGTCTGCTTTCCAATGGCATGATACTGTCCTGGATTTCCATGATAATTCACCCTTCTGAGCTGTCATTCAAGCTGTTTCTCCCCCTGGAACAATCTCTCACTCTCAGACAAGTCCTGTTTTTTTTCCATTACACTCATTTTGGTGCCAAAAGCCTCCCAAATCTCCCTCCCAAGGCACCTTATTGTTGTTATTTGGTTGCTAAGTTGTGTCCAACTCTTGGAGACCCCATGAACTGCAGCACACCAAACTTCTTGTCCTTTACTATCTCCATTGCTCGCACTCACGTCCATGGAGTCAGTGATGCCATCTCATCCTCTGCCGCCTTCATCTGGGTGGCCACAGTATTACCTTTACATCTCTGACCACTGCCCCACCGCTGGTGATTTTTCAGGAAGCAGAGGATACACCTTCCTGCTTGCTTACCTGATCTCCCCTCCCTTCCTCCTCCCTCCCTTCCTCCCTCTTCCTTCCTTCCTTCCTCCTTCTCTCTCCTTCCTTTCCTTCCACCTTCCCTTCCTCTCATCCCTTATCAAATATTCACATTTATTTAAAACAACCATTTTAATGGGTCCTTGAGTACAACGGTGAGCAAAAAGAGACACAGGTCCCTACTATGATAATGATTTCAGTATACTGGAGAAAACTTGTTCTACCAATGATCACACTTTGAATATACAGTTACCAGTGGAGATAAGCACTCTCAAGAAAAGAAATATAGTTGACAGCAGCATATAAGAAACAACAAACCAAGACGTCTAGAAGGCTTCGTAGAAGAAGTGGCTCCTGAGCTATGATTTAAAGATACTAGGTGCCTACGTGGGTAGGGGTGGGAGAGGGTGGTGGAGACTACTGTGGCCATATGGATCAGAATTACGTAAAGGGGGGAGGCAGCAAGGGAAGCAAGAGGGACAGAAAAGCCAAGGGTACTGTTGTGCAAAGAAGAAAAAATCTCAATCAAGATGAAAGGTAGGTCAGGGACTGTGCAAGGAGGCCTTTCCAGGCCATTGGAAGGATTTTTTTTTTTTTTTTTTTGCTTTATCCTAGGAGCAAGGGAAGCTATTAATGTGTTTAAAGTAAAAGCAGGGATTTAATTGGATTCATGCTTTGAAGTTTCTCTGGTTACAGTGCAGAGACTGGATTGGAGGTGACAGCTATAGTGAATTTAATCAGGAATGGACCAATGCCGGTGAAATCTAACTCCCCACCTGCTCAATAGCTAATCTGAAGAACTGGACCATGCCTGGAAAAAACTCACAATTATTCTGACTTGTCTCACTTTAAATTTTGAACCACATATCTCAGTAGGCTGCTCAGAAGGACCATCATGCTTCACTCATTGATTTACTACTTCAAATGACACATTACACTTTCTTCCTTCTCCACAAAATTCAAAATTCAAAAAATTCCCCATTCTCAGAAACAACCTTACTATTTATTTCACCAAGAACACGGAAGGAATCAGAAGAGAAATCCCATTCCACTCACTTCAATCAGAAGAGATGCTCTATAACCATCTTCTCTGTCTTCCTGTAAAGCATGAACTTGCCCAGCTGCCTTGTCAGAGATCAGCTCTTCACTTGTACATTGGAATCCAGTTCTCCTAGAATCCATTAGGAGACCCTTATGGACTTTGCTCCTGTAATTATACCCTCTAACTCTCCAGCACTATCATTATTTACATCTCTCAGTTCAGTTCAGTTCAGTCAGTTAGTTGAGCCCAACTCTGCAACCCCAAGGAACATGCCAGGCTTCTCTGTCCATCACCAACTCCCAGAGCTTGTTCAAACTCATGTCCATTGAGTTGATGATGCCATCCAATCATCTCATCCTCTGTCGTCCCCTTCTCCTCCTGCCTTCATTCTTTCCCAGTGTCAGGGTCTTTTCTAATGAGTCAGGCCTTCGCATCAGGTGGCCAAAGTATTGGAGCTTCAGCATCAGTCCTTCCAAAGAATATTCAGGGCTGATTTCCTTTAGGATTGACTGGTTTGATCTCCTGGCAGTCCAAGGGACTCTCAAGAGTCTTCTCCAACACCACAGTTAAAAAGCATCAATCAGGAAGTTTCCACAAGACTCTTATCCTTATATTGCCATCTCTACTTCAATCTTATTTTTCAAATTGTCCTCAGGCATATATAAATATAATTGTTCACATTCAGTATATGTACATATATATAAAAATATATAAATTGGGCTTCCCAGGTGGTGCTAGTGGTAAAAGAAACTGCCTTTCAATGCAGGATACATAAGAGATGTGGGTTTGATTCCTGGGTCAGGAAGATCCCTTGGAGAGGAAATGGCAACCCATTGCAGTATTCTTGTCTGGGCAATCCCATGGACAGAGGAGACTGGCGGGCTACAACCGTATAGGGTCACAAAGAGTCGGACACAACTGAAAAGACTTAGCATGCATATATATAAACAGATAAAAATGCATACATTTATTTTCTACTCACTCTAAACTTATATCTGCCTTCTCCCTATGTCTTCCTCCCATTCAACTACTGCCCTATTTCTTTACTTCATTTTACATCCAAACTCCTTAGAATTTGTCCAGGGATATGCTGACAAATATTTAATAGCCAGGTCTTAAAAATTCTTCTAACCCTACTTTACGGTGTTTGTCAATTTCTATGGAATGAAGAGTCACATTGTGGATGACTTAAAGCTATGAAACTTGACTTCACGGAATGCAGAGCTGGAAAAGAAGCACCCAATAACCCAGTAAGCTCATAGGAGCTGACTCCAACACACCAGATCTGTCTCTATTTACCATCTCCAGTTCTTCTCTTACTGTTATTGTCTTTTGTTCCCAGAACTCCATTAAATCACGATTCCTAAGGTCCTTACTTCGGCCCTCATTTTACTCCACTTTTCAGCAGCATTTGTCCCAACACCGTCCCGTGGTGCCCAGGACTCAGACTTGCCTCAGGTTCCTCTTTTTCTTCAGTGACCACTCTTTCTTAATCACCTATGCTGAGCTCAATGTGTTGATATGTCTCAGGGCTTAGTTAGATTTCTTCTCTGTCTATACACATTTCTTAAACTAGTTGCTCTTGATCAAGAATACCACTCTTACAGGCAGTTTTGAGACCTCATGGAGGCAACTTGGCTTTCACAGTTATGATATATTACTGACATTTACAGAGTAGAGATCAGAAACAGCAAACATCTTATAATTTGTGGAGAATACTGTGCAAAAAGAAACTGTCAACCCCACATACGCTTTTCAAATGACTTTCTGGACTTTCTTGTAAATGAAAAACTCGTTTATAATTATAAAGACTTTGCGTGATTTAAATATACACTGGAATTTCTAGCACTGTAACCACACTGAAAAATAAGTAATATTGTACCCAATTGTGCTTAGAACTTAACCAAAATATGTTTACCATTTTGAAAGCACACCACATAAAGAAGCTGGGCCTCAACAGTATTTGGCATTGGGAGCCTGCATTTGGAACTGTCTTATTCATACTCATTTTGTATGTGGCTATAAATCACCTATTTCATTTTGACTTCCAGTGTAGTCATGCCTAAAAATTTAAATACTGAATGTAAATCATTTACTATAAGTTATTTACACAGCTCCTTTATACTGTTAGAACATTTTATTGATTTTTTATAAATCATTTGTGTATATAATATCTGTACATTTAATTTTAAGAATGTAAAGAAGCATATAAAATGTTACAAAACACGATGCTGGATCGTACATAATTGAGAATTACTGCCCTAGGTGATCCTGACCAGAGTCAAGGATTTAAATCCATGAAGGTACTAATGGTTCCCAAGTTTAGATCGCTCACTTAGAGCTCTCAAATTTAAGATGTATGAAACTGAACTCTCAATGTCCACTCTTATCCTCCTAATACGCCACAGTGTTCTTTATCTTAACAAGCAGCAACACAGTCCACTTAAGGAAACTGAAAACCTTGACGTTATATACAATTCATAGCTTTTTTATAACCCACCCCCAAAGGATCCACAAAATTTGAAAGATACATCTTCAAGATCCATCCACTTCTCAAGCTCCAGTCTCTATCACCCTGTGCGTAACTAGCATTTCTTCTCGTTTAGAAGTCAGCAAGAGCTTCTCTCTTATCTCCTGACTTCCACTCATGCCCACCCCATCATATTCTTTTTCACCACTTTATTTTTTATTTATTTATTTATTTTTTTTAGCCTGAATTTCAGCCAGTTTATTTGTGCAGGTATAGGCATGATCTAAGAAAAAGTGATTCCACATATAATTAAGTGGATGAGGGCTGCTTAATATATATATATATTTTTTTATTTTTTATTTTTTATTTTTTTTATTAGTTGGAGCTAAAGACTCTACCAGAAACTAGAGCTAATCAATGAATATAGTAAAGTTGCAGGATATAAAATTAACACACAGAAATCCCTTGCATTCCTATATACTAACAATGAAAAAACAGAAAGAGAAATTAAGGAAACAATACCATTCACCATTGCAACAAAAAGAATAAAATACTTAGGAGTATATCTACCTAAAGAAACAAAAGACCTATACATAGAAAACTATAAAACACTGATGAAAGAAATCAAAGAGGACACAAACAGATGGAGAAACATACCGTGTTCATGGATTGGAAGAATCAATATTGTTAAAATGGCTATTCTACCCAAAGCAATCTATAGATTCAATGCAATCCCTATCAAGCTACCAACGGTATTTTTCACAGAACTAGAACAAATAATTTCACAGTTTGTATGGAAATTTCACCACTTTAAAATATGAGTCATACCCTAATCAGAATCCTCCAATGAGTCTCCATAACATTTATAATAAAAACCGAAGCCTGCAAATGCCTATCATATCCAGTTTTGGGGCACTTCTTAGACTTTATTCCCTAAAACATTTCCACTTAGTTCCAGCAACACTGCACTTCTCACCAGTCCTTGGACACGAACGTTTGAGTGCTTAAAGCCGTTCTCACTCCCTCTCCTCTCTCCCATATATCTGTCTCTCCCCTCAGTGATTCAGGGCTCTGTTCAGAGAGGATCTGCTGACCTCCTGTAATAGTCTGGGTCCAGCCCAATCCAGGAACGGTTCTGTATCATTTAAATGGAAGGAATCTGAGAGAGGGAACGAGTGACTCAGATGAGTAAGAACTGGGAAGCTGTATTAAAGCAAGGGGAAAAATCCAAAGGGTAACAGGAAGCTATTACCATCCGTATATGAGCTGGTGGGACACGGTGGATAGGTGAGGCTACCAGAGACCATAAACCAGGGCCATGTGGCAGGAGACAGAATCTCCACTGAGGCATCTCAAAATGATGTTATACTTCCTCCTCCGTCAAAAAAGTTTGACCTGTTTTTTTTCAACCTGTTTTCTACAATGCTCAGAGGTATCACCATTTGCTTCTTCCTCCCTAAACTAACAACAAAAAATTTTGGCTTGCCAAACACTAGGTAAAGTGACTAGAACAAAATAATCATTCAGATGTAGGCTTCAAAATCATGCTTTTAATTTAATCAGATTAAAATCCAAGTCCTTCTGTAGCCCATAGAGTCTGACCACCCCCACTATCCTCTCTGATCTCACTTCCCACCACCATCATTCACTGACTGTATTCCAGTCCCACTGGGATCCCTGCCTTCCCTGAATATCCAAAGTTACCCCCACCTCAGGGACTTTGCACTTACTGTTTCCTTTGCCTAAAGGTACTTTTCCCTGAAATCCACCTGATGTATTTCCATCTACTTACCTGTCTATTCAGAAAGTCTGTATCTAAAAGAGTACTACCCCTATCTAAAATAGCACTACCACCCTTCACCATTCTTACACCCTTACCTTTATTTTTCTCATAGCACTTATCATTATCTAACACACTACATATTGATTTGCTGTCTTGTTTCTGGGAGGTCTCTGTTGACTAGAACACAGTCTCAATGAGAGCAGGGACCTTGTCTATTTCGGTCAATGTTGTATCTATAGAACCTAGTGCAGCGTCTGGCATAAAGTAAATGTTTAATAAATACTTATTAGCTAAGATTTACAAATAGTTTAAATGCTGTCTTCCACAAATGACTAACCATTATAATTTGCTAGTCGTAGAAACAACAAAAGCATATTTCTAGTCACTATAGATAGCTTTTTTTGGCATATCCTTCAACAGGAGTACTTTTATTGTTTTGCATTTTGCAGCAACCAAAGCTATTCATAGATATATTTAGGGTAGGGTAGATGTCATAATTTTTCCAGAACATGTCATTATAAAACACTATAAAACATTATTATAATTTAGAGTAGTCATAATCTGTCAAGAGGCTCCCCCAAATGAAAAAAAATACTTAGAATATATTACACATATTCTGTTTTAATCTTTTCAAAAGCAATGATCTAGATGAAGAAGTATAAAACATGCCTGGCTAATATGAGTGGAAGAAAACAGAGACAGACAGTTACCACCTCTTTCTTGGACCAGTCTCTAACGAGACCGCTATCTACTTACAGTAGCGTAAGTGTCAATGTGTCATGTGAACAAGGCAAATCCAAAATGTTACATGGCCCTGTTTTCCCGCTTTCAATTCTCAGGTTAATCATATCTTTAGATCACAGCAAGATTTACAAATAGACAGGATGGGAATTGATAACCAAGATTCAAGGAAAAACCATTATGTGATACACACAACTGGCCTTATGTTGAATGTCCATCCAATTATCATCAATCCATTAATTACTTAATGGAACAATGACAAGATTTTCAGATTAATTACATATTGATATTAGGTATATAATGTTTTATAGTAAAAGTCAAATCTCTCTAGAGTAACCTGCTACTTAAACCATTAAAATAACCAATGGTGAGGTATTATCCAGTAGTAATGATACCTAACGAAGAAAGTAAAAAGATATTTGGGACTATGAGAATGATAATCATGGCAACTGGCAATCAAAATGTAACCATACATTTGAAATTGGAAAGCAGGACTGATTCTAGAAAAACAGCAGGTATTAATTCAGTTCAAAGAGAAATCTCCTCAGATAATTCACTCCACCCCTCTATCATCATCATTGCAAGGAAAAACCTGAATTGCAGAATTAAAGAGGTTTGAAGAGTCTTCTACATGTGATGAGTCTCTCACGTACTTAGGAGATGCAACCAGCGTGCACGCTCAGTCGCTTCAGTCCTGTCTGACTCTTTGCGATCCCACGGACTGTAGCCCACCAGGCTCCTCTGTCCATGGATTCTCCAGGCAAGAATACTGCAGTGGGTTGCCATGCCCTCCTCCACAGGATCTTCCCAACCCAGGGACTGACCCTGCCTCTCTGTGTCTCCTGCACTGCAGGCAGATTCTTTACCACCCAGCTACTGGGGAAGCCCCAAAGGCTGGACAACAAAACGGAAACTTTGCTGCCTCTTTGCCCTGTGCCATATAGCTGCTTCATTTACTTCTTGGGTTCTCTCACAGCTGGGCATAGCAGATTAGACTCAGATTAGACCCATGAGGTGGTACCAAACCTGTCCTTTAGAGATGCCTAGGCGGGACATATAGGACTTCCCTGATAGTTCAGTTGGTAAAGAATCCACCTGCAATGCAGGAGACCCTGGTTCGATTCCTGGGTCGGGAAGATGTGCTGGAGAAGAGACAGGTTACCCAGTCCAGTATTCTTGGGCTTCCCTTGAGGCTCAGCAGGCAGAACATATTTCAGGGAAGAACTAGTCACAGTAAAACATTTCTCAGTCAGTTTAAAAAGTAAACCTCTGTTATTCAACTTCTTAAGCATCTCTTTGGTATATTTGCTATACCTACTGCTTTTAATATGGAGTAATACATAATAATCAATTCTTTTAGAATAAAAATCAATAATCCTTGATTTCAGCAATGCTATTTCCATTTTTCCTTCCATAATTATTTATATAAGACAGCTAAAACATTTTCTGAACTAAAGTGGCAGTGGCAGAATTATTTAGTGGTTCTCTGCATGAATGCCTGACATTTTCCCCCAAACCAACAAATATTTAAAGTCAACAACCAATAAAGTCTGTTAATTGAAAAGCATTTAACTGGAACTGAACTCTCTGAAGAGAATGAGCATGTTTCCCCCTCCATGGCACTGTACATTGAAAAAGAGGATAAAATTAAAACTATTAAGAACTCCTAATTGAAAAAATTAAAATAAATGATGAGATAATGACAATAGAAAATAACTTTATGAAGAAACTCAGTAATAATAGCTAGTAATAAGCCATGATAAACTTCCTCTTACCCTGATGAATTAAATTATGACTTCATTGTGCTTGTTTCCCCTCAGATATAGAATTCTATCGGTTATCATTCATTGCAAAAGTTAATTCTTACTATATTGGGATTCTTACCAGAAAAGAACTTCACTCATTTTTTATTTGTCAAACAGTGCAAAAAAACCTCTTTACTTATATCAACTAGTTCTGGGATTATGGGAATTACTATTTCTATACAATATCACTATCCTTCTCACAATGAACTACCATACTCTCTTTCGAAAGCTATCAAATAAATAATATGAACTGAAGCTTGATTTTTTTTCATTGATTCCAAATAGGTCATCACTGCTCAAATATCTTTGGATTAGTTTCGTCGTCTGCCCATTAAATTCTATGTTGCATATTTTCCCCATTCTCTTCTCATCTCCAAGTTGAGTGCTCTTTCTATAGACAAAGAATTTTATACACACTATTATTTTTAAGTGTATCACACAAACTTTTTCAACTTACTTTTCTAAAATATCCCTTCCTTGATACAAAACATCTTGTCTTTTCCTGATTTTTACAATAACTAGTCCCCCTTTATAATACTAATTTCTTAAACTGCGCTTGCAAATACATCCTCAGTTTCCAGCCTCACTCCTCCACTGATTCCTTCTCCTCTACCTTCCAGGACCAATAAGTCTTCCCTTGATCCTAACCCTGTCCACTAGCAAGTCATCAGCCCCACTTTCCCTATGATGCTTCCAATCCTTCAAATGTTTCCTAACACCTCTAAGCTGTTCTAACACCTTGTCAAGGCATTCAAGATCTGCATCAGGTTGACTCTAAATGGTTTTACCATACTACTCCCCAAAACATTATTTTTACTTCTGATAGCCTTATTTAAGAAACTTACCTTTCTTGAATAAGGGCAAATTTACCTTGCCTGATTTTTGACAGTGCTATGGGTCACCTTCTTTCTTCACCTGCCTGATTTTCAAGTTGGGCTTACACTCTATCTTCACTGTGAAGCTTCTCTTATGGCCCTAGATCACACAGACTCTGCCTTTTTCTGATTCCCTATAGTTTTCACAAACCAACTCCTAGTTCAGGACTCAATTAAAAAATTACTCTTCATTTACACTGGCATCCTCTCCTTTGAGAAACCAAAATAAACGATCAGCCAACAAGTTACCATTTACTGATCACTCACTTTTCAGTCACTCTGTTGGGCCAAGGGAATATAAGAATGAATAATATTTCTTTTATTTACTCACAGCTGTTAATACAACGCACCTCTCAGATAATAAAAATAAATCAATAGAAGAGCAAATTATCACCAACAGATTGACTATTATAAATGACCACCATTCCAAAGACACTGTAGAGTTGTTATATATATATATATATATATATATATACATACACACACACACACACACACAGATAGTACCATGCAAAAGGTCATCCAGGAACCAGATGTGTGTGATTGCAAATTAAAAGATGCTTGCTCCTTGGAAGAAAAGTTATTACCAACCTAGAGAGCATATTAAAAAGCAGAGACATTACTTTGCTGACAAAGGTCCATCTAGTCAAAGCTATGGTTTTTCCAGTAGTCATGTGTGGATGTGAGTTGGACTATAAATAAAGCTGAGCGCTGAAGAATTGATGCTTCTGAACTGTGGTGTTGGAGACGACTCTTGAGAGTCCCTTGGACTGCAAAGAGATCCAACCAGTCTATCCTAAAGGAAATCAGTCCTGAATATTCATTGGAAGAACTGATGCTGAAGCTGAAACTCCAATACTTTGGCCACCTGATGTGAAGAACTGACTCACTGGAAAAGACCCTGATGCTGGGAAAGATTGAAGGTGGGAGAAGGGGATGACAGAGGATGAGATGGTTGGATGGCATCACCAACTCAATGGACATGAGTTTGAGTAAACTCCAGGAGTTGGTGATGGACAGGGAGGCCGGGCGTTTTGCAGCCCATGGGGTCACAAAGAGTCAGACACGACTGAGCCACTGAACTGAACTGAACTGAATCCTAGGAGTTGAATATTTTGAAAGTAAATACACTAATTTTAAAAGCACATTTACTAAAACATACATTTCAATGTTCTCACTGTTGCCAGTACATCTGACAAGCAGATAGAAATCTATGATTTACAATCACATGAACAACACACTATTAACAATTACCAATATCCAAGGTATTCCAATTCCAAAAATACATCTTACAAGAAAAAAAAACACTTGAATATCAAACATGTACAAGCAAAGAAGGAAAACAAAACAACAGCTTGAGAACATACATACATTCCTAAACATGTTGGTTGTTCCATTAGTTAAACATTAAAATTATTGTATAACCTACTATTTTCAAAGCATATATTTTAAAACTCTATGTTCTACATACCTGTCCAGTCTCCTACTATCTTAAGGTGAACACCAAATGTTGCTTTGGTTTCAGTAGGACACTAAAAAAAAACAAATAAATACTGGAATCAATTCTGAATAATAATTATGTATTACCAGACTGTGATTCAATTACTACTTTTATTCTCATAGCATATCTCCAAAATCAATAGAAAATAGAAAGGAATGGACTAAAAATCTATACAGATCCTTATTAGTGGGGGAAAAATAAAGCAATGCCAAGCAGTCAATAAGACAATACCCATTTCTCTAAAAACCCATACATATTTATATAAAACAAACAATACACATAGCCTAAAACTGCTAGTGTATCTAATCACAATCTTGCTTAAGTATCCTCTGAGTTGAAATATTTATGAGGACACAGCTTTTAACCATGAAGGAAGAAATGGAGACTAATGATTTTGATGTCTTTTTCTTCACAGATATTATTATACATTTCACATCCTGATAAATTCCAGTGAAATGAAAAAAAAAATTATCAGCATGACCTGAATTCGTTATGTCCAGTGAAGGAACTCCTACGGAAAGAGTTTTATTTCACTCTCTCCCTTAATTCTCAAAAAAATCTAGAGTAAAATGGTAAGGGTACCTGGAAAAGGGAGTGAACTGTGGTACTGGAGGTAAGACAAAGTATCTGTGGTCCCATGTTTAGGAAATATAGAAAATAGCCACATAGCAAAAATGAGAGAATAATTTTCAGTTCACAATAAGAAAATGCAGAATCTCCTTTTAAGAATCCCAATCTCTTTCCACAATTCTAAAATTCAAAATTTCTCAAAAATGAGTTTTTTTAATGGCCCATTTGGTGGTACTATCCAACTGAATTGATGGGAAGGTAATGATGTGAGGTTAATGAACTTTATACAGAAGTAATTTCCTAATGAAATACCCATTTGTTTAAGATCCTGTTAAAGATCTTATGTAATATATTAAATACGTATACTTTTTATTTTTTAAAAAGCCTCATATCCTGTTAAAGATCTTATGTAATATATTAAATAAGTATACTTTTTATTTTTTAAAAAGCCTTGAAATTCTGAATTCTGAAAATACATCTAATGTAAGAGTTATGGGTAAGGGATCATGTGCATGTGACTACACAGTGTTCGTTGAGTACCATGGGCCAAAGGCACTGCCAAGTTCACTTCTAAAAGCTCATGATAACCCGGGTGAGTTGTCTTTTATAGTTAAGAAAACTGAGTAGAGTAGATCCAAGACCGAGTTTGGATCCAGGTGTGTCTGACTATACACTTAACTGTGGCAGACCACTGTCTCCACTAAAGCAAAGATATGGAAAATGGGTAAGGATTGCATGAGAAATCAAATGGAGTAGAAGGAAAAAAAGGATTTGTTGAAGATGAGTAGAATCAATATGTTGTTTAGTCAATAAGTCCTGCTCAACTGTGACCCCACGGACTGTAGTCTGCCAGGCTCCTCTGTCCATGGGATTCCCAGGCAAGAATACTGGAGTGGGTTGCCATTTCCTTCTCCAGGGCATTTTCCCAACCCTGGGACTAAACCCTGGTCTCCTGCGCTTCTCCTGCATTGCAGGTGAATTCTTTACAGCTGAGCTACTGGAGAAGCCCTTAGAATTAATGTACAACAATATAAATTAAAGAAAAATATGGGCCGAAGTTAAAGCACAGATAAAAGAAAATGGCAGAGGCTCTGAGGGCCCCGTAATACAGAATGGGTTACATGAAGCAAGTTGAAGATCCTCAAGCTCACTGTGCTGACCAATTAATAGGTCTCACAGGGATGCTCTAGGGAAAGAAATAAAGGAAGGCGAAGACACCATGGAGATATGTAAAAACTCATCAAAGAACGATAGACTGGAAGTCAGTGAAAACATTAAATAAATAGTCAGGTATTAATCATCTGTTCATGACAAATTATAAACTAAAAAGCACATGTCCAGGGTTGAGATCTACTGTAACATGGAATTTCCAAGCCACAATTTGACAGTTGGTGTTTCTAATAGGATTATTACTATGAATGGTAGTTTAAAATATCGAAACACATCAAAATATTATAAAAATTATACTATTTAAACATTATTGATACTATTAAAATGATCTTATTCTATTTATAATTTTGAATCTAAAATTTAATTATTTAAATTACATTCTAGTTTTTAATAACTCCAATCAGTTTTGTCATTAGTAAATCTCCAAACAAAATGATGTGATCTGTAAAGACCACCCACCACTTTGGCTTCACACTACTTAATGCTGGCCAGAGCCTCTATGGAGTAAAAGCTGTAGCCGCCAGAAAGCAAGGCTCTCAGCAGAGTTCTAGGCTACCAATCTGACTGTCCACATGTCTCCTGATGTTTCCCCTGCTGTGAATTAAATCTCAGGTTATGAAAAGAAGACCTAAGCCAAGAAGACAGAACAGGGAGCAACATAGTTAGTCTTTGTATGTCTGAGTGCGCATCTGGCTTGATTTAAGCTTATAATGTATTCTAAAGGAAATGTGCATTTTGCCAAATATTCACTATCTCTGTTCTATTCTTTCAGTGCAGACCCTGTGAATGATAACTACATATGATTTTAACATTCCCTCATGTCTTGTAGTAGCCTTTAAACCTCCCTCTTCTAATTGCTGGCCAAATGCATCAGGATAGCTTTAAAAGCTGATCTAGTTGTAAATAGAGGAAACTCAATATTGTTTCTCCCAAACTCTTGGGAATAATGCCTTTATAAATCACTGATACTTCCTCAAATTTGCTAGGAATTAAGAAGATAGATTTTAACAGTCTTTTCCCAATTACATCACCCCAAATTTGAAGGAGGCCAGAACAGAATAGCACACAGAATGACTTCAGCATGTGTGTTTTGAAACAATGACTGAAAATCTTAGAATCACATGTTAGTAGCTTTCCATAAATAATGTTCAGATTCATTGATGTTGTCTAAAGCAGTGTAGAGATTCCTTAATGTTGTTTAACCGTCTTTTTAAAGCTGCTTAGAAAACTTCTGAAAGGGAATAAATAATATTCATATCTATGGTTGTCTTCTCTTAGAACATTATAAAGAAATACGGTAATGACAAATTTTTAGTTAAAAACATTGAAGGAAAATATGTGTAATAAAGTTCACACTATTAAAATAAAAACAGACATTACTATTCTTCCTCAATACACAGAAATACACTGATGAGAATATACAACACATTTTAAGAATATTAACTCCTGGGAGGTAAAATTGAAGACAGAGAAAATAACTCATTTCATACACATTTATTTAAAAATTATGCCTTCTAATGTTTATGATTTTAAATATTTTAAAAGTTTAATTTAAAATATAAACATCAAAGCATTGCTGAGCCTTACTTTAGTCTCACTTAAGTTTCCTAGGTGAAGAGAATGGAGTATGGCTGATGTTGACCTTAATGTAAGTAGCAGAATAGTCATCACCTAGTTTAAGGAGAAGCAGATAAAGTGACAGAATTTGCAACAACAGCCCTGAGGAATGTGTGCTTTGATATCCTGGAGAAAAACAACCCTTTTCTTCAAATTATTTGTTCAAAATGGCATTGGGTTTCTAATGTGCTCAAATGACTAATGATTTTATAATTGTCCCACAAAAATATAAACTGATATTACATAATCATCTTACATTTGAGAACAAAATGTAAAAATGATGTCACTGCAGAAGAATTTATCCAACATGGAAAAGAAATTTAAAAGCCACAATGGGGTTTCTTTTTAAATCAAGAGATTTGCAATAAAAAATAAAAATAATTCTAAAATACATATTATAGTAAGCATTAAATTTTCAATGTAACAAATATCTTAAACCAGAGAAAATGATCAGAGAATATGATGTTCTTTAATCATTACTGTCACATCTTTATTTTTAAATCTCTTTTCCAAAGCTCGAGCTTCACATTTTCTATGCCTGCTAGATAATTTCCACCTGAAATTCATTCTAAATTGTAATACATCCAAAATCACTATTATCTTATTTTCCAAATTATCTTTTTCTAATTCCCATAAAGCTGGACACAGAACCTACATCCTACCAGAAAAGAGGTTCAAATCTCAGAGTAATGCTAGGTATCTCTCTTCCTGCCAGAATTCTTAAACTTTCAAGTTCTTTCAAATCATATTACCAAAGAAAAGGTCTGATCATAGCACTCTCCTATTGATTAAGCTTTTGTATCCTTCTATAGGAAAATACATTTTATAGGCTTCCATGGTGGTTCAGGTGATGAAGAATCTGCCTGCAGTGCATGAGACCTGGGTTTAGTCCCTGGCTGGGGAAGATCCCCTGGAGAAGGGAATAGCAACCCACTCCAGTATTCTTGCCTAGAGAATTCCACGGACAGTGGAGCCTGGTGGACTACAGTCCATGTGGTCGCAAAGAGTTGGACATGACTGGGCAAGTAATACCTTCATAGGAAAATCCACATATTCTTTCTTTCTTATAGTCTATGATCAACCACATTTGTTCCAAACCCTTTCCAGTTTTATATTCCATTGTTCCTCTTTGAGTCACTCTAATCCAGCTAAACCAACATGGATCAACTACTATATTTTCTTGTCTCTTCATTTCCCCACATACTATTAAGAATGACTTCATTTCCATTTCTCATACTGAACACTAGCAATTCTTTAAGACTTATCTCAAAGGCCACCACTTTCATGAAGAAATCTCGTTTTCCCATGCTACAAAAATTCTTAACTTCCCTGAAATTCTAAATTATTTGACTATTACATCCTTTGATTCCACTTCTTTAATTTTGTGTAATTTTTTTCTGGTATTAATAGACTTAAGTGTCTTGAGATCAAGAACTACTTCTAAATCATTATATATTCCACAGCATCTTATGCTTAGCAGATATGCATTCAAGTATCAGTTAATGAAACACTGGAGAGTTAACCTGAGAGTGAATAAGGACTTCAACAATGGGCGATTCTTCTAAAATTTATTCAAACATTCAACATATGTTTTAAGTATTAAAAAGTTATAGGAGCTCCTGTAATTTCACAAATGAGGACTGTTCTAAAAGTAAAACAGGAGATAATGAGCCAGAAGTGCAAAATCCATCACAGTTAGTGTAACATCTTGACTCTAAACATTTTGACAAATATAGCATTTCAGTATTTACTGTTTTACTTGAAGGAAAAATTAGTATGTAGTCATATATTTGCATGAAAAAATATGCTAAATATTAAGCAGAAAGCTCCTGGAAAAGTATGTAAATGAGATTTTTGCTAACTTCAATAGAATGTGTGCATTTATCTTAACTCCCTCAAAAAAAACCCACTAATAGTTTAGGAATATAAAAATACAGACAATTCATGGGAATAATATCAACAATGGAGAGGTATAAGCATATTTTGAAAGATAAAACGTGGATGAGATGGTGGTTTGGCAACTGACTGAAACAAATTTCAGAGCTGAAATCCCACTATCTTCAAAAAGGGGATCACCTTGAGAACAAAGTCCATGCTTCCTACATAAGTTTGGGAAAACTCAAGTCTTAGAGACAATAGGAGAAAGCTGAGCTTGGATTTACAATTTAAAAAGAAAAGAGAAGTGTCCATGTCTGTATATGGGATAACCTGATGCCCCCAGCTTACCTCACCCCAAGCACACGCCAGGCAACTCTATCCCCAGAAAACCAAACACAAGTTGGACAAGCAGAGGTGGGCCAAAAAGGGCTCAGGATGCAGGAACAATCCACACCGTGGAAAGGAGTGCTGAGATGTCATTCACGTGCTCAGGAAAGATTTAATACTAGTAGACTAAGTGCCATTTCCCATTTACACCTCCCAAACTGAGCTCTACAACTCCTCATCATTACCTGCTCTCTCCACAGACCTCCCTATCTTAGTTAATGCAACTCCAGTTGCTCAGACCAAACCAAACCAAACCAAACCAAACTTTAACTCCTCTATTTCCTCCACGTACCCAGTCTACCAAGAAACTCTGCTAACTCTAACTTTCAAATAGATCAGGAGCTGACACCAGCTGCACTCTGAGCATCGTCACACCCCGGCTGGAAGGCCACGGCTGCCTCCAACTGGTCCTCTGCTCTACTCCTTTCGCCCTTCGTCTTAACACAGCAGCTGGAGTGACCCTGATAAACAGTGAGCCAGATGATGTCCTTCCCCCACCCAGAGACCTCCAATGGCTCCTTCCTCTCTCCAAGTAAAAACGAAAGCCCTTGCAGTGCTGTAGAAACCTACCAAATCTGACTCCTCGTGATTTCTGACCTTACCTCTTACAACCTTTCCTTTGTCTTAGTGTATTCCAGACACACTGATCTCTGACCCCTCCAACTCACTCACACACACACAAACACACCCACACACACACCCACACACACACACACACACACAGATACAAGTCAACAGATATCAACTATAACTTAAGGTGAGAACTGCCTGGTGTTTGAACAGAAAGATGACATGATCTGGTTTTCACTTCAAAATAATCACCCTGGTTGCTTGTTAAGATTAAATAGTAGGTGAGTAAGGCAGATGGATGGAGAGATGCCCGGAGGCTATTGAGAGAGCAGCAGACAGGACCTGGGTGACAGCCACAGAAGCGGTGAATATACTTCGGAGGTAGAACCAAGAAAATCTGTGGGTGGACTGTGGACTACGCTTTAAAAAAAAATGACGAAAGTCAAGAACAATGTCCAGATTTTCCACTTGAGCAACCTGGGCGACCAAGCCAGTATTAACTGAAGCAGGAGAAGATAGGTAAAGATTAGCTCAATTTTAGAAATGTTAATTTATGACATCTCTTAGACATACAAGTGGGAGTTCCTTGTAGACAACTGAATATGGGTTCTTGAATTTCAGAGGTGGGGCCTGGGATGGAGATATAAATTTGGAAGATGATAGTATACAGATACATCAAGATAAGATTAGATAAGACCATTAGAGAAATGAATCTAGCTGGAGAGGAGAAGAAATTCAAGGAATGGACACTGGAGTGTTCTTATATTTAGAGGTCATGGGATGATGAGGAATAGCAGGAAAAAAAAGAAAAAAAACCTGAGTAAAAGTACCCAGAAACCTAGGACACAAACCAGGTGAGTGAATATCCTGGAAGCCAAATGAAAGCAGTATGTCAATAAAGAAGTGATCAGCTGGGCCAAATGGTGCTGAAAGATCAATCCAATTGAGGACTGGGAAATGACCCTTAGACCTAGAAATAACATGGGCACTGTTGACCTCAAAAATGTTTAAGTAGAGTGGCATGGGCAAAAATTGGTGGATTTAAGAGAGACTAAGAGGAGAAGAATTAAAGCAGTGAGAAATGGGGCAGTAGCTGAAAGGAGATCTTAAGTCAAGCAAGGATCTTATATCGATCATTGTCTCTTTGGTACCTAAGTAAAAGGAAGCATTCAAAAATACCAGTTGAATAAATCAAGCTTAATACTAAACAGGTTTGCTCTGAATACACTGACCTATTTGAATTCACCTATCATGCAGGCTCATATCAGGCACCAAAAAAATATTTTCTCCAGGAAAAAAGTCGAACTAGAAAAATTAGATAATGTTAACTAATAAACAATTAACTTTTCAGAGAATTCAGATATGCTGTTAAGTTTCCTGAACACTAGTGACCTCCTGGAGTGATTTCTATCACCGTGCCTGCTCTATGTTTAAGACACATTGTTGCCTTGCTAATCTATCATCTATTTCAGCTGAGTTTCTAATGTATCTAAACTAAAGATTTGTTAAACCCTAGAGAAAAGCAATTTTTAAGAGTCAAATAGATGAGACCAAGACCCAAGATCAAAACAACTGATGCAGACTTTCTGGTTTTATTTAAATCCATGGAATTAAATACATAATAAAAATAATTTGCCAGTCTTAAGAAATCCATGGCCATTCTTGTCTGGTTTTCACTGAAAACAGGAAAGACTAAACCCAAGTGACTGGATGGAAGATGAAAAACAAAAAGCAGAAAAATGATGGCAAACGCAGGCATGCTATGTAAAAGTACAGACAATAACAAACTAGCAACTAGACTTTCCTGTGACTCATGGAAAAATATGTGAAATCAGGTTATCCAAGCTTAAAAATAATGAATCATACAACTTAGAATACAGATGTCAGGAAAGCACATGTGTAATTTTGGATAAAAACAATAATGAAAGGCTATAGAGATGTTATGAAAACTTCAATCAATTACTACTATAAAAATCATATTCTGTATTATTTGAGAATTCACATAAAATTAATTAATATCTACCTCAGTTAAATACTAAGAGATATTACACTCAGTAGTAAGCAATAGGTTTCATGCTTTCTTAAATTTGGGCTTTTTAAAACTATCTCTGATTTATGCTTCAAATTAGATGAGAACATTCCTTAATGCATTTGTTTTGGTAGAAAATTCAAACTTTGGTAATTACAGAGAACAGCTAGAACACACTTAAGAGATCAACTACTTGGTCAAAAATAAAATGAGAATTCTACCCAAGATTTTAAGCCAATCAAGATTGAAAGATGGAGAAGAACCAGAAAACTTAAAGTTTGACTTCAACTTTGTCACTTTGGTTTCTTTGATCCTTTAAATAATTTATGCTTTAGGTACCTCCTTCCCCCGCAGTAGCCAAAGAAACAAGGAAATCTGCTGTTTGGACTACAATTTTTTAAAGTTCAAGAACTTTCGATAAACTAGAATTTATAAGTGTCTCAAGTTTTAAAAATAGAATTATCTCACAAAAGGTATATTTTAAAACATCTTTTACATATTTAAAGTTATAAAAACATATATACATATATAAATTTAAAAATATCTATCTGCTAGTCACTCAGTTGTGTCTGACTCTCTGCGACCCTATGGACTATATCCCGCCAGGCTCCTCTGTCTGTGGAATTCTCCAGGCAAGAATACTGGAGTGGGTTGCCCTTTCCTTCTTCAGAGGATCTTCCCGACCCAGGCATCAAAAGCGGGTCTCCTGCATTGCTCCAATACTTTGGCCACCTGATGTGAAGATCCAATTCACTGGATAAGACCCTCACACAGGGAAAGACTGAAGGCAGAGGAGAAGAGGGTGACAGAGGATGAGATGGTTGGACGGCATCACTGACTCAATGGACATGGACTTGGGCAAACTCTGAGAGATGGTGAGGGATGGGGAAGCCTGGCGTGCTGCAGTTCATGGGGTTGCAGAGAGCTGTACCTGACTTGGCATTTAAACAACAACAACATCTAAGCGTCACGTATGGTGGAAACTGCTGCGCTGTTCAGGTCCTCCTCCCTTCTCCCTTTGGCCAGTTTTCTGGATTTCATCTCGCCTGTCTCCTAGCTGCTAAAAGTGTTGCCTGCTGAGTTCACTTCTGAGACTCTCCAGAGGAATCACCATTCACAGCAGAAAGCTTCTCCACCCATGTCTAAGTATCAAATCCAATGACTGTAATTTGGGAGTACAAGTTCAGGACTATCATTTTCCCCCCAGAGTTCCTGTGTGACCTGTTGAGGCCTCTGTCGCATCTGCATCACAGCTGAACTTTTATCTTGCCTCCTCTGTCCCTCACTCCTTACCATACGTGGACCTGTGCCTCTGTGTGCGGGCATGCTAAGTCACCCAAGTCGTGTCCAAATCTTTGCAACCCCACGGACTGTAGCCCAATAGGTTCCTCTGTCCATGGGATTTTCGAGGCAAGAATACTGGAGTGGCTTGGCACGCCCTCCTTCAGGGGATCTTCCTGACCCAGGGACTGAACCCATGTATCTTACGTCTCCTGCATTGACAGGCAGGTTCTTTACTACTAGCACCACCTGGAAAGCCCTTGATATAAGCACACTCCCTGACAAATTTCTGGCATGCAAATCTCTACTCCCAATCTGTTTTCCTGGAAACCCAACCTGAAACATCTCATCCTAAGGGCTAGTAAACCACAAGAGGTACCACCAGTCCTTCAAATGACCGTTTCTAAACCACTCTGTGGCCACAGCTCAATCAGTCATTCCATGATGGAGAAAGAAGCAAAAATCAATTAATTTAATTACAATTTGGCTGGCCAGTCATTATCAGAAAAATAAACTATAACTTCTAACAGACTGAGAACTTGCTGTGTACCAAGTACCACACTTAGCACTATGTTACATCTTTCAAACTCATATTCAGAGCTACACTGTTGTTGCCCAGCCACTCAGTCATGTCCAACTCTTTGAGACCCCATGAACTGCAGCAGAACAGGTTTCCCCTGTCATTCACTATCTCCCAGAGTTTGCTCATACTTATGTCCATCCAGTCAGTGATGTCATCCAACCATCTCATCCTCTGCCACCCTCTTCTCCTCCCACCTTCAATCTTTCCCAGCAACAGGGTCTTTTCCAATCAGTCAGTTCTTTGCATTAGGTGGCCAAAGTATTGGAGCTTCAGCTTCAACATCAGTCCTTCCAATGAATATTCAGGGTTGATTTCCTTTAGAGTTGACTTGTTTGATCTCCTTGCTGCCCAAAGGACACTCAAGAGTCTTCTCCAGCATCACAGTTCAAAAGCATGAATTCTTCAGCACTCAGCCTTCTTTATGGTCCAACACTCACTTCCATACATGACTACTGGAAAAACCACAGTTTTGACTATACGAACCTTTGTTGGCAAAGTGATGTCTCTGCTTTTTCATATCCAGTCTAGGTTTGTCATAGCTTTTCTTCCAAAGAGCTAGCATCTTCTAATTTCTTGGCTGTAGTCACCATCTACAGTAATTTTGGAGCCCAAGAAAATAAAGTCTGTCACTATTCCATTTTTTCCCCACTTATTTGCCATGAAGTGATGGGTCTAGATACCATGATCTTAGTTTATTGAATGTTGAGCTCTGGTTATTTTTATTACACATGCTTTATAAAGAAGTAAACAAAAGATAAGTGTGTTAATTATCTTGTCCAAGGTCATAGTACTAATAAGTGGTAGATCTAATCCCAGTTGTTCAGGATTCCAAAAATCTATGGTCTACACAAGACTCTCTGATCGCCATCAACTTTAGTCACCAAACATGTGCCTGCTGACTGTACCCTGAGAGAAGGTAAGTGCTACAGCAAAAAACAACCACAACATTCTGAAAAGACCCACCAAATTAGTATGCCTTCTTTATGTAGCAAAGTCAATGTCAAGTATAAGAAATGATGAAGCACTTTATTTAAGTAATGAAAACTCCAGTCTTTGGGTTTCTATTAAATCAGTGCTCTAAACTTAGCTTTATTTTGACTGAAATTATGAAAAACACTACAGTACTTCTGTACCTTATCTTTGCACTAACATTTTTGCATTTTCAGTTGTAAAAGCATAATCTGCATTTCTATGAAAACATACAAAACCTTCTAGATTTAACACCCAAAAAAGATGTTCTCTTCATTATAGGGGACTGGAATGCAAATGTAGGAAGCCAAGAGATACCTGGAGTAACAGGCAAATTTGGCCTTGGAGTACAAAACGAAGCAGGCAAAGGATAACAGAGTTTTGCCAAGAGAATGCACTGGTCAAAGCAAACATCCTCTTCCAACAACACAAGAGAAGACCCTACACATGGACATCACCAGGTGATCAATACTGAAATCAGATTGATTATATTCTTTGCAGCCAGAGATGGAGAAGCTCTATAGAGTCAGCAAAAATAAGACCGGGAGCTGACTGTGACTCAGATCATGAACTCCTTATTGCCAAATTCAGACTGAATAAAGAAAGTAAGAAAAACCACTAGACCATTCAGGTATGACCTAAATCAAATCCCTTACGATTATACAGCAGAAGTGGCAAACAGATTCAAGGGATTAGATTTGATAGAGAGAATGCCTGAAGAACTATGGGCGGAGGTTCATGACATTGTACAGGAGGCAGTGATCAAGACCATTCCCAAGAAAAAGAAACGCAAAAAGGCAAAATGGTTGTCTGAGGAGGCCTTACAAATAGCTGAGAAACAAAGAGAAGTGAAAGGCAAGGAGAAAAGGAAAGATATACCCATTTGAATGCAGAGTTCCAAAGAATAGCAAGGAAAGATAAGAAAGCCTTCCTCAGTGATCAATGCAAAGAAATAGAGGAAAACAACAGAATGGGAGGGACTAGAGATCTCTTCAAGAAAATTAAAGATAACCAGGGAACATTTCATGCAAAGATGAGCACAATAAAGGAAAGAAATGGTATGGACCTAACAGAAGCACAAGATGTTAAGAAGAGGTGGCAAGAATACACAGAAACTATACAAAAAAGATCTTCATGAGCCAGATAACCATGATGGTGTGATCACTCACTTAGAGCCAGACATCCTAGAATGCGAAGTCAAGTGGGCCTCAGGAAGCATTACTACGAACAAAGCTAGCGGAGGTGATGGAATTCCAGCTGAGCTATTTCAAATCCTAAAAAATAATGCTGTGAAAGTGCTGCACTCAATATGCCAGCAAATTTGGAACACTCAGCAGTGGACACAGGACTGGAAAAGGTCAGTTTTCATTCCAGTCCCAAAGAAAAGCAATGCCAAAGAATGCTCAAACTACCACACAATTGCACTCATCTCACACGCTAGTAAAGTAATGCTCAAAATTCCACAAGCCAGGCTTCAAGAGTATATGAACCATGAACTTCCAGATGTTCAAGCTGGATTTAGAAAAGGCAGAGGAACCAGAGATCAAATTTCAACATCCACTGAATCATCGAAAAAGCAAGAGAGTTCCAGAAGAACATCTACTTTTGCTTTATTGACTACGCCAAAGCCTTTGACTATGTGGATCACAACAAACTGTGGAAAATTATTAAAGAGATGAGAATACCAGACCACCACCTGACCTGCCCCCTCAGAAATCTGTATGCAGGTTGAAAAGCAACAGTTAGATCTTGATATGGAACAACAGACTGTTCCAAATTGGGAAAGGAATACATCAAGGCTGTTTATTGTCCCCTTCCTTATTTAACTTATATGCAGAGTACATCATTGGAAATGCCGTGCTGGATGAAGCACAAACTGGAATCAAGATTGCCGGGAAAAATATCAATAACCTCAGATACGCAGATGACACCACCCTTATGGCAGAAAACAAAGAAGAACTAAAGAGCCTCTTGAGGAAAGTGAAAGTGAGAGTGAAAAAGTTGACTTAAAGCTCAATATTCAGAAAACTAAGATCATGGCATCCGGTCCCATCACTTCATGGCAAACAGAAGGGGAAACAATGGAAACAGTGACAGACTTTATTTTTTTGGGCTACAAAATCACTGCAGATTGTGTGACTGCAGTCATGAAATTAAAATACGCTTGCTCCTTGGAAGAAAAGCCACCACCAACCCAGACAGCATATTAAAAAGCAGAGACATTACTTTGCCCAACAAAGGTTTGTCTAGTCAAAGATATGGTTTTTCTGGTAGTCATTCATAGATGTGAGAGCTGAACTATAAAGACAGAGCCAAAGAATTGATGCTTTTGAACTGTGGTGTTGGAGAAGACTCTTGAGAGTCCCTTGGACTGCAAGGAGATCCAACCAGTCAATCCTAGAGGAAATCAGTCCTGAATATTCATTGGAAGGACCGATGCTGAAGCTGAAACTCCAATACTTTGGCCGCCTAATGCAAAGAACTGACTCACTGGAAAAGACCCTGATGCTGGGAAAGATTGAAGGCAGGAGGGGAAGGGGATGACAGAGGATGAGATGGTTGGATGGCATCATCAACACAATGGACATGAGTTTGGGTAGGTTCCTGAAGTTGATGATGGACAGGGAGGCCTGCATGCTGTAGTCCATGGGGTCCCAAAGAATTGGACACGGCTGAGCTACTAAACTAAACTGAACTGAATCTCCAGTTTAAAAATTAGATGAAATTCAAGCAACTTGAATTTGTGATCAATGTATATTTTATATATTTGAATTCTCCTTATATTGACACACTATATTAAAGTAAGTATTAGACTTTTCTAGCAGGGGAATTTACTTGATTTTCAACTTTCCACAATATTAGAAGTGCTTAGTAGTGTGAACAATATAAAACTTTCAATTGCATATATCTCCTGAAAATACATTTTTATAGTTTCAGTAAATTTCTCTTTAAAACAATAATTATTTTTTGTTGACTCCAAGTTATGTCCTAAACCAACAGGATTTTTGGAAATAGGAATGCGCTGAACATGGCCAGGTGTGAGGCAGGAGACAGCCAGGGTAGAATAGCTGACAACACACCTTTCAGCTGGGCAGGTCTGTGTTTCTGTCTTGCCTGTGTCACTAATCAATTATGTTATTTGATATCTTCGAGTCACATTATTTTCTGCATCATATAGAGTTAACAATACACATCTTTGGAATTGTAGAAGAATTAAATAATGTAATATTTTCAAAGTTTAAGAAGGAACCTCTTAGGCATTTAATTAGTAGGTACTGTTATCCTTGAAAAGACAAGATGTGTGTAAAATTTTAGAAGGGTTTGGCATATGGGAAGTCACTTTGTTTTGCTTTGTTTTATTTCAAAGGAATCCATAAAGGAAGCAGCCAGTGAAAATGCTTGAAAAGCATTCATTTTACATGTAAGTGCCAAATAGAAGTAATTGAACAAAAGAAGGAAATGGCAGGAAAAGACAGTAAATTAACATAATAGCATAATGTAAAATTTAGCCCAGAAATGTTTTTGCTTTACTCAAATTCATTTCCAGGCAGCAAGACGATTCACCTCTTTTCATTTTTATGAAAACAGAAACTCCCTTAGGGGATGGTATGAGTGAGCCAGCTAGCAAAATCCCAAAATCTGGGAGGGCTGTAAGCAGTTTCCTAAGCCTACACAAAATGCATGGTACACAGATGGTCTGATGAAAAGAATCTTCCTTTGCCTTGAAAATTCTTTTGGAAACCAACTATTGTTGCAATTTAAAATATATAATTATTTTTAAACAATAAAACCTTAAATTGAGGTTTAATAGGGCATAATCAAAACATATGAAAAAAAAAACCATGTTTAAAATAAGAATGGATGTGAACATAAAACATACATTTGCAAAGTCAAGATCTATTTTGACCTACAGGTTGCAAGGCAAATCTAAGAAATTCTGAGAGCACTTGGCAAATGTTGTTCAGTCATTCAGTCATGTCCAATTCTTTGTGACCCCATGGACTGCAGCACAGCAGGCTTCCCTGTCCTTCAGCATCTCCTGGAGTTTGCTCAAAGTGATGTTCATTGAGTTGGTAATGCCATCCAGCCTCTCATCCTCTGTTGCCCACTTCTCCTGCCTTCAGTCTGGAAGCATCAGGGTCTTTTCCAATGAGTAGGCTCATCTCATCAGGTGGCCGAAGTACTGGAGCTTTCCCTTCAGCATCAGTCTTTCCAAAGAATACTCAAGTTTGATTTCCTTTAGGACTGACAGGTTTGATCTCCTTGCTGTCCAAGGGACTCTCAAGAGTCTTCTTCAGCACCACAGTTAGAAATGTCATATTACAGAAATTAGGAACAAGTAATTTTCCATTGGTAGCCCTGAGAATGGGGCAGTAGAAGTGAAAAATGACCTGCTGGCTCTGACCAGATGTTCTCAGTAAATTGTTTGCATTTGTCTTTGGTGTTCCTTCCCCAGCCACCTTTGTCACAAGTACATTTCCTGCTCCTCTTCGTAGCTAAATAGTCATCATGACCTTAAAGATTAGACTCAGAATCTGACTGGAAACCTGGCTCTTTGACTGACAGTCATGTCAGCCATGGCATTTCTTGCTTCTCCTTAATTCCTCTTTTCCTTTTCTCCGCCTTTATCTTTCAAGTAAGAGATGGGAGGAAAAGATAATCCATCTTTTAAATATTTTTCAAGGTAAGTCCCAAACACTGATTAGATATTAAGTGTTTTTCACTCTTTCAACAGATATATATTGTGTTACTCTATGTACCAGACACTGAACTATGAATGTATCCTTCAAAGGGCTCCTGAATCTTACGGTCTAGGAGGAAATGTTAGTCATTCAGTTCTGTCTGATTCTTTGCAACCCCATGGCCTGTAGTTTGTCAGGGTCCTCTGTCTGAGGGATTCTCCAGGCAAGAATACTGTTGTTGCTTGCCATGCCCTTCTCCAGGGGATCTTCCTAACCCAGGGATTGAACTTGGGTGTCCTGCCACGCAGGCAGATTCTTCACCGTCTGAGAGACAGGCATTAAACAAGTAATTTAATGGCACTATTTATTGGAGAGAATATGCAGTGTCTTATAAGCGGAAAAGGTCAAGAGAATGTGTGGTATTTGGGGTGTGAATAAATGGAAGACACAATAATTTGTTCCCAGGGCAAAGAGATTAGTTTAGACAAAGAACTTAGAGTGAGAAAGTAAAGATGGGTTAAAAAAATGGATGAATAAAATTTAATGGAACTATTTGTTAAAGAATGTTTGAAAACCATTAACGGGGTTAAAGACATTGTGAATTTTTAAGTGATATATAGTAAGCACTATTTTCCAAACTCTTTTAGATCCTTTTTCCCTTGCTTTTTCTTCAGAGAACCATGTTCCTTTAAGAGAACCAAAGAAGAGGCCTAGAAGCAGCAGAAAGAATAAAGAAAAATCTTGTCTTAATTGAAGAAAGTAAGAGAGAAGAAAAACTATGATGGATACAGAATCCCAGGCATCCACCCTTTTCGCCTCATCCAACACATTCTGATGGAGAAGGAAATGGTAACCCACTCCAATATTCTGGTCTGGGAAATCCCATGGATAGAGGAGCCTGGCGAGCTCCTGTGTCCATGGGGTCACAAAGAGTCGGACAGGACTGAGCAACTGAACAATAAGAACAAAACTTTGAACCTTTTAGTCATATTTCTACACGTTGGGATTTCAAGGCTTCCGCATCCTTCACTGTCTCCCAGAGTTTGCTCAAATTCATATCCATTTTGAGTTGGTGGTGCTACCTAACCATCTCTTCCTCTGCCGCCCTCTTCTCCTCCTACTTTTAATCTTTCCCAGCATCGGGGTCTTTTCCAATGAGTCAGTTCTTTGCAACAAGTGGCCAAAGTATTGAAGCTTCAGCTTCAGCTGAATGAATATTCCAATGAATATTCAGGACTGATTTCTTTTAGGATGGACTGGTTTGATCTCTCTGCTGTCCAAGGGACTCTCAAAAGTCGTTTCTAGCACCACAGTTTGAAGGCATCAATTCTTCGGCGCTCAGTCTTCTATATGGTCCAACTCTCACATCCATACATGACTACTGGAAAAACCATAGCTTTGACTACGTGGACCTTTGTCAGCAAAGTGATATCTCTGCTTTTTAATATGCTGTCTAGGTTTGTCATAGCTTTTCTTCCAAGGAGAAAGTGTCTTTTCAATTTCATGGCTGCAGTCATCATTGGCAATGATTTTGGAGATCAACAAAAGAAAATCTGTCACTGTTTCTACTCTTCCCCCTTCTACTTGACATGAAGTGATGGGACCAGATGCCAAGATCTTCATTTTTTAAATGCTGAATTTTAAGCCAACTCTCCTGTTTCACCCTCATCAAGGGGCTCCTTACTTCCTCTTCATTTTCTGCCATTAGAGTGGTATCATATCTGAGGTTGCTGATATTTCTCCCAGCAGTCTTGATTCCAGCTTGTGATTCATCCAGTCCAGTTTTTTTCATGATGTACTCTGAATATAAGTTAAACAGGGTGACAATATACCGTACTCCTTTCCCAACTTGGGACCAGTCTGTTGTTCCATGTCCTATTCTAACTGCTGCTTCTTGACCTGCATACAGGTTTTTTAGGAGACAGATAAGTTGGTCTGGAATTCCCATCTCTTTAAAAATGTTTCAGTTTTAACTGATCCACACAGTCAAAGGCTATTGTCAATGAAGCAGAAGTAGATATTTTTCTGGAACCCCTTCCTTTCTCTGTGATCCACCAAATGTTTATAATTTGACTCTGGTTCCTCTGCCTTTTCTAAACTCAGCTTGTACACCAGCAAGTTCTCAGTTCACCTGCTGCTAAGACTAGCCTCAAGGATTTTGAGCTTTACCTTGCTGAAAGAAAGTGAAAGCGTTAGTTGCTCTGCTGCTGCTGCTGCTAAGTCACTTCATTCATGTTCGACTCTGTGTGACCCCATAGATGGCAGCCCAGTAGGCTCTGCCGTCCCTAGGATTCTCCAGGCAAGAACACTGGAGTGGGTTGCCATTGCCTTCTCTGGTTAGTTGCTCAGTCTTGTCCAATTCTTTGTGGACCTATGGACTGTAGCCCGCCAGGCTCTTCTGTCCTTGAATGCAATTTGGTAATTGATAGAGTATGGTACGATAGTTTGAACATTCTTTGGCAGTGCTCTTCTTTAGAACTGGAATGAAAACTGACCTTTTTCAGTCCTGTGGCCACTGGTGAGTTTTCCAAATTTGCTGACATATTGACATATTGAGTGCAGCACTTTAACAGCATCATCTTTTAGGATTTTAAATAGCTCAGCTGGAATTTCATTACTTCCACCAGCTTCATGCACAGTAATGCTTCCTAAGGTCCACTTGCCTTCACACTCCAGGATGTCTGGTTCTAGGTGAGGGATCACACCATCATGGCTATCCAGGTCATTAAGACCTGTCTGTATAGTTCCTCTGTGTACTCTTGCCGCCTCTACTTAATACCCTTTGCTTCTGTTAGGTCCTCATTTCTGTCCTTTATCACGCCCATCCTTGCATGAAATGTTCCCTTGGTACCTCCAGTTTTCTAGAAAAGATCTGTAAAAAGAGAAAGTCTTTCCCATTCTGTTGTTTTCCTCTATTTCTTTGCATTGTTCACTTAAGAAGGCTTTCTTATCTCTCCTTCTAGTCTCTGGAACTCTATTTTCAGTTGGGTATATTTTTCCTTTACTTCCGTGCCTTTCACTTGTCTTCTTTCCTCAGCTATTTGTTAAGCCTCCTCAGACAACCCCTTTGCCTTTTTGCATTTCTTTTTCTTTGGGATGGTTTTAGTCACTGCCTCCTGTACAATATTATGAAGTTCCATCCATAGTTTTTCAGATGCTGTCTACCACATCTAATCCCTTGAATCTATTCTTCATCTCCACTGTATAATCATAAGGGATTGGAAAAATAACTCCTGCTTTTTCTTTAAACATTTGACACTTTCTCTCAGTTTGTGTTGTTCCTTAAATACAAATGTTTCTGGCCTAGCCATCATCACATGTACATGCTCTCAAGGGGCAAATTCACACTGCAAATAAAAATTATAACACTTGCTAACATAAACTGACATATGCTTGATACTTTTCACATTCCAGATTGTGTTCTACGTGCTTTATTTGTAGTATTTCATTTGAAATCATAAGGTGTGTGTGAATAGCTACTGTCTTTATAATAATATTACACTAAGAAATGAATGTACAAAAAAGATGAAGTAACTTGACAAAGGTTTCCAAGCTTTCAACTTGAATAATACATCACATTTAACAGTGGTTCCAATAGGGGCTTTCCAGGTGGTACTAGTTATAAAGAATCTGTCTGCCAGTGCAGGAGACATAAGAGACACGGATTCTATCCTGGGTAGGGCAGATCTCCTGGAGAAGTGCATGGTGACCCACTCCAGCATCTTGCCTGGAAAATCCCATGGACAGAAGGGCCTGGAGGGCTACAGTCCATGGGGTCACAAAGAGCTGGACACAACTGAAATGACCTGCAGACAGCACAGCCAATCCCGGCAGAACTCCATCTCTAAACCTTTGCACATCAACATGCTGTTTTCCTGGACCTCCCCTCATAATTTGATCAATTCTAACATGAAAATATGTTGTCCTTATCTCAGTTACTTTTGTTAGAAACTGAATAAAATCTTAACTTCCATCAACAATGGAAAATATTAAATAAATTACACTGTTTCTACTGTGACATACAGTGATTAAAAATAATGAGGCATTTACAAATACAGTAACATGGAAAGTTGTCCACAACCTATTGGTGAGTGAAAAAATAAAACTTTAAAACAAAGGATCCAGCAAACGAATGGCAGACACCCATATATGCCAAAGAATGTAAGGAAATATCGGTAAGACTATTTGTCAAACTTAAGAACAGGACTTGGGAGCGGGGTAATGAGGAAAAGTTATGATGTGATCCTATATGCTTCTGAATTATTTACTTTTTTCATAATGGGCTCATGCCATTTGTATAAGGCAAAAAATAACATTATGGAATGGGCTAACAATATTTGATGATACCATGATTTAGCCAGATTTCCCCGCATTATTTGTTCTATTTTATTTTTCTGACTTTATTTTCCTTTTCCTTCTCCACACACAGCCTAGATGCCAATTACACTGAGCTTTTTCTTTTCTAAACATTTTCTTTTGCTTCCATCTCAACCCACAGTACTCTATTTCCTTAAATTTAATCTCTCTAAAGAAAATCATGCACATTTTATAATTTCATACATATTTTATAAAAAGAAGAGTCCAAATATTCAAGAAATTTTCTGCATTTTGAATCAAAAAGATTTCATAAATTAAACAATATTTCCTGAAGTTTAAATTTTTAGAAAATAATTAATAGTTACTAAGTTTCTGTCTAGGTAATTATATTTCTTGTAAAAAGATGGTTTACTTAAACACTAAGGATATTGTGACAGCCTTGAATGATTTTTAGAATGAGGTGGAGTGCACACACACACAAAGAGAAAGATGCATTTCATTCTAAACATTAGAGAATCAAAAAACAAGTTTCTTACCATTGTGAGAGTAAATGGATGGTTTTCTAATGCAGACACACTGGGACAATGTAGAATAATGTACTAAAAAGCAACAAACAATTTTTAAATGACCAAGAAAGAAGTTCAAATATCTTAATAATGCTAATTTTGAAAAAACAGATAAAAGGTATTTTAAAAGTTGCTGGACATTGACTTACCTGGCCAGGTCTTGCTTTAAAATTTTCTTTGACCATTCGGATTTCCATGACATCTGATGGATGACTTGTGACTGAGATGATGGTGACTGGCTTATTGCTCCGGATACACCTGTAAAGCCTTTCAGCACAATATAGGCACAAAGGTCCAGAAATCCAAAGCCAGGTCTAATGGAGAATTTTTGAAATATACTTTAAGAAATACTTGTGTTATAGGACTCTTTATATCCTGCCTCACTGCTTATTTGACACATTACAGTAATAATACAGCAATGATAATTTAATCTGTATTTGAAATAACAAAGTGTAAAGAAAAATGAGTAAAAAGCAACAGATGCTCACTGCAACTTACTGAAACAAGAGTAAAGTATAAAATAGAAGGGAAAGTAATGTCTGGACCCTACCCTCAAGCCACTATCAAGGGTATAACTACCATTAACAGGTAGTTTATTATTTCATATATCCTTCTGGGCCCACAAGAAATATATGTTGTATAGATACAATATCTTTCTCTAAAGGAAGAAGAAAGAGAAGTAAAAGCTTAAGTAAATCTGGAGTATTTTAGTAAAAAATGTACCAGTCTAATATTTGTTTAAAAAAAAAAAAGAGAACGGTAGGTATTTTTAATGCACACAATATGCATGCATAATATACATATACAAAATGTACACCCAATGTGAAATATGTATATGTACATATTTTTAAATACGGGCATACCACATGTGTTGTTCACAATTTACTTTTACATAATATAACATGAACAGAAGATACCATTTAGAATTTGGAAACCATGACAATTTTGCATGTATGCTGGAGGCATAACGCTCATCCCAGGATAACTGCATAGCCTATGTGGTCAACCTTTCTCCTACAACTACACACTTTATCTCTCTCAACACTTGGAGGCCCCCAACCCAAATGTATTTTCATGGTCACCTTTTAAAACCTAATCTACAGAGTTATTCCAGAAAGTCCTTCTTCCATGCAGATCATGCCTGTTCCTCACATTTATTGGGTTGGCTAAAAAGTTTATTCAGATTTTTGCATTTCCATCTTATAGAAAAACCCAAATGAACATTTTGGCCAACCCAACAGTTAGAAACTGTGTGCAGAGTAAGCATCACAGGACAAGCTCTGAAACTTTGGGACGTTGCTTAGCCTCTGGGCATCACACAAGTAAAATTGGACTCACAATACCTGCCTTCCCTAACATAAAGCATTGTGTGAAGCCAGAAAAGCTCTGAAGATTGTAAAGCTTAAAAGAAATCTAGAGGATTATTATTAATAAGAAAACAAGACAAACACACTCATTCCAAAGGCATCTACAAATCGCTATCTCTTGACTCCCTTTTCTTCTTCTTAAAACAGACATTCAATTTCACTATTTCCCGACTTTCCTTTGGTACAGACACAGAATACAGGGTGTGATACCCATGTGGGCAGCTCCCACGGCTACAAGGGAAGATTATGACTCTTACCAAACTACTAGTTGGGTATTTTGGGAAGAAGTTTTCTAAGAGCAAGATAACTTGGTTTTGTACTCTTCTTCTCCTACAAGTTAGTTTACATACTTTGGTCAGAGTATATTTACATATTTAAACCACAATTTCCTCATCAGAAAATTAAGGTTGACAATAATTGCTTCAAAGAGCTATGAATATTTAAAAAAATGCATATAATGTATTTTAGCACAGCCCCAAGCAGATGGTATTAAGCATTCAATATACTGATTTTACAACTCAGTATTTATAATATTATACATAATATTGTACCATAATAATATTATACCATAATTTCCTTATCAGAAAATTAAGGATGATGGTAATTGCTTCAAAGAGTTATTGTGAATATTAAAAAAGCATACAATATATTTTAGCACAGTTCCTAGCAGATGATATTAAGCATTCAATAAATTTATTTTACAGCTTAGTGTTTATAATATTATACATAATATGATACTATACTATAATAATTATTAGCAGTAGTACTAGGTTTTTCACTATTATTATTTTTCTTATTCAACCTACTTTTCTCAATGCATAAGGAATGTATCTTTGCCACCTTTCTTATGGTAAGCACCAGTGCCACAATTTGCAAAGATCATATGATGAGTTAAACAGGAATTTTCTATATTCTGTAATATCATAGATCTACTCATTGAACTGCAGGCTGCCTATTATGGAAAAACAGGTACTAATTTGCTACTGAAACAGCCTGAAACAATCTCTTCTGCAAGAATAATTGCTTTATTACCTTCAAAAACATGTTTAAATGCAATGCTGATCAATTTTTTATGGGAACATGGACTTTGCAGAAACCAGTAAAGGCATAGGACTAATCTGACCTGTGGAAAATTAGCTTGGAACCTGGGCTCTTCCATACAAATCTTCACAAACGTGTTCTGGGTAAGTTCATCAGGCTTTGAAAATCCTCCAGGAGAAGATTCATGAAAATGTTCTGAGAAATGTTCTGGTAAATGAGTATTCTGGTAGTGGGTTCCATTAAGATTCATGCAGCCAGGAGGGTGGGTATCTAAATTAGTCTGATACTTCAGCAGCCCTCTAAAGTTCAGAAAAAAATAAAAACAAAGATAAAAAGGAACTTGAAATCAGAGGCACATTATAATAAAATATTCTTTTTTCTTGTTGACTTTCACATACCATTTATTCAAGAAGTGCTTCTCATATACCTTATATAACATTAATTGAGAAATCTTAAAAATCTTAACAAATTCATTACCATGGAACTACATTAAAAAATTTGGTTCCCCTCCCCCAAAATATGCCATAAATACATAGTAGGGAAGACACATGCAATCTTTCCAAATATTCTTGCATTTGACAGCTTTATTTCAAGTCTATTAAGCATTTATAAAATCACATAGAAGTTTTCACTTCAATAAACACTATAATATGAGTACTTTCGCTATAATTTCAAACACAAATGGAAAAGTACAGGGTTCACATTTGATTTGGCTAAGACGAGACAAAACAAGCCTTGCTGATTCACAGGGAAATGCTAAACAAACACAGTAACAGATACTGGAAGTGTGTATCTCCCATGGTCTGAAAAAAATTAATACACTCCATCAGACCCTAAACCTGTTTACTTTTCAATTTCTCCATAAACAAGAACCACAGAAAAGGCTCACAATAATGAATCAGGAAGGAAAACCTAAAACCCTAAAATCCCATTCTGATTATTTCATATTTTGTGAGATTTAAGATAAGTCTTCAACTTTCTCTGTTCTGTATTTTTTATCAAAAGGAGTTAAGTAAGATCTACTTCATAGGGATAGTGCATCAAATCATAGATTTATGGTTTTTTTTTTTGCATAAGTAAATCTTGAAGAAAAAGGTAAGACTTTGAAAAGCATTGAAATGTTTATTTTAATTTTGAAAATATGAAAATTTTAGTTTCCAAAATTATTTTTCTTGGTTGGCTAAGAGTGTTTAAATTACCCTTCATGCTGACCCTAACCCTAAACCTTCATGTTTTAAATGACCCACATAATTTCAGTGTATTTTGAAAAGTACATCTTTAAGTTTACCACAGCTACAGTAATTATATAAATGATTTTTGCAAAGATAATATTTTAAAACAACAAAGACTATAACAAGAAAAACGATATGAAATAGATCTAATATATGAAAGTTGGGAAAGCAATGACTAAGTCAGTCTTTGGTGGAATGTACCATCTACTCAACCTGATCATTCTCTCATTTTCTCCTTATGCTTATGTTCAATTCCCTTTCACTCTTCATTTTATTTTACTTTCTTCCCATAACTAATCATCAGAGAACACACAGTACATGCAATGAGCTTCTAAGTAGTGAATGAAATGCATGGACATTGTACAAGTGTGAGAGAAGTACGTAATTCTTTATAAAGTTCTAGTCACATAATACAATTGTTGTGCCATTCTACTTAGAAAATCTGATAATTTGGTACAGCTTTGATTACAAGTAATGAGTTACCCAAACTTGCTGCTCCTACTGAGTACCCTGAGGGTAGTGGCTGACAGGTGGACAGGCCAAAAGTCTGGAGCAGTTTTTCTATTGGCCATAAATTGAACAAACTGGCATAATGCAACCGGCATGATCCTAGGTGGTGCTACCGAGTTCAAGAAATACTCAAATTTGGCTCCTAAACCTTCAGAAACTCAAAATCCAGTTTAGAAGATATCTTTAGAGAAGCTGAACATAACTCAGACCACTGGTGATGATTTCAGTAGAGTGATTTAAAGACAGTTTAGTAATGTATAGTAAGTATGAGGTTCAGTCCAAAACAATTTATATTCATTTCACATTATCCTCACAACAACTACTGTAAATAGGAATAACTATTTATCAATTAAGAAACTATTTTAACAGATTAAGTAACATCCCAGCAAGTAAGTGGCAGAGTCAAGATTTGAATCCAGGTTTGACTCAAATTCTATGCTCTTCATCTCTTACTATACAGCATGCTAACTCACTGGAACACTAGATCCTCAAAACTTTCATTTGAAAAAGATGACAGATGAACAGATCAATATTTACTAAGAAAGTATGTCAGAAAATTTGTAAACATCTATTTCCTACTTGAGTTTCTCTGGTGGCTCAGAGGCAAAGAACCCGCCTGCCAATGCAGGAGACATGGGTCAGATCTGTGGGTTGGGAGGATCCCTTGGAGGAAATGGAAACTCACTCCAGTATTCTTGCTTGGAGAATCCCATGAACAGAGGAGCCTGGTGGGCTAAAGTTCATAGGGTCGCAAGAGTCAGACACGACTTAGTGACTAAATAACTAACAAAACTAAATAACTAAACAACATTAACAACGAATTTCCCACTTAAACTTCAAAATAACATACAAGGTGTTTTCATCCCAATTTTACAGATGAGAAACCCATATTGTTTAGGTCAGAGATTCAGTCAGTAGTAGTCAAAGCATCGGGCTTGACTGGTGGCTCAAATGGTAAAGAATCTGCCTGTAATGCAAGAGACCTGGGTTCAATTCCTGGGTTGGGAGGATCCCTTGGAGAAAGGAATGGCATGGAATTCAGACACTTGATCTCCCTCATTCCAAAAACCTGTATCACACAAAGCAAATAAGTTGGTTAAAGAAGGAGACATCAAAGAAAGGCGTTCAATATGAACAAAAACCTGGAAATTAGGTCAGATAGTGTGTGTGTGTGTGTCTGTGTATGTGTGAGAGACAGAGAGAGTGAGAGAGAAAGAAAGAGAGAAGGGGCTGCTGAACATCAGGCAAAGGAATGTAAGTCATAAACAACATCATTCTCCTTCTCCTAAGTCATAAACAACATCATTCAGGTTGGACATTACCCCGTGTACAAATGGTCCTTATTAGGATAAATGTTGCTGCCATGCAGTACAAATCTTCAGGCCAGTCCAATCAAGTAAACAATGTTGTTCCTGGTATAGAAAGTAGCACAAAATTTTCTAAAATCCCTTTTAATTTGGAGAGCTTTATGTTATTTTAAGCTGTTCTCAAGTTTAATGGCATAGGTTACCTATGACTATGCCCGTTAAAGTGGTATTTTCTTTGTCTCAGAATATAATTATTGTCATTGAAGGAACACGTACAAAGGAGAAAAGATCTACAGACAATGATAAACAAACAAAAATTACCATTCATCAGAAAAAAATTAAGCACAAAATCTTGGGGTTTTTGTATAAATAGTGTGTGTTAGTTACTCAGAGGTGTCCAAGTCTTTGCGACCCCAAGGACTGTAGACCACCAGGCTCCTCTGTCCATGGAATTCTCCAGGCAAGAATACTGGAGTGGGTACCCATTCCCTTTTCCAGGGGATCTTCCTGATCCAGGAATTGAACCTGGGTCTCCTGCACTGCAGGCAGATTCTTTACCATCTGGGCCACCAAGGAAGCCCTTTGGATAAATTAGGTGGTAAAGATACTGAGGAGTTCAAAAGGTAGGACAGTGGCAGGTTTTGAGAGGTAGTACATGCCAGACAGGTGCTTGCTGCTTTAATCTATTTAATCTATTTCCACAAATTTCATAATACACGTGTGTGTTAAAGATTAGTGGCCTCGAAGAAATTCAAAAAAGAGGGGATATAGGTGTACATATAGCTAACTCACTTTGCTATACAGCAGAAACTAACAACATTGTAAAGTAACCATACTCCAATAAAAATTAGAATAAGAAAAGATCAGTCTCCTCATCTTAGAATGAGCAAAAACACTGAGAACTGTTAGGTGGTCTGCCCAAGACCACACTGTCAATCAGTGGTCAAGTCAGCCAAAGGCCATGCTCCTTCCCGTGTACCAGGCTTGCTCTCCCTGCAGAATTTCCATTCTACTTATAAACAATATTCTGAAATCAAAGGCCAATGTATGCAATGAATACAGTTTTATGGCTCTACATGGCTCTATCTATCTAGAAAAGAAAGTAGTATATTTCTAGCTAACCAATAATTTTATGTTATGTTTAAAGTTCAATGAAATGCAATAAACTTACCTTTTCACTGTACTAGTGAAAAGTAGAAGTGTTCATTTCTTTGGTACTAGTGCAGAACTATGGGATGGCGCAGATAGCTATGGGAGTTGGTGATGGACAGGGAAGCCTGTCGTCCTGCAGTCCATGGGGTTGCAGAGTTGGACACGACTGAGTGACTGAACTGAAGTGCAGAACTTCTTAGAACATGCAACCTTAAATAAACATCTCTTTAAAAATTATATTTCAAGCCCCTAAAATACTTCCACTCTGAAGAATTTTGAATTTTGTTGTTGTTCAGTCACCAAATCATGTCCCACTCTCTACAACCCCAAGGACTGCAGCACGCCAGGCTTCCCTGTCCTTCTCCATCTCCTGGAGTTTGCTCAAATTCATGTCCAGTGAATCAGTGATGCCATCCAACTATTTCATCCTCTGTTGTCCCTTTCTTCTCCTGCCCTCAATCTTTCCCAGAGTCAAGGTCATTTCTAGTAGGTCAGCTCTTTGCATCAGGTGAATTTTGAATAGGAATGTACATTAAATATTATAGACACTGGATTGACAGATAAAATCAAATATCATCTTTTAATCCAGTTACTTCACTGTGAAAGCATTTGTTAAAACTGAGTTCAATATGTGGTCTCTATGATTTATTTGAATCCCTAGTACCTATATTTATGTCAGCAGACATAATATACCTGCCTTGCTTTAGAGTTTAATGCAATAACAAAACTCACTTGAAGTAATGCTTTAAAAAATGCACAGCTCTCTTCTCTACCTGCCAAATAATTCTGATCTTCCTCATTGCCCTACAGCCCCACTGAGATATACCTATTTCACACTGATTGTTAGTTAAGTTTTGAGACTGATTAATTTAAATGATATAGCCCCTGCCTTCAAGAAGCTTACGGTTGAGTGTACTGCCATCCAAAAGAACTTTATGTGATGGTGGAAATGATCTAAATCTGTTGTCCAGCCATTAGCTGTTGAAACGTGGTAGTACAGGCAAAAAATTGAATTTATCATATTATTTCACTTTAATTAATCTAAATTGAATAGCCATACCACAACTTTAATGGGTATAATTAGGTATGAAAGCAAGAACAGCAACAAAAAACCAAAATGGGTAATGCTATATAGATGTGTAATGACCTCTAAATGTGTATATAGAGATGATGAACTCTGCTTATGACATTCTGGAAAGGGCTTCATGGGAGAAGCAACTGAAGGAAATGGAGATCCCAGTGTTACAGGATAGGGAAATGGAATTCCAATATGAGCGATTACAATGAACAAAATACACTGTTTATTCCCAAACTAGTAGAAGGGCTAATATCTTGTGCATTATATATTCCCCTTATAACCACACTCACTGCCAAATCTCTTCAACTCTCCAACAAGTTTCTTGCATGTTTTAAGTCTTCAATGTATTTCTACTGAATTAATTTTTCAAAGCAAATAATAACTATATAATTTTTTAAATATGGCAAGTGCATCTAAAAGTTAAAATAAAAGGAACATTCTTATACTGTTGTATCTCTCAAATGAAAAATCATTTGAAAATGAAAAAAGGAAAGAAAAAGATGTTAGTCAATTGGAAAGCAGAATGTCTTGCCAAGTTAAGACAGTGATACAGTAGGGGATGGAGGCACACAGACTGTGGGAATAAGGATGCTTACTACTAATTTTTTCGGGCATTATGCTCCAAAAGAGAGATTTTGAAGTATCTGTGGAATGTCTAGTGTTCTTCAATCATAAGAAATCAATGACTTTATGGTGTATCAAAATATGTGGTTGTGGACACTATTGTTTTTGCACTCATAAGGATTTCAAGATGCACTTTCAACACTCAACAGCGTTTCCACAAAACTGGCTCTGTCGCCATCATCTTCAAATGCTTAACAATTTATTATCAAGGGGCCCTGCATTTTCATTTTGTAGTAAGCCCTGCAATTAAGTATCCTGCCACAGACTGTCCGGCTGGCAAAACAAAGCCTTGGAATCTAAGGACCTAGAATCGAGATTCAAACCTTCCTTAAGTGTGCAAAGTAAAATAGGTCATTCTAATAAGCTTCCTCAGCTGAGAGATAGTACCTGTTATCCTCTACTTAACAGGTTTATAAAGGAAAGGCCTTTGATCTCTTAGGAAAGAAAAAATATGCAAGCATCCAATATTTGTTACTGTTTCCTTTGCTTTCAGGCTTTACTAAAATGGCAGTGTGGGATAAAAGGATTATTCCACATTTCAGAAAAACACTGATGTACTGGAAATATTTCTTATAATAAATTTAGCCGTTGTTCCTTCTCCTTCCTCCCCAACCTTCTTACCCTGTACCTCTAGCCAGAACCATTTGTTATTATAAATAAGGCCCCAGGAGAAAAACTTAGGTTAAAATTACATGAGAAAGTATTCGGTCTGAAGTTCACTATTTCTATCCTCAAAATGGGGAGAAAGTAAACTCACAGTTTAGAAGATTAAAAAATTCATTAATAAGTGTAGCTTGTAGTATAAATTGAGCTTTCCTGGTGGCTCAGTGGTAAAGAATCCACCTGCCTGGTTGGGAGACCTGGGTTTGATCCCTGGGTCGGGAAAATCCCCTGGGGAAGGGCAGGGCAACCCACCCCAGTATTCTTGTCTGGAGAATCCCAAGGACATAGGAGCCTGGCAGGATGCAGTTTAGGGGTCACAAAGAATCGGACACAACTGAGCATGCATGCACATACACACACATACAGTAAAAATCAATTTATGTACATGAGAATGTCTTAAATATATTACTTACATCTATCTATACATATGGCATCCTTATGACAAAAAATACCCCATAATCTCAATTCCCACCTTTACCTGGCTTTCAGGATAAGATATCAACAAAAGTAAATAAATCATAAGACTTTAGTTAGGAATTATTACATAAAAAATCATTTTTACCTAAGAATGAAAATAAATCCTATGAATGGGAAATTAGAAATGGGAAAAATACATACATATCTAAAGGTCATAGTTGTATAGAACATTATATTTATTAACATATGGAAAATATAAAAATATGATGGAAGGGGACTTTGGATTGCATATAACAAAGACTCACCTTCTCAGAAATTTTATTCACCCTATATATTTTAAGTGAAAAATTAAAAACCAAAAAGTGCAAGAAGACAAAGAGATAAAAAATTTTCTCCCACAATTCAAAGAATTTTTAGCCACAGAGGCACACAAAAATCTCCAATAAAAATATGCCAGTCTACAATACAACCAAAATAGTCAAGACTTCAAAGTTAATTCCTCTGGCACATGAATTGATATTCTTGTTGCCATAATAACTTATTATCTAAACAGCACTACATGTAAATGACAGGCTCAGAATGGCAAGCCAAGTTACATTTAAACAAATACACAGATTATTTTTATTGCTGTCTGCAATACTTTAATATTTGAAGAAAATTGTAAGGGCCTAGAAGGACAACACATTCCTAGATAAAGGCCAATTAACACAATTCCACGTAATCCGGCAAATACTGAGCGAATGATGACTTGTGAAAGGAATTTCACAGATAAAGATGAGGAAGAAATAGTCCTATCCTAACCGACAAGGACCTACTGTAGAGCCCATGGAACTCTGCTCAATGCTGTGTGGCAGCCTGGATGGAAGAGGAGTTTGGGGGAGAATGGATGCATGTATATGTCTGGCTGAGTCTCTCTGGTGTACACCTGAAACCACCACAACATTGAGAAGCGGCTCTACCCCCACACAAAATAGAAATCTTTTTAAAAAGGAAATAATCCTATCCTCAAAAACACTCCAATTTACCTAAGATATATCACCCTGCTGTGTTTTTTCTCCTCTTTTGTATTCTAACTCACAGATGTATAATAGGCTGTAGGCTGCACTGGGATTTTCTTCTATTCAACTACAACTTCAGCTATCACCTGACTTTCTCCCTTTTACCTAAGGTTTTATATTCGTGCATATGTGTGTGCTCAGTTGTGTCTGATTCTTTGTGACCCTACGGACTGTGGTCTGCCAGGCTCCTCTGTCCATGGGATTTCCCAGGCAAGAATACTGTAGTGGGTTGCCATTTCCTACTCCAAAGGATCTTCCCAACCCAGGGATCGAACCAGTGTCTCTTGTATCTCCCACACTGGCAGGTAGATTCTTTAGCACTAGTACCACCTGGAAGCCTATTAATATTCTCCTATTGTTGCTGTTTTTCTATCGCTAAGTTGTGTCCAACTCTGCGACCCAATGAACTGCAGCACACCAGGCTCCTCTGTCCTCTGTCTCCCAGAGTTTGCTCAAATTCACATCCGTTGTACACATCAGCGATGCTGTACTGCTTTTGCTTAACCTACAGCTTCCGGGCCTTCCTTTCACGTGGCTTTGCCAAGTTCCCATCTGACATTCTAAGAAGGGCAGGTGCCTCTCCCCAGGAAGAAAATCCCAGAAGCCTCTCCTCCCCCCACACCAGAGTGAGTAAAAGGAGACCTCAGTTCAAGTGCTTCTAAAAGAGATTCTTGGGAACCAGCAACTTCTAACACTTAACTATGTTGCATAATTTCCTCCTCCTGAGGCATAGCAGAAGAAAGATAAACCAACACAATAAGCCTCATCTCATAAGTATTTGTCTGCCCCAGGTTAACTTCTTGACTTTTAATTCCTATGAGGCTGACAATGCCTCTGGTTCAACTATCATTGTTGACAAAGTCTGTGTTCCTTGGGTTTAAAGAATAAATGTTTTTAGAAACATGCTCATAAAAAGCCACTCCTTTCAAAGTTTCTGAAAAAATGATTTAAGCAGAATATAAATCATGCTCTACAACAAACTCATGCCAGTAAGTAGTTCCAAATGGCAGAAAGCTATGTTTGAAAGAATAATTCAGGTATCACTTATGTATAATAATAAAATATGGTCTGAAAAGTCCAGCTGGCTCAGTTATTAATATTTACTATTATCTGGCTCTCACTGTCATCCACACATCTGAGGAGGACCTTCCCCTTTTCTTTTCCAGAATTCTCACATAATATTTTGCCTCTTATGTAAATAAAAAGTAAAATACAATTACCACCCACGCAACACTTCCTAGAGCTAAAGCCAGTGGGAGCGCTGACTGTCTTAAAATTGAGAGGCTAAGGTGCCAAATCTCATTTACAACGCGTTCCCTCCATGTGCCTTTCAAAGGAGTCCGGTGAGGCTCTTGGCTGAGACTCTGTGACATTCATAATTGCTTTTCCCTCCAATATCCCTTTTATCAGCAAGTGAGAATGGCAGTATATCTCTCCTCTTGATGAGTTTTTCAAATGAAAATGAAGAAAGAAACATCCAGTTACATTTATGTCTGGAAAGAGGAAACATTTTTGGCTTTTCAATATTTTTCCTGAATGTTGTCTGAATTGAAATATCTTTAAATACAGTGTAAAAATAGCAATCTCCTATAAAAGTGTACTAAAAATGAGAAAAAAAAAATTCCTTAGGAGAAGGTTTGTCTTAAAGTCCTCAAATCTTTATAATTAAAATCTATTGCCCTCTTGAGGGCTAACAACATTATAAAGATTGTTGCCCTTTCAAGGAATATTCGCTGATCTGCTAAGCAATTTTCATTACATGTTCACCAGATTACTTTGCTGATAGGAAAATCTGGGCTCTTGAAAAAAAAATGTGTGTTTACGTGCACCCCAATGTTCATCGCAGCACTGTTTATAATAGCCAGGACATGGAAGCAACCTAGATGCCCATCAGCAGATGAATGGATAAGGAAGCTGTGGTACATATACACCATGGAATTTTACTCAGCTGTCAAAAAGAATTCATTTGAACCAGTCCTAATGAGATGGATGAAACTGGAGCCCCTTATACAGAGTGAAGTAAGCCAGAAAGATAAAGAACATTACAGCATACTAACACATATATATGGAATTTAGAAAGATGGTAACGATAACCCTATATGCAAAACAGAAAAAGAGACACAGAAATACAGAACAGACTTTTGAACTCTGTGGGAGAAGGTGAGGGTGGGATGTTTCAAAAGAACAGCATGTATACTATCTATGGTGAAACAGGTCACCAGCCCAGGTGGGATGCATGAGACAAGTACTCGGGCCTGGTGCACTGGGAAGACCCAGAGGAGTCGGGTGGAGAGGGAGGTGGGAGGGGGGATCGGGATGGGGAATAAGTGTAAATCTATGGCTGATTCATATCAATGTATGAAAAACCCCACTGAAATGTTGTAAAGTAATTAGCCTCCAACTAATAAAAATATTTAAAAAAAATAAATAAATAAATAAATAGACTCAACATGACATATTTCAAAAAAAAAAAAAATGTGTGTTTATAAAAAAAAAATATTGTTCAACTAACTAAATGTGGAGTTTCTTCTTTACACAAGTATTTGTATTAGTGCAAGTATAATTTTTTTCCTGCTAACATTTATTCAGTATATCTATATTCTGCCTACATTGCTGCATTCACTTATTCAAACCTATGAGACAACTCTATCATACGGATATTTTATTAGTAATCCCATGTAATGGATAAAAAAGAAAGGACAAATTATCTGGCAAGGTCCTACAGCTAGTAAGTGATGTAAGCTCTTAATTGCCATGCCACACTCATCTCCTAAGGAAAAAAATAATGTATTTTAAAAATCCATATAATCACTGAAAAAAAATTGAGTTTAGTGTATATGACATATTCTTTTTTAGGGTGCCAGGCAATAGAAATGCTTATAAATACTAATGGGAAAAAATCAAATACATAGGCAAAAAGAATAAAAACTAGGTTAAGCTAAAGGCATGCTTAATCAAGGTAACTGGGCTTCCCTCATAGCTCAGTTGGTAAAGAATCTGCCTGCAATGCAAGAGACCAGGGTTTGATTCTTGGGTCAGGACGATCCCCTGGAGAAGGAAATGGCTACCCACTCCAGTATTCTTGCCTGGAGAATTCCATGGATGGAGGAGCCTGGCAGATTACAGTTCATGGGGTCAAAAGAGTCGGACACGACTGAGCGACTAAGCACACAGAAGACAATCAGGGTAACTGGATCCTAAATAATATTGTGAGTAATACTTTGAGCAAAGCTAAGATTTCCACTTAGCCAAAATAGACTGCATACCCCAGGAGCACCACATTTAATTTCAATTTCCAGCTTTAAATGGGATACAGGGAAGCCATGCCAATAGCCAGCTTGATTTAGTAGTTAAGAATGTGGGCTCTGGAATCTATTTCAAAAGAGAAATAACTTCATAAAAATTAGAGCTTTCCAAAAACAGAATGGGATTTTCAAAATTAGAAATTTACTTAGATATATTGTAGGGAGACTGAAAGAATCTTGGTCAAAATCATCTTTTGAACTTTCTTCAAAACAAGATTTTATAAAAATAAAATTGACTTTAGAAAATTACATAAAGCAATTGCTCCTCCTTATAAAAGTCAACAATTTCAAATAGCTTCACTGTTGAATTAAAAAACTGTCTACAGTTTCTAGCCCATGTTGATCCTTCAATTTTCTGCACTACTAGAATCCTGGAAAATACAGTATGTTTACACTTGGAAAATATGTAGTTTAAAATTGCCTTTAGCACTTTCAATTGATTTTTTAAAATTTCAAAATAATAACCAATGCTGGGAGACTAAAGCTTATATATTACATTGTTCTTCTATACTCTATTATTTTACTGACCACATTGATGGAGAAAAAGCAAATGCCCAACAAATAGTGAGCTTCTGTTCAAATCTAAAGCATACTCTATCAGGCACTTCAAAATAAATTCAAGAAGCTTGTTTTGAATAGCTGTACTTTACTTGTATAACCAAAAGCTAGAGAGTAAAATTAACAAAGCATTTTATAAATAAAGATATATCTAAGTCTTCAACATTGGCACAAATAATAGCTTCAATAGATTTACTTACAGGTAGACCTTTTGCAATAAAAAAGAACATTTTGAGAAATGTTCCATTTTGAAAAAGCTGTAAGATTTATCAGTAGTAGTTTTTACCCCATACCAGAAGCATAATCTATGTAGCTTTATTAAAAATTAAACTTGACAGAATTACAAACTTTTAGTTAGAAGATGAATAAATTCGACAGATTTGACTTACAGCACAGTGACTACGGTTAATAATACCATATTGTACACTTGAAATTTGCTGAGAGTAAATCTCAAGTGTTCATGCCAGAAAAAGAGGTAACTATGTAATGTGATAGATAAGTATTAATTTGCTTGTACACTTCAAATATATTCTATTTGTCAATTAAAAATTAAACTTCATAAAATATGTGTACTACAGAATGCTTAGAGTATTGTATATTTGTTGCATGACACATTTCAGTATTAGAATAATTGTTTTCTTCATATTTATCTATAATATGCAAAGAACTATTAATTCAGTTGGTATAATAGATTAAATATATAAGTCATTCTGTAGATGTGTTTGGTTATTTCTTTATATAAATTAAAGTCACTTTCTGTTTATGACCCCTGTTCCACAAAAGTAAAATCAAGATTTAAATATATATTGTATTTCCCCCCAAAATGGAGAAAGAACTCTTACTACTCTCTAAACTTCAGAAGTCTAGTCTATTTAAACTCTTGAACCTTTGAAAAGTGACTCTATTTGAAATACAAAGAAACAGATCTTTTCAGAACTTTAATTTAGTACAGCTTAAAGGCAAAAAAATGTATAACTAATTTTACCAGCAAGTTATTATATTTTTCTCTAATCTGTTATAGCTAGAGAGAACAAGCCCAGGTAAATCGAGATATTAAGCTTTAAAAATAAAAACTTAAGACCCTATATAATAGGCTCTATGTTCATCCACATCATGAGAACTGACTCACAGGCGTTCCCCATTATACAGACTGAAGTAAGTCAGAAAGAGAAAAACATAGATATGGAATCTAGAAAGATGGTACTTATGTACCTATCTACAGGACGACTATGGAGCTGCAGACATAGAGAACGACGTTCGGTGGTGAGGGGATGGAGGTGGCGGGACGAATGGGGAGAGTCACATGGAAGCATATACACTACCATGCGTAAAACAGATAACCAACGGGAATTTGCTGGATGACTCGGGGAACTCATAACAACCTAGAGGGGTGGGAAGGGGTGAGAGGCTGGAGAGGGGTTCAAGAGGGAGGGGACACATGTATTCCTACGGCTGACTCATGCTGGTGAATGGCAGAGGCCAACACAATATTGGGAAGCCATTTTCCTTCCATTAAAAATGAGTAAGTTTGGTAAAAAAACTTAAAAGCAAATTTTTAGAAGCACTGAACTCTCTAAAAAATAAATAAAGAAATAAAACACTATGGGTTTTTGTGTCAGAATGCCTGGATCTGAAAGCAGGATACATCAGTTAAGCAAACTTTAGCAAGTTATATACTCTCCCTAAACCTAATTTCTTATGTGAAGGGTGTTTAACAGTATCATTTATCCTTATAAAACTATAATCCTTTAATAGTATTAAGCATCTAAATCATTTTGAATTTATGCTTGGCATACAGTAAACATTATGCAAATGTTTTAAATTAGTATTATCATTAGTAGCACATCTGTTTAGTCATAGTCCATTTTTATGATAATAGCTCTGGACAACCAAGCAAGCCATTTAAAGAACAGAATATAAAGCAGATTTTCTCTACCAAGGGCTTTCCTGGTGCTACAGAAGATGTTAGCCCCACAAGGGAAAAGAACAGAACCCAGAGGTTCCACTGACTGCAGCCCTCTTCCCTACGTGGCAGCCATGGCTAGCTGGAAGTCAGGATTATGTGTGGCCATATATCTGTGTGTGTGTGTGTGTGTGTGTGTTTTAGTTCTCAGTTGTGGCCTACTCTTTGTGACCCCATGGACTATAGCCTGCCAGGCTCCACTATCCATGGGATTCTCCAGGCAAGAATGCTGGAGTGGGTTGCCATTCCCTTCTCCAGGGGATCTTCCCAACTCAGGGATTGAACCCGGGTCTCCTGCACTGCAGGCAGGTTCTTTACCTTCTGAGCCACCAGGGAAGCCCAGCCGTATGTCTAATGCTCTACAATTATATGTTCTAGAACCACGTTACAGAACAGACTAAACCAGGACCTGGGAGACAGTAAATCAGGACATGGAAGACAGAGGTCCATAAAACGCTGACATCTAAACCAGTGGCCTCCCAAATTGGAGGAAAAACATTTTGAACATGCAGCTTGAGATAAGTACATCATTTATGGATCAGATTTACTGTACTGAGAAAGTATATTATAAAACATTCTGGAGAAAAAATTAACAGCAGGCCTGAACTTTCCTCCACATACTGTCTCCCTGGAAACCTTCCGGGTTACGACAAACAAGGAGGGACCGCTGTGTCACCAGTCAGCAATGTTTGCTACCGGAGGAACACATCTGGACGGGGAGGATGCTGACTCAGCTTCCTGATGCAGTGTGTGCTGGCAACTGCGAGCATCCCTTTAGGAAAGCTGGATTGTTATCAAGAGGCTGATTCCTGTGGAGCGTGAGCCTTCCCCAAGGCAAAGGAGCCCTTGTCTACCCATACGATCTCATCTTAAAACTCAGTTACTACATAGGAGGTAATGCAGAGAAGGCAGAAAACGGTTCCTGAACATCTAGAGGGACTCCCACTGAAGAAGCATCTGACATTATCCTGCTGACATTCTGTTTCCGGTCCTGTATCCTTCTACTAAACCAAGTCAATCTGGTGCCGAACAACAGTATCATACTAGTGTGAGTGTTAACACCACAGGTCCACTATGGTGATCATACAGACATGTACATACACAAAAAGCATATTACTTATATCCTCTAACATAATGAATTATTATTTTTTTTTCATAATGAATTATTTTAAGCACCATACATTTGAGTATACTGCTTGGGTCCACGTTCATTTCAGAGTATTTGGGGTATATTCTTTGTAACCACTTGGAAGCTATCGCTTTTCCCTCTGTGATTTTCTGGTGTTTTTCACAGATGTTTTTCTTTGGTCCTTGTAAATCCTTGGCTTTCTCTGCAAATACTAGTGCCCCTAGGACTTCTTAAACTAAAAATTGGTAACTCCATTGTTACAAACTCTGCAGCAGCAAGACATAAGGAATTCCTGAAAATTCAAACATTAAATACACTGAAGTTCTTCACTTCCTGCTCCTTTTCTTTTAAAGTTTATCAAGCTATAACTACAATAGTATACATATATCCCCTCCAATGAAATTTTTTTAAAAAAATTAGAAGAAAAGATATAATTATAGAAGGCTTTAAAATCTACAACATTGTGGGAGAAGTAATTTTGTCTTTCCATTTTAATATACTTTTAGGCTAGTTTCATTAAAACATGCTACGTCCAAAATAGAACAATTCATCCCACTCGACACTACCCTCAATTCCAGTAACCAAACATTTTGCCATTTCCTATGAAAATTTCTATAGGCTTATCTTTCATTACCCCATTTTTAAGCACATGTGGTTTTTAAAACAGTTATTAAACTTACCCTGATACATGTAACATCAGCAACATGTAGAAGACAAAGAAGAGATTATGAGTATACCAGAAGATGTCATAGTTAGAAACTCTGAAAAAAAAACAAAAACTTAATTTCAGTTTCACTTCCTACTCCATCTCTATAAAACAAGCAAGCATCCTTTCAAATACATGTCACTACTGAAAGTTGAAATATGAGTTCATCTGAAATTTATCTATTAATATCAAGATATTAGCATACCATTGCAGAAAACTGAAGAAACTATAAGCAACAGTTTATCATCTTGAAGATTATTTGTATTTCAAATAAAGATACACAGAAAAAATTAAAATCAGGTGTTTATTTTTAAATTATGATGATGTAAGGCTAAGGAGCAGGGAACAGTCTTCTAATGTGTACTACTTCTGCCTTTATCTATCAATATTCTCAATTTTCAAGTGATTTAAAAATAACTAATGTTTCTATCCTAATTTGTATTTTGAGAGCAGTTCAAAGGAAATTCAGATGGAGACAAATTAAATAAATGCTCATCAAAATTTTATATGATTTTCCTAGACAGTATATAACTTTAAAACCTTGTGTTACTGCCCTGGGGGAAGACCAAGATTTTAAAAAGGGAAGGGTACAATCAACACAACCTATAAACTGCTTGAAAGAAGTAAAAAGACTATCAGTTACTTATTTCATATACCTGAGTGGATGTTCAAATATTAGACTCTTGGAGGTGGAGGGAAGCTACCTGAAAAAAGCTTAGATGATCCTCATACAACCCCCAAAACCTTTTAGAACCCCCAGTTTAGGCAATAACCAATACAGTCACATCTACTCCAGTCACAGATTGCTACCACAAACAAGATCCGTGACACCCTTATAACATAAACTTTCTTGCATAGATCTGATCTTTTTAATCTAAATTTCTAAAAGTGGAATTACATCAAAGGACGCACACTGTGTAAAGTTTTTGATATACACTCCCCATTGCTCTATAAAACATGTTTATCAATCAAGAACCCAATCATAGAAGTAGGAGTGCCCGTCTCCCCGAACCCAGACTCGACTTCATACATCTCCAGAATCTTGGAATAGGGTGTTATTTCATTTGTGTGTTACTTGCTTTCAATTCTTCTGTGACTTACCTGTTCACAGTAATTACCCATTTCTACAGCATATTTCTCAACTGTTGCAAGTAAACTATTCAAATTTAAGAACGTACTAGTTCCATAGCAGGGCTTCCCAGGAGACACTGCCAGTAAAGAACCCGCCTGTCAATGCAGGAGACATAAGAGACACAGGTTCGATCCCCGGGTCGGGAAGATCCCCTGGAGGAGGGCATGGCAACCCACTCCAGTGTTCCTTCCTGAAGAATGGAAGAGGAGCCTGGTGGGCAACAGTCCAGAGGCTCACAGAGTCAGACATGAGTGAAGCAGCTTAACAAGCATGCATAGTTCCATGTGGGTGTAATAATTTCCCCAGTAACATGTTTACTTTCCAATTTTTATATGTATATTGACATTCAGGAGTTTTAGTTTTCATATTTTTAGATAGCTAAATATTTCCTATATTTCCCCTTGTCGATTATGAGCACTGATAAATATAACTTAAAGTTTCCTCCAAATCTTCAGTGGTGCAATTTTTCACAGTTAACTTTGTCACTGAGCTAGAATTTCATTCACTTAAGCCTTCCTTTCCTCACAAGCTTGTAATGGCACCTTTATGACTTAGCAGGTTCTCACATATGGCAAAGTCCTCTTCAGGGCTTTCTACCAACTATCACTTAGTTCAAGGCCTTGGTCATTTTTGCAAGTAAGTCCTATTCTGTTTTTATTAATTAAAGTATAGTTTTCTTATATTAGTTTCAGGTGTACATCATAGTAATGCCCTATTCTAAGTTATTGAGGCATATTTTTTTAATGTTTAGTAAACCACATCTTCCTTTTATTCCACTTGGGAATATTTACTTGAAACATCCCCATACTCAAATCCTTCTCACTCAGAAATTTGAAAGATTTTTCCAAAACAGGAAATTATATGTAGAAATGTCTCTATTTCCCTCTTAGTCACACAGGAACCAGAATACTGCATCAACTAAGCATTTGGGTTAATCAAGACATTTTCTACATATGAAAATGAAGATAATCTGAAGGAAATCTAAATAGTCTGACCAAGAAACATCAAAATAATGGCTCTGATGCTCACCGTATCGCATATGTTGAAGCTGTAATCATCAAGAACAGCACCAGTACCATGCAGACTCCTGTCAGGCCAGGAACTATAAAAATATACATAAGTACATTTTAACTTAAGTCATACTGAGAAAAAAGGTACAAAAAATTATTACCTTAAAATTCAAAGTACTAGGCTGCTCTGTGGGAAGCCTAATTGAAATCATCTATCTCCTAGCATGTTCTCCGTCAAAAAAAGCTTTTTTTTTTTTTTTTTTAAATTAGCATTAGTTTCAAGGTACTTAAGACAGAGTAGAATCTTTTCCACCTTTAACAGAAAAGTCCCTTTTGGTATTTTCAAATATTCCAATCAGAATGGTGACTACATTCATACTTTTACAGGAACACACTATAGCAAACATCAATAACTAATGCAACAGAACACAGTTGACATTCAACATCCTAACTGTTTTGGTTTTCTCCATCAGAGTCAATGTCAAATAATTTCTTTTGGACTTCACTATCTCGAAAAAATTTCCAGAAAAAATAAGCAAAACCTGAAACTTTCTAAAAACCACAACTTCAAGTGTAAAACAAAACATGATGGATATGAAGAAAAAAGTTACAGTGCTGATTTTTTAAGAATACTCTCACATTTAGATCTTTAATCCATTTTGAGTTTATTTTTGTGTATGGTGTTAGAAAGTGTTCTAGTTTCATTCTTTTACAAGTGGTTGACCAGTTTTCCCAGCACCACTTGTTAAAGAGGTTGTCTTTTTTCCATTGTATATCCTTGCCTCCTTTGTCAAAGATAAGGTGTCCATAGGTTCGTGGATTTATCTCTGGGCTTTCTATTCTGTTCCATTGATCTATATTTCTGTCTTTGTGCCAGTACCATACTGTCTTGATGACTGTGGCTTTGTAGTAGAGTCTGAAGTCAGGCAGGTTGATTCCTCCAGTTCCATTCTTCTTTCTCAAGATTACTTTGGCTATTCGAGGTTTTTTGTATTTCCATACAAATTGTGAAATTCTTTGGTCTAGTTCTGTGAAAAATACCGTTGGTAGCTTGATAGGGATTGCATTGAATCTATAGATTGCTTTGGGTAGAATAGCCATTTTGACAATATTGATTCTTCCAATCCATGAACACGGTATGTTTCTCCATCTGTTTGTGTCCTCTTTGATTTCTTTCATCAGTGTTTTATAGTTTTCTATGTATAGGTCTTTTGTTTCTTTAGGTAGATATACTCCTAAGTATTTTATTCTTTTTGTTGCAATGGTGAATGGTATTGTTTCCTTAATTTCTCTTTCTGTTTTTTCATTGTTAGTATATAGGAATGCAAGGGATTTCTGTGTGTTAATTTTATATCCTGCAACTTTACTATATTCATTGATTAGTCAGGTAATTTTCTGGTAAAACTCCTAGAGGAGAACATAGGCAAAACACTCTCTGACAAATCACAGCAAGATCCTCTATGACCCACCTCCCAGAAATTGGAAATAAAAGCAAAACTAAACAAATGGGATCTAATGAAACTTAAAAGCTTTTGCACTACAAAGGAAACTATAAGTAAGGTGAAAAGACAGCCGTCAGATTGGGAGAAAATAATAGCAAATGAAGAAACAGACAAAGGATTAATCTCAAAAATATACAAGCAACTCCTGCAGCTCAATTCCAGAAAAATAAATGACCCAATCAAAAATGGGCCAAAGAACTAAACAGACATTTCTCCAAAGAAGACATACAGATGGCTAACAAACACATGAAAAGATGCTCAACATCACTCATTATCAGAGAAATGCAAATCAAAACCACAATGAGGTACCATTACACGCCAGTCAGGATGGCTGCTATCCAAAAGTCTACAAGCAATAAATGCTGGAGAGGGTGTGGAGAAAAGGGAACCCTCTTACACTGTTGGTGGGAATGCAAACTAGTACAGCCGCTATGGAAAACAGTGTGGAGATTCCTTAAAAAACTGGAAATAGAACTGCCATATGACCCAGCAATCCCACTTCTGGGCATACACACTGAGGAAACCAGATCTGAAAGAGACACGTGCACCCCAATGTTCATCGCAGCACTGTTTATAATAGCCAGGACATGGAAGCAACCTAGATGCCCATCAGCAGATGAATGGATAAGGAAGCTGTGGTACATATACACCATGGAATATTACTCAGCTGTCAAAAAGAATTCATTTGAATCAGTCCTAATGAGATGGATGAAACTGGAGCCCCTTATACAGAGTGAAGTAAGCCAGAAAGATAAAGAACATTACAGCATACTAACACATATATATGGAATTTAAAAGATGGTAATGATAACCCTATATGCAAAACAGAAAAAGAGACACAGAAATACAGAACAGACTTTTGAACTCTGTGGGAGAATGTGAGGGTGGGATGTTTCAAAAGAACAGCATGTATACTATCTATGGTGAAACAGATCACCAGCCCAGGTGGGATGCATGAGACAAGTGCTCGGGCCTGGTGCACTGGGAAGACCCAGAGGAATCGGGTGGAGAGGGAGGTGGGAGGGGGGATCGGGATGGGGAATAGTGTAAATCTATGGCTGATTCATATCAATGTATGACAAAACCCACTGAAATGTTGTGAAGTAATTAGCCTCCAACTAATAAAAAAATTAAAAAAAATAAAAAAATAAAAAAAAAAAAATGAAAAAAAAAAAAAAAAAAAAGAATACTCTCAGACATAATCCCCCTTAGAATGGAAAGCATTTTAAAATCAGTGTTTCTGATATTACATAACACTTGTTCTTAAAAAGAAAGTGTGCAAATATGTCATTTTACAAAATTAATACTGGTTTAATAGATTGCTACAAACCTAGTGTTAGCTCATAGAGGACATCCAAAATGAATAGGTGATATGCTATATCAAAAAGTGAAAAATCACAGTAGTCTCATTTCTTATTATCTTATTACTAGCAAATAAAATATTGTCTATAATTTACCTTTATTTACTCTTACAATCATATGAGCAACAATAAGTACTAAATGACCTAGTTAAGAAAGTCCATCTCAAATCTTTCTAGAAAAGGAATGAAAACAACTCTGTCTCCAAAAGTACAGACACCTCCCCACTCTTCTTCTTGACAAGGAAGCAACTACGAAACAGAGGCCCATCAGGGGACGAGAGCCATCAGCAGAAGCAAACAAGCTGGGGGCGATACCAGGGCAATGCTGATATGCATCATTAGGATCACAGAGGGTGTAGGATGGTTGGAAAAAAATACTGGAAATTCCAATACGGTAGAGACAAGTTTCCACTTGTAAAGGGCCACGTGAGAAATAAGGAGTCGGTCTATGGAACTTAATACTTGAGTATGCCCTCCTTTTCACTCTTCCCAGGACATAGATTTGGAAGCCTAATAAAACTTGCCTTTCCCTGATGCCCCAATCCAAATCATCTCCTCTTTAACTTTTTCATAGGGCACTCCCTTTCCTACTGTCTCTCCCATTGCTTTACCTCCTAGGGGTAACAGAAGAGCAAGATAAGTACACTAGTTCACACGAAAGGATTAATAGCATTATTTAAAAAGAACAGCAGGCCTACAAAATGACCAAGCCTTTCCTCTTCCAAACACTTATCCCCCCAAAACACAAACATCCACCCCAAACTTGTCCAAAAATATTCATTAACCACTTTAATACTCAAGGCCTATAAACAATTCAAATCTCCATAAACAGATGGATGGATAAATCATGATTTATTGTGCCTGAAAAATTAATCAGCAGTTTAAAAAAATGACATATACCTACACATATGAACCCAGATGAACCACAAAATTATTAGTATGAGTGAAAAAATCAGACACCCCCCCAAAAAACCCTGAAAGAATATAAGCTCTATGATTTCTTTTATACAACATTCTAGAAAATTCAAAGCATTCTTTAGTGGTAGAAAGCAGATTCATAACTAGGAGGGGTAGACAGCAGGATGCATTACAAAAGAGCACAAAACATTTTTAGAATGATGGACTTATTTGTTATCTTGATTTTGATCATGGTTTCTTACGTATATACATATGTCAAAAGTGATCAAATAACATAGTTTACATATGTATAACTTAGAGTACTTCAGTTATAACTCTAATTTAAAGAAGAAAAAAGAGAGAAGGTCCATCTCTCTGGCTCCAAGTAATTTAAAAAATCCATATCTGCCCAAATGAATAAATAAATGATAGAATCCCAGATGGCTCTATAATGTGAAATTTGTGGTTGGAGAGGCCTTTCAAGTAATTTCATTGAGGCTTCATGAATGTCTACTGTGTCTACATACAAGGTTTCCTGTATATAGTCCTGAACGTGCCTAAATTAGTTTTAGAATGTCTGCAAATCACTTCATCAGGACACCTGAAAAAAATGGAGCATGTTTAGAATAGAGGTATAAGTTCCAAAGGGTATTATTTGAACATCAATTCTTTTAGGTATTAATTTCCAGTCATCAAAAATGCTATAACTATTCCTTGAAGAATCACAGGGCACATTAATGTAAATTTTCTGAGAGGTACTAAAGTCAAGAAACCGGCTTAAATTTGAACAAATACTTCCCCAAACACTGAACTCGAGCATTCCTTTTAGAGCAGACCATGGAAAACATATTAGAAGGACTTAGGGTGAAATAGTTGACCTCAGCCATTTGAAATCAAGATGAAATAGAAGCCTCAAATAACCTAGGGCATATGTGTATATCCTGGAATTATAGCCCTGTTACTGTCCCTTAAGCCAAATCCCAATCTCACTGAATCGCATCTGTAAACTAAGGAGAATCAATTCAATGCTTTTTAATATTCTTTCAGATTTATAAAGTTATCTTTCTTTTCAAAAGAATTCATTTTTCCTTTCTCTCTCCCAGAAGTACAAAAATGTCAGGGTTTGCAATTTATAAAGTAATTGACTTCATAGCAATGAAGAAGAAAAACTGACTTACAATTAGCAACGAGAAGAAAAAAAATTACAATCAAAGTGGTCAAAAAAAATGGTGGGATGGGTAACTTAAAAACCAAAGAGGAGAGAGCAGGGGAGATAAATTAGGATTTAGGGATTAATATATGTACATTACTATATATAAAATAAGTAAACAGCAAAGACATACTGCATAGCAGAAGGAACTATACTCAATATCTTGTAATAACCTATAATGGAAAAGAATCTGAAAAAAAATATATATACATATACACAAACACACATATATACATATACACACACATATATATGCATGTATAACTGAATCACTTTCCTATACACTTGAAATTAACACAACATTGAAAATTAACTATACTTCAGTCTAAAAAAAGCTAAGATTTTCTGTCACTGGAATTAAACAGAGACTGGCCTACAAATTATCTAGAATGTTGCAGAGAATATCTATGTAACAAGTAGAAGGTTTAAAAACAAATGACTTTTCTACAAATGACCCAATTTCATTCATTTTTAAGGCTGAGTAATATTCCATTGTATATATTATATACTACATCTTCTTTATCCATTCATCTGTAACATTTAGGTTACTTCCATGTGCTGGCTAATATAAATAGTGCTGCAATGAACACTGGGCTACATATGTCTTTTTTTAATATTTATTTATTTTTAATCGACTGTTTGGTTTACAAAATTGGTTTGATTTCTGTCATACATCAACATGAATTACCCACATGTGTACATTCTTCCTGGAGAAGGCAATGGCACCCCACTCCAGTACTCCTGCCTGGAAAATCCCATGGATGGAGGAGCCTGGTAGGCTGCAGTCCATCGGGTTGCTTTGTGTTGGACACGACTGGGTGACTTCACTTTCACTTTTCCCTTTCACACGTTGGAGAAGGGAATGGCAACCCACTCCAGTGTTCTTGCGTTGAGAATCCCAGGGACGGGGGAGCCTGGTGGGCTGCCGTCTATGGGGTCGCACAGGGTCGGACACGACTAAAGTGACTTAGCAGCAGCAGCAGCAGTACATTCTTCCTCTCATGTGTCTTTTTGAATTATGGTTTACTCAGGGTCTATACCTATTAGTGGGCTTCCCTCATAGCTCAGTTGGCAAAGAATCTGCCTGCAATGCACGAGACCCGGGTTCGATTCCTGGATGGGGAAGATCCCCTGGCGAAGGAACTGGCAACCCACTCCAGTATTCTTGCCTAGAGAATCCCCATGGACAGAGGAGCCTGGCAGGCTACAGTCCACGGGGTCACAAGAGTTGGACACGACTTAGCAACTAAGCCACCACCACCACCACCACGCCCAGTAGTGGGGTTGCTGGGTCATATGACAGTTCTAGTTTTAGTTTTTAAGGAACCTCCACACTGTTCTCCATCAAAGTGTTAGTCGCTCAGTTGTTTCTGACTCTTTGAGACCCCATGGACTGCAGCCCACCAGGCTCCTCTGTCCATGGAATTCTCCAGGCAAGAATACCGGAGTCGGTAGCCAAGCCCTCCTCCAGGGGATTCTCCTGACCCAGGGATTGAACCCAGGTCTCCCTCACTGCAGGCAGATTCTTTACCATCTGAGCCACCATAGTGGCTGATTTACATTCCCACCAGCAGTGCAAGAGGGTTCCCTTTTCTCCACACCCTTTCCAGAAACTAACACAACATTATAAAGCAATTATGCTCCCTTTAAAAAAGGCCAAGAAAATGACTTTTATCCATTCAGGGACTACTTTCTGGGCATCTGTATTGCACAGTCAAGTGCTAGAGTGAAAATGAATTGTGCTCTAAAAGAAATCTCAGTCCAGTGAAGGAGACACGATAAGCAGGCAGTTCCAACATAGGGTATTAAGTGCTGAAAGAGAGCCAGACATTGAGTATTTTCAAAGTACATCAAAGGGCATCCTAACCTAGCCTTGGATAATAGCTCAGCCAAGTCCCAATAAATTAGCCTCTATTACCACACATATCCCAAGAGTCAGGAAGCACAGATTAGAAAGTATTGGGCTAGTCTAAGTTCATTGGGCAAAGTCACTTAGCAAAATGAAGTACACTGTAAACTCTCAGTCTTCAAGTTATAAAGCAAAATCTATACTTGTTTTCTTAGGGGAAAAATGCTTATTACGTTTACTCTTATTGTTTTTGATCTATGCATATTAGGTTAATTAGTAGCCCGTAAAATGAATGACTGCACTACATTGCCATTTATAGATGAACTGAAAGATCATTTTCATCCCTACCCAGATGTAGTCAGAAATATACCATCTTGTATTCATCATCCTGTTTTTACCAAGATAATTGGAGACATAACTGTGCTTGTTTATGAGGGTTTTTCTAATTGAAATTGGATATTGAGCATTTTATTCTCATCATACAAGTACTACCAAATTTGGAGATATGTAGCATGCATTTTTAAATGTTTGAATAATTCAATCTGTTAAATTTATTCTATAGGTTCTTAATTGGAATGTTTCTAACATTTATTTAGTGAGTCAAAATACCATAGAGGAGCTTTAGCATATTTAGGGGGATTGGGTCTGTGTTCCTGGGAAATAGATGGCACCTGATGAAAGGTATAGTATTTCTTTCATGAAATTTTATGGAACTGGGCCACCAAAGTGATACCGACATGCTGATCTGGGGCAGTTCAAGTTGCTTGTATTGAGAGAAACTCCACAAAATGTTTTCTCTGCATGCTCTGCGGGTGGCCCTGTTCCACTGTGAAGAAACTGATTTCAGGTGGAAAACACCATATATGTAGGTAATAAATTATTCTACAGTATATGGAAGGAAACCAAATATTCATAGTATTTTACCATGTATCTTTAGGGGCCCAGGCCAAGAAGGGACCAGCTCTGCTTAGCGGAATTAGGGAGAAATCTGTGCATAACGGGATATGTCAACTGACACTGAAAGGATGAGTGAGAGTTGAACAGGTGAAGAAAAGAGAGTAAGAGAGGAGTTAAAAGGTAGGTAGTGGTGAGAAGTTATGCTCAGGAGTATAATCAGACGCTCAGTAAAGGTAAAACAGGACTGGGAAGGTTAATAAAACACATTGCCAGGTCCCAACTTGGTCTCTCTCTAGGGTGAAACCAGGAATTTGTGTTTTTAAGTATAAAATTACCTCGATTTGGCCCAACACACTCATAGGAACTTCCGAGAAAGAACACAGGATGATGGTATTTCATGCTAGGGGTAGAGATCACCTACTTATAAGCAGCAATTTTACTAAGTTTCTTAATGTAATATCTTTGTCATATAAGAGATTTTTTATATTTTTATAAATTAAACTTTTTAAAGCATTTCTAAGGTTTCATCTATATTCTATGCAGTAAAAGAATATTAAAACAAAGTTCTTATTTATTTCTCTTAAATTGATCCATATGAACCAAAAAATACATTGATTCATACATAAGGTTTTATTTTTCTGCTTTTCCTCCCTTCTGTTCTCATCCAATTCTTAATGCTTTCATAAAAACATGTTTTCAATGAGCAAAGTTGTAAACAAAACTAAATGGTGTTCCTAAGGAGAAAACTGTGAAATATGTACTTTGCAAATGGAAAAAAATCATAATGTATAGGCAGAAAATATATATTATTAATATGTAGATGTGGCATGAAAGGGAAAACACCTGAATTATTATTTTTCTTCATAAGACTGATGAAAAAAGAAACAGTGCATTTGATAGAGCCATGTCTCAGCCCTGTATCCAATTCCAATCCTCAATGAGGTAGTACAGCCAAGACTTTATGACAGACCAGCTCCCATCCACAATCATCATGTCTCTGAAACAGGTGATTTTTAGCACCAAATACAGTCTCCTTTTCATTATTAAAAATGTAAGATTGAGACAGAGAAAAAATAACTAGAACTGTACTAACATCAGGGCCAAATTCTGAGATGTTCAAATGCACTTTAACAAATAGTCTAGACTGAGATTTTATGGACAACATGTTTAAGAAGGGAAAATAAATTAAAAATGAGAGAGGAGACACATTTCAAGAAAAATAACTTATTTTAGCGACTGTTTCTCCTCTTCCTTATAGGTTTTAAGATCAGAAAATGTCCTACTAAATTACTAAATATTAAGAACTACACTGATACTCAGAGTGCTTGCTGTTTTTTCTCCAAAACTTCAAAAACAGAAACTCATTCCCTCTGTATTATCTCCAATAGTACTTGTCATAACAGCAGGCACATGGCAGGCGCTCCTAAGCCCATGGTCTTATGTAATTTCCGTTGAAAGAATATATGAAAGGCAAATACATTTGCTTAATTTTACTCTTTATTCCTCTGAACCCTGATGGTTCACCCTGGCCCCTTGGTTTCATTGAAACCTTATACTTGAACAGTTGTTTGGAACATTTCCCATGTGGTATTTTGGCATATATATAACCACAGTATACAAGCCGCAATGATAACAACTTACCAGTTGTGAAGAGCAGTTTTCTAGGATCCTGAAAAAAAAAGAAAAAAAAAATGGCTGAAAAATAAAACACTGATGAACATAAAATTCTGCAAGGAGTCTGTAAGCGATAAGAGTCATGTGTTAGGCATGTAGGAAACTGTCCTCCCAATGGAAATAACAGAGATTCAATTAAGTTTCATAATGTTTTTACAATGCTAGAGATTATGGTGGCGGTGGTGTTAGTTGCTCCATCATTTCCTACTCTTTGCGACCCCATGGACTGTAGCCGACCAGGCTCCTCTGTCCATGGAATTCTCCAGGCAAGAATACTGGAGTGGGTTGCTATTCCCTTCTCCAAGGGATCTTCACAACCCAGGGATTGAACTCATGTATCCTAATTTACAGGCAGATTCTTTACTGTCTGAGCCACCAGAGAAGCCCAGAGGAGATTATCATACACACAAAATCCAATTCCAAGGAATTTATCCATTTGAAAAGGGAAGAATATTGGATGAGGAGTCAGAAGGTCCAAGCTTTCATGTTAATGGTCAGTTACAGGATAGCAGGAGTGGCCTGAAGCCCACCCTTTGATCATTCTGGGATTCAATACTTTTAGCTATAATGTGGAAACATTAATATATGCTCTGTCTACAACTGCCAACTACACCTGTGAAGTCGCTCAGTCATGTCTGACTCTTTGCAATCCCATGGACTGTAGCCTACCAGGCTCCTCTGTCCGTGGGATTTTCCAGGCAACTGCACCTAGCAAGTGTCAAAACAGTGAGAATCAAAAAAGTAATAAAATATATGGAGGGGGTTATGTTGTGCAAATTCAATGCAGAGAATACTGAGAACTAAAATGTTTCAAATGCTACTGTGAAAAGTAGTGATAATATTCAAATAAGGAAGACAGCTTCCTTCTAATTAGAAATACATTAATATTGTTACTGGAATATTTCCTTTAAACTACATCCCCATGGTATAATGAACTGAAATCAACTCCCTTCTCTCTTCTGGAAATCTTAGATCAATGCCCAGTAGAATGTGGATTAATTTTTTATCCAAAGGGGCCTAATACTGTATAATTTATGAATTACTTTTCTCATGCCTCCATTGAATCTGTGGCCAGACCAAGCTATATACAAAGTAGGAAGCCATTTAAATAATTTCAGGGACCCTGAATAAGGACCATTTGCCCAAAAATAGCTCCTCATCCAGCTTAGATCCAATGGCTTCTAGTTAGAAACATAGCATTAAAAACAGGACTAAAGGCTAATCTAGAGTATCAAAGTGTCAGTTGCTCAGTTGTGTCTGACTCTTTGCGACCCCATGGACTGTAGCCCGCCAGGCTCCTCTGTCCGTGAAATTTTCCAGGCAAGAATACTGGAGTGTGTAGTCATTCCCTTCTCCAGGGCATCTTCCCGACGCAGGGATCGAATCCAGGTCTCCTGCGTTACAGGCAGATTCTTGACCATCGGAACCACTACTGCTGCTGCTGCTAAGTCACTTCAGTCGTGTCCGACTCTGTGCGACCCCATAGAGGGCAGCCCACCAGGCTCCACCGTCCCTGGGATTCTCCAGGCAAGAACACTGGAGTGGGTTGCCATTTCCTTCTCCATCTGAACTACTAGGGAGGCCCATAATCCTGAGGAACCTAATACATAAACAACTAGGAAAAACACAAGATAGACTGAACAAAGTGGTAATACCAGAAATATGAATAGTTAGCTAGGAAACCTCAGAAGATGAATAAAACTGCTAGGGAATGAAGACGCGGTATAAGAGTAAGAGACTGTTTCACAGATGACAAGATGAGGCCAAATGAGCTATTGCATTAGGAATGTGCCACCCATCACAAACTGAAGAATGAAGGGGTCCCTGGGGATGTGGAGAAAATAAGAGTGTAAGCACACAGCAAGAACACAAAAGCATCCTTTCCAAAGACAAGGCACAGAAGAATACAACTGTTCATATATGTATTATCTCTCTGTGAATGTGTGTGTATTTGTTCATCTTAATCTAGTACATGGCCTGATACCTACCAGGCACTCAAAAATATTTATTAAAAGAAAGAAGAAGGGGAGAAAGACATGACTGAAGAAGCAAAGGAAGGGAGGAAAGATGGGGAAAAAAAGGAAAATGTAAATTAAAATGAATTACTATTTTTCATCCATCTTATCAGCAGTATTTTTTAAAAAACAAGTGAGGTGTAAAAATAAGCATTGCAATAAAATTGGTAGAGTGTATCAACTGGTGAAGGTTTTTTGGAAAGTAATTTGTCCAACAAAACTAAAAATGTGTGTACCTTTGAAACCAAAATTACTTCTATAAATCTGCCTAGCAGAACTGTACAAAAAAAAATAAATTTATTAGCATGCAGTTTATGACAAAAACCTAGAATCAGCTCAACATTCGTGAATAAGAAAATGACTAAAAATAAATTATGGTATATTTGTATGAAGAAGATGAGGTATATGTATACTTTCTGATACAGTAAGTCACAATATATATATTTACAAATTGCTATTGCTAAAGAATATATATCATAAAATACCACTCAAAAGAAGAAAACAAAATCATTACCTGTGGCTATTTTTGGAGGAGAAGCTTTCACTTTGCACTTACTTGGGAGTTCTAAAATATTTTTACATTAAGCCTCTATCTCTCTTAAACTGGAATAAATTTAATCCTAAAATCCTAGAAATCCTAAAATGACTAGAATACTGGCATCTTAAGAAAAAATATATTAAAATAAAATGATTAAATCATTACAGTTATTGAAGACATATGAATTATAAAGCAGAAGAGAGAAGCAAAGAAGGAAAAGGTTAAAAAAGAATTTTCATTAAGATACAAGTAACCCCATATGACCAGGGCAAGTGATGGGAGATAGGGAGAGGTAGGGGGATCTCTCTGGGATGAAATCATCACATGCGGAGCTTCCACTGGCATGCTAAGGAGCTGGACTTCTCCATGGTTCTTCATGCCGGATAGACTCCTGCAAGGCAGGAGACCTGTGTTCAACCCCTGAGTTGGGAAGATCCCCTGAATGAGGGCATGGCAATCCACTCCACTATACTTGCCTGGAGACTCCCCAAGGACAGAGGAGCTTGGTGGTCTACAGTCTATGGAGTCGCAAAGAGTTGGACATGACTGAGTGACTAAGCACAGCACATAACTCTACAATCACCTGGTGAACTTTTTAAAAACATTAGTTCAGTCGCTCAGTCATGTCTGACTCTTTGCGACCCCATGGTCTGCAGCATGCCAGGCCTCCCTGTTCATCACCAACTCCCAGAGTTTGCTCAAACTCATGTCCATCAAGTCGGTGATGCCATCCAGCCATCTCATCCTCTGTCATCCCCTTCTCCTCCTGCCTTCAATCTTTCCCAACATCAGGGTCTTTTCCAATGAGTAAGTTCTTCGCACCAGGTGGCCAAGTTATTGGAGCTTCAGCTTCAGCATCAGTCCTTCCAATGAATATTCAGGACTGATTTCCTTTAGGATGGACTGGTTGGATCTCCTTGCAGTCCAAGTGACTCTCAAGAGTCTTCTCTAACACCACAGTACAAAAGCATCAGTTCGTCAGCGCTCAACTTTCTTTATGGTCCAACTCTCACATCCATAGAAGACTACTGGAAAGACCATAGCTTTGACTATATAGACCTTTGTCGGTAAAGTGATGTCATTTACTTTCGAATATGCTGTCTAGATTTGTCATAACTTTTCTTCCAAGGAGCAAGCATCTTTTAATTTCATGGCTGCAGTCACCATCTGCAGTGATTTTGTAGCCCAAAAAAATAAAGTCTGTCACTGTTTCCATTGCTTCCCCATCTATTTGCCATGAAGTGATGGGGCCAGATACCATGATCTTCATTTTTTGAATGCTGAGGAGTTTTTTCACACTCCTCTTTCACTTTCATCCAGATGCTCTTTAGTTCCTCTTCGCTTTCTGCCACAAAGGTGGTGTCATCTGTGTATCTGAGGTTATTGATATTTCTCCCAGCAATCTTGATTCCAGCTTGTGCTTTGGTCAGTCTGGCATTTCGCATGAGGTACTCTGCATATAAGTTAAATAAGCAAGGTGACAATATACAGCCTTGATGTACTCCTTTCCCAACTTGGAACCAGTCTGTTGTTCCATGCCCGCTTCTAACTATTCCTTCTTGATCTGCTACAGATTTCTCAGGAGTGAAACTGACTTGCATACAGATTGCTCAGCAATGAAAAATATTAGGGGCTGCCTCTAACCCAGGTCAACAACATCACACTGGTATATTAAAAGATACTAGTATAGTTAAGGGATTTATCTAGCGCTACTTGTTATTTTGGTTTAATGATTTATGTCCATGTTTATTTGTCATTACTTTGGCCTTTGATTTGTCTTAGGAGGGAGGTCAAGCACATGATCAGTGGTACAAATCTAGAGAACTGTGGTGATATGTAAGGGGAAGATGGAGTGAGGAGAACAATCTATTAAGTCACTACCAAACTGAGCAGAACAGGGCGGGGCTCTGATCACATGGGACCCTGGACGTTTTGGTGTTGATGCAGTCTTGGCTATGGGAACCAAAGGCAGCCCGAGGTCACCGTGAGAGTATCAAGCAACAGAGACCTAACTAGGGCTGTGCACGTTCTGTTTCTTGGTCCACCTCGGCTCCCTGCACATATAATTTCACTTTATGAGCAGCTTCACATGGAGAAGAGCAACCCTAAGTTAGATACTGCCCCCTATAGAATTCAGCCCAAGGTCACCTATTATAAGGATTACAAAACAAAATAAAGCAAAGTAAAGCATTAAAATTCACTAATATTTTTAAGTCAAATCAACTAATGGTCTAGGATCATCAGTCAACTTTCTATTCTGCCCTTTTCCTCCTCAAGCAGAGTATGAGTTCCTGAAGGATTTTTATCGTGTGTTAGCACTGCCAATAGCCTCCACTGAGTGATGGGAATTAGACAAAACTGTTGGGAAGCAGAAGGCTGCCTGAGTGGCAACCATGTGAATACCGCAGAACGCAATAAGTAGACACTCTCCGAACTTTCAGGTTCAGCAGGAGAGACTGTGAAATAGTAATTACATATATTTTCTGTTGAAAAGGAATAAAACTCAACTTGACAAGTGCATTTTAAAAGCACTCAAAAGGAGCAGCAAGGTACAAATTTTCTGCGAAAATCACAGACCCTCATTAGTCATCTCACGACAAGTGAAAGGAAAATGAGAAGACAGAGGCCACCCACCTCCTCTCGGTATCTTGCTGCGTTCAGTTCGACAAAATCCTCACGGTAGTTCACTGAGAAGTTGAGGGCATTAACCAGGTGGGCGGCCACGTGCACACCTACAGAATCACACCAGTCAGTGGGGTTTTCAGACACACTCAATAAAGGGGAGTTGGTTCCTCTCCTTACACAAACACAGGGTCACACTTTGACAACCATGTAAGCAATAAAATGTTCAGTTAAAAGGGAAGTCTTAAAAGCACAAAGAATCTTACTTATACACAGTTTTAGCATGAGAAATAATGTAAAGAAACAGAATTTTCAAAAGCCAAAATAAAATAATCCTAATAAGTCAAGAGTTAGAAATACACCAACACACACTGATACACATACGCACACATATGTGTATAATAATACAGGAATTTATTTATTCACTTAAGCATCTCCTGAATACAGTAACCACCCCCCCTCCCTTACTCATTGTTTCACTATCTGCAGCTTTAGTTACCTGTGGTCTGAAAACATTCAGTGGAAAATTCCAGAAATAAACAGTTTATAAGTTTTAATTGCATGCTGTCCTGAGTGTGATGAAATCTCTGGCTGTCCCGCTCCATCCCACTTGGGACACGAGTCATCCCTTAGTCCAGCACAGCCCACCCATTGGCCACTGAGTAACGGGCTTGGTTATCAGATCCACAGTCTGAGATACTGCAGTATTTGTGATCAAGTCGCCCTTGTTTTATTTAATAATGGCCCCAAACGACAAGAGCAGTGATGCCAGCAATTCAGATATGCCATAGGAAGCTGTAAAGGTGAAAAGGTGAATGTTTCTTTAAGTGAAAAGGTGAACGTTTCTGACTTAATGAGGAGAAGAAGCTCCCTATGTTGACGGTGCTGAGATCCACAGCAAGAGGGAATTGTCTATCCTGGAAACGGGAGAGGAAAAAGGATTTTGTGCTCATTCTGCTGTTACACCCCAAACTGCAGAAGTGACCAACCGCAGCGCATGTTCAGTTAAGATGGAAGAGGCATTTAACTGGTACAACAAGGTACCTTGAGAGAGAAGAGGATCACATTCATTTAGTTTTTCTTATAGCATATTGTTACTATTGTAACATTAGTAATTATTGCTAATCTTTAACTGTGCCTAATTTATAAACTAAACTTTATTGCAGGTGTGTTTGTATAGGAACAAACAGTATATACAGGATATATAATCATTGATTTCAAGCATTCACTGGAAGTCTTGGAAAGTATTCCCCAGGGATAAGGGGGAACTGCTGTATTATATATTTCCCAATCTTTCGCCTCTCCTATAGCACCAAACCTGTTATATATTTTGTATACTTCACTGACACTCAACCTAACATAAAAGCCCATGAAAAGGCTTTTAACCAGTCAACATTTTTCATAGTCCACAGATTCAAGACATGGTGTTTAAATCCAATAGCAAAAGTGTTGGTAACAACTTCATGGGACAAAAACTCAGGAAGATAATAATCACCATTTAATAACCTGCCTACAATGGTGTGCTAATGAGTAGTCAACTGACTCAGAGCTTACACCAAAGAGTTAGGACATTACTAGAGAGTGAAGAGAAATTCCTTTCGGCATGGTCAGAAAAAAAAAATTATTATGAGGTTAGAGAAGAAAGAAGCAAATGACTTTTTGCACAACACTATAATAGCCTCCTCCCTTCTCAAGCTTTCCTTGTAAATGAAATAAGGTTAAAATTAACGGCACATTACAATGTACTGGAAAGAGCAACATTTAATTAGTTAGAAAACCTCTTTTCTTGCCCACATCACTTGCCTGCTAATGCCTCAGTTTACTCTTCTGTAAAATGGTGATGACAGAAATAAGAGACTTAATAAGATAAATGAACCAAAATTGCTTAGGAAAACATCACAATTTATACTTTAAGGACTGTTGTGATTCAAAAAAAGACATAGCCTGGAAAGTGAAAATTCTACAACCAATCCAACCTAGCATATGAGATGTATGTAGATGGGCCAAGAGTTCTGAATTACTCCCAAAGACAGTTGAAAGTAAGAGAGAAGGGATAGAATGCTAAATAATCTAGGGGGTTATTTAAAGGATTCATAAGCTTCTGTCAGTGCCCAGATTAAAGGAAGGAAAAGGGTCCTACAAATAAATAGACAGGAAACTGAAAGTGAGTTAACTAACATGCAAAGACAGGGTTCCAAAGAAATAAAGGCTGTCTAGGTGATACTCAACTATGGCACAGATATGAAACATTATTGAAACAAAACTATGTCCTACAGCTTCAGCATTTCTAAAATCTATAGGAAAAAAAAATCCCTCTATTATACACAAAAGGCTTACATGTTCACTACATATTTTATGTCTCAAAAGTTCAAAGGCATCCTAAGAGGAAATACCATTCTTTTTAATTCTCCCGAAAAAAGTGCCCTAGGTAAGAGCTGTATGAGAGATATCCTTAAGAGATAACATTCACCTTCCTTAAGAGGTTTTCTGTGTGTGTGCCCAGTCATTCAGTCGTATCTGACTCTCTGTCACCCCATAGACTGTAGCCCACCAGGCTCCTCAGTCAATGGGATTCTCCAGGCAAGAATACTGGAGTAGGTTGCCATTTCCTCCTCCAGGGGATCTTCCCAACCCAGGGGTCGAATCTGTGTCTCCTGCATTGGCAGGCATATTTTATCACTGAGCCAGCTGGGAAGACCCTAAAAAGTTTTTGAGATTGAAAGAATTTGCAGCTTTTGATTTTAGGCAGCAGAGAGAAAGTGATGGGCTTTGTGTGGATTTTCTCATTTAATCCTGTTTTACAGATAATACATCCCTATTTTACAGATAAGAAAACTAGGGTAAGCTAAGGGGCTTTGCTGGTGGTCTAGTGGTTAAGAATCCACCTGCCAATGCAGGGGACATAGGTTCAATCCCTAGTCCTGGAAGATCCCACATGTGCCACAGCTACTGAGGTGTGCTACAAACAGAGAAAGCCCCCAGCAGTGAAGACCCAGTGAAGTCAAAAATAAATAAATCTTTAAATCAAGAAGAAAGGAAAGGTGGCTTAACTATGGTCAGACCCCTAGTGAGCAGCAGACTGCAAACCCTCTGAATCACAAGCTCAGTCATGGCAATACTCTACACTATCTCAGTCTCTAGGTTGTTCTCCAATTGATGGAATATTTGGACACAGCTACTGCTTAGAAAAAATCAAGTTAAGAATGTGCCAATGTTTTCTGATTATCCTCCATTTTTGACCTTTCACTCTCTAGCTTTAATCCAACCCTAACCCTTACCACAAATGGCAACCCACTCCAGTATTCTTGCCTGGGAAACCCCATGGACAGAGGAGCCTGGAGGGCTACAGCTCATGGGGTCATAAAGACTTGGATATGACTGAGTGACTAAGCAAACAAACACAATAGCACTGAGATAATCTACTCATGAGGTTGTAAATTATAATAATTAATTCTGTCCTAAGAACTTCACACGCCTGTTTTCATTTTCTTCTTAAAACCATGAGGTAGGTGCTGCTGGCAATCCATTTTACGGTTAACAACTGAAGATCAGAGAGATTATGTCACATAGTAGGGCAGATGAGCAGCTGGGGATAGACCTACGCAATCCATTGACAGAGTCCATGTGCTTCCCAGGTGGCACTACGGTGAAAAACCTGCCTGCTAATGCAGGAGACAGGTTTGATCTTTGGATCTGGAAGATACCCTGGAGGAGGAAATGGCAACCCACTCTTGTAGTCTGGCCTGGAGAATCCCATGGACAGTGGGGCCTGGCAAGCGACAGTCTAGTTTCACAAAGAATCAGATATGACTGAAGTGACAGCATGCACGCACTTAAAAATGTTTATAACTTTCTGTTTCAAACCTTTGCTCAAGATAAACATTTATTTTAAAATGACTCTTAAAAATCAAAGATTCTCACTTTACATTTTAACTTGGAATTGAGCAGAATAAACTTCCACAATTTTGACATTTGCTCTTCTGCCCAAGTAGTAATATCAAAGAAACATTTAACAAATATAATTTTGAAGGAATCATATTCTATGAATGCACATTTCACATTTTAATTTTCAAGAATTTAAACTTCTATCATGTCATTTCTTTTAAGAGGTTGAAAACTTTTAATCACCTTCTTCCAATCTTTCTAAATGAAATTATTTCCTTTTAGAAAAACAATCATTACCAGCTTAAGGACCAAACTGTGAATACACACACACATATTTATATGCAAGTATATATATATATATATATATACTTGACGTACCCATTTTCTGTAACACCACTAGATAAATTTCTTTACACACGTAGAAGAGAAAACTAAGCTACATAATAAGAAAACCATAAACAATAAAAATGCCATCCATAAAATGTTCTAACATAATACTTAACATCTTTTGTTTTTTCTCACCTGAGAAAATACAGATAGTCACACCACAGGTTATATGGAATGTTCTGCTTTTATCCAACAATCTTCTGGTTCTCCGGCTTGGAACCTAGATTTAAAAAAAAAACTTAATATGATAAAAGTGATGCAGCAAATCAGTTACATGCACAAAGCTTTGGAAATAGGGCAGAGGTCTATCAATTAAAACCTTGATAAGATGAAGTACAATGTCTCTAGTCAGTGGAACACTCAAATCATTAGAGAGAATGTGAAGAGGCTTAGTATTGATATGGAAAGACACGCAAGATATATTGTTAGGTAAAAATGTTACAACACATGAACTACACTATGATCCTATATTGTTTAAAATTAATGGCATTGTATATGTTAACAAACTTGCAGGCATTTGTCTCAAACTGTGGTTGTGCGGGCACAGCAACATTAGGGGGACCCTTCACTGATAACTTTGCATATTTCTGCAGTGTTTTCATTTTACAATATGTGTGATTTCCTTTTGTGGTCAAAAACTAAGATTATTTTAAAATAAAACAATTTCATCTACAGGTTTAAATGCCTGCTTGATCTTGTACAAAAATAAAACGTCAAGCATCTTTGAATACTATGTTTCACACTGGGGGACAACTCTCTAAGTCTTATTAAACGCTGAGAGACTTAGGTGGGCACTTTCCATTTCCTGCCATTTATCTTTTTCTTCATACCAAGCCAATGGCTAGCCACAGGGATCAAAACCTAGCATTTCACAATAGCTGGCAACCTACAGAAAGTGTTATTTCCACAAATTACTGCATTAAGAGTAAAGAGTTTCTAAATAGAATTTCATGAAAAGATTGAGAACTTTAACTGCAGTAAATCCACTTACATGAACTTCACAGAACATCAAAATGACCTCATGTTAACCACTCCTTTCAAAATATCAGTATCGATGCAGTAGTGCCTAACTATCTTAGTGAAGAAAGCAATAAAGACGCACGTGCACAAACACACACACACGGACAAGACAAGACAGAGAACAATTTCAGTTGGATTTTTAACTTTCAAAGAGCTTTTCTCTTTTCTCAAATCCTTTCTTTCACATTCAAATATCATACACGACATCACATCATATCCAAGAACTCTATTTCAAGTCACTGACACAGTTCAAAACAGGAACGTGTTTTAAGAAACTGCCAACGCCAGCAGTCATCCTGTGTATTAATCCAAGTCCACGGGGCCCTTGGTCTTCCCTGCTGGCTCAGACAGTAAAGAATCTGCCTGCAATGCGGGAGACCTGGGTTTGATCCCTGGGTTGGGAAGATCCCCTGGAGGAGGACATGGCAACCCATACCAGTACTCTTGCCTGGAGAATCCCCTGGACAGAGGAGCCTGGCTGGCTACAGTCCCTGGGGTCACAAAGAGTCGGACATGACTGAGTGACTAAGCACAGCATGGGGCTCCAGTGTGCTCACCTGAATTTAATTAAATGAAACTACAAGGCTTCAGTGAGGAATAGTTTAGTGAAAAGAGTTCAGAACTGGGGCTGATCTCAGCTCTACCATTCACTAGTTCTAAGGTCTGGGTCAAGTTAATTAAACTCTCTATGCTTCAAGTTCTTTGTCCTCAATACCCCCCAAATCATACGAGGATCCACAAGTATATATGTGAATTCTATATATGTTAGCACAGTATCTGATACTTATTCTACTGTCCACTGCCCTAACTTACTATTGTAGAATAGTTCAGTGATCACCTTGACAGATGATGAGGTCTTTACTACATCAGGATCATCTTTGAAGAAATCACTCCAGCAGAAATTCAGACCATGAAAATTAAGTAGGACTAATGTGATACTTTTACACTTGATTGCTACGCTGGAATCAGTGACTAGAACTTCTTTTTTCTTACCTTCTGCGATCCTCGAAGATAAGCCAGGAGCGTGCGGCACATGGGTAAGAGGATAAGGCTGCAGTTGAGATTAAGAACAGATGCAGAGGCTCTGCTTAGACACAATCCTAGCTGAACAAATAAGGCAAGAGTCAAAACACAGTCAAGGACACAAGTAGACTACAAACATGCTACCGACCTCACCCTGCAGAATCATGGCAAACGCCAGCTCCTTCACGGGTCTTGAATAACCCTCCACCTTCTCTCTTACCAAAAGAGAGCCTGGTCTCTTTCTCTTCTGCACTGCCAAAAAACGTAGCCTCCTCTCATTTCTAATAGTGTTCTCATCACCTGATTACATCATTTCAGGACAAGGTCAATTTCTTATTCCACTCCTTGTATAATGTTCTGCGTGGTAAGAGCCCTAAAGTTTCAGAATATTCTGTGCATCCACACAGGTACAGAGTTGAATCCTTCGTTCACTGATAAGTTAACAAGAATTTCAAACAAAGGCTTTTTCAATTGTGTACTCTCTAGAGCACTCTGAGCCTCCACATAACTCCCTTCTACACTAGGACCTGCCTTTAAGCTCTTCACCTTACTGACACTACTCATCTTTCAGGCTTCCTCTTAAGCACTCCTCCTCTAAAGTTCTTCCCTGATGCTTCCCTGATGCCACATAAAAAAGACAGTATTCCATATACAACGGAATACTACTCAGCCATAAAAATGGAATAATGCCATTTGTATCAACCTGGACTGGACAGACCCAGAGATTATCACACTAAGTGAAGTCAGAAAGAGAAAGACAAATACCATATGACATCACTTATACGTGGAATCTAAAATATGACACAAATGAACTTATCTATGAAATAGAAACAGGCTTGCAGATAGAGAAAAGACTTATGGTTGCCAATGCAGAGGGGAGTGCAGGAGGAATGGATTGGGAGTTTGGGGTTAGTGGATGCAAAGTATTATATACAGAATGGATAAACAACAAAGTCCTACTATATAGCACAGCGAACTATATTCGATATCCTGTGATAAACACTAATGGAAAGGAATATGAAAAAGAATACACATATTATGTATAGCATATATGCATAACTGAATCACTTTGCTGTACAGAAAAAATTAACATAACATTGCAACTCAACGAACAAAATAAGCAAATACTATATTTTTTTTTAAAAAAAGGTCTTCTCTAACCCAGAACCAAGAGAGATCCCAGATCAACTGTGCTTCATACAAAGCTGATCATAAATACACTATACAACATGTTTTTCAAAGACTCACACCCCTCTGGTATGATCCAATACTTTTCGGCAACTAATTTTAAATCAAATTCCTGCTAGATTGACATCCGATGTTGTCTGATACTACCTACATTCTTCATGCGATCGATGTGTTACATGAAAACTAGAGATGGGGTCATAGTTGTGCACTTGCCTTGGAATAAACACAAAACTACTTTACATTAAGGGTATCAACTAAGAAATAGGTGTAAGTCAAATGCTTTACTTAGCTTAAAATTGCTCATGACCCTGAAATTCCCAACTTAACTCCTGGCAAAGCAGCAACTCTGTTACATGGTGTTTATTGTCAGCACATGAAATATTATTCCTGAAGGGGAGACAGGGTAAGAAGCCAGGTCAGGAAAGCCATAATTTTCATTGAGTTATATGAAAAGTAATTAATCTTTCCAGTTAGGCTATTTCTCCACCATGAGTTTGAACACCTCAGGGATACAGTTCAATGAGTATACCAGTAAATGGACAAAGAGAAACAATCCTCTCTGGACTATCTAAAAAAAAATTATTAAATATAATTTTCTCACATCTGCGAGCAAAATGATCATTTCAGAGGGATAAGTTTTTGTTGTTTAGGCCTCCAGAGAAATAGAATAATTGTTATCTCTTTTTAATCTGGATGCACATATAAGAAAATTTTAGCTTGAGGGATTTTAACGATAATTTTATCTGCAGTTCTAATGTACTAGGACAATAACTCGCTTAAATATATCTGCTAAAATCTATCATGTATGTTCAAGACTTAAGAAATACACATAAATTATTTAAATTTTCTTTGTGGTTCAGTGCTTTAAAGAAAATTCTTACATATTTTGTATTTTCTAACCATTTATTGAATATCTGGAAGTGTTTTATTGCTGTGTTTACATTAAATCACAGTAATTTAATTCAAACCGGCTTTAAGTGTCTACTTGGGATAAATGAATCTTATTTTAGCATTCCACTTCTTCCTTATGATGCTGCAAAATCTAACTGGAAATTTTACCAAGGACTCATTTCCTCATATATGTTTGTTCCTGAATATGGTTAGTTCTTTAAACCAAGATGAAAATTCCTTTTTATTAGGTTATCAGAGTACAAAACTCTCTCATTCAGAAGCAGTCAAGACAGTAAGGAAACGGAGACAGATTTCAGTTAAGTGGCACAATCATAGGAAACCAACTAATCCACTTACTACATGGGTAATATTATACAGCTAAGATTTGTTTTATTTAGTCATTATTAATTCATGATCTTTGTAAGAATCAGCTACTTCAAATTCACTAAAAAGAAATGTCTTCCTAAGTTATGTGTCTAGCCCATTCTATGTGGATGACATGTTCTACCATTCCTGGAGAGCTTAACCTGCTACTCTAGTTTTCGAATTTCATTCAGGTTAGTTATCACTAGATGGCAGCATAACTTTCATGGTTCTAATCTTACCTGTGAAGATCTCAAAAAGTGTGAAAGTGTTCATTGCTCAGTTGTGTCTGACTCTTTGCAACCCCATCGACCATAGTCCACACCAAGCTCCTCTGTCCATGGAATTCTCCAGGCAAAAGTACTGGAATAGGTAGCCATTCCCTTCTCCAGAGAAAATTACTAACCCAGGGATCGAACTCCTGCATTGCAGGCAAGTCTCAAATGTAACTGAAAATTCCATGTGTAAAATTTTAAAACTAGAAATATATTTTAGATGAATATGTATAATACATAGTTTCGTCCTTCCTATGGACTAAATGTTTGTGTCCCCCAAATATATACATTAAAACCCTATCATGATGGTATTTGAAGGTGGAGCCTTTGGTAGGTAACTAGGTTTAGACAAGATCATGAGAGTAGAGCCCCGAGACGAAATCAATGCAGTGAATGAGAACTACAGAATATGAGCACATATATAACAGGGAATGTGATCTAAATAGGAAGATCACGTAGGCTTTCTGGACTAAATGAAAAGTGAACTGAGATCTGAACGGTGAGCAGAAGTCATTTAGGAATGAGAAGAACATTTATGCAAAAAAAAAAAAAAAAACAACCCAGCATGAAAACTGATGTGCGAAAAATGGGAGCATATTGTATACATGAGAAATTAATAGTAGGCCAATACGGTTGGATTGCAAATGGAGAATGGTATAACATAAAACTGGAAAAGCAGGTAGGGCTAGACCTTGATGAACTTTGTAGGTCATATTAAGAATGTGTGTGTTTATCCTAAAAATCAGTGCAGAGCATTATGTCATGAGCAGGGAGGTGGTAAGTAGACATTAGAATTTGGCAATGATAACTCTGAATGAAGTGTGCAGAACTAATTGGAAGAACATAATTTGGGCAATGGCAGTACTTTGTGTAGTTAATCATCACAAAAGTGAAGTTTTGTTTGAGACAAGAAATATATTTTATGGTAATTATATATGAACCTCACATATAGAAAGGATTCAGTTTCAACTAAATAGTTTATTTATCAGTAAGTTTATTTTGCTAAATAATTTCCTAAAACATATACATCTAAAATCGGAGAACTAAAATGGTCTAATCCACATGCCACCATCAACCCAGTGTCTAATCTCTCATGAGAGTCCTAACGAAAGGCAATACACACCCTTTGTTGACTATGTCCAGAGAGAGCAAACAGTTCTACCATCAAACACTTCTGTTTTGTCTTCTTACACTTACATGAAATATGTGTCTTTATAACTTTTACCCACAAGGCCACTCTGGATAAAAATATTCTAAAATAGACATTAAAAAACTGAAGCTAAAACTAGGATGGCTTCAGGACCTCCCTGGCAGTCCAGTGGTTAAGACTCTGTGCTTCCAATGCAGAGGTGTGGGTTCGGCTCCTGGTTGGGGAACTAAGATCATAGATGCCACATGGCACTGCCAAAAAATGGAAAAGAAAAGTAGGATAATTTTCTAGCTCACTCTTGTTTTCTTTGGGTTAAACACAATTCTTTAGGCCTCTAAAATTCTTGCTAAAATTTTAAGACTCCCGCATGAAGAAAGTAGTGAAAAACACTAGACCATTCAGGCATGGTCTAAATCGAATCCTTTATGATTATACAGTAAAAGTGACAAACATTTAATGGGGAAGATCTGATAGAGTTCCTGAAGAACTATGGATTGTAATATTGTACAGGAGGCAATGACCAAAACGATCCCCAAGGAAAAGGAAATGCAGGAACATATAGTTGTTTGAGGAGGCCTTATGAAGGAATATCTGAGAAAAGAAGAGAAGGGAAAGGCAAAGGAGAAAGGGAAAGCTATACCCAGCTTAATGCAGAGTTCCAGAGAATGGCAAGGAGAGAGAAGAAAGGCTTCTTAAGAGAACAATGCAAAGAGATAGAGGAAAACAATAGATGGGAAAGACCACAGATCTCTTCAAGAAAACTGGAGATACCAAGGGACAATTTCAAGCAAACATGGACACAATAAAGGACAGAAATAGCAAGGACTGAATAGAAGCAGTTAAGATTAAGAAGAGATGGCAAGAATACACAGAAGAACTATACAAAAAAGGTATTAATGACCCAGATAAACATGGTTACTCACCTAGAGCCAGACATCCTAAAGTGTGAAGTCAAGTGGGCCTTAGGAAGCATTACTACGAACAAAGTTAGTGGAGGTGACAGAATTCTAATTGAGCTATTTCAAATCCCAAAAGATGATGCTGTTAAAGTTCTGCACTCAATATGACAGCAAATTTGGAAAACTCAGCAGTGGCCATAGGACTGGAAAAGTTTAGTTTTCATTCCAATTCCAAAGAAAGGGATGCCAAAGAATGTTCAAACTATAAGACAATTGTGCTCACTTCACATGCTATGTAATGTTCAGGGTAATGTTCAAAATCCTTCAAGCTAGGCTTCAGCAATATGTGAACTGAGAATTTCCAGGTGTACAAGCTGGATTTAGAAAAGGCAGAACCAGAGATCAAATTGCCAAAATCTGTTGGATCATAGAGAAAGCAATGGAATTCCCCCAAAAATCTACTTTCTACTTCATTGATTATGCTAAAGCTTTTGACTGTGTGGATCACAACAAACTGTGGAAAATTCTTAAAGAGATGGGAATACCAGACTACCTTACCTGTCTCCTGAGAAATCTGTATGCAGGTTAAGAAGCAAGAGTTAAAATCAGACATGGAACTACAGACTGGTTCAACATTGGGGAAGGAGTACATTATGCTGTATATCCTCACTCTGCTATTCAACTTATATGCAGAGTACATCATGCAAAATGCTGGGCTGAATGAATCACAAGCTGGAATCAAGATTGCCAGGAGAAATATCAAACAACCTCAGATATGCAGATGAAACCACCTTAATGGCAGAAAGCAAAGATGAACTAAACTCTTGATAAAGGTGAAAGAGGAGAGTGAAAAAGCTGGGTTAAAACTCAACATTCAAGAAACTAAGATCATGGTATTTAGTCCCATCACTTCATGGCAAATAGATGGAAACAGGGGCAGATTTTATTTTCTAGGGCTCCAAAAATCACTGTGGATGGTGCTGCAACTGCAAAATTAAAAGATGCTTGCTCCTTGGAAGAAAAGTTATGACCAACCTAGACAGTGTATTATTAAAAAGCAGAAACATCACTTTGCCATCAAAAGTCCATCTAGTCAAAGCTATGGTTTTGCCAGTAGTCATGTACAAATGTGAAAGTTGGACCATAAAGAAGGCTGAGCACTGAAGAATTGATTCTTTCAAACTGTAGTGTTGGAGAAAACTCTTGAGAATCCCTTGGACAGCAAGGAAATCAAACCAGTCAGTTCTAAAGGAAATTGACCCTGAATATCCATTGGAAGGACTGATGCTGAAGCTGAAGCTCCAATACTTTGGCCACCTGATGAGAAGAGCTGACTCACTGGAAAAGACCCTGAAGCTGGGAAAGAGTGAAGGCAGGAGGAGAAGGGGATGACAGAGGATGAGATGGTTGTATGACATCACCAACTCAATGGAGCAAATCTGCTCAAATTTGAGCAAACTCTGAAGACAGTCAGGGACAGCGATGCCTGGTGTGCTGCTGTCCATGGGGTTGCAAAGAGTCGGACATCACTTTGCGACTGAACAACAACGATCATCTCAGTGACCCTTTCCAATTTACCAGAATTCAGTAGTTAAGATTATGCTCTCTCTCACTAAGGACAAGTTCTGCTGATTCCAAGACTGTTATATTGTGAGGAACTATGTTGCATAATGACTCATCTTCTGTTTACAATTTTCGCACATGAATTGCTATCAAGAACCCCTTTATCCTGCAATGAAAAAAAATTGGGGTAGGGGAACAGAAGTGTGAGAGAGCAGGTACATAAATGTAAGAATTTATTAATGTTAGCCCATTATATTATATTGGATGTGAATGCTCTATTTTTACTTTTTCCTTCCAATTTTGCCTTAGCTGAAAATTTTACATTCACGTTTTCCTCATCTTCATCCAAGTTTTTGACAGAGCTATTTAACTGTAACAAAATTCTGTTGAAATAGTTGACTCTAGAGAGGACCTGCAAACTACCTTTTCTGGTAAATTAACTTTCAAATGAACATTTTTCTCTCAGCTGGGAATTTTCTCAGCAACTTTAGGGAAATATAAAATGACATTCTACATGTAAATATCAATGCAAAACTGGTGTTCAAAGGGATCTGAAAAGGTCAGAGTAGTATTACTAGTAATTTTTTTTTTACTTGTAATCTCTAATAATTAGTCATTTCCCTAGTTACCTCTTGGTGAGTCAACAATTAGTCATTTCAAGGAAAAAAATAAAAATAAAAATTAGCATAGAGGTTTACAAAAGATTTTTTTATATTCTGCTCTGGTATTTTATGTTTGTCAAAAATTATGTAACTTTGTATTCATTAAGGTCAATTTTATTGACTCTTTTTCTCCAAGGAAATATTTTTAATCAAACCAAATAAAGCTTACACAACACCTAATTCTTAATTATTTTTATAATCTTAGAGCTTAGCTCTTTCATGAGGCCTTACATGTCATACAGGCCAACCTTTTTGCCTCTGTCTGCATTGCTAGTTAGTTCATAAAGACACAGTTCTGGAACCCAGGCCTCCCTTTATGCTCTCTGTTACTTCCTTAAGAACAGAACAGGGATGTGAATTCAAATGCTCTTTCCAAACCATAAAACGTCATTCTTTCAGTTGTTTAGCCTTTTATCCAAACACTGGATTTTCCTGTCATTTTATATAAATTTTTATCTAATATTTCTCTAATCACACATTAAAATTAATTGATGGATTATTTAAAAACAAATGTTATTTCTGTTGTACTTTCTGAAATTCTGATTCTTTAGATCTGTAGGGGTTCCTGCAGTAGGTTCAATCAGGTTTGGTAGTCATTATTTTAGAATCAATTTGAAGACAGACAGACCTGAGTTTGAAACACTTTTACTATTAGGTAGATGAAAACATAATTTCAGTTTTTGCACTGTTGAAATTTGCCATGTGATAGTGGAATACATTCTTAAATAAGTGTGGTTATGTTATAATCATTTTAATGCACATTTCTTGTTTTATGCTTTTTTGCTGGTTACTTATTACCTGCTGTTTATTTTCTATTTAGACTACGGAAATGATGTTAGACAAAAAGCAAATTCAACCAATCTTCTTAATTGAGTTCAAAATGGGTCTAAAGAGGGCAGACAACTCTCATCATCAACCATGCATTTGTCCCAAGAACTGCTAGCAAATTTATAGTGCAGTGGTGGTGCAAGAAGTTTTGCAATGGAGACAAGAGCCTAGAAGATGAGGAGCACAGTAGCTGCCCATCAGAAGTTGACAACAACCAATTGTGAGCAATCATTAAAGCTGATCTTCTTACAACTACAGGAGAAGTTGCTAAAGAACTCAGTGTCGACCATTCTACAGTCATTCAGCATTTGAATGAAATTGGAAGGGTGAAAAAGCTCAGTAAGTGGATGCCTCATGAGCTGGCTGGAAATTTTAAAAAAAATCGTCATTTTGAAATGTCATCTTCTCTTATTCTATGCAACAACAATGAGTCATTTCTGGATCGGACTGTGACGTATAACAAAAAGTGGATTTTATATGACAACTAGCAATGACCAGCTCAGTGGCTGGACTGAGAAGAAGCTCCCAAGCACTTCCCGAAGCCAGTTGCACCAAAAAAGGTCACCGTCACTGTTCGGTAATTCCCTGCCCATCTGATCCACTAGAGCTTCCTGAATACAGCGAAACCATCATATCTAAGAAGTATGCTCAGCAAATCAATGAGATGCACCAAAAATTGCAATGCCTGCAGCTGGTATTGGTCAACAGAAAGGGCCCAATACTTCTCCATGATAATGCCCGATCGCACTTCTCATAATTAATGCTTCAAAAATTGAATGAATCGGGGTACAAAGTTTTGCTTCATCCACCATAATCATCTGACCTTTCGCCAACCGACTACTACTTCTTCAAGCATCTCGACAACTTTTTTCAGGGAAAATGCTTCCACAGCCAGAAGGAGGCAGAAAATGTTTTCCAAGAGTTCCTGAAGCATGGATTTTTATGCTACAAGAATAAACAAACTTATTTCTCATTGGCAAAAATGTGTTGATTGTAATGATTCCAGTTTTGAATAAAGATGTGTTTCAGCCTTTGTCATAATGACTTAAAATTCAAGGTCAAAAACTGCAATTACTTTTGCACCAAACTAAGTGGTGTGGCCTTAGGTAATATTCTTACCCTTTCTGTCTCATGTTCCTCATCTATAAAATGAAAAATGAAATAATCTCCCCAAAGGGTAATTGTAAATATATTGCACATATATTAACTATATATTAATATATATTAATTGTGTATATATATTAAGTACAGTACCTGGCATATAATAAGTTAACAGAAGCTATTCTTATGGTCCCATCTCTGGCCATCTACAAACTAGGTCTAGTTATAGAATTTAAATGCTCTTAGGGCAGTTTCTTAAAAATCACTTTTTCCAAGACTGTCTTTTCATCCTCAGCTCTGCTTATAGTTGGAGCTATAGAAGATGAGTTTTATTCCACTCAAAAGTATCTAAAGACATAAAGAGCATCCTAGGTAACTAGTAGGTGTGCAATTAATGTATGGTGGATCATGAATGAGTGAGCCTCTGAGATGATCCTTTAATGCCCTCATTTTGGAAATAAAGAAAAAAGAATTGAAACCAAAAAACCCACGAGATCTATGTAGTTCACACCTAGGATCAGAACTCAGGACGTGGTCTTTCCATCAAACCACATTTCCCGGGATACCAACTCTGTCTCCACTTCCCCAACACCCACCACTCTAGGCACTGGGATCTTCTGTATCGAACTGAGCAACACCCAATTTGAAGAAAACCCTCAGGGCTGCTGTAGCTCTCTGATGAGCCTGTATATGTCATCCAGTCTAACCTTCTTGCTGATCCAACTTATACTAGAAGCCTGTAAATAAGCCAAATTGCTGAAACCGTAAGGGCACTCAGTTACACTTTCGCTTTATATAACTCAGTTCAGCTCCTGGATGCATTATGCTGACCAGCGATTGCACACTTTATTGCATATCTCAGTTCCCTCTCTGCAGCTTATGCTGTTGCCTTTCTTCTACTGTGATGGCATTACACCTCTTCTAACTACCTCTGTGCTATCAGAAGAACTCCTTATTATTCCTCAAGTCTCAGCCCAAGGCTCATTTTCTCGTGGAGGCCTTGCTAAGGCCAACATCCCCAATAGTATCCTCATTTACATCTCCAAAGTTTTCTCCTTTTCCAATATCCTGAAAAATTGGGGGCATCTTTCTCAAAGTTTCCCTTTTGCCTTTCGCTATACCTATTTTGAGAAGACTCTTGAGAGTCCCTTGGACTGCAAGGAGATCCAATCAGTCCATCCTGAAGGAGATCAGTCCTGGCTATTCATTGGAAGGACTGATGCTGAAGCTGAAACTCCAATAGTTTGGCCACCTCATGCGAAGAGTTGACTCATTGGAAAAGACCCTGATGCTGGGAAGGATTGGGGGCAGGAGGAGAAGGGGACGACAGAGGATGAGATGGCTGGATGGCATCACCGACTCGATGGACATGAGTTTGAGTAAACTCCGGGAGTTGGTGATGGACAGGGAGGCCTGGCGTGCTGCAATTCATGGGGTCACAAAGAGTCGGACACGACTGAGTGACTGAACTGAAACCTATTTTGAAACACTTGACCCAATACATTGTAATGGTTTACCTATTTATCACAAGCTTATCTTCCCCCACAAAGCTAGAAAGTGGTAGTATAGTAAGTGGAAAAGCCCAAACTGACCCTTATTCTTAAGAACCTCAAAAATGCAGGTCAATACTAAAGAAAATTATTTCAAAAAAATATTCCTTGGGGAAAATGTTCCTTTAGCAGTGAAAGCCAAAGAAAGTAGTCATAAGACAAATACATGAGCAAGAAGAGACAACCCCATAAAGTACTCTATATGACTTCCAAGGCAATGGTAGGCATTTTTTATTGCTTTTACAGTAAATAAAAGGGCTCATGGCAGAAAATCAGAACAATTTATTTTTGCTGTATCTATAAATGAAAACTGTGGCTCTAATTTAAATGTCTAGTTTATACCAATAATATATTATGATAGGGATATTAATTTAGAATATGATGAACATTCCATGTTAGCAAGATTGCACTTAAGGACAAAAACATATTTCAAGGAAGAGCTACTTCAAATGTGGATTACCTAACTATTTTCATAAGGTTTCATATGGAAACAATAATGAATAATGTGTCATGACCAACCAGAAAGTAGTTAATAATAATTGAAGGAATTATTTCTCAATAAATCCTAATAAAAGCCACCAATTCAGTACTCTTGGGGTATATCCAAAAACTCATGAATGCCCCTTCATGCCATAATAAAAAAAAAAAAACTTTAATTCATTCCAAATGATCCTAGCTGGTTTCTGTCAACTTACTGCCTGGAGACTTTCAACTATGATGTGATTTTTGACTCAGGCTGACCTTTCTTCCTATCTATAAACTGTCTTTTTTAAAACACTGTCTCTAAAAGAAGTTTGAAAGAAGGATGCTTGGAGAAAATTTTTTCCCATATAACTTAAGGGACCACCAAAAGTTTAATGTTGATTCTGATACTTTATCCAGAAATTTTATGTTTAACTCAAATCTTTCCTTTTACATGTCATCATACTTTATTCTAGAGCTTCCCAGGTGACTCAGTGATCAGGAATCTGCCTTCCAATGCAGGAGAGGTGGGTTAGATCCTTGGGTCAGGAAGATCCCTCTGGAGAAGGAAATGGCAACCCACTCCAGTATTCTTGCCTGGGAAATCCCATGGACAGGGACGCCTGGCCAACTATAGTCCATGGGGTCGCGAAGAGTCAGACATGACTTAGCGACTAAAACAACATACTTCATTCTGCACTTTCTAGAAATGAACTTCCTTCCGTTTCCAGTGAGAATGTGGTCTTTCCTTAGAAATCTACTATGAATCAGAAAGAAATTTAGCTACTACAGAGAGAAGAAAGCAAGACTGACATATAACAGTTCTGTACTGATTTTCTCTGCTGTCTTTCCTGTGCCAAAAGCCTGGACAGCAGAAGAGATTCACTTCTAGACTTTGCGTCTGTCTGGAAAAACTTAAATTCAACATAAATGGTAGTCAGAACTACACACGAAGACATTCATGGGTTTTTAAAGGCAATGCTGTCTACTGAACAGTCACCAATTAAAAGGTATGAAATTTTTACCACACCTAACACCTGTGACCTCTGCCAAGGTCACTAGTCTCCAAAACTGAGCATTGAAGAATTTAACAGAACAGCAATAAAAACGCCCTCCACTTTCCCTCATGAAACTGTTCTAAAAGGTAAAAACATATCAAGTGAAAATTATTTGACCTCTTTAGCTGACAAACATTATTAAAATGGAATTTTTAAAATTCATCTATGACATTACTGTGGATACTCACACCTGTCTCTGCCTCCACTCCTTTCTAAGGCCCAACAACAAAGGCCTCAAGAGTTACAGAGCATTTGATTGTACGTCATTATTACATTTTCTTCCTCCGATACAAATGATCCATGCACAGGGGAAAGCACTGAGGAATGAAATGTATTTTGCAGAGACTGGTTGGCTAAAAAGCTGAGGAAGACTTGTTGCTCCATTATCACAGATTCAGAACATCTGATCACAATTGCTGACTATATAGTTACCTCTAAGCTACTCTTCTTGTATTGTTCTTCCACATCTTTACGCCATTTTCAATTTATCAAAATTCCTCCTAAAATTTATAAGCCAAAACAGATGTACCAATAACCTGAGCATATGCAATAATTTCTGGAAGAAAACAATACTCATGAGTACTTACTCACTCGGTTAGAATTTTAATCAGACTATGCATTACAATATATATTAAAACTCATATATTTAATATAGGATATTCAATATTAAGATTTTTTCACATGTCTGTCAAGCATAATCTACTTAAACATATCTATTTTACAACTGCTGAATTAAATCCTATTTGTTAATAACATTTTCAATTGAATCTATAAATACATCTTTAAGTTCTATCTCTGTCTTCAAAATACTAGCAATCTTAGCTAATTCAGCATCATTTAACCATAACTTTCAACTTAGAATCAAGCTGACTTTCTTCCAGTGTTTCTTTGGAAAAAAAATATATATGTATATATTTTTATGCAGATAGCTTCAAGAAGTTATCAATTCTAAGAGTAAGAACTCTGGATACACTGCATGTGTGCTAGGTCACTTTAGTCATGTCCAACCTTGCGCAACGCTATGGGCTGTAGCCCACCAGGCTCCTTTGTCCATGGGATTCTCAAGGCAAGAATCCTGGAATGGGTTGCCACTCCCTTCTTCAGGGATCTTCCCGACCCAGGGATCGAACCCACGTCTCTTATGTCTCCTGCATTGGCAGGCAGGTTCTTCACCACTAGCACCCCCTGGGAAGCCCAATGGCACAAATACCTAACAGGGTAGGTAAAATAAAGATGGACTGAATGAATGGATTATTTGTTATAGATCATTTACCTAACTTCCTGTTGCACACATATTTAAGTACTAGACTCTTCTGACAAACTCTTCAGTGCTTAATTGGTCAACACACATTGGCCATATTAGTCCATCTGCTGGTAGAACAATACATTAAAGCAAATATAATATGATGTATTGGTGAAGAAAAAAATGTAAATAAAGCTTAATCTTTTTTTCCTAACAGTAAGTAAGACTAAAATATCACAGACTGGACTTTCTTAAGAAAGTAAATAGCAAACAAATGAACCAAGGGTACACATAAATTTCTAAAATAGTCACTGCAGTACAATCTGTGATACAATGAATAAAAGTAAAAAGGCCAACAGTAGAGAAATATAAAAGAAATTATCATACACATTACGTGCTACTATGTAGCCATTAAAAATAAAATAAAGTAACTTATATAATAGAAATAAAATAATAAAAATAATAAATAATAATGGGATACTTTTGAATTAAGAATATACATGTACACAAATGTTAATCTACATATACAGGCATAAACATAGGTATAGAAATTGACATAGATTTTACACATACAGTTGGTTATCTCTTAGAAGTTAAAAGAAGTTTCTAATTTTGTGTTACTGGCATTCAATATAGGGAAGCGGGTATTCTGAAATGTAATATAGTTAATAATTAAGTACCAAAAATCAAATGGATAAATAAAAATTCACAATAAATGAAATGAAATGGGTTAACATACTTTGAAATTCTAATAATATACCCAAAGGACATACCCAAAGGAGTATTCTACACAATGATGTTTTTTACAGCATTTTCTAGGTAAGTGAAGTAACAGAAGCCAACTGACTGTCCAAAAATATGAGAATGTTTAAGTTAAATGGTTTAATTGGATGTCCAAAAATATAAGAATATTTAAGTAAGGTGTGTTTTTATTCCTTCAGTAAAATATTAAAAATAAATAATGCATGTATAACAGTTTGTGATTACAGGGATAAATCTGATGTGATATTTAATGTTATATTTTAAAAAGAGAGTACAAAACTGTTTATTTGAAATGATCACATTGTTATTTAAAAAAACCTGAATTTAAAAAACACATTAAAATGTTAACCATGGGTATGTACGGATACTGATATAAATTACTTTATTGCATTTTCCCTTATATTCTATGACAAATATGAAAAAATATTTAATTAATTAAATAATTAATTTAATGTAAAGTCAAAAGAAAATTACTTTCTTTTTCTTTTTTTTTTAAGTTTTTTTTTTTTTAACACTTTACAATATTGTATTGGTTTTGCCATACATTGACTTGAATCCTCCATGGGTGTACATGTGTTCCCCATCCTGAAACCCCCTCCCACCTCCCTCCCAATCCCATCCCTCTGGGTCATCCCACTGCACCGGCCCCGAGCACCATATCATGCATCAAACCGGACTGGTGATTCGTTTCACATATGATAATTTATTGTCTCAATGCCATTTTCCCATATCATCCCGCCCTCGACCTCTCCCACAGAGTCCAAAAGTCTGTTCAATACATCTGGGTCTCTTCCACTGTCTCGCATACAGGATTATTGTTACCATCTATCTAAATTCCATATATATGCGTTAGTATACTGTATTGGTGTTTTTCTTTCTGGCTTACTTCACTCTGTGTAATAGGCTCCAATTTCATGCACCTCATTAGAACTGATTCAAATGTATTCTTTTTAATGGCTGAGTAATATTCCATTGTGTATATGTACCACACCTTCCTTATCCATTCGTCTGCTGATGGGCATCTAGGTTGCTTCCATGTCCTGACTATTATAAACAGTGCTGCGATGAACATTGGGATGCACGTGTCTCTTTCAATTCTGGTTTCCCCGGTGTGTATGCCCAGCAGGGGGATTGCTGGGTCATATGGCAGTTCTATTTCCAGTTTTTTAAGGAATCTCCACACTGTTATCCATAGTGGCTGTACGAGTTTGCATTCCCACCAACAGTGTAAGAGGGTTCCCTTTTCTCCACACCCTCTCCAGCATTTATTGCTTGTAGACTTTCGAATAGCAGCCATTCTGACTGGCGTGTAATGGTACCTCATTGTGGTTTTGATTTGCATTTCTCTGATAATGAGTGATGTTGAGCATCTTTTCATGTGTTTGTTAGCCATCTCTATGTCTTCTTTGGAGAAATGTCTGTTTAGTTCTTTGGCCCACTTTTTGATTGGGTCTTTTATTTTTCTGGAATTGAGCTACAGAAGTTGCTTGTATATTTTTGAGATTAATTATTTGTCCGTTGCTTCATTTGCTATTATTTTCTCCATTCTGAAGGCTGTCTTTTCACCTCGCTTACAGTTTCCTTTGTTGTGCAGAAGCTTTTAAGTTTAATTAGGTCCCATTTGTTTATTTTTGCTTTTATTTCCAATATTCTGGGAGGTGGGTCATAGAGGATCCTGCTGTGATTCATGTCAGAGAGTGTTTTGCCTATGTTCTCCTCGAGGAGTTTAATAGTTTCTAGTCTTACGTTTAAATCTTTAATCCATTTTGAGTTTATTTTTGTGTATGGTGTTATGACTATACAGTGGAAGTGAGAAATAGATTTAAGGGACGAGATCTGATAGACAGAGTGCCTGATGAATTATGGACGGAGGTTCGTGACATTGTACAGGAGACAGGAATCAAGACCATCCTTATGGAAAAGAAATGCAAAAAGGCAAAATGGTTGTCTGAGGAGGCATTACAAATAGCTGTGAAAAGAAGAGAAGCAAAGGAGAAAAGGAAAGATATGCCCATTTGAATGCAGAGTTCCAAAGAATAGCAAGGAGAGATAAGAAAGCCTTCCTCAGCGATCAATGCAAAGAAATAGAGGAGAGCAACAGAATGAGAAAGACTAGAGATCTCTTCAAAAAATTAGAGATACCAAGGGAACATTTCATGCAAAGATGGGCTCAATAAAGGACAGAAATGGTATGGACATAGCAGAAGAAGAAGATATTAAGAAGAGGTGGCAAGAATACACAGAAGAACTGTACAAAAAAGATCTTCACGACCCAGATAATCACGATGGTGTGGGCACTCACCTAGAGCCAGACATCCTGGAATGTGAAGTCAAGTGGGCCTTAGAAAGCATCACTATGAACAAAGCTAGTGGAGGTGATGGAATTCCAGTTGAGCTATTTCAAATCCTAAAGGATGATGCTGTGAAAGTGCTGCACGCAATATGCCAGCAAATTTGGAAAACTCAGCAGTGGCCACAGGACGGGAAAAGGTCAGTTTTCATTCCAATCCCTAAGAAAGGCAATCCCAAAGGATGCTCAAACTACTGCACAATTGCACTCATCTCACACGCTAGTAAAGTAATGCTTAAAATTCTCCAAGCCAGGCTTCAGCAATATGTGAACCATGAACTTCCAGATGTTCAAGCTGGTTTTAGAAAAGGCAGAGGAACCAGAGATCAAATTGCCAACATTAGCTGGATCATCAAAAAAGCAAGAGAGTTCCAGAAAAACATCTATATCTGCTTTATTGACTAGGCCAAAGCCTTTGACTGTGTGGATCACAATAAACTGTGGAAAATTCTGAAGGAGATGGGCATACCAGACCATCTGACCTGCCTCTTGAGAAACCTATATGCAGGTCAGGAAGCAACAGTTAGAACTAGACATGGAACAACAGACTGGTTCCCAATAGGAAAAGGAGTACGTCAAGGCTGTATATTGTCACCCTGCTTATTTAACTTTTATGCAGAGAACATCATGAGAAATGCTGGGCTGGAAGGAGCACAAGCTGGAATCAAGATTGCCAGGAGAAAAATCAATAACCTCAGTTATGTAGATGACACCACCCTTATGGCAGAAAGTGAAGAAGAACTAAACAGCCTCTTGATGAAAGTGAAAGAGCAGAGTGAAAAAGTTGACTTAAAGCTCAACATTCAGAAAACTAAGATCATGGCATCTGGTCCCATCACTTCATGGCAAATAGATGGGGAAACAGTGGAAACAGTAACTGACTTTATTTTTCTGGGCTCCAAAATCACTGCAGATGGTGATTGCAGACATGAAATTAAAAGATGTTTACTCCTTGGAAGGCAAGTTATGACCAACCTAGACAGCATATTAAAAAGTAGAGACATTACTTTGTCAACAAAGATCCGTCTAGTCAAGGCTATGGTTTTTCCAGTGGTCATGTATGGATGTGAGAGTTGGACTATAAAGAAAGCTGAGCACCGAAGAATTGATGCTTTTGAACTGTAGTGTTGGAGAAGATTCTTGAGAGTCCCTCGGGCTGCAAGGAGATCCAATCAGTCCATCCTGAAGGAGATCAGTCCTGGCTATTCATTGGAAGGACTGATGCTGAAGCTGAAACTCCGATACTTTGTCCTCCTCATGTGAAGAGTTGACTCATTGGAAAAGACCCTGATGCTGGGAGGGCTTGGGGGCAGGAGAAGGGGACGACAGAGGATGAGATGGCTGGATGGCATCACCGACTCGATGGACATGTGTTTGAGTAAACTTCGGGAGTCTGTGATGGACAGGGAGGCCTGGCATGCTGCGATTCATGGGGTCGCAAAGAGTCGGACAGGACTGAGCGACTGAAGTGAACTGAACTGATGGTGTTAGAAAGTGTTCTAGTGTCATTTCTTTACAAGAAAATAAAGGGGGAATGTCTTAAAAGTATAACTTGAGGAGGAGGAATATTACCTTTAAATGAAAATAAGGGGCAATTTTCATTTTGTGTGTGTGTATTTTCCATTGTTTTCCTTAATTTTATACATCTGCTTCATACTGAAAAATGCACATCAAACTTGTAAAAATTATCCTGCAGATATTTCTGTGGCTTAAAGAGGAAGCTTTCAGAAGGAAATTCACCTGCTGACCTCTTTTATTCTAACCTTCAGATAAATGAAAAGACATTCATTTAAAGCACAGGATCAATAGGACAAGACAGGACAGGATAGGAACAGGGAAGAAGGTAAATCATAATGAGTGATACACAGCTACCAAGTAAAAAAAGGGCTCCAGGTAATGTAAAGAAGAACTACTGAGGGCACGGGAGGGCTGAGATAAAATTACTGATTCTTTAACACTTAAGTGGGCCAAACATTAAAGATTATTCAAGCTGCATATTATCCAAGTGCCATATTATATTTCTTACAGTGTGGTTAGTTTATGTGCTGTTAAGACACTTAGGAAACAGTTTCTGAAAAAAAAAAAAAGTATTTCAACATGTATTAAAATATTAGTAAATAAAACCCCGATATGCTGCCCTGTACCAAACAAAACAACAAAAAACAAACCAAACAATCCCCCACTTATACTCCATGCTCCTAACCTTCCAACCTTGGTTCGTCTTTTGGGTTGGTTGGTGTTGCTGTTTAGTCACTTAACCATATCCAACTCTTGGCAACCCCATGGACCATCGCCACCAGCCACCATAGCCTCCTCTGTCCATGGAATTTCCTAGGCAAGAACACTGCAATGGGTTGCCATTTCCTTCTCCTTTATGCAGGTACAAGTTCTCTGTTAATACTTTACAGCCCAGAAAGTTAGAGTGAACTGCTGTAACACATCTTCATTTAACCTGTCTTTTCTGTCATTCATTTCATCGTATTCACCTACCATTTTAATGTTCTCTCCTGGGTTTGTTCGGTTTCCTAGTATTTCAAAATCCGATATTCTTTTGTTGTTGCTGCTTTTACTGTAACTGTTAATATGGCTATCTTTTGTTTAGATGGTTAACAGTATGGGTAATACATAAGAAAAAAGCCATATAAATATAGAAATTAAACAATACTTAAAACACTCACTGCATTCATCCCTTCAGTCCCCCAATATCCCTAAGATTTCTCATTGAAAACAAGCTATTATAATCAAATGTCTTATGTTTTTAGAACTGTACTCTGTGTGATATCACCTCCACTATTGTCATCTACCTAAAACCATTATAATAAAGTAAATACCAAAATTTTATATTTGTTACAATATGAACAAATTTGTAGTCTTCCATCTGAAGAAAACCCAGCAGGCAGTTTTTAAATTACAAAACTAGCAAACTACCTCAAAATATTCACACTGTAATAGCATGCTCTGTGTTCATCATGATGTTTCTTGAAGTAGCGGGGAATAAATGTCTATTACTAAAATGTGGCAAGTGCAAACTATGGAATATTATACAGCAGCTAGAGGCAAAAGACCAAAGAAATGCACAGTCACATAGAGAGATTCTGAAACATAATTTGTTGTTACTGTTTAGTCACTAAGTCAAGCCTGAATCTTTGTGACCCCATGGACTGTAGCCCACCAGGCTCCTCTGTCCATGGGATTTTCTAGGCAAGAATATTGGAGTGGGTTGCCGTTTTTTAATTCTAGGGGATCTGTTCAGTCCAGGGATTGAATCTGCATTTCCTGCATTGGCCAGCAGGTACTTTACCGCTGAGCCACCAAGGAAGCCCTTGAAACACAATACCAGATGAGGAAAAGCAAGAAAGAGAGCAAGTCCTTCGCACAAAGCCATTCTTGTGGATTAAAACAGCAAGCAAAAACTACATGCATAGAAAACACCAATAGAAGGATACATGTCCACACACTATTAGAAAAGCTGCCAACATCGGGAGGAAAATGGGATTGCGGAACGAGGAGTGATTAAGGGGCTAGTAGACAAATAAGCAGTGAAGAAAGCAAGCAGGGGCCTTGCACAGACGCACGAGGACTGGGTGCTGCAGGCTGAGGTGTGCATTTAAACACTCTCCACCCAACAGCAGAAACACAGGTTTATAAAATCCTTTGTTATTCCAGAGAAGATCCACTGCTAGTGTCCTATGAAACTGGTCTTCTTCATATGAACCTCAATCTTTGATTTGCTCAATGGAAAGTTTTAAAAAGATCAACAAATTTGGAACTAAAATTTGAAAACTACTGCCAGTTGAAAAGCCATTAATTGTGACAGTCCCCAGTGGCTCAGAGGTAAAGAATATGTCTGTAATGAGGGAGATGCAGGAGACTCGGGTTCAGTCCCTGGGTCGGGAAGATCCTCTACAGGAGGAAATGGCAACCCATTCCAGTATTCTTGCCTGGACAATCACATAGACAGAGGAACCTGGCAGGCTACAGTCCAAGGGTCATGAAGAGTCAAACGTGACTCAGCAGTCAAATAATTCTGAAATCATAAAGAAGAAAAAAAATGTATACTGTAATTTTCAAACTATCTTCTTAAATATTGAGCGGACCAAAAATAAGTTCGTTTGGGTTTCTCCATACCATCCTATGGAAAAACTATAACTTTTTGGCCAACCCAATTCTTCAGAATGTATACATTTCCACAAAATTAGACATTAACTTCTCTTAGTTTACTTAGGAAACTTTCAGTTATTAGGAAACATTTACAAATACATTTCAATATAAAAACATTCTGAACTTCAACAGTTTTTCCTGAAAGAAATGAGTCTAGCATTTTCATGAATTTGTCTACTATCACTTGGCATCAGAAGGAAGGTAAGAAACACAACTCATTTCTTCCTCATCTTACTTTATGCTAATCTCAAATCAGTAATAATAATAATGATACTAATCATATAAAAGAGAAATAAAGTTCAGTTAAGTTCAGTTCAGTCGCTCAGTCATGTCCGACTCTTTGCGACTCCATGAATCGCAGCACGCCAGGCCTCCCTGTCCATCACCAACTCCCGGAGTTTACTCAAACTCATGCCCATCGAGTCGGTGATGCCATCCATCCATCTCATCTTCTGTCATCCCCTTCTCCTCCTGCCCCCAATCCCTCCCAGCATCAGGGTCTTTTTCAATGAGTCAACTCTTCTCATGAGGTGGCCAAAGTACTGGAGTTTCAGAATTGCCATTTTTTAAGTCAAAATGTTTCAATAATGGAATTTTTATTTAGCTCAATTTAATAACATAATTCTTAGTTTAAAACTGAGGAAAGTAAGGCTTTGAAGATTTCAATTAATTACTTAAAGATACAGTTATTAAGACATAAAGTCAAGATTTCAACTTAGGTCAATTTGTCCCCAAAATTCATGCTCTCTTCACTGTATTTTATGTTACTACCATTAACAATCCGAAATTTTCACAGATATTACTGTACTTGAAATTTAAGCTAATAGTTTCTCTGTGCTAAGGAAAAGGCAATAGCAGACTCTTGGCTTCAACAAGAATTAGAATAAATGCCATATAAGACAAATTAAATTTCATGTATCTAAAATCTGTGGATTGAACAAAGTATATTTTCTCCTTTGCACATAACACACTCAAGCTTTGAAACCAGTACAAGTCTAAGACTAGTTTTCTTCAGGCAAATCAAAATTAAGGAAACCCTGTAGATCCATTATGATCCAGGAAACTAAACTTTTCTGATTTTCATTTGACTCATTTTTCACTCTCTTATGATTAAAAAATGCACAAGATCAAAACAGCTGAGTGGTTCAATGATGGGTTTTACATAGTCCAAGCCAAGGCCCAAATCCCAGAAAAATTTTGTTGCAGGTAATGAATGTAATATAAAGAATGTGAAAGTGAAAAAAAAAAAAAGAATGTGAAAGTGAAAGTCACTCAGTCGTGTCTAACTCTTTGCGACCCCATGGACTTCTCCAGGACAGAATACTGGAGTGGGTAGCCTTTCCTTTCTTCAGGGGATCTTTCCAACCAGGAATCGAATCCAGGTCTCCTGCATTAGCAGGTGGATTCTTTACCAGCTGAGCCACCAGGGAAGCCCAAGAAAACTGGAGTGGGGAGCCTATCCCTTCTCCAGAGGATCTTCCTGACCCAGGAATCAAACCGGGGTCTCCTGCATTGCAGGCAGATTCTTGACCAATTGAGCTACCAGGGAAACTCAATATAGAGAACGCCCAACAACAAATGCCATTTCCCAAGTGGAAGAAGAACTTTCAGACTGAAGCTCTACATTCTTGCGGTTATATGAGTGATTTTTTTTTTTTTTCCAATTTGGAATCCATTATTACATACTGCTGATATTTGCTTGGTTTCCCCTTTAGATACTCTGAGCTATGGGAAAAAAGAAAAGAAAATGTATCTTCACTTTTGTTTGCATAACTTTAAGCACTTTACTAATGTGCTTTGGGGCCCATGCTTTTCAAACCAAGAAAATTAACACAGCTTAAAAGCCCAAAGTAACTTATCAAAAGTAACTTGGCCAAGGAAAGTCAGCGAGAGATAAAAAATACTCTAATCACCCTATCTCATCAGTATTTTCAAAAAACAGTTATTTTCTTGTTCTGCAACTATCTCTTTTTAGGGCATCCTTGAAATCCATATTCCTGCAAGGGGTGGGGTGACAGAGAGTTCACTCAGGATAAAATGCTAATTGGAAGGCACATAAGAGAGGGTATATTGCGGGGAAAGGAAGTCAACAAAGAGAACCAAAATATAACAAGGGAGAAAAAAGAAACTTGTTTGGATCATTACCACTTCAGATCCTTCCAATGAACCTGAGCTTTCTAAGATTATATTAAAGAAAATTACTTGAAATTTAATATCAGCTATGTGAAAATACTATCATATGAAAAATGACTGTAGTCTGAAAGGCATTCACCATAGATCATTTCTTAAATGTATCTTGGTGTTCACATACCCATTTTTAAAAAATCTCAGATGTATAAGATGCTTTCACTTTGTATACATTATTCATCTCTTCTTGCCTTACACTATATTAGACCTCTGGTATTCTTGATACGTGTCTGGAGACCTTTAACAATGTCCAAATCAATGAAAACCATGAAAGCATGAAACTTTTGCCTATAAAATATGTGTTGAAATCATTTATCCATAGATAGAAGTCATTGTCAAATTCAACTTTCCAATTTCTAAAACCGTAAAAAAATTCGATTGGTCATCTTCTTCTTTATGTACTTTTTCTTTAACCCCATTTCCAGAACTGAAAAGAAACTATATTTGGCAAGGCTGTTTATTACATCAACTTTTATCACATCAAAAAGTTGCATTAAGACATGAATACCAGGTAATTTATACTAAAGTCTCACTTTTAGTTCATGTCTTGGCAATTATTAGTTACAAGTCACAGCCCTTTAATAGCCCACTTCAATAATCAACACTGTAAATGTAAAGTATATTAGATGTTGCTTTTCTGTCACGAAAATGAAATCTTCTCATTTCTTTGTCCAAACCATCCTTTACAACTCCCAAAGGAGCTCTGTTAGGTACAAATGGCTGGAGCCTTAAAAGCTGTGAAGAATGAACAGCAGACAGAAACAATATGTAATAATAACCATTATTTTTTACTTCTGTGATGCTTTAAATTCTTCAAAGTAGTTTGCTATTTGTTAAGTCACACCTAATGCTCAGTACAACACTCGAGATAAGTAGCATCATTTCATCATGTTTTAATGGGAATACAGAACAGGTAAGTGGATTTCGGTATATGAATATGAAGGATCAGAGAACAGGGAAGGAAAGCTGGCATTCTGGAACTCTTACTACATAATAGGCTTTGCACAAGGTACTTTAATCCTTGAGCACATTATTTATAATTTCCATGCTTCAGCTTCCTCTTTTGCTTAAAGAAATTATCACGTCTGGCCCATAAGAACAACTCAGTGAATGTCAGCCCTAGCTATTATTGTTATTATTTCTTTTAATTTCCTTTAATGTTCACAGTAATCTTGTGAAACATTCAGCTCAGTTCAGTTTGGTCACTCAGTTGTGTCCTACTCTTTGCGACCCCATGGTCTGCAGCAAGCTAGGCCTCCCTGTCCATCACCAACTTCTGGAGTTACTCAAACTCATGTCCATCAAGTTGGTGATGCCATCCAACCATCTCATCCTCTGTCGTCCCCTTCTCCTCCCCTCTTCAATCTCTTCCAGCATCAGGGTCTTTTCCAATGAGTTGGTTTTTTGCATCAGGTGGCCAAAGTATTGGAGCTTCAGCTTCAGCATCAGTCCTTCCAATGAACTTTCAGGACTGATTTCCTTTAGGATGGACTGGTTGAATCTCCTTGCTGTCCAAGAGACTCTCAAGAGTCTTCTCCAACACCACAGTTCAAAAGCATCACTTCTTCGACACTCAGCTTTCTTTATAGTCCAACTCTCACAATATATGACTACTGGAAATAGGCATTACTTCCCTTGTTTTTCTATTGAAGACTCCAAAGTTCAGTGAAGATTAATAAAAGCTTTTCTGAATAGAATGTGCTCTATCTCAAGCTGAAATTCCACTGAGCAATCATAACCAAGCTGGTGCAAATTTTGTGCCAATTATAAATAGCAATGTAGAGCCTTCCTTTGTCCAGAAGGATCAGGGGGGCAGCTAGAGGTCAAAGGAAAGGAAAAGTCACTCTCTCCTAATGTCATCTGCTATAGCAAATTCCTCCTATCTTCATCTCTCTCTGAATTCAATATTTTTATTGATAAGCATAAATAATTTTTATTACCATTTACTGCTATTAATAGTATGAATACCATTAAGATCAAATAATATTACTTAATATTTACAATAATGCTATCTTTTGCTATGCACATATGCACCAAGGGCTAAACATTTCACTAACATTTTCTCATGAAATCCTCACAATTAACCTAATAGGAAGGTTAAACTTAACCTTATAGATGAGTTAAACTTAGATTTAGAGAAGTAATTTGCCAAAATCATAAAGAGAAATAAATGCCTGAGCAAAAATTCAAACTCATATCCATATAGCTCCAAAGCTTACAATCTTGTGAATAAGGAATTAAGGATGATTGATTTTTCCTCCCCAAAATTACCTATACACTTTTGAAATCAATTCTGTGTTCAACACAATGCTTAGCATGATAAACTAGAAACACTGACTAGAGTTAAAAGACCTACTATCCACATTCCACTTTGCACTGAATACATAAAGAAGGCCTTTCCTTGTATTAAATCTGTCTATCAAATGAGACAAATGAATTAGAACAGTACCTAAGGTACTGTAACATTCTGCAGTTCCCAGCATTCCCTCAGGCTGGGTGCTCTGTAGGAGAAACCATACAGCCTTCAGAACTATGAGGAGATGAATTTCTGTTGTTAAAGTCACCCAGTCTGTGGTCCTTTGTTATGAAAGCCTAAGCAAATTAATGCAGTAGGAATCAGCTAGGATTTCCAGGTGGTTCAGTGGTAAAGCAGCAAAGGCAATGGCACCCCACTCCAGTACTCTTGCCTGGAAAATCCCAAGGATGGAGAAGCCTGGTAGGCTGTGTGGTCCATGGGGTGGGAGGAGTTAGACACGACTAAGCGACTTCACTTTCACTTTTCACTTTCACTCATTGGAGAAGGAAATGGCAACCCACTCCAGTGTTCTTGCCTGGAGAATCCCAGGGACGGGGGGAGTCTGGTGGGCTGCCGTCTATGGGGTCGCACAGAGTCGGACACGACTGAAGTGACTTAGCAGCAGCAGCAGTGGTAAAGAATCTGCCTGCCAATGCAGGAAACATAGGAGAAGTGGGTTCAGTCCCTGGGTTGCAAAAATGCTCCTGGAGGAAGAAATGGCAACCCACTCCAATATTCTTGCCTGAAATATCCCACAGAGAGAGGAGCCTGGCGGAGGATAGTCAGTAAGGTCACAGAGTCGGACCTAACTGAGCAACTGAGATAAAAAACACAGGATAAAGCATACAAGTCTGCTGTAGGTTTAAGAGTAATCCATAAACTACAGTCTTATCCTTACTTATTAAGACAAAACATACAACCATACATACAAACGGTCTTACCTAGAAAGATTAGAAAATTCCAGGCTCTAACACTCCTTGTCTCAGAACCTCCCTGGAGGAGCAGCATGACTGAGAGTGTGGTCTTTAACATGAGACAAAGGTGGGCTCGAATTGGGCTTCTCTAGTTGTTAGCTGGGTGACCATGGGGAAGTTACCTAACCACTCAGAATCTGTTTCTCAATTCTGTAAAAAGTGATCATTCTTATCCTCCAGGATTATTATAACAATTAAATTAAATATGGAAAGATTAAATGAGATTACAAAAGACCAAAGAACCGTGCCTGGTGCATGAAAGTGATAGTCGCTCAGTCGTGTCCGACTCTTTGCAACCCCATGGACTCTACAGTCCAGGGAATTCTTCAGGCCAGAATACTGGAGTGGGTAGCCTTTCCCTTCTCCAGGGGATCTTCCCAACCCAGGGATTGAACCCAGGTCTCCCACATTTGCAGGAGGATTCTTTACCAGCTGAGCCACAAGGGAAGCCCAAGAATACTGGAGTGGGTAGCCTATCCCTTCTCCAACAGGTCTTCCTCATCCAGGAATCAAACTGGGGTCTCCTGCATTACAGGCAGATTCTTTACCAACTGAGCTATCAGGGGCATAAAATGTGATTAATAAATGTTTATAGTTTGTATTAGGTTGAATCACATGAAATGGCTGATTGTTGTCGTTCAGTTGCTAAGTCTTTGGCACCCCATGGATGACAGTACACCAGGCTTCTCTGTCCTTCACTGTCACCTGGAGCTTGCTCAAACTCATGTCCAGTGAGTCGATGATGCCATGTAACCATCATCCTCTGTCACTTCCTTCTCCTCCCGCCTTCAATCTTTCCCGGCATCAGGGTCTTTTCCAATGAGTCCACACTTCGCATCAGGTGGCCAAAGTATTAGAGTTTCAGCTTTAGCATCAGTCCTTCCAGTGAATATTCAGGACTGAATTTCCTTTAGGATGGACTGGTTGGATCTCCTTGCTGTTCAAGGGACTTTCAAGAGTCTTCTCCAATACCACAATTCAAAACCATCAATTCTTCCACACTCAGCCTTCTTCATGGTCCAGCTCTCACATCTGTACATGACCACTGGAAAAACAATAGCTTTGACTATACAGACCTTTGTCAGCAAAGCGATATTTCCGCTTTTCAATATGCTGTCTAGGTTTGTCATAGTTTTTCTCCCAAGGAACAAGCATCTTTTAATTTTGTGGCTGCAGTCACTGTCCACAGTGATTTTGGAGAATAAGAAAATAAAATCTGCCACTGTTTCCACTCTTTCCCCATCTATTTGCCATGAAGTGATGGGACCAGATGCTATGATCTTAGCTTTTTGAATGGTGAGTTTTAAGCCAGCTTTTTCACTCTCCTCTTTTACCCTCATCAAGAGGCTCTTTAGTTCCTCTTTGCTTTCTGCCATCAGAGTGGTATCATCTGCATATCTGAGGTTGCTGATATTTTTGTTCTATCAAAATAGCAATCCCATATGGTTCAGTCTAACACTAACGTTGACTAAAGGCAAAAGAGCCCAGAGGTTATCAGTACAAGTTCTAGAATTAGTATGTCTGAGCTAGAGATCTGGCTCTGTCACTCATCAGCAAGTTACAGAACTTCTCTAATTCAATGTCTTAGCTTCAAAATTAAGAATTAAAGAAAAAAAAAGAATTAAAGATATCTACTCCATAGGATGGATGAAAAGATTAAATAAGTTAATCTAAGTAAAGCTCTCTGAGTAATACCTGGTGCTTAGTCCTCAATGAATTGATATTATTAATAATGAAATGAGCTAAATAAATTTGAAAATCTTGGAAACTAATTTCAAAGTTCAATTCTACACTGTTTTGGATGGTACTGATAAAAGAGAATTATACAACGGACATTTAGCTGAGTATAACAAAGAAGTTAAACCTTGTGCTAAAATTCTAGCAAACATCAGGTAATCAGAAAAAAAAATACAAATACATCTCATAATCCTTACCCACATGTCTGAAACAAGTCTAAAACAACTGTAATCCTGGAAATATACATTATCATGGGTGTAAGTCAATAATTTTCCATAACTTCTTGAACTGTTCAACACCTTTAAACAGGAAAAGCTAGTGACCTACAGAGTATGGAGTTTAATGTATTTTACATACGCCTGTCTATCGAGTTGTTCATTGTAACAGGCTGAATATTGGAGTGAGGAACAATGAACCAGGAGAGTGACCAAGCCACCAACTGAGTCGGTGATAATGAGCTCATTATCAACCTCATTTTCCTATTTGTGAAAATCTAAGTAAAGACATCAAAGTTCTCTTTCAAGTCTAAAATTACATGAGTCTCTATCTCTTATAAATGAATTATGTACATAACTGCCTCAATGTAATGGAACTAATTTGACCTGTCAATAAATAAGAAGCTTAACACCTTAGCAGAATGTTAAGAATAAACACAAACAAACAAAAACCAACTCATTGAAAAGTATCCTTTGAATTGAAACCACGATGTTCTGAGTAATAAAAAGAAAAGTTAATGATCAAGCCCTTTCTGAAACTGACAGGAGGCACATATTGCTTCTCAGCAGAATTACAGCTGCCTAGGCCAGATGTGGGCTTCCCTGGTGATTCAGATGGTAAAGAAGCTGCCTACAATGCGAGAGACCTGGGTTCGATCCCTGGGTCAGGAAGATCCCCGAAGAAGGGAATGGATACCCACTAGAGTATTCTTGCCTGGAGAATTCCATGGACAGAGGAGCCTGGCGGGCCACAGTCAATGGGATCGCAAAGAGTCAGGCATGATTGAGCAACTCACACAAACACACACACACACACACACACACACACCGGTAAGCTGTAAAACCAATGCTGACTTAAAATCTGAGGTTCCTTCACACAGAGATGCCAATCTCCAACCTTAAGAAATTCACATGACATCAGATTTCTGTCTCTGAGAAATGTTAATTCTGATACAATTCCTAGGACACTTGAGAGGGTGAATTGTTAATGTTTCTAAATCACTTGAAGGATAATGATTGACCAAAGAAAGATCATCACTGTACAATTCGAAAAACCTCAATGCTTACAACTTTCTTCCAAATGACACAGGTATCTCAATAAGAATTTAAAAATAAGAAAAAAAAATCTTCATGTCCATTCAGCAGATCTAGAACAATAACTGTGAGATTAAGCAAAAAAATTAAATTCTCTTTATGGTACTCTGAGAAAAACTAGGTTAAAACTGAAAGATCCATATACAAATGTTAGCTTTAGGGAAAAAATAATAAAACAAAGACACACTGGTACCACAAAATGGATTTTTTTCTGGTACCACAAAATGGATTTTCTTCTCAAATTAAAATGCTTATACCAATTAAATTATATCCTGTAATCATTAAAATGTCAGAAATTGAACTCAGAAATAGATGAATATGATATGAAGGCTCCTGATAGGAAAATATCCTGAGTTAAATTTGCCTCAACATTTCAAAAAATTTAAGAAACTCTTAGAGTCTGTCACAACACATTAGCACTTGTTATTAAAGTACTATGTACATTTTCCATTCCTTGAAAAGAAATAAATCAAAAACAAATTTCATCTTAAGTAATCAATGGAGTCCTTTATTTAAAGCACTGTAGATGAAAAAAATTACTGTTTGATTTGTTTATTTGAGTGTTTGCTTTGGTTTCTTTCAAAAGACTTTTATCCCCCTCTTAGCTAATTTTAAGATTCCAATATTCACAGCATGTCATAATTAAACATCTCCTAGGAAGTGCACAGTCTGATTAGCACATTAACTCAGGCATAAACCAGCCGTGACCATGTTGCCTCCAGGCCTGGGTCAAACTAGTCTGGGAAAAAACAATTCTGGTGAAAATTCCTACTAAGACATATTAAGTCCCAAGACTATTTTATCTTCCATCATTTAAGATCTTCTTTTCCCTAGCAGTTCTTATGTAATTGTTTAACCCTTAACTGTGGTCTGAGAACAGTCACTTAGCCTATTAGGAATAAAAATGATAACTGTAGTTCTGAGGATTAAATAATTTTAGCATTTTTCTCAAAGGCTCCCACCTCCCAGAAAGCAAATAAGATTAAATCAGAAATATGCTTACAGTTACACACCAATTACTAGAGCCCACAAGCTCCCATTCAAAATTAACTCCTGTTCAGGAAAGGAGGAGTCAGAGGACTACCCATATCCTGATTTCTTTTTATGTGGCTGACTGGTGGCTAGTTGCTTGCCTTAAAACAAAATGATGAATGCATTTGGCCATGAGGTAATAAAATCTCCCCATGGCCAGCATGTGTACTGTCCAAAATGGTAGCCACTCACCACGTGTGGCTACTGAGCATGTGAGATGTGTCCCAAGCCACCAAGGAACTGGATTTTTACGTTCATTAATCTTACTAATTTAAATGGAAAAAACTGATATTTACCTATGTCAGTGGAAAATTTTTATATCTGGAACAACTTGGATATCTTACAGATGAAAGAGTGAATCCACTTTTTCATCTGTAAAAATTTTATGAAACTTAAAGACAGACCAAGTAATTTTAATGAAAATTCAGTGGCTGAGTTGTGATGTACATAAGTGGAAAATATACACTATATTTCAAAGAATAGGCAAAAATAATGTCAAATATCTCATTAATAATCTGTAAAAGTACTGACCACATGTTGAATGCTTCAATCTATTACAATACCTTGGATATATTATTTTAAATAAAATATACTAAAGTTAATGCCACTGGCTTCTTACGCTTTTGAAGTACTACTGGGAAATTTTAAGTTATATATGAGTCACATTATATATTTTAAGTTATATATAATTTTAAGTTATATATTTGTCAGGCACAGCACTGATAAAGAGCAATACTAACCAGTGACATGACTGAGATGGGCCAGTGAAGTGGTTTAGAAAATCTGTGCAGTATGGAAAAAAAAAGCAAAAGGCCAGACAGCACTGCATTTAAATCCTAACTTTGACACTGACCATCCAAACGGATTTGAGCAGCCATTCATTCAGATTCCTCAGCCTATACTTCCCCAGGTGCAAAGGGGAAGGATAGTTTCCTAGTTAAACACAATATTTGTAAAGTGACTAGTATACCATCAGTTTAAATAAACAGTCAAATAAATTGTTTTTCAATAGAAAGCAGAGATTTTTAGACTACTGCGAAGAATTTACTGCTTCTCAATGTCTAAGTCCTCCTGCAAATGAGCTATATCCTGTGGACACTTTCTTCCTGTAATATTACTCCAACTTGATTATTACCTTACATTTTACAGATGAATAATGACAACCTTAGACTAAATGCTATTATCAAAATGTTCAACAAATGGAAGCTTTGTTTCCATAGTGTTTTAAAGTGGTAGCAATCAAGTTCATTTCCAGAAATACCATCATGATTTTTATGAACTTAAAATTTACCTAAAAGAGACTTATCAGAATACCTATGTCCATTTCAGGATTTCTATCATGGTGGGACCATCTCCTTGTGAATGTTTGGTAGGCTCTAAGAAAAATTGCTCTAAGGCATAAAGTTCATACTATATAGTTATTAAATATGTAAAATGTGGGAGCCTACAATATTTATTTTAAAAATTAATTATATCTCATTGTTCTGCTGTATTTCTTTAAATACAAAAAAATGCTTGCAAATTCTTTTACTACGAAACAGTACCACAATCATCAAAAGATTAGGAAGGATAAGGCTAAGACAAATAAAATTAAATACTCCATTAAGCAAATAGTCAAATTATAGATAGAATTCCTTTTTCACTAAAATGACAGATATCTATTCCAAATAGTGTAGATAAACTTATGACTAAAAAATTCATTTTTCACTAAAATGACAGATATCTATTCCAAATGGTGTAGATAAACTGATGACTAAAAAATTCATATAAGTGATTAATGAAAAGACATGTTAAAGTCATCTTTCTTCTTCAGTCATGATGTCAAGAAGAAAAGCTGTCCTCTTCCACCGTGACTCTTCATAAAATATGGACTCCTAACTACAAGGTTAATGCTCGACTAACTATGATGATTCTTATGTTTCTATGAAAACTAATTTACAATGACCCTGCTTTTCTTCAATCTGCCTCTTGCACATTTTACTCACAGTCTTCCATTTAGTCCTTTTATTATTTTTTTGTCTTCATTCATCTGATCAATATTTATTGATCCCCTGCTTAATGCCAGGCCTATATTCTGTGGGCCTCACCACTGAACCTCACCTGCCTATCATCTTATTCAAACAAAACCACTAAAGTGGGATGATGTAGAGAGAGGTGAAACATATAATTTAATTAGTTGGGTTGTACATGTTTGTGTGTATGTATTCTTCATATTTGACTTGCCACCAAAATATATTTGAAGTTGTTACACAGCATCCAAACTAATAAAAAATTAACTTGTTGTTTTCCAACATAATTATTTTTTAAGTAAATTATAATTTTAGTTTATAATATGTGATAAAGCTGAAATTCCAAGTTCAATTATGTCTTTCCAAGTTGTCTAGTCTTAGATTTTATATTATTACATCTATGTCCTGATCAAAATTCACCATTTTCCAAGGCAAAATTTGTCATCGTAACTCTCAAGAGTTTTCTCCAAGTTGTTCATCAAGTAATATAATGAATAGGTCAGATCTATGTTGCACTGGAAAACCTCCTGTTTGCTAATTTACACCCAATGGGGATTTCTAGGAAACAAAGTAACATGATAGACCACTAAACTTTCATGCATTTCTTAGAGAAAAAAAATTTTAACTTGCTTATTGAATTACAAGTATTTATTTGCTGGAGCTTCCATTAGATTGTAAGCAACTTGAAGACAGAGGGGAGAAATTACTCTTTATATGCCCATTTGAAAAGTAAAGGTTTCATGACAGTTTTCTGTATGGCTGAATGGAGGGTTGGTAGGATGAAAGAAAGAAATGTTCAGATTTAGGAATTTAATCTTTGCAACTATTTTTATCAATCCATTTAAAATACAGATGTTACGTGATGTAGGCTCCTCAAATCGTACCAAATGTACCACTCTGGTGGGTAATGTTGATCATGGGAGAGACTACACATGTGTGAGGATAGGAGAACAAACAGGAAATCTGTGCCTTCCCCTCAATTTTACTGTGAACTCTAAATAGCTCTAAAAAAATTCTTTTAAAAAGTTATTAAACTTTAAAAATACCAACTATGTGAACAACAGATAATGAAAACAGTGCTTTACTCTATAAAATAAAATATAAATGAATTAGTTCAGCCTCAATTTATCACAATCTTAATATGTGCCAAGCACTACTATAAAAGCTGAGGTTTAAAGAGAAATATGATTTTAACTATAAAAACAGGAAATTGAAGACTGGTTCCACTGAATTCATCTGAACTAATCGTAATTGTAAACATTCATTAAACCATGAAAAAGAAAACGATGCACCTCCTATTCAGAAGGCATTTTCTTCTCCAATGAAAAGGAATGACAAAATCTGCTTTTTCGAATGCCCTAAGATTTTTCAATGTCTTATACTTGTTGTTTGTTTCTTAGAAAAAGCTATCCGCTTATACAAAGTACGATGTGCTCAGTGATACCATTTTTGTTCAGGAGACAAGTAGGAAGGGGAAGGAGAGGAAGAATGAAAGCAGAAACATCATGGAATATAAAAAAAAATATAGATATTGACATATGAGACAAATCAGAGCAAAATTTTGCACAACATCGTTCTCCTATTAGACTAGAACAACGGAACAATAATCAGCCACTAACCTAGGGCAACCATTTGAGAAATGCCCAAGAATGAATAACTGTCTTAGATACATACTGTGTGAGAACTGACAGTAAAAGGAAGCAGTGCAGAAATTCTCTGGATAAGCTGATGGGCAAGCTGAAGACTTGATTAGTCAGAATGAAAAGCCTGTCATCGGTTGGTCCCTTAAGTGAAGGAGACCCTTCAGGGCACTTTGCAGCTGGCAAGAAGTAACAACTTTTCCCAGGTATTACTAGCCTAACAGTTCTCTTTATAAGATTATCTTCGGTTCTTAAAAGAGTCAATCATTGTAACTTCCACGAGTGTAAATGATAAATCATTAAAATTGACCACTTTAGAGACTAACAAACGTTCCTGAATAACCCACCGAATGTTTTTTCAGTAAATAGAAAAACTGCCCAAGTCTTGTAGCATCGTCTGCCCACCTTATAGCCACTCCACCAGGTCACCCAAGGCCCACTTACCCCCAGCATCTGGTGGAGGTAGTGATACTCTGGCCCTTGGTTATACAGCAGAAAGGTTTTCCAGAAAAGCAGGACATTCAGGGAGAGCCAGATAAGCTAAATCATATGGAGAAAGAGAAAAAAGAATTAAAAGTAAGTACTACCCGATGAATGGAAACCTCAAGTACATTCGTCGGACACAATACACAATTGAGGTTCAATGGAACCTCAACTAGTCGTTGCAAAAAGCTTTCTCAATTGACCAGCAAGCTTCAAAGCACTCAGAGAAAAACGTATCTGACCTCACTCAGCCCCTGTACACTTAAGATTAAGTATTTGGGCTACAACAGGTATCCTAAAGATCGCAGATATCCCCTGGAGGACAAAACAGGACTAAATGATGAGTGACATCACCAAGTCCCAAGCATTGTATGCTTAAGTTTCAAAAATATCCACTGAATGAAGAATAGATAATAAAGAGGGCTTTGCTGTATAAAATAAAATCCGACAGAAACAATCTGGGAAAAGAGCAAAGCGGGGGTGGTGGTGAAGAAGTTTAAGAGGTTAAAGAAAAAGCTATGTTCACTAACTGGGATCTCCCTTCCTCCGCATCCACTCTCGCATCAAAGTGTAGGCAAGTTCCCGAGGGCTTGGAGGAAGGGCGGGAGGAGATGGTTATTATGTCCAGGTATTCCCGGCAGAAAGTTTGTGTTAGTTGAGGATGTTTTGCACTAGCGGCAAAACTTCCAGCTTCCCACCCGCGCTCGCTCAGAGAATGAATCAAGATCGCTGCCCCAGAAACAAGACGCCGGGAGACCCTCGCCCGCCATCCTACCAGGCAGAGGTGTTTAACCCCTTCGTTGGCCAGCCAGCTCCTCCAGGACACGGCCATGCCGCCGGCCCGCGCGCCGCGCTCTCACCCCGCCGGCCGACAAGCAGCGGCGACCGCGGGCGCAGCGGCTCCAGCGGTGCGGCCCGCGGGGGGGGGGGGGGGGGGGGGGGGGCCGGGAGGGGACGGAGGGTCAAAGACCGAGTGGGAGCCCGGGGCCGGCGCAGCGCCAGCCCGGGCGGGGTCTGCGCCCGGAGCCGGCTCTTCCGGGCGCCGCAGCCGCGGCCGGCGCGGGGTCTGCGCGGCGCCCCTGGCGGCCGGGACCCTCGCTCCGAGCGCGCGCTCCCCGCCGCGCCCGCCCTTTGTCTGCGGAGAGCCTGTTGTTGTGGCCGCCGCCGCGCGGGATGTCCCGGTCTGGGATCCGGGGGGCGGCCCCGCAGCCTCCAGCGGCTGGCCCCGCTTGGAAAGACTGCAGGATGCGGAGGAGGGTGCTCAGAGTGGGGACCTGCGCCGCCCTCGGACACAGGCACACACACAGACACGCGCGCGCACACATACACCGGCCTGCCCCACTTCAAAAGACACAGCAAGATGTGGAGGACGGTGCTAAGACAGAGCAGGGACCTGCACCGCCCTTGGACTCACGCGCGCGCGCACACACACACACACATACACACAGGCCTGCCCCACTTGGAAAGACACACCAAGATGTGGAGGATGGTGCTCAGAGTGGGGACCTTCACCGCCCCTTGGACACAGAGACACACACACAAAGACACACACACACACACACAACGGCCTGCCCCACTTGGAAAGACACACCAAGATGTGGAGGATGGTGCTCAGAGTGGGGACCTTCACCACCCCTTGGACACAGAGACACACACACAAAGACACACACACACACACACACACACCGGCTGGCCCCACTTGGAAAAACACACCAAGATGTAGAGAATGGTGCTAAGTGGCGACCTTCGCTGTCCCTTGGACACACACACACACACACACACACACCCCTACTCCTTTTGACTGGTTGGACCTTCGCCGCCCCTTGGACTCACACACACACACACACACACACACACACACACACCCCTACTCCTTTTGACTGGTCGGACCTTCGCCGCCCCTTGGACACACACACACACACACACACACACCCCTACTCCTTTTGACTGGTTGGCCCTTCGCCGCCCCTTGGTCACACACACACACAGACACAAACACACCCGTACTTCTTTTGACTGGTCGGACCTTCGCCGCCCCTTGGACTCACACACACACACACACACACACACACACACACACACACCCCTACTCCTTTTCGCCGCCCCTTGGACTCACACACACACACACACACACACACACACACACACCCCTACTCCTTTTGACTGGTTGGACCTTCGCCGCCCCTTGGACTCACACACACACACACACACACACACACCACACCACACCCTTACATGCCTTTTGAAACTGGTTGGGACGCTTCGCCGCCCCTTTGGACTCCACACACACACACCCCACACACACACACACTACACAAACCCCTACTCCTTTTGACTGGTCGGACCTTCGCCGCCCCCTTTGGACACACACACACACACACACACACACCGTCACCACTAACTCCTTTTGACTGGTTTGGCCCCTTCGCCGCCCGCTTGGTCACACACACACACAGACACAAACACACCCGTATTCTTTTGACTGGTCGGACCTTCGCCGCCCCTTGGACTCACCACACACATCACACACACACACACACACACACACACCCCTACTCCTTTTCGCCGCCCCTTGGACTCACACACACACACACACACACACACACACACACACCCCTACTCCTTTTCGCCGCCCCTTGGACTCACACACACACACACACACACACACACCCCTACTCCTTTTGACTGCTCGTCCCCCCCACCGCCTCAGAGGTCCCTCTCTAAGGCCGCCGGCGGAAACCCGAGCCGGAAGTAGCCCCCTGTCTGCCGGCGTCCCCGGCCCAGCCCGCCCTCAGCGCCACAGCCCTGACCTCAGCCTCTCTCCTCGCCCTTCCGCCCCCATCCCTAAACACCTACGCAGAGCTTTAGAGGAACTTCTGAGTCAAGAGTCTGGGGAGTTAATGGTTAAAACTGACGGAATTTTCAGGGGCTTTTAGGGAAGCTCCGATTCTCTCTATTCAGTGCGCTTTACTACCTGCTATCAGAGTCTGTTAAGGAATAAGAATCCCGTCAGACTTGTACCAGAGGCCCGGTGAAGGGTAATTAAAGTATGGAATTTTCCCAGGCTACCTATCCTACACTACAGCCTATCAGTATTAGGGAAGAAACAAAAAATCATGCACGTGAAAGAATGTCCGATGAAAGTAAGTGTTGGAGAAAGGTCTATTATATCAGGAACTTTCTCACCTCTAGCCACTAGTGGCAGAAAAAGTAAACCACTAGCAGCCTAATCTCATGGCCCTCAAGCTATCTTTCTCTCTTTTTTTTTTTTTTTTAAAGCGAAATACATTTTACAAACATGCAATAATATATAATTGAAACTAAATATTCCACAAAAATCATAATTTCTTTACCTCATGGAATGTACTTATCTCAATTAATTTTGTGAACTGATTAATGACTGTAATCCTCAGTTCAAAAAACAAATCTGTATCAAATCCCAGTTATAATTCACAAAGTGCTCTAATAGTCTTGTCATCTCTTTTAACATATAACTTTACTGTTTTATGCATGATCTAATCCTGAAAACTGCCTCAAATCTTTTTGGAGCTAGGGAGCACATTATTTATAAATAACAGCCAGTTTTTATCAACCATGTGATACCTGAAGGACCAGAAGATGAGGGCAGGGAAAACCCAAGGAGCGTCACCACTGGAGGCAGGTTGAATTCTGAGACACATCAGTATTCCTCAAATTTCACCCTTAAGAAGCCATCTTCCAGCCTCAATTTCAACAGATGGGAGGTGAGGAGATTCTGGCAAAATGAGCTGGTTCTTGTCATGAGTTGAGAGGAGTGAAGCAATTGAAGAACAATAGAATAAAAGACAATTTTTATAAAAGTTTAACTACTTCCAGAACAAAATAAATGACAAAAATAATGAAGCCAGCTCTCTCTATGTACTTACTGTGTCAGCCACTGTCCTGGGTACTTCATGTACAAAATCTCACTTCATTCTCGGAGCTCTCCATGTGGACATGAGCCGCCTCACTTCTGAGCTGAGGAAACTGAAGCAGAGACATTACTTCGCCAACAAAGGTCCATCTAGTCAAGGCTGTGGTTTTTCCAGTGGTCCTGTATGGATGTGAGAGTTGGACTATAAAGAAAGCTGAGTGCTGAAGAATTGATGCCTTTGAACTGTGGTGTTGGAGAAGACTCTTGAGAGTCCCTTGGACTGCAAGGAGATCCAGCCAGTCCATCCCAAAAGAGGTCAGTCCTGAGTGTTCATTGGAAGGACTGATGTTGAAGCTGGAACTCCAATAGTTTGGCCACCTCATGCGAAGAGTGGACTCATTGGAAAAGACCCTGATGCTGGGAGGGATTGGGGGCAGGAGGAGAAGGGGACAACAGAGGATGAGATGGCTGGATGGCATCACCGACTCGATGGACATGAGTTTGAGTAAACTCCGGGAGTTGGTGATGGACAGGGAGGCCTGGTGTGCTGTGTTTCATGGGGTCACAAAGAGTTGGACACGACTGAGCGACTGAACTGAACTGAACTGAAGCTAAAATAGATTAAGAAATTTGCCTGAGGGAGAGGGGTAAATGAGCAGAATTGGTTAAAAGATACAAACTTCCAGTTATAAGTTATAAGATGGATAGTTTTTTGAGATATAATATGCAGCCATGGTGATGGTAATTAACCACACTTTGTTACATACTTGAAAATTGCTTAGAGAATAGATCTTGAATGTTTTCTTAATACACACCAAAAAGGTAGTTATGTGAGATGCTGGAGGTGTTAAGAAGGCTTGGATGATAGTCATTTCCCTATATATAAGTGGGTCAAATCAACCTGATGTATGCTTTAAACATAGACAATGTTACATGTCAATTATATCTCAACAAAGCATTATGTTAACTGGAAGAGTAAGAACCTCACAATAAAGATGAAAAAGAGAGAGAGAGAGAGAGAAGAGAAACCTATATGAAATGAAAAAAACAGGGTTTTACTTACAGTTCCAAAAAGCCCATAATCAGATACTTTTGTGAAACTCTTTTGTACCATGATAGAATGCTCTACAAGCATTGATTATTATATTTATCACTATTATTTTATAGGAACTCTGTAAAAGGGGATTAGGTCCTAACTGCTTCTGTTGCCTTACAAGGAAATGACACTGCAAGCTATCTCCAAGGAACAGAGCTAGAGCTATGTACAAGAAGGTACTCTCATGAATGAGGTTCTTTTCAATATAATTTTCTCTAGGCCATATTGTTTAGTGCAAATAGATTGTCTTTCCCAGGGTAAGGAAGACTGTCCTTGAAAATAATGAAGAGAGAATCCTATAGCTATATCAGTATTCTAAAAATCATAATTTGAAAAAATCACACTTTTACCTGGAAAAAAACTTTACAGGAAAAAATATCAAATGACAAATACCTTTGCTCTTGGCTGAAATAATAGTAAAATAGTAGTGATCATCCTACACTGATTATAAATTCTATTTGTCAGTTAGAGATGTTCTTGATCTATTATTTATTACTTAAATACAGAAGCTTTCTTTTTTGGTAGACAGCATCCCTCAAAATATGAAATCCACTGAAAAAAACTGATAAAAGTTTTCCCTTTCGGTCTGCTTTACCAGTTAGCTCCCTTATGTGTCGGCTCAAAGGCATACCTTTGCCGTGAAGCTTTCCCTGGCCCACCCTGCCTCTGTGTTCACACAGATGCATCCTGTAGTCTATGCATTCTTCAGTGTGTTTATAATACTCCAGACATGTGATCATTAGTCCATTTTCCACATATTATTTTAGTTGTGTGTGTGTGTGTGTGTGTGTGTGTGTGTGTGTGTTTGTCTCTATTTCCCTTCATCAACTGACCTCTTTAAGGGCAGAGATCTTGTTTATTTCAGGACTTTGGACAAAGACTGTCATATAGCCAGAACTTCAGAATGCTTGATAAATGAATAGCATTAATAGTTAAGCATATTATCCTTATTTTTGTGGCTCCCTCAAACCAGTTTCTCAAGTGTAACTTTCCAGTAATGAAAGAAAATTTTCTGCTTATGTGCTCAGTCATTCAGTCATGTTTGACTCTTTGCAACCTCATGGACATTAGCCCAACAGACTCCTGTGTCCATGGAATTTTTCAGGCAAGAGTACTGGAGCAGGTTGTCATATCCTCTCCCAAGGGGCCTTCCCGACACAGGGATAGAACCTGCGTCTCCTATGTTTCCTGTATTAGCAGGTAGATTCTTTACCGCTGTGCCACCTGGGAAGCCCCCATACCAATATTTGATCTTAGCCCAAAGGCCATTTCTGATTAGCTTGATAATTATCATCAGAAAATAACTAGTGGGGAAAGGACTCTTCCTATGGGTGTCACCTATACCACAATCATAGGATATGCGATTGGGACCAGTGGGCACCTATCTTAGCTTCCTGGGGTTGTGGTAACAAACTGTCACAAATTCAGTGGATCTGGACAATAGAAATTTATTCTCTCACAGTTCTGGAGGTCAGAAGTGTGCAGTCAGAGGATTGGGTGAAAATCAAGGTGTCGACAGGGCCACAGTCCCTTCAGAGAGTCTTGGGGAGAATCTGCTCCTTGCCCCTACCTGATTCTGCTGGAGTATCTTTTTTTTTTTTTTTTTTAATTAGTTGCAGGCTAATTACTTTACAATACTGTAGTGGTTTTTGCCATACATTGACATGAATCAGCCATGGATTTACATGTGTTCCCCATCCCAACCCCCCCTCCCTCCTCCCTCCCCATCCCATCCCTCTGGGTCTTCCCAGTGCACCAGCCCTGAGCACTTGTCTCATGCATCCAACCTGGGTTGCTGATCTGTTTCACCCTTAATAGTATACTTGTTTCTATGCGTATCTTGATTTAGGGCCGCATCACTTCACTCTGCCTCAATGATCACACAGCTTCTCCTCTTCCAGTGTGTATATGTCATTGTTAGGGGAACCACTGACCAGAACAGCCCACCCTGGCCAGACAAGATGATAGTTACTTGCATGAATTATATTGCAACAGGAGGTCCCAGTAAAGAATGCAGAACTAACAAGCTACCACCAACCAGAAGAATTCAGGAAAGGTCAAAGGGGAGAGGAGGGATTGACATTTGCCAATCCAAATGTCCTACCAACTTCCCAGAATCCTTCTTGCTGGAATCCATCTTCACTAAGCAATGCATACAACACAAGGAAGGACCCTGAGTCACAGTGATTGCCCAGAGACAACCCAGAAACTAATCCCATTACCATAAAACCTGAGACTGTGATCAGTGTGGCAGACAGTCCTCCTGGGTTCCCTTACCCCGCTTCTCTCTGCCCCAGCACCCTTCACAGTAAAGTCTCTTACATTGTCAGCACGTGTGTCTCCTCGGACAATTCATTCTCATGTATTAGATAAGACTCTTGGGCCCTGGAAGAGGTCCACATCCTACAACAAAATCACCCCCTGCCTCTCTCTTATAAAGACTCTTTCGATTGTATTTAGGGCCCCTAGATAATTCTGATTTTTCCAGTAGTCGTGTGTGGATGTGAGAGTTGGAACATAAAGAAAACTGAGCACTGAAGAATTGATGCTTTTGTGTTATGGTGTTGGAGAAGACTCTTGAGAGTCCCGTGGATAGCAAGGAGATCAAACCAGTCCATCTTAAAAGAAATCAACTCTGAATATTTATTGGAAGGACTGATGCTGAAGAAGCTGAAACTCCAATACTTTGGTCACCTCATGCGAAGAGGAAAAGACCCTGATGCTGGGAAAGATTGAAGGTGGGAGGAGAAGAGGACGACAGAGAATGAGATGGTTGAATGGCATCACCGACTCGATGGATGTGAGTTTAATCAAGCTCTGGGAGTTGGTGATGGACAGGGAGGCCTGGCATGCTGCAGTCCATAGGGTTGCAAAGAGTCAGACATGACTGAGTGACTGAACTGAACTGAGATAATTCAAGATAATCTCCCCACTTCAAGATCGTTAATTATATCTGCAAAACCCTCTTTGTCTTATATAAGAAATAGTATTTACAGGATCCTGGGATTAGGATGTGATATATCTGGGTGGTCACTATTCGGCCTACTCTAGCCCTAAAGTAACTTGCGTGCATGTGCTACATCACTTCTGTGGTGTCCAGCTCTTTGTAACTCTATGGCCTAGCCCACAAGGACTGTAGCCAGCCAGGCTTCTCTGTCTGTGTGATTCCCCAGGCAAGAAGACTGGAGTGGGTTGCCATGCCCTCCTTCAGGGGATCTTCCAAACCCAGGGATTGAACCTATGTCTCTTACCTCTCCTGCATTGGCAAGTGAGTTCTTTACCACTAGCGCCACCTGGGAAGCCCCTAAAGTAGCTTAATTGATGCTAATTTTCTTTCCCTGGTTAGATATGCCAGTCTGAGAGAAGGAATTTTGAGGAAATTCACATTAAGATATAAAAGTTGGAACTTTTACTTAACTTTTCTGTCAAGAAGTCAAAAATTATAGACGAGGAATCATGCCAGACAGAACTCAATAAACTTTCTTAACCTTTATGAGTTGACTGAATTTACTGTTTTGGGTATCCCTGTCTGATTTATGAGGAGTCATGAGTATTAAACTCAAAAATGGAAAAGAGCCTGTGTATTTTTCTTACAAATAGAAAAGAAGAAGGTAGGAAAACTCTATCCCACCAGGCAGTGTAACTGGTAAAGTGGGCAGAAGAATCCTAGAAGTGTGAATAACTGCCAGCCAAGTTAAAGAGAAAAGGCAGCTACAGCTTGTCCCTGGGACCCTTGTCAAGGAAGAAGGGTCCCTCAGGGAACAAGCAAGAAATGGTCCAAAGGCTTAATATTAGCAAATCTGGCGACAAGTTCCAGACAGTGACTCATTGTCATTTTTACACAAAAACAAGTGTAGACCATCTTCTGATTCAGGCCTTTAGGAATGTCTACTGTGTACTCACACCACTGGGTCAATTCCCTGAGAAACAACTGAAGAAGCTGGAGAGCCTCTTACACCCTCAAGGGTAAGATACAGTTTTGGAAAGTAAAACTTGCTAATGTGAAAGCAATTTAAGAATGCCAGACTGAAGAGGCTCAGTAAAAGTTTGTTGAATAAAAATGAATAATAATAAACTCTTATTCAGAACTGCTCTACATAGAATACTTCCCCAAACTTCTGAATGTCATAGATGAACAAAATCTCAAAAAGCAAAAATAAATGGAAATCAACACAGATTAAACAAATTTTTACTGCAAAGACAATTTTTAAAATGAAAAACAAATAAATAAAAGTACCATTTCCATGCTTATTAAAGAAAATTTGTTTTTTTTGAAAATTTATTTTTAACACAAAAATAACTGTAAGAAATACTGATTGCCTCTAACTTCTATAGAAACTCATTACATTTCTTCTGCCCCCCCCAGTTATTTTTTATTTCATCTTCAAATCTCTTCTGTAAGATGCGTAGGCCCTTTCTTAACTTCATCCTAATTTTATACATAAGGGAATTGAATCACAGGGGCAGTAACAAGGTCACTGAGGCATTTCCTTCCTCTACACCCTTTAGTCATTGCTGAATTAGAATTTCCATGTGTTCTGAGCCGTAAAACTTTTGACCCCCAAATGGAGCCATGGTTGGCATGACTCTCTCCAACAATCTGAGGTCTGTAGGAAATTACTAGTGTGCTAAGACAGTACACGTTCTCAAAAGACTGTCTTGTCTATTAGTTATCATTAATTGTCTTTTTATCATGTGGCATTTGCTGAATGCAGCCATTAACGAAATAATTCCTGGATGTGTGTGTGCTATTTTATTGTTCTTTAAGTTTTAAATAGAAGTGTCCCAGGAGCCCCCCACCCCCCAAAAATGATCTTAGCACCTGCTTCCATGTTTCTGATTGCATTCTCAAACATCTTTGCAATGTTGAGGAAATAAGATGGGACTTCTTTCCTAGTCTTCCTTCACTTTCTAAACATACCATAAAAATCTTAAGCTACAACTATTACAATCCATGTTGAATAGTATGTTTTAAAGTCTTAAAAAACATCTGAATAGGAAAGGCTTTGGAGACCATTCTAACTTCTACTTAATTTGTTAGAGGGGAGACTAAAATCCTTTTCTCAGCCCTTTGAGCTCACCAACCCCTGCCCCATACACACACATAGTACTGGGTAATTGCTCAGTCTGATAGCATATATTTATATATTTTTATGAGTTTATTTGATTAATGTCTATCTTACATTTCTGTTTTTGCTCATTCTTATTATGCTGAGGCCAAGTACAGGACTTGAAACATGAGTAGATGCTCAGTAATTATTTTCAGTGAAGGAAATTAAAGCCCAGAGGAGAATAAATTTCCCAACTTCTCTTCCAATAATCTTTACACACTACTTCCTTTTCTACACTGACATGGAACTTCAGACTTCTTTAATTCTTTCTCTCTCCCAAATATACTCTTTTTTCTCAGAGTCTCATCCATGTGTGTGTGGTGTTCTTGCTTCCTGGCACACCCGACCTACTGATGCTCACTTAGTCTCCAAGCTCAAGATTAGTATCCTTTCTTCTTAAAGTTTCGTGTGGATTCTTCCCAGTGGGATCAGGAACCTTTTGTGAGCCTGTAGTCCCCTGCGTGTAGCCCTGTCTTAGGATAGATAGATTACCTGGACAAGGGAATCTTTCCCACCCAGGGACCAAACCCAATTTTCCTGCATTGCAGGTGGATTCTTTATCATCTGAGCCACCAGGGAAGCGCCCTCAGAATAGTTATCAGGCTGAATTTGATGATTTATTTTCTAGGTTCTTTCTCCAACTAAACTCTGAGCACACTGAAGACAGGAAATTTTTCTTCATTACCTAAAGCCTGGCATGTAGTAAGAGCTCAAAATATATTTAGTGAATGAGTGAATGAAACTCTAGCATGCAATAACAATTTAGATTATTTTCCAAGTGGAAAATCAGCACTTACAGAATTTTATTCTAATTGCCCAGAGTGCAGTGTGGATGAAAAATGTTGGCTGTCTTGTCGGTATACAAAGGATGTTGCAGCCATCAAGCTAGTAGCCTCTGTGCATCCTGAGGGGATTCAGGATGTAGAAAAGCAGGCTACTGTCCCTAGGTAGTTAGTTGTTGTTGTGTCAGTTGCTCAGTTGTGTCTGACTCTGTGCAGCCCCATGGATTGTAGCCCACCAGGCTCCTCTGTCCATGGAATTCTCCAGGCAGGAATACTGGAGTGGGTGGCCATTTCCTCCTCCAGGCGATCTTCCCAACCCAGGGATCAAACCCAGACCTTCTGCACTGCAGGCAAATGCTCTACCATCTGAGCCACCAGAGGGTGCATATCAAAGCAATGATTTCAACGAACCCAGAATCTGTATCTTCCCATACATAGAAAAGCACTATGTCGTTAACTAGAGATGTCTGATTTTCTTTAACTGAGAGTAGTCTTTTCCTTTTCCACTACCTGTTTTCTGTTGTTGTTGTTTGAACTCTATGATCCTGGCTCCTTCCTTATCTCCTTTGAGCAGTCCCTCAGAGAGCTCTGAAAGGCTGTCTTCCGGGCTTCCGTCCTCAGAAAATCCACTGAATAAAACATAATTCCCAACATTTAGGTTGCATGTTTTCTCTTTCTAGAGTAGGAAAGGTTTTATGCTAGACTGGATGGAAAACAAGTTCAGGAACATGAGAGAAAATAAAAATTGACTTTGGTCTTTTCTTCCTCCTCAACAGCTTTCTGTGGAATTTAACCTTCAGACTCTGCCTGCTCTCTAAGAATCTGAGACTGGAAATTTCAAAAGCACGACTCACTCTTGCTTCTACTGACAAAGAAACTTAAATGTCTCTATGTCCATATGCAATTATGTATAGCCTAGCAGATTTCATGCCCGCTAAGTCACTTCAGTCATGTCTGACTCTTTGAGACCCTATGGACTACAGCCTGCCAGTCTCCTGTGTCCATGGGGATTCTCCAGGCAAGAATACTGGAGAGGGTTGCCGTGCCCTCCTCCAGGGGATCTTCCCAACCCAGGGATCGAACTCGCATCTCCTGGTTGGCAAGTGGGTTCCTTACCACTAGTGCCACCTGGGAATCAATTCTTTATCTGGAACCTCTTTTGAATCAGTTTCTCCCTGAAGGCAGCACTATGCCTCCACTGATCTTTCATAGTCTTTAATTCAGATTTACACATGTTCAATTATTTACATATGTTCAATTCTGAACTGTTGTTCATGGGGTTCTGAAGGCAAGAATACTGAAGTGGTTTGCCATTCCCTGAATCAAGATTGCTGGGAAAAATATCAGTAATTTCAGATATGCAGATGACACCACCTTTATGGCAGAAAGCAAAGAAGATCTAAAGAACCTCCTGATGAAAGTGAAAGAGGTGAGTGAAAAAGTTGGCTTAAAACTCAACATTCAGAAAACTAAGATCATGACATCCAGTCCCATCACTTCATGGCAAATAGATGGGGAAACAATGGAAATAGTGAGAGACTTTATTTTTGGGGCTCCAAAATCACTGCAGATGATGACTGCAGCCGTGAAATTAAAAGACGCTTGCTCCTTGGAAGAAAAGCTATGAACAACCTAGACAGCATATTAAAAAGCAGAGATATTACTTTGCCAACAAAGGTCCATCTAATCAAGGCTATGGTTTTTCCAGTAGCCATGTATGGATGTGAGAGTTGGACTACAAAGAAAGCTGAGTGCTGAAGAATTTATGCTTTTCAACTGTGGTATTGGAGAAGACTCTTGAGCGTCCCTTGGATTGCAAGGAGATCCAACCAGTCCATCCTAAAGGAAATCAGTCCTGAATATTCATTGGAAGGACTGATGCTGAAGCTGAAACTCCAATACTTTGGCCACCTGATGTGAAGAACTGACTTATTTGTGAAGACCTGGGGAAGATGCTGGGGAAGATTGAAGGTGGGAGGAGAAGAGGATAACAGAGGATGAGATGGTTGGATGGCATCAGCGACTCGATGGACATGAGTTTGAGTAGGCTCCGGGAGTTGGTGATGGACAGGGAAGTCTGACATGCTGCAGTCCATGGGGTGGCAAAGAATCAGACATGACTGAGCAACTGAACTGAACTGAATTCTGAACCATGATGCAATTATTTGCCACCCAATTATTTCTGTATCAGTGGGATTTCATTGGAGTGGCTGGTTCTGCAGATCTTTTTCTATTCTACTCTTCTTCATTTTTGCAATGAATCATCTGAGTTTCAGCTAAATCAAACATGCCCACCTAGCAATGACATGGCTCAACCTCCCTTGCAGTCAGTAGTAGGTACTGACTGTTTCTGCAAATGTGATGTGAACAAAGGGATATATGCCTCCCCATCACAGAGGAAACTGCTTTCACTCCATTTTCTTTTTCCCTTTTCCCACAGGCTGGAAATACACCTCAAACATCAAGGTAGGGATAATACTTCGAATGATAATAAAGAAATAAGATACCAGGAATTTGGATTACCTGAGTCACAGTTGCCCACCTGGAGAGCTTTCTTCTTGATTGTTGTAAGAGAAAGAAATGAAATCCTGACACACTGTATTTTAGGTTACATTTACTTAGCTTGTACACTATTATTATAGAAATTGGCTCCTGAAAGTGGAATACCATCATCATAAAAATCAAAATATGTGACATCAGTTTAGCAAGTTGTGTAGCAGGCTGAGAGATGTTCAGGCTAGAAAGAAATGCCTTTGTTAGGCCACTCAAAAATGCATGCTAACTTGGAAACAGACCACAGGCTTGTAGCTCTAGAGGAATAGGCTTTAAAAATGCAGATTTTTGTGCAAGTTGGCTGTTACTTGGAATTTTTAGCAAAGTGCTTCAAGAGACATGCACTAAAGTTAGACAAGAAATGGTCCATTTGCAAATAGAGATGAAAGAGACTATAGTTCTACTAATGGAAAGTCTTCCTACCCTTGACCTGCTTTTTAATGGATTAAAATGCCATTAATTTGGGACCTTACAAGGCTGGAAAAGTCAACTGGTTCTATTCCACAAAGAGCATGATATAACATTTTCATCAGATTCAGCCAGAGGGAAAATATCCATTTAAGACTATTAGCTTCCCAACCATCTTGCCAAAGCTTTAGTTTCAGATGGCATTAGGGTAGCTGACATTAAGTTAAGGGAAAGAAAGCTGAGCAGAGCAAACAACACAATAAAATTCTAAAAAGCTTCCCATAATCTCTATGGAAATTCGTCCAAAAGATGTCTTTGTGTGTGGCTATTCTGCATGGAACTGTCTAGAAACAAAAAGCATACTAACCTTTTTATTGTGATTTTTCAGTTTTATTGAGATATAATTGGCATACATCACTGTATAAATTTAAAATGTACAGCATCGTGGTTTCTCTACCATATACTGGGAAACAATTACTGCAGTAAGTTTAGTTAGCATCCATCATCTCATAGAGATACAGAAAAAGAAAAAGAAAAAAAAATTGTGTGTGTGGATGGGGAATACGTGTAAATCTATGGCTGATTCATATCAATGTATGACAAAACCCACTGAAATGTTGTGAAGTAATTAGCCTCCAGCTAATAATAAAAAAATAAATAAATTAAAAAAACAAAACAAAAAAAAACAAACAAAAAAATAAAACTCTTAGGCTTTACTCTCAACTTTCGTTTATAACATACAGCAGTATTAATAATATTTATCATGTCCTATTTATATTCCTGGTACTTATTTATCTTATACCTGAAACTTTGTACTTTTTGACCACCTTCATCCAATGCCCAACCTTTCTTCCCATTGTCACCCCGCTTCCCCACTTCTGCAACCACAAACCCAATCTTTTTCTATGAGTTTATTTGTGTGTGCATGTTTTATTTAGATTTTATGTATAAACGAGATTATTCTATACTTGTTTTTCTCTCTCTGACTTGCTTCTCTTAGCATAAGACCCTCAAGATCCATCCATGTTGTGTCAAATGGCAAGATTTCTTTTCTTTAAGGCTGAATAATATTTCATTGTATCTATCTACTGCAACTTCTTTATCCATCCATCTGTCAATGGACACTTAGGTTGTTCCCATATCTTGGCTGTTGTAAATATCGCTGCTGTGAACATGGGGGTTCAGATATCTTTTTAAGTTAGTGTTCTCATTTTTCTACTAAGGTTTTGAAGGAATGTTTTTGCCAAGAAACCACAAGCTTGGTACACAAGAGCCTATGATTGTTAAATTTCGAACACAATACTCAGTCTCCTAAAGCTGCCCTAAGTAAAGCACACTCCTTCTTGTTGCTTTCTGATGTGGATAGTGGGCAGGAAAAAAAATCTACCACCCCCCCCCCCACAAAATCAAAATTACAGGGGCCAATGAACAGGGGAGATACTTCAAGTCTGGCAGACTCAATAACCAAGGAACCTACCTCCACAGCAGGAAGCTTTCACAGTTCCTGCCCAGGATAATTTAACATCTGCTCTGGACAAAAACTACTGTGAGCTTTTCATTTTTACATTTCTGAAAGGATGGTTTTCTTTATTTTTTAATTAAAAAATTATTTGTGGTAAAATATACCTAACAAATGTAGCATTTTAACCATTCTTAAGTGTAGAATTCAGTGGCATTAAGTACATTCACATTGCTGTGCAAATATCACTGTCTGTCTCCAGAACTTTTTCATTTTCCCAAATTGAAATCCTGTATCTATTAAATGATAACTCTCCATTCTCCTCTCTCCAGAATCTGCTAACAACCATTGTCCTTCCTTTTTCTATGAATTTGACTCTTCTGAGTCCCTCAAATAAGTGAACTCATTTAAAAATTGTCCTTTCACGTCTGGTTTATGTCACTTAGCATAAGTCAGAGACCTGGGTTCGATCCCTGGTTTGGGAAGATCCCCTGGAGAAGGGAATGGCTACCCACTCCAGTATTCTGGCCTGAAGAATTCTATGGACTGTATGTATAGCCCTTGGGGTCACAAAGAGTCGGGCATGGATGAATAACTTTCACTTCACTAGCATAAGTCAACCTTAGCAATGTTCATCCACATTATAGTATATGTCAGAATTTCCTTCCATTTTATGGGTGAATAATATTTCTATGTGTGTGTTCTTGACTGTAATTTCCATAGGTGATGTTGTAGTCCTTCTCAAGGTACTTTAACTGGGGAGCTTTTAATTCTACCATTGTATATTGGAGTTATATAAGTTGTGTTTAGTGATAGGTTATATAAGTTGTGTTTAGTGATAGGTTAATTAAAAGGAGCCACTTCCAGAACCTGATAAAAAAGACTTTGAACCTGGGTCTCCTGCATTGCAGGCAGATTCTTTATCATCTGAGCCATCAGGCAAGCCAATAATAATAATAGTAATTAATTGCATTTGTGGGAAGTTCTACTGAGATAGGTAGACAACACTGTAAGATATAAAATAAACAAACTTTCTTTATTCTAGAGTCCTAGGGAATCTTTCCTCATTAAGAAATATTTAAACTGATATTTGAAGGGCAATAGCCAGGCAAAAAGGAGAGCAGTCAGATAAGTCCAGACATAAAAATAGCAGGAGCAAATTCCCTGTGGTGGAGAAGAGTTCTCCACCCAAATAAGTAACTGACAACAAACCAGTGTTCCTGGATTATACACGGTGAAAGTGAAGGTGATGCAAAATGAGACTGGAGATATAGGCAGAGCCAGGTCACTTGGAGCCTTAAAGACAAGCATATTATGAATTTGGGACTCAACAAAGATACACGGAAAGAGATAGAAGCATTTTAAGTAAGGAAGCAATGTGATCAACTTTGCTTGTAACATATTATCATTGAGGAGCTTGGGAGGTGGTCACTGTGAATACGGGGCTTCCCTGGTAGCTCAGCTGGTAAAGAATCTGCCTGCAATACAGGAGACCCCAGTTCAATTCCTGGGTCGGGAAGATCCACTGGAGAAGAGCTAGGCTATCCACTCCAGTATTCTTGGGCTTCCCTGGTGGCTCAGCTGGTAAAGAATCCACCTGCAATGTGGGAGACCTGGGTTCAATCCCTGGGTTGGGAAGAGCCCGTGGAGAAGGGAAAAGCTGCCCACTCCAGTATTCTGGCCTGGAGAATTCCATGGATTGTATAGTCCACAAAGAGATGGACACAACTGAATGACTTTCACTCACTCACTTGCTGTGGATATAAGACCAGATCAGAGGCTATTGTAGCAGATGGGTGAGAGATGATGGTGAATTTAACAGGATTTTTATAGTTTAAATGGAAATAAATGAATAGATTTTTAGTATATTTAGAATCTGTCTTCTGGAGGAGGGCATGGCAAGCCACTCCAGTATTCTTGCCTGGAGAACGCCATGGACAGAGAAGCCTGGAGTGCTATAGTCCATGGCGTCACAGAGAGTTGGCCACGACCGAGCAACTAAACACAGCACAGCATAGCACAGAATCTAGGAACTACCAAAATTGTGATTCTCTTGGACATTGATGTTGAAGAAGTGTGAGATTTCTCAAGTCATACTATATTCTCAGTCTTCAGCAGCTATCAGGTATGGATTACATTTACTAAGCTAGATTGCACCATAGACGTGATCACTTTGGAGAAGGGAGGAATTAGGATTTCAATTTGGAATAATGAATCTGTGCTGCCTATCCAATACCTACAGAAAATATTGAGTAGCATTTGGACACAGAGGTCTAAATTTTAATAGACATAATTGGGAAATATAATATATACTGCTTTATGTATTATAAAGTTAGCAGTTCATATCCATATGGTATTTAAAATGATGAGAGTGGATTAAGTTGGTAAGGTAGAAAGCATAACAAGAAAAGAGAGGAAAAGATAGAAAGAGTGAAAGGGGATGGGGTCAAGCCCAGGATAGAGCACTGAGGCTATTTAATATATAACCCCCATAGAAATGAGAAAGGAAGAGAGAGAAGTGACCAAAGAGAGCAGAGGTTGGTGGGGGTAGGGGTGGAACAGAAGCACTCAGTGTCAAAAAGCCAAAACAAAATGGTACTTTCAGAAATAGTGTATGTTCAACTATATGAAGAGCTGCAGAAAAGTCAAATATGGTGCAGACTAAAAGTATCTACTAATATAATCAACCCAGAAGTCATTGGAGAGCTTAGTGTACTAGTTTTGGTTGAATAATAGAAACCAAAGTGAGTGGACTGAGAAATTAATAGAAGATAAGAAATGGAAGGACTTCCCAGGAGATGCTAGTCGTTAAGAACCTACCTGCCAATACAGGAGACCCAAGAGGTGCAGGTTTGATCTCTGGGTTGGGAAGGTCTCCCCTAGAGGAAGGCATGGCAACCCACTCCAGTATTCTTGCCTGGAGAATCCCATGGACAGAGGAGCCTGGAGGGCTACACTTCATAGGGTTGCAAAGAGTCAGACTTGACTGAAGGTACTTAGCTTGCAAGAAATGGAAACGGATACTTTTTCAGATATTTGGCTATAAAGGGCTGAAGAGAGACTGGAGAGTAGTTGAAAGGGGTGAGAAAATTCAGGGATGTTTTTTCTCTAGTGGTGGGAGAGGGTGTTTAATGGTAATGTAAAGTATCCAGTAGAAGGCAGATAGTACAAAAATAATAGGAGAAATTAAGAAGTTAGTCAATAGGAAAAGTTCCTAAAAAAAAAAAAGAGTATGAAATTCATAACCCAGGAAGAGTTTAATTGGAGGAAGAATACATCCTTTAACAGAAGGGAAGGAGGAAAAGGAGGTGAAGACACAGGAAGATTTATGAAGTTGGAAACGGGAAGTTGAAGTGGTCTCCCTGTGATGGCTTCCATTTTTTCCTGCAAAAGAGAAAAAGTTTTACCTGTTGAAATTGCTAGAAGTGAGACAAGAGATCAAAAGTTTAGAGAGAATAGAGAGGGTTTAAAATAGTAGTTGTAGAAAGTAGGAAAGACAGCTAATCAGAGAAACACAGGAAAACTGCCAGTTAAAACTGGCATGAATTATAGTCATGAATTATAGAGCAATTTCTCTGCTTCATTGTGCCATTGTAGTTAAACAAATTTCAAGAACATGGAGCCATTGACCCAGGGAGAGAATTGTACTAACTAAGGTATGATATTTTCTGGGCAAAGGGGCAAGGAAATATAGAGATGGCAAAAGTGCTTGAAACAGGGGACCATAAGAAATGAAGAAGAGGCTGGTGGATAAGGAAAAAATAGGACAATTAACTGGATACTGTAGAATTCTGGATAGTTGAAGAGGTGTAATAAAAATAATTAAAAAGCTAATCCCCCAAACAGTGGAGGTTGTGGTCAGAGGATTACAAAATTAGAGTTTTTCTACTTAAAGCAACTTTGAGTAGTGTATATGCCCAGTTGGTGAACATGGTATGGGTGGTAATGAAATGGAAAAGAATGGTCCTGAGTAAGAGAAGGGTCTTCTGTCTCTACTCCTTTATTTTCCTTTTAAAATGGCTGTTTTACTTTATGTTTTACTGAAAGTAGGAAAAAAAAAAAAATGTTACAAACTGAATCTGCCTAAAGTCAGATAATTGGTGATGCAAATACTTTTTCCCTTACCACTGTTACTGACTGAAGGCGAGTTTTGAGACGCTTTAATGAAGCATTTAAGATACGGATCACCTTGGTGACAGTGCTCTGAAAGGGGTTTTACATCATCAGCCCTCCCAAATCTAGTGGTAGAAATAGCTTCTGATCTGTTCTTTGGAAAACTGACAGGTGAGGGGTGATAAGTGAGAAGTCTGGGACACCATATAATCTATTTGGGTATTTAAAAAAAATTTTTTTAAAACCTTTATATTCTATATTGGAGTGTAGCCGAGTAACAGTGTTGTGAAACTTTCAGGTGGACAACACAGGGGCGGAGCCGTACATACACGTGTGTCCATTCTCCCCCAGACTCTTCTTCCATCCAGGCTGCCACGTAACACTGAGCAGAGTTCCCTGCGCTATACCATGGGCCCTTGCTGGTTATCCCTTTTGAATACAGCTGTGTGTACTTGTCCATGCCGAAGTCTCTAACTACCCCTTTCCTCCCTCTTTCTCCCTCAGCAGCCACACTTTCATTCTATGTGTTATTTATGGTGTGTTGTGCGTGTGTGCTCAGTCACGTTTGACTCCTTTGCAACCCTACGGACTGTAGCCCCCTAGGCTCCTCTCCCCATGGAATTTTCCAGGCAAGAATGCTGGAGTGGGTTGCCATGCCCTCCTCCAGGGGAGACTTCTGACCCAGAGATTGAACCCGTGTCTCTAATATCTCCTGCATTGGCAGGCGGGTTCTTTGCCACCAGTGGATTCTTCACCACTGAGCCACCTGGGAATATTCTCTGAGAGTCTGTTTCTGTTTTGTAAACAAGTTCATTTGTGTCATTTCTATTGTTTCTTTTGAGATTCTGCATGTAAAGGATGTCATTTGATACTTCTCCTTCTCTGACTTATTTCACTCAGTATGACGGTCTCTAGGTCCATTTCTTATCTTTTCCCTTGTCTCACGACATGCTCATTAGCTCCTATCCTTCAGCAAAAGTTTAACAAACAATGAGAGCTTATGTTGAGATGATGCCAAATCATCCTTCCCAGGATGACCATTTGTCCTGGAATAGCGCTGACCCAGGAGGAGAAAATAAGTATCAGCTAGGAGTAGTGACGGTTGTTCAAGGATTACTTTCTGAAGGTGGTGACGTGTGAGCTGAGTCTTACAGGGTAAGTACTAGTTAACAAGGTGGAGGAGTTGTAAGGAAAAGTTCCAGACAGAAGCTCAGACGTGTGAGAGATAGTTAAATCTAGTATCCACTGATGCACTCTTCTTCCATGCAAGATAAGCTTTATACTAGCCACCCTAAGCAACACAAAGATGTCTCAGAACAGTGCTAAGTTGAGGATATTTAATGTGAAACCTTGCTATTATATCTGGACCTGACACTTCCTGGATTACAAGCTTTTAGGACTTGGATCAGGCTTATTTTGAGCTCCTCTGTTCACTTTGTACCCAGAATGATACTTGGCATCTAGGAGGTATTTATTATATAATTGTCAAATAAATGAATGAATAAATTCAACTGCTAGTCTAAGTCCCAGCATAAATTATATTTCAGGGTACTTGTGACTAAAATATTGCATTTGGAACTACTGCAAAATTAGGCTTATTTATACCTTCAAACATTGATCATACAATCTTTGAGCACCTCTAATTTCAGAGAACTTGTTATATTTTGAAAGTAATTGGTTTGGACATTTCCAGGTGTTAGAAAGATCTTCCTGATATTGTGTCAAAATCCGCTGACTTTAATTATCATCTTAATTCCCCTGTCTTATCTCTGGAAGGCGGCTATGCTCACCCTTATACCACCAATGCTGGTTCTTGTCTTATCTCTGAACTTGAAAGCAGTAGAGACTACAGTTAATTCTTCTTTAACATGGTAACAGTTCAAACTTGAGCGCATACATGCTAAGTCATTTCAGTCGTGTCCGACTCTTTGTGACCCTATGGACTGTAGCCTTCCAGACTCTTCTGTCCATGGGATTCTCCATGCAAGATATTGGAGTAGGTTGCCATGTTCTCCTCCAGGGAAGATTCCCAACCCAGGGATCAAACCTACATCTCTTCTGCCTCCTGCATTGGCAGGCAGTTTCTTTACTTCCCAGCATCACCTGGGAAGTCCAGTTCAAACTTAAGGTAGGAATATTATCTATCACCTTTCCTTCTATGCCCACCTAGCTTCCACAACAAGCCTCTTTCTCCAGGCTAAGTATAACAATTCCTTCTTCCTTTCTTCAGTCACTCTTTACTAGCTGCTATTTATCTTTAAGGTCTTTGAGCTTAACTGCTACTCTCTCAGAAAAACCTAACACAGGTTAGATCCCCTTATTAAAAACTTCTATACCACCTTAATTTTCTCCTACCTGGTGCTTTTTAGGTTAGAAACTGTTAACGTCTGTCTTCCCTGCTAGATACAAAGTACCTTAAGAAAATCGGCCCGCTAGAGGGAAAGACAAACAAAAATCACTGGGAAGAGAAAGATTAAACTCAAATGAAATAGATAGTTGTTAAATGAGTAAACAAAAATAAAATTAGAAATGGCAGAGATCATAATAAAAATGAAGATGCTTGATCGAGATAATGGGAAACAAGGGTCAGGAAAGACCTTTCTAAAAACCTAATGTTTAAGCGGAGAGACCTCAGGGTGTGCATGCTAATATGACTAGGGAAAAGACAACTGGAGGGGATATTCAGTGAAGAGAGCGTGTTGTGTTATTTGATGCAAGTATAATGTTAGGGAAGCACAGGGATCTTGAAACAATAATTTAATTTACTAGTGCAATGAAAACTGATACCAGTTCTACAAAGTAGAGTCACAATTTATAATTAACATAAAAATATTGAAATACAAATAATTGGACTTTTGCTTCCAGCCAAAATGTTGAAACAAGGAATAGATTTAGCTTTCCTTTTTTTAAAACTTATGTATTTTTAATTGAAGGATAGTTGCTTTACAGTATTGTGTTGCTTTCTGCCCTGCATCAACATGAACCTACCATAGGTATACACATATCCCCTCCCTCTCAGACTTTCCTCCCACCTCCCATCTGAATCAACTGAAAAACCACACAAGATATACAAGGCAATGCTTTCAAGATATTGAACATGGGGTGAGGAAGGGTAGTGATCCCTAAAACTGGGGGAAAATGCAAGGTCAATCCCATGATTGCCCCAGCCTTTCCCTTTAAAAAATTTCTAGGTTGAGATGTGGGGAGTGAGGACACTGATGGAGCCCAAGAGACTCCTGAATTGACAGGATGAAGCTGAGAGTCTGGGAGAGCAGGGGGTTTCACATACAAGAGAAGATGCATTAATTTCAGAAATCTTCAGTGGCCGCCCATGAGTATTCATCTGTGTGAAGAAACCTGCCTGAGAACAGAAAAAGAGCTACAGAAAGATAAAAGGGAGAAGTATTCACTAGTCAAGCAGAGCCAGGAAGAGTGCCTCTTCCCACCATCCTACCTGGAAAATAGGTAATTCACAGGATTTTGAGTAGAGTATGCGAAAAGATCAGCCATGGATTAACCTTAGATTAAATGTCATTTTGATATACAAAACAAGACAAAATCAGTCAAAAAAGATCACTCTTCCCTTGTAACTTAACTGTGACCTTGGAAAAATCTCAAGAATATATTTAGGAATATAAAACTGTCCAACATCAAATAAGGTAAAATACAAAGCCTAGCATCTAATGTAAATTACCCAGCTCGCTCTGCACAGCAAACATACATCCTTTGTAATAATAGGTTCAAGGTTAGCCAAGATTCACAGACATAGATACCATACCATGTACCTGTGGGGTCACTCAGGAATACTCAACACGGCAAATTTAAACGTGGGAATACCAAATATGTAGTGTTCCTTCAGGCAATCTTTGGAAAAAGAATATTTTTCAATGTAAAATATAATTTTGCTATCAGAAATAAATAAATAAATAAATATCCAGGCATATGAGTCTATTCCTAGCAAATATACTTTTCACAAATGAAAGTTAAACAAATATTTTGTCAAATACACAAAACCTGAAAAAGTTTACCATCACCAGATCCACACTACAGTAAGTGTTAATGGAGGCTTTTCAGCAGAAGGAAAGCAATACCAGATAGAAGCATAAATCTATACAAAAGAATAATAATCACTGCAAGGGAGACTCTGTGGGTAAGTATATAATTTTTTTTCATATTATTTAAATCTCCTTAGTATATAAATTGGTACTTTGAACAAAAATATGAATAATGTAGTGTGGAGTTTACAGCATATGTAAAACACCAGTGAAATATTATGACACATCAAACTTTTTTTATTATTATTCTTCTTATTATGGTGACCTGTGATACTACTATTGTAATTGTTTTAAGGCACATGAACTGTGCCCATATAACATGGCAAATTTTATCAATAAAAACTGTGTATGTTCTGACTGCTCCACTGACAACCCATTCCTGCTTTTCCTCTCTTCTTAGGCCTCCCTATTCTCGAGACAAAACAGTATTGAAGTTAGGCCAGTTAGTCACTCTGCAATGACCTCCAAGTGTTCAAGTGAAAGGAAGAGTTACACATCACTCATTTAAACCAAAAACCAAGATAGGCCTAAAGCTAGGCCTCTTGTACCAGCTAGCCAGGTTGTGACTGCAAAGGAAATGTTCTTTTTTTTCTTTTTTTAATTTTTTAATATACTTGGTTGTATCAGGTCTTAGTTGTAGAACATGGGCTTAGTTGCCCCATGGCATGTGTGGTCTTAGTTTCCTGACCAGGGACTGAACCAGCATCCTCTGCGTGGAAGGCAGATTCTTTACCATGGGACTACCTGGGAAGTCCCAGGAAATGTTCTTGAAGGAAATTAAAATTTACTCTAGTGAACACACACATGATGAGAAAACAAAGTAGCCTTACTGTGGATATGCAGGAAGTTTTAGTGGCCCGAATAGAAGATCAAATCAGCCAGTGTTCCTTTAGCCAAAGCCTAACTCTTCAATTCTATTGAGGCTGAGAAAAATTTGAAGAAGAAAATTTGCAGAAGAAAAATTTGAAGCTAGCAGAGGTCCCAGATGGCACTAGTGGTGAAGAATCTCCTGCCAATGCAGGGATGGAAGAGAGGCAGTTTGGATCCCTGGGTCAGGAAAGTTCCCTGGAGAAGGAAATGGCAACCCACTCCAGTATTCTTGCCTGGAGAATCCCACGGAGAGGAGAGTGGTGGGCTACAGTCGATGGGGTCGCATAGAGTCAAACACAACCGAGTGTCTGAGCATACACACAGCAGAAGTTATTAGTTCATGAGATTTAAGGAAAGAAGCCATCTCCATAACATCGAAGTCATAAGTGAAGCAGCAAGTGTTAAGGTAGAAGCTAAAGCAATTGTCCAGAAATTGTAGCTAGAATAATTAATGAAGTTGGTTACACTAAACAATGGATTTTCAATGTAGATGAAGCAACCTTCTATTGGAAGAAGATTCCATGTAGGACTTTCATAGGTAGAGAGGAAAAGTCAATGGCTGGCTTTAAGGCTTCAAAAGACAGACTGACTCTCTCGGTCAGATGACTTTAAGTTGAAGCCGGTATTCATTTACTACACTGAAAATCACAGAACCCTTAAGAATTATGTAAGTCCACTCTGCTTGTGCTGTATAAATGAAACTACAAAGCTGGGATGACAGCACATCTGTTTACAACATGGTTTACTGCATATTTTAAGCCCCTGATGAGACCTACTGCTCAGGAGGAAAAAAAAAAAAAAGATTCCTTTCAAAATATTACTGCTCATTGACAATGCAGCTGGTCACCCAAGAGCTCTGGTGGAGATGGGATTAATGTTTTCATGTCTGCTGAGACAGCATCTGTTTTGCAGCCCATGGATCAAAGTGATGTCTCTGCTTTTTAATATGCTGTCTAGGTTTGCCATAGCTTTCCTTCCAAAGAGCACACATCTTTTAATTTCATGGCTGCAGTCACCATCCACAGTAATTTTGGACCTGCACACAGGTTTCTCAGGAGACAAATAAGGTGCTCTGTAATCCCACATCTTTCAGAATTTTCCACAGTTTGTTGTGATCCACAGAGTCAAAGGCTTTAGCATAGTCAATGAAGCACAAGGAAATGTTTTTCTGGAATTTCCTTGCTTTCTCCATGATCCAATGAACACTGGCAATTTGATCTCTGGTTTCTCTGCCTTTTCTAAACACAGCTTGTACATCTGGAAGTTCTTGGTTCTCGTAATGTTGAAGCCTAGCTTGAAGGATTTTGAACATAACCTTACTTGTATGTGAAATGAGCCCAATTGTTTGAACATTCTTTGACATTGCCCTTCTTTGGAACTGGAATGAAAATTAACCTTTTCCAGTCTTGTGGCCACTGCTGAGTTTTCCAAATTTCCTGGCATATTGAGTGCAGCACTTTAACAACGTCCTCTTTCAGGATGATGTTTTGTCAGAACACTTCACCATGACCCAACTGTCTTGGGTGGCCAAGAATGGCATGGCTCATAGCTCCATTGAGTTATGCAAGGCCCTTTGCATGATAAGGCTGTGATCCATGAAAGGGCGTAGTATATTGTAAACATAATTGTAACACGCACTGGGAAACCAAAAAATTCACGTGACTCACTTTGTTGAGATATTCACTTTACTGAAGTGGTCTGGAACAAAACCCACAATATCTTGGAGGTATGCCTATATAAATGTCACGAGGAGTTTAAAGATGTGTGTACAGGTATGTAGGTGACTTTGTGTTAAAAGCCGTCCTTAAATCTATCCCTCACTGCAATCCAGTATCCAAATGGATGGGCTTCTCTCACTTTGAACGACCTCATGTAATATTTTGCTTTGCTCTAATTACTTTCACTTAATCTTCTCTCATTTTCTGCTATGCCCAAGTTAGTATTTTGCACATGGTAAGTATTGGAGAGTCCATAGTTAAGTTCAGTAGAAGTTAAGCTTCTAGAAGGAGTTATTTTCCCCCACAAATAGCAATGATGAGGCTTTAAAAACAAAAATGATTTGTTAGAAAATCAAGTTAAATCAAAGGTCAAAGAATCTAAATAACTTGGAAATAAAATCTAAATAGTTAGACATCCACTCTCACATAAACCAATTCAGACTTTGTATCTGCCTTTATAGTTTATACAGAGGGAGATTTATTTTTATACTAAGCAACCATTCATTTAGAATGTGTACAATTAGGGAGATCAAATAAACATGCTTTTCAAATGGTACAAGGCAATAGCTATTGATATACAAATTAACTTTCCCCTAACCCTGAAGACACTGTTAGATGTAAGATCTTAATAGCATGTGGATTTACAGACCATGAGTCCAAACCTTTATTACACAGTTGGCATGTCTGTACTACAGATGTGACATGCCCTGCAAATGAGCCCTGGCTCTCTGAAAAAAATGTTGTTCTCTGGCCGACCTGGGGACAGAGAGCCCAGAGCTTCCAAATACACCTGATGGCAACTTTAATCGTCAACATCTCTGAACCATTTTTTCTTTTGCCTCCCTAAGATTATTCACGTTGAGAAAATAAAAGTAGTTATGCATATTTTAAAAACCTACTTATTATTGTTATACACTCAGGACTGTGCCAGACTGCAGCTACTGAAATAAGACATAACCATATGCCCAATGACATGTCATAGATTCCCATTCTCTCAGACTTGACCAGAGACTGCCAAAGTAGGGACATTTCTTAGGAAAGATTTACGAGGGTGAAGTCAGGGAGTGAGGACAGGAAACTAATATCAACAATCTACCAGGCACTGTGCCAGGCTTGTTATAGATGCTCTAGTATATAATGCTTACAACATGCTGTAAGGTAGCTATTATTAACCCCATTTTATGGGCAGAAAAATTGGGGCTGTGAAACGTTAAACCACTTGCCAAATTCACAAAGCAGCAAAGTATTATTATTTAAACTCAGAGTTGTATGACTGCATAGGGTTTCCACCATACTATACAAACTCTCAGACAGAAAGCTCCAGCACAGAAAAGAAAAATTAATATTTTCATATTATTCAAGAAGCATAATTCAGATCCAAATTCAGATCATGATGTCACTGAGGACTTTATGGGAATATGTCTCTTATGCTGCTTTTATTTTTTTTTAATGGTAAATGCCATGATTCTGCTTCTCAAGAAAAGGAACAATAGAATCAGAAACAATAAGCAGAATATATTTGTAAAGAATAAATCACTCTGAGCAAACCTAATTACTTTCTTTCTTCCAACAAAATTACATGGCCAAAAGATAATGGAAGTACAAAAGACACAATCTATCATGATTACTAATATAACAAATAGTGTCTCTTAGACATTAACCAGCACAATTAATTGAAAATAGTCTCAAGCTCGAATAAAAATTGACTTCAAAGGGATGAAAGGTCAGTGTCATATAATGTCAGGGGCCAATGTGGGCTGCCTGCCTCACTCAGCCCCAACTGCCATTTGTAATGTTTCTTGGAGAAGCAGCAATTGCCTGGAATGACAAAGCAAGATGAAACCGTCTGTCTAGTGCTGGTTCTGCCTTTCTAGGAGACGCAAATTGCATTAGATGAGGATGAAAGTGGGGTGGAGGCATGGAGAATTTACACAGTAGCAGCTGTAAAACAAATATATGGTGGTGGTGGTGGTTTAGTTGCTAAGTTGTGTCCAACTCTTGTAACCTCATGTACTGTGGCCTGCCAGGCTCCTCTGTCTAGTGGGATTCTCTAGGAAAGGATAGTAGGTTGCTATTTCCTTCTCCAGGGGATCTTCCCAACCCAGGGAGCAAACCCTTGTCTCTTGTGTTGCAGGTGGATTCTTTAGTGACTGATCCACCAGCAAACTCAAAACAAATATATAATGATTCAGGAAAGAAGTGTGTAAAACCACTTGAGAGAGCCATTGTAACCTCATTACTGAATTAAACTGAATTTTGCAACATAATCTGAAGAAATAATTTATCGGTCAGAGTCAGCTTCGAAAGCATAGGAAAAGGAAACACTAAGACAGAACATGAAAAATTTTAGACTTAGCAAGGCTCAGTAACCTGTCCAAGGGCGCACAGTCATTCAGGGGCTGAGGGAGAACTAATGCATGGATATGTCAGTGTCTCCTGATTTTTAACCAGCTGCCATCCATCCTCTGTTGTCACTCTGCGTAAAGATGACCAAGGTTCACTCACTTTCTCTACCTTCTTTATGCCAGATTCTGCTAGGTCTCATAAATCAAAAGGGTGACCTGGGGTGGTTGGTAGTAGAAAGGTGCACAACCTCCTGTAATGAGGATAATCAGAATCTACAGAGTGGTGAATAGACAACTTCCTGCTTTCTTTCTAGGAACCTGTGGACTCTTTTAAGAAACAGATCTTGGTTTAATCTGAAGGCATGAAGAGTCATCTGCAATGCACCTTTGGGCCTCTAGCCAGGACAGAGAGTGTCAGGCTTGCCAAAGTGACCACACTCTCAGGCTTATTCTAGGAGGCACCCTTCTCGTTGAGATTCTATACAGAAGAATCATTTAAGCTACTTAGGGGATGACAACAGGAGCATTCCTCATAAACCAGGCAGAGCAAAGAAGCCTATGTTTGCTGTTGAGAGATGAAAAACTATATATACATATATTTATTTATTTATTTATCCCAGGATGTAGCTTCTATTCGCCTGGGTTGAACATAGGCCAACTCACCAGGCAAAATGTGAAGTGTACAAAATGTTCTTCCATATCCCTGAGACAGGATTTTGTCAATGAGTGTGATAGACTGAGACTACTACAGCTCCTGGCAGAGGAAATGGCAACCCGCTCCAATATTCTTGCCTGGGAAATCCTGTGGATAGAGTAGCCTAGGGTCTATTGCCCATGGGGTCACAAAGAGTTGGACACAACTCAGCAACTATACAACAACTACAGTCCCAGATCAATGCCTTTCAAAATTGTGCAGATTGAGAGTGCCCCAAAGTAATATTATTAATACTTCTTATAAAAGAACATGAAAGATTATACTTTAATTGCTATCAAACCATGTAACTTTCTACCAATGCAGATACTGTTTTATACTTGAGTTTAGTATTAATATATAATGGCAGATGGCAATGGTCTAAGAAAAATGAAGAGAAAATGAAAAGATAAGAATGTCCCACAAACCTAGAATGTTTCATACATTTTTCTGGAAAAAAAATAATTTTTCCATCTTAGCAGTAAGATGCATCTACTTTACATTCTGTGTATGCATATTATTTGAGTAACACTGCTTGGACCTAGGAAGTGCTTAACTTGTAAAAATCCTACTCCAGGATTTAAACCTTGCTCACTCCTAAAAGAAATCTGTCAGTGATAGCCTCTCTGAGTTTGCAGTCCACTCACTCTCTTCATATCTCAGGGTAGATAAAGTCTCTTCTAATTTTTTCCCAAATGATTTATTTGTTTATGTCAGCTGTCCTGGCTCTTTGTTGTTGCTCAGGCTTTTTTCTCTGGCTGTGGCGAGCGAGGGCTGCTCTCTCTGCAGCACTTGGGCTTCTCATTGCAGTGGCTTCTTTTGTTGCAGAGCACAGGCTCCAAAGCACATGGGCTTCAGCAGTTGTGGCGAGTGGGCTCACTAGCTGTGACTCCCGGGTTCTAGAGCTCAGGCTCAATATTCGTAGTACATCAGCTTAGTGGCTCCGCGGCATGTGGGATCCTCCTGGATCAAGGATCGAACCTGTGTCTCCTGCGTTGGCAGGTGGATTCTTTACCACTGAATCACCAGGGAAGCCATCTTCTAATTTTAAGATAGTTCTGCTGCTGCTTCATTGATCCTAAATAAACATTTTTGGATTGTTTGCCATCGCAACATTTTTTTCTAGAAATAACTATTTGTGTTATGTTAGTATGCAGCAATGTGACATGTCTCAGAGTCCACGTCACCTTTTAGTGGAGAGTTTGGAGAAGGATTTTCTGGTAGAAACTTCGTAAGTAAGGGTTATTGTTTAAGACTAGTCCTTTTCTAGCTAATGCAAACTTGGTGACAAAGACAGAATCCTGTTTACAAATACCTGTGTATCAGAAGACAGTTTAAGTCCTCTCTCAAAGAACACTGAATCTCACCAACTTTGAAGCTTGGAGCACATTGAAAGTATTCTCTAGGATTCACGTTCTCTGAGGCTTGCATTTATTTGGGCAAAGTAAAGTTTTCCAAAGAGGAGAACCGCTCTCCAGATTTTCCGTGGGCTCCACACATACCTCAGACTTGTTTCCAAATATACCCTACTTCCCTCATCATCATCACAGTTTAGTGAACTCATAAACATATGAAAGGAGCACCTCTCACTAGGACCACCAGTCTTCTTACAAGGAGATTATAAATATCATTAGCAGGTGTTGGTGCTGCTGAGCTTGACTCTGAGCTCTACCATGCACTTTTCTAAAAAAATATTTTACTGGATATGTTGTAGGATTTCATGACATATTGCGTTACTTCCTAGTGATTAAACCAATCAATGTGTGCTAAGTCGCTTCAGTCATGTCCGATTCTTTGTGACTCTATGGACTATAGCCCACAGGCTCCTCTGTCCATGAAATTTTCCAGGCAAGAATACTGGAGTGGGTTGCCATGCCCTCCTCCAGGGGATCTTCCCGACCCAGGGATAGAATCTGTGTCTCTCATGTCTCCGGTGTTGGCAGGTGTGTTCTTTACCACCAGTGCCACCTGAGAGGCCCTGATTGAACCAATATGTTCATTTTAATCTCAAATCAAACACCCCTTGGCCAGTGAATCCTTACCTAACCTACCATGTGCTTCTAAATCTATCCTGTGACTCTCTCCCATTAATCACACTTGCAGTTGCTGGTTTGTATATAAACATCACAGATGTGCAAGTACCATCAGATTCCTTTTTCTCACAGGTTATTCTAAAATACCGAGTATAGCTCCCTGGGCTACACGGCAGGTCTCACGTACGGTTAGAATAGGACTCTGCACTGAGCTGCACACCACTGCATGGCCAGGATCGAGCAGAGTGCCCAAATCTTATTTGGCATCGAAAACATGTTGAATAAATGATTTTATTGGAATCTTCAGAGAAGTATTTGTCAAACTCTTTGTTATCATATTCCTACATTCATGAAAGGAATTCCAGAAGAGCTTTGTCTTAACTCATTGTGTCCCCTGGAAAACTTGATTTTAAAGCTCATTTGAAAACAAACACAAAACAGATGAATTGGATAAAGAATATGTGGTATGAATATGCAATGAAATATTAGTCACAAAAAAGAAGGAAATAATGCCATGTGCAGCAACACAGTTGGACCTAGGGATTGTCATACTAAGTGAAGTAAGTCAGAGAGAAAAAGACAAATGACATCACTTATATCTGGAATCTAAAAAGTGATACAAATGAACTTATGTACAAAACAGACTCATAGACTTAGAAAAAACTTATGGTTACCAAAGAGGAAAGGAGGGAAGGATAAATTAGGAGGTTGTATTAACATATACACACTTCATATATATAAAATAGATAGCCAACAAGGACCTACTGTAGCACACAGGGAACTATATTCAATATTCTGTAACAATCTATATGGGAAAAAAAATCTGAGAAGGAATAGATATATGTGTGAAAATGTGTTAGTCACTTAGTCATGTCCTACTCTTTGGAATCAAGATTGCCTGGAGAAAAATCAATAACCTCAGATATGCAGATGACACCACCCTTATGGCAGAAAGTGAAGAACTAAAGAACCTCTTGATGAAAGTGAAAGAGAAGAGTGAAAAGGTTAGCTTAAAACTCAACATTCAGAAAACTAAGATCATGGCATCCAGTCCCATCAGTTCATGGCAAATAGGTGGGAAAACAATGCAAACAGTGACAGATTTTATTTTGGAGGCTCCAAAATCACTGCAGATGGTGAGTGCAGCCATGAAATCAAAAGACTCTTGCTCCTTGGAAGAAAAACTATGAACAACCTAGATAGCATATTAAAAGCAGAGACATTATTTTGCCAGCAAAGGTCCATCTAGTCAAAGCTCTGGTTTTTCCAGTAGTCATGTGTGGATGTGAGAGTTGGACTACAAAGAAAGCTGAGTGCCAAAGAATGGATGCTTTTGAACTGTGGTGTTGTAGAAGACCCTTGAGAGTCCCTTGGATTGCAAGGAGATCCAACCAGTCAATCTTAAAGGAAATCAACACTGAATATTCATTGGAAGGACTGATACTGAAGCTGAAGCTCCAATATTTTGGCCACCTGATGCGAAGAACTGACTCATTGGAGAAGATCCTGATGTTGGGAAAGATTGAAGGTGGGAGGAGAAGGGGACAACAGAGGATGAGATGGCTGGATGGCACCACCGACTCAATGGACATGGATCTGAATAAACTCCAGGAGTTGGTGATGGACAGGGAAGCCTGGCTTGCTGCAGTCCATGGGGTTGTAAAGAGTCAGACACAACTGAGAGACTGAACTGAACTTGCATTGCTAAAAAATTTTATGATCAACTTGTTAATTTCTGGAAAAAAGCCAGCTGAGATTATGATTCAGATCACATTAATTCTATAAATCAATTTGGAGAATATTGTCTTCTGATTCAAGAGCATGGAATATATTTTCATTTATTTAGGTTTTCTTTAATTTCTTTCAACAATGTTTTATAATTTTTAATATACAAGTGTCCTTTGTAAAATTTATTTCTAAATATTTTCATGGTGCTATTGTAAATGAAATTGATTTCTTCATTTCAATGTTCAGATTATTCATTGCTAGTGTATGGAATTTTAATTGATATTTATACTTCAAACTTTTGGAACTCGTTTCTTAGCTCTTATAGTTTTTATGTCAATTCCTCAGGATTTCCTATAAGCATGATCATGTCATCTGCTAAAGGCAATCGTTTTCCTTCTTCCCTCACAATTTGTATGCCTTCTATTTTATGTCTTTTCTCCTTGGTTAGAAACTGGAGTATTAGTTCAGTTCAGTTGCTCAGTCATGTCTGACACTTTGTGACCCCATGGACTGCAACACATCAGGTTTCCCTGTCCAACACCAACTCATGGAGCTTGCTCAAACTCATGTCCATCGAGTAGGTGATGCCCTCCAACTACCTCATCCTCTGTCATCCCCTTCTCCTCCTGCCTTGACCATATTCCTTTCCCGATGTTCATTTCTTTTTATGGTTTTTATTCCACGGTATGGGAATAACATAACATTTTTTACCCATTACCTGTTAATGGACATTTGGATTGCTTCTAAATTTTGGTTAGAATGAAAAGACCCTTCTGAATATTTGTGTACAAGTTGGGGAGTGCTCTGTGCCAGAAAGTTTGTATTTCTTGCCCTTTTCAGCTCCAACTTTTCTAGAGTAAGCTCTACTGGCTTTTGTTTTCTGTAATGTCTTCTGAGATTTTAAATTATTTTTAATATTTGACCCAGTTTATAAAATGTATATATTTGCTAAGTACAGCTCCAGTTGTTCATCAAGTTTTCAAGTTACCTCTTTGACTCCATCAATATATTGATGTCTGGATAAACATTACTTGTCCAGGTAAACCTTCTATTACTTCTTTCATGTGGTTTGAAAACACATGTATGCTTTTCAGTGCTTATCTCCCTATTACCTCAACATATCTATAGTTTTCACGAGGCTACATGCCCCAAAGAATTAGCATTATGCTTGTTCTGTGCACCACTGTATGACCAGCACCCAACACAGTGCCTGCAACACAGTAGGTGCTGAATACATTTTGATTCAGTGAATAAAATTAAATCACTGGCAGACTATTTCTAAAACTCAAAGCTAAAATTATCTGGAGTCTCAAATGAAGTAATTCCATCAAATGTCAGAGGCATAGAAACTTTTGACTTTACATCATGTTGGATTTAAAATCCCAAATAACAAAGATTAGATGAACTGGCTGAATACAGGTAAGATTATTTTTAACATTAAAAGAAAACTGGGAAGACCCAGAGGGATCAGGTGGAGAAGGAGGTGGGAGGGGGGATCAGGATGGGGAACACATGTAAATCCATGGCTGACTCATGTCAATGTATGGCAAAAACTACTACAATATTGTAAAGTAATTAGCCTCCAACTAATAAAAATAAATGGAAAAACAAACAAACAAAAAAAACTTGGTCCTTACAAACAGATGACCAAAAAAAAAAAGAAAAGAAAAGAAAATCAACGTGGAAGTAGAGACAGACTTAAAAATTTTAAGTGAAGAATAAAGAATGGAAATGAGAAGAAAAAATAAAATAAGCTTTTTTGGAAAGAGATAAACATTTAATAAATGGAAACCATTTGTGTTTTTAAGAGGAACAGATCATAATTCTTACCAGTAAAATTTGGATGTTTTCTGCACAACTAAAGAAGATAATCATAAGAATTCAATTATCAAATTTCTTATACTGATTATAAAAAATCAGTGGGATGAGAGTTGGAGGCAAAAATGTTACTTGTTGATAAGGAAAGCAGTAAAATCAGGTGAAAACAAAATTAGAACTAGTAGCTACCCTAACAAAAATAATATGATTATTTTGGAATTCTATCTTATTATACACACACACACACACACACACACACACACACATACACATATATATATTTAGAGATATGCAGTAGCCATCTTGGTGTTCCTTGCAAGAGTGTATCAAAAGCATTTTGGTCTGGGTTTGCTCTATCTCTTTGACACTCTAATAACTGAGGAGTGAGTCCACAGTAGCATTCACTCCACTAAGAAACAAAATCTGAAATCCCTTCCCAGTATTTTTGCCAAATTGGATAATCCAATACTAAATGAAAAGCTCTATGGTTTGACAAAAGGAAAAATGGAAGAGGAGGTGAGAAAATCTACCCTTCATGAACTGGGTGATATGAATATTTCCACTAAATTGCAGGGCTTCTGTGCTCCAACTGGCTTAGCAAGGAGGCTCAACGAGATGGTACCTAATATATATTCTGTTTTTTACAATTTCTTAATTTGTCATTCAAATAGTTTTCCACTTAAAAGTCCACCTTTGATTATGATCTGAAATTTTGCCAAAAAGATGTGGATTACATCTTTTTATCCAAAAAGATGTAAGTTGGTAAAGAATATCTTGTAGTCATTACATTGGATTACAATGCATTGCATTTACTCATTAATTCAATAAATACTTACTAAGTATCTGTTACATTCTCAGTTACTGAGTGAGGCTGTTGGCATAAAATGGTAATCAGGACATTTCAAGTCTTTAACTAAATTATAGAAAAATAAGGGAGACAGGCCAACAGAAAAATTTTGAACCCTATGAGACATGCTATGATTTGAATAAGTGCAAGGTATGGTGGAAGCATAAAAGATAACAACTTCATTTGGTTTGCAGGATGTTAGGGGAAGATTTTCAAGATAGATGATATCTTCTATATGAAATTGTACTATGTTCTAGGGAAAGATTTGCAGATGCAACAACAACAAAAAGAAAAGAAACTCAGATTTCAAGGTGATTATGGTTTTGAACAGAAGATAAATGAAGCATTGGATAAAAAGTAAAAAGTGATATAAATTGTGACCTATACACATTTTTATCATTTTAAAGGTGAACATTTCTGCCAACTAAAGAAATCAAGGACGTCTTTAAAGAAGCTCTGGCGTATCAAGGCAAGGGGAAACATTCCAGAAAGAAGAGATTTATTAAGCCAAAATTTCAAGAGCTAAGTAGTGGCAAACAATGGCTTTAGTTCCTCGGTCATGTCTGGCTCTTTGTGACCCTTGGACTGTAGCCTGCCGGACCCCTCTGTCCATGGGATTTTTCAATCAAGAATACTGGAGTACGTAGCCATTTTCCTCCTCCAGGGGATCTTTCCAACCTAGGGATTGAACCCTGAACCCGCATCTCCTGTGCCCCCTGCATTGCAGGCAGATTCTTTACCTGCTGAGCTATGACCAAATGCTAAAGTAAGGAACAGGACTGCTACAGACAGCGCACTGTGACAGATGGTCTCTTTAGAACTGGGAAGTGTTGAAGGAAGGGTAGCTTTCTAGTGGTGGAATGATTCTGAGTAGACAAAGGGCTTAGACCTTGTTGCCTGGAGGATTTGAGGAAAAAATTATTTGGCAAAAAGCCTTGTTTTCCCCCTTGCTACATGTCAAAGTACATACTGTCATGTCAGTGCTTGATAAATATTTACTGATTTAAAAAGAAACATACTAATTACTCCCCCAAATGTCTAGCATTCAATAACATTCCATTACATAACCCCACAAAAAGAAAATATTTAGGAATTATATTCCAAAATATATATATCTCACCCATCAGCAAACACAAACACACATTCCAGATGCAAGAGAACAGTTTGAATTCTCTAAATAAAATGGGGGTGGGGGGGAATGTTTGAAAAATACTGAAAAATGACATGAAAATTATTAGAGTTTTTGAATGAGAACCACTATTGATTGAAGAATTTTAAAAGTAAACTCCTAATTTTCTTGAATGTAACAGTAATATCTACCGAGGAAAGTAGAGTCAATCCATACTAGTTTATCCACAATTTATTGTAGGGTCCTTCTCGAAAACCAGTTATCCAGAGAGTAGGAAAAAGCAGTCTTTCAAGCAACTAAACTAAATATCCCTGGAACTTGTGCTCTTGGGTAACAAGAGTGAACTCAGAGTTTCACGTCTTTATACCAGCATCTCTTATAATGAGTTTAACTAAATTATGTGTATAGATTACCTGGAAATAAAATATTAGACCCAGTATGAGAAACTAAAGTACTCTCAAGTAGCAAGCGTATTGATAACCACAAAGAAGGACAAAAGACAACCCCTGGTAAGAGAAAAGACATAAGTCAGAATATAAAAAAGCAAAGTATGGATGCAAATAGGGGTTAACATAGTAAGTGAAGTAAATCAGAAATGGAAAGAAAAATACTATATATCAATTATATATAGAATCTAAAATATGACAGAAATGAACCCACCTATGAAACAGAAACCGAATCACGGACACAGAGAATAGATTTATGGTTGTCAAGGAGAGCAGTGAGAGAGATGGATTGGGAATTTGGGATTAGCAGAGGCAAACTTATGTAGATATTCATATATAGAATGGATAAACAATAAGGTCCTATTGTATGGCACAGGGGACTATAGTCAATATCCAGTGATAAGCAATAATGGAAAAGAATGTAAAAAAGAATGTATATACATATGTATATGTATAACTGAATCACTTTGCTGTAGAGCAGAAATTACCATTGTAAATCAACTGTACTCCAAAAAATATTAGTTAAAAAATATATGACATTTTTATAGTTAGATTTTCATTAGTGAATATTGTTCAATTTGATGGAAATTATACTTCAATTTAAAAAAAGAGAAAAAGTGGAAAAAGTCCAAAAATTATACCTGAAAATTGGTTAACCTTAAACGCAGAGCAGAGCACTACTTAATACCTAGTTACTACAAAGGACAAGCAGATCCAAGTTCTTAGTGGTTTTTCCTGAACAATATTTGAGGGGATGCTTACTGAAGGAAAGAAACATAATTACTTAAAAGAAACTAAGGGGAAAGAAAGGACTGATTAGCTATTAAGTATAAACATTTTACTTATGCTGTACCATTTATTTCAATGTAATATGTAGAATTTAATCTATATTGTAAGTGAAAAGACCCAGAAAGTTTATCTAATATCCTCTGGCGTTTTGATCATTGCAGAGCACGGCCTCATATTCCCAGATGATTCACTTACTTTACCTATTGAAGTGTACATTGTAGTGTGTGTGTGTGTGTGTGGTGTGTTAGTCGCTCATTCGTGTCTGACTCCTTGCGACCCCGTGGACTGTACCCCACCAGGCTCTTCTGTCTAGGCATTCTCCAGGTAAGAATACTGGAGTGAGTTGCCATTCACTTCCGCCGGAAATCTTCAAGACCCAGGGATTGAACCCGGGTCTCCTGCGTTGAAGGAGGAATCTTTACCAACTGAGCCACCAGGGAAGCCTGAAGTGCACATTATGTACAATAAAATGTACCCATTTTAAGTGCACGTTCCAATGAAAATAAACAAATTTATCTACTCATGCCACAATCAACATTGAAAGTTGAACATTTTCCTTTCACCAAACATTTCCTTTGTGCCTTTTATGAATTACTTCAAAATCTGGCCCCAGTCAGTCACTAATGTTATTTCTCTCATGATGGAATAGTTTATATCTTACATGTAAACTTTTATATTTTAATATTAGCATAAATACTTTTATATTCAAAAGGAATATGAATAAAATCACATACTTTTGCATTTTGCCTTTTAATTCAGCATAATCATTTCATGATTAATACATATTGCTACCTGTATAAAAATTGTGCCCCTTTTGATTACTGAATAGCATTCTATCATATGGGTATACTGCATTTTTAATTAAAATTTTTTTTTTTTTTTTACCATTTTAAGTGTACAGTTTAATAGCATTTGGTATATTCACATTGTTGTGCAACCATTGCTTCCATCTGTCTCCCTAACATTCTGCATCTTCAAAAGCTAGAACTCTTTCCCCATTTTTAATATAAGCACCTATTGACTGATGTTTAAACTAGTCTTAGCTTCCAGTTTGAAACTATTACAAACTTTATGGACATCTATGTACAAATCCCTATGTGTGCATATTTTTTATTTTCTTGGATAAATGTCTACCTGTGGAATAGCTGAGTAATATTATAGATGCATATTTAACTTTATAATAAACTTCATAAAACAACTGGTTTTGCAATGTAGTTATACCATTTTACATTTGCACCAGCAGTGAATAAAAGCTTTAGTTACCCGATATTCTGCTAATATTTAGTATTATTATTTAAAAAAAAGTCTTTTTAAGCTATTTTAGCAACTATATCCAAAGGTATTTCACCTTGGTTCTAATTTGCATTTCTCTGAATTGAGTATTTTTAAGTGTTTATTGGGCTTCCCTTGTGGCTCAGCTGGTAAAGAATCCACCTGCAATGCAGGAGACCCCTGTTCGATTCCTGGATCAGGAAGATCTGCTGGAGAAGGGATAGGCTCCCCACTCCACCACTTCAGGATTCTTGGGTTTCCCTGGTGGATCAGATTGTAAAGAAACTGCCTGCAACATGGGAGACCTGGGTTTGATCCCTGGGTTGGGAAGATCCCCTAGTGGAGGGCATGGCAACCCACTCCAGTGTTCTTGCCTGGAGAATCCCATGGACAGAGGAGCCTGGTGGGCTACAGCCCATGGGGTCACCAAGGGTCAGACAAGACTGAGAAGCTAAGCACAGCACAGCATGTGCTTATTAGTCACTTTAAATCTTCTCTTGTAAAGCATCACTTAAAATATTTTGCTCATTTTTATATTGGGTTTTTTCCTTAATGTGTCAAAAGAGTTCTTCATACACAGAGGATAAAAATCCTCCATCAGACATATGTTCTATACATTTTTTTCTTACAATTTGTGCTGTCTTTTCCTTAATGGTGTCTTTGAGGATCAAAAGTTTTGAATTTTGTTAAAGTTCAATGTATCAATTTTGCGAACTTACAATCTTTGAGTGCTAGATAAGATACACACTGTAAGTTTTAAGGGTTGTCCTTATATATTCTTCTATAAATTTTATATCTTAGATTGCATATTCATGTTTAAAATACATTTCAATTTGATGTTTTCTGAATGGTATGTGGTGAAGATTGATGTTCATTTTTTTCCCTTACAAATATATTCAGTTATTCTAGCATTTTTTATATGATTTTTTAATTAATTTATTTATTTTAATTGGAGGATAATTACTTTACAATATTGTGGTGGTTTTTGCCATACACCAACAAGAATCAGTCAGGGGTGCACATATGTCCCCCATCCTGAGCCCCCCTCCCACCTCCCTTCCCACCCCATCCTTCTGGGTTGTCCCAGAGCACGGGCTTTGAGTGCCCTGCTTCATGCATCAAACTTGCACTGGTCATCTATTTTACATATGGTAATATATATGTTTCAATGCTATTCTCTCAAATCATCCTACCCTCGCCTTCTCCCACATGGTCCAAAGTTTAAAAGACTCTCTTATATTAACATCATTTTCCAAAAATTGCCATATAAATGTGAGTATATTTTGGATACTATCTATTCTTTTCCATTGAACTCTATACCAATATCACATTGTCTGACTAATATAGCTTTATAAGTCTTGAAATCTAGTTGTATAAATCTTCCAGCTTTGTATTTCCTTTTTAAAATCATTTGACATGGGTCATTTGAATTTCCCTATAAATTTTAGAATCTGCTTGTCATGTTCTCTCCAAAAAAATCTTTACTACAATTGTAATTGTGATCTAGTTGAACCATTGAATCAATTTGGAGAAAAACTGACATTTTAAATAATGCTATAGAAATTTTATTTATAGCTTTAAAATTTTCTGTTTAAAAATTTAAATATACTTTAAATATAAATTAAATAAATTAGCATGCAATATTATGCTAATTTCAGGTATGCTACATAATTATTTAATATTTGCATACATCATGAAATAATCACCACAATGAATCTAGCAACCATATGTTACCGTACAATGTAATTACGATACTCTTGGTTATATTCCTCATGCTATAAATTACATACCCATGGCTTTTTTATTTTATAACTGACATTTGTACCTCTTACTCCTCTCCACCTCCTTTGCACCCCTCTGCAAATTCTCTTCCCTCTGGCAACCACCCATTTGTTCTCCGTATCTGTGACTCTGTTTTCATTTTGTTTATTTCTTTTATTCTTTAGATTCCACATAAAAATGAGATCATGCACATTTGTCTTTCTCTGACTGACACATCTCACTGAGCATAACACCCTCTAGATCCATCCATGTTGTCACAAATAGAAAGATTTGATTTTTTTTCTTACAACTGAGTAATATTCCATTGTGTGTATATGTATCTTAATACATATGTAGATATATAACATCTTCTTTATCAAATCACTTATATGTCAATTTAGATTGCTTTCATGTCTTTGCTGTTGCAAATAACACTTCAAAGATCATAGGGGTACATCACATATATCTTCTCAATTAGTAGGTTTTGGGGAGAATGTATTAGATATCCAGAAGTGAAATTTCTGGATCATATGGGAGGTCTGTTTTTAATTTTTTTAGGAATAGACATGCTATTTTCCATAGTGACTTCAACTATTTACAATCCCACCATGAGCACACAAAAGTGGGATTTTACATTTTTATATATATCTTCATCAATGCTTGTTATTTGTTGTATTTTTGATGATACTCATTCTTACAGATGTGAGGGATTATCTCATTGTGGATCTGTTTTGTGTCTTCCTGACGATTACCGATGTTGAGCATCTTTTTGTTGGTTTGCAGTCTATCTTCATATGTTCTTTTAAAAATGTCTATTCAGGCCTTCCAACCAATTTTTTGATTGGTTGTTGGTTTCCTGGCATTGGGTCGTATGTGTTCTCTGCATATTAACCGCTCATTAGATACATCACCTGCGAATATCTTATCCCATCAGTAGGCTGCTGCTTTTTGTTTGTTAATAGTTTTCTTCACTGTACAAAGGCTTTTGAGTTTGATGTAGTTCCATTTGCTTATTTTTCTTTCCCTGACCCCGACCCTGAGGGGACTGATCCAAAAAATATTCTTGCTAAGAGTGGTATTAAAGAGTGTGCTGCTTAGTTTTTTCTAGACATTTTATGATTTTTAAGTCCTACACTTAAGTCTTAATCTGTTTTGAGTTTATTTTTGTGTGTGGTGTGACAAAGAAATCCATTTAGATCTTTTGCATGTAGCTGCCTAGTTTTCCCAATACCATATATTAAAGAGACTGCCTTTTCCCTGTTGTATATTTTTGCTTACTTGGTTGTAGATTAGTTGAATATACGAGCATGAGTTTATTTCTGGACTCCCTAGTCTGTTCCATTGATCTATGTATCTGTATTTGTGCCAGTACCATATAGTTTTCTTTACTGTAACTTTGTAAAATAACTTGAAATTGAGGAGAGTGTTACCTCTAGCTTTTTTCTTTTTCTCAAGATTATTTTGGCTATTGAGGGTCTTTTGTTTTTTCATGCAAATTTTAGAATTATTTCTCCTGGTTCTGTGAAAAATGTCATTGGTATTTTGACAGCAATTGCATTAAATCTTTAGATTGCCTTGGGTCATATGGTCATTCTAAGAATATTAATCCTTACAATCCATGAGTACAGTAGATTTTTCCATTTATTTATGTCATCTTCAATTTCTTTCATCAGTGTCTTCTAGGTAACTAAGGCAACATTGAGTTCAGAATTCATATGGTATGAACTTAGTGATAAATACCTTTATAATTCACTTTCATTTATAGTTAATTTACTATAAGCTCTTCTGTTGTAGGAATATTCCTCTGTCCATTTGACAATATACTTAACTTTGTGGTCTGAAGCTACAGGGCCAAAGGGACAATGACATGATCTTACTCTAACTTTGGTAGACATGTGCATAATGGAGAAAAAAAATATTTGAAATGCCTGGAGTCAGAAACTGGTGTGTGAAAAATTCTTCCAAATAGGAATATTTAGCACACAACATATTTCTTCCTCTCCGAAGCCTCGGTTGCACTCAACTGAGTATTTAGGCCCCTTGGTGCCTCCAGAGCTTGTCGAGGTGTTTGGGGAAAGGAGCTTCCCTTTGTAAGAGAATCCCTAGAGTAAAATTTAAAGGCAGTGAATATTTTCTACACCCTTTCATGTTTGATGTGAGTATGAGCTACATATAGTGATTAAAAGCATGGAGTTTTGAACCATACAGGCCTGAGTTGGAATCCTATTTTGCTATTTCCTAATTATGTGACATTGAGCATATTTTCATTAATTTTGGTCTCTTTCTCAAAATTTCATATATATTGATATTTTTATCTCCATGCTACTGAAAAATAAATGTACTGCATTTATTACCATGCTTTTAGAAGTTTGGTGTTTGATGTACCATCTAATCCCTTTCTCAGTATCCTTGAGACCCTCAATAAAGATTTACATTCTTTTCAAGAGTTTTCAAAAGAATTTTTTTTTCAAGTAACTTTGTGATGAGGCTGACTTTGAAGTAGGAAGAAGAAAGTACAATGTGTTCAATTTACAACCATAATCAAATTAACTAAAACCAGTGTCAGTGCAAGAGATGAAAAAAATGCATTGGGGAAATCAAGAAAAGCGACCTGAATATATGAACTTTCAATATACCAAATACACAATAATATTAGAAGACATTTAAGCAGGTAAAATACCTGGGACAGATCCTAGATAGTCCTGAAGCCAAGGGTTATTCATTAAAAACCACAAATATGATGTATATTTTTATTTCATGCTAATTCCAGAGTATCTCCTAAGCTGTTTAGAAATGCAAGATTCTTGAAGATGCTGTCAAAAGAACAGAACATGAAATATCAACCACCAATCACTTTATAAAAGATAAACTGTGACCAGATGTACAGTGCCAAAGGGACAGGAATGTGACCTTACCCTAACTTCAGTTTACAAACTCTAAAACCCTGTCTCAAGATGGTTTAATGCTTTCATTTTTTCAATGGCAAACTAGAAATCTTTCAGTGGTAAATATATCCAAGACTGGAAAATAACTGAGAATTATTTACCAAATTAGACACAGTGTACAAATACCAGACATGATGAAATCTGTGCAGGTAATATTTATAGCACAATGGCCTCTGTTTCTTGGGATTTTGGATATTATAAAACCTATATATTTGGGGGAGGAGGAAGCTCACTTTAATATAGATGAAAGACACAAAAGAAATGAAAATGTAAAAGAACTGTTAATAACAATGGCAAATATCAGTTTTTAGCACCCATTGTATGCTGGTTATTTCACATACTCTATTGTCAAGCATCATAGTAATTATGAAAAACTTGAGTTATAAACCAAATAGTATAAGTAAAAAATAGCTAAAATGACTTATACTAGGTTAATAAGTTGCCAAACAGTATTCAAATTTAGATCTGCTTGGCTCCAGATCCCATATTCTTTTCAGCCATGAGCTATAAGCAGGGTCACTGAAGTAGAACCTTCATGTCTGTCTAGCATAAAGACCCCTTAATTACCTGCCCCTCACTTCTGCTACTACACATACCCCTGTATTTAATCTATACTAGTTCTTGTCCATGGGGTCGCTAAGAGTTGGACACGACTGAGCGACTTCACTTTCATGTCTCACTTTCACACATTGGAGAAGGAAATGGCAACCCACTCCAGTGTTCTTGCCTGGAGAACCCCACGGATGGGGGAGCCTGGTGGGCTGCCATCTGTGGGATCACACAGAGTCGGACACGACTGAAGTGACTTAGCAGCAGCAGCAGCAGCAGTTCTTCAAGAAGACTGTTTCTTTTAGATTACCAATCCCTTCATTACTTCACTTCTCTCCTTCTTGGTCAGAGTTTATTGGTTCATGAATAGACATCTGATACAAGCTGAACTAATTGGGATCCCTTACTTGGCTTTTTGAAATTAATAACACAGAAGTAAAACTAATGACCAAGAAGTAAAATTAAAAGCAATATGTGTGGCTTTGTAGACTGGGAAGCAGAGGGTGGCAAGCTACAGAAAAAGAATAAACATATATAGAGAGAAACTGAAGTAATAAAGAGAGATTTCTGCCTAGGCTCTCGATAGTTTCTATTTCCAGAACCCAATCCCCGTCCCTCTGAAGCAGGAGATAGATGGGCTCCAGGTTAGACCTTTACCACTGACCTCCTGTTTGCATTTCATGGGGCACAAAGAAGTGGGTTTAAGACTAGACACCTGCAACCAGTATCCTGTTAGCATTTTCTGAGACAAGAGGTCGGTGGGCTCCAGTTAAGGCATTTATGATCAGCCTCCTGTTTGCTCTCCAAAATGGAAGTCCCAACAGAAACAGGGTAAATAGCTAGTCTGTGTCTCTTATAAACACCTTAAAGTAATAGTCATGGTAAGGACAAAGACTAGCAAAACCTGTTTGAGTAAAGGATTAAGGGATCTCTGATCCCTCCCTTTTAAGGACAGGAAGACACTGCGCATGCACAGAAAAGCTCCTTGTAGGTGAAAGGTCAGGGGATAATGCCAGGCGGTAATGCGTCTTGATCGTCCCAGAAGCATTCACTTCAAGATCCATCTTGGCTGAGGGATGCATGTGCAGCCCAGGGAGGGTCCCAGGGTAAGTCAGGAGTGGAAAAAGAAACCAGATATTTGGCTGAAGGTGAACAAAGGCCTGGAAGAACTGACCTACGTAAATGACTTAACCAACTGTTCACTGTGCTCCTGCTCAATAGTGGGGCGCCCACACCCTTTCTCTCCATGTGTGCCTCTGCCTTTCTTCCATCTTAACTTAGCAGACTGTTCCTCTGTGTGTTCTCCTGCTTGTGCTAGGTCTCCGGTAATAAACATTGTATCTGCATTTACAGCTTATGCCTCTGTGATAAATGCATTTATCCCAGGGGCCAGAGAGCCAGGGGAAAATAGCTTCTAGTCTTTAGCACTCACTGGTCTGATGGCTAAGATTCCTGGTTCTTATCCAGGCTACTCAGCTTCAATGACTGGGCAGGGAATTAAGATCTCATTGCACGCCACCACTCACTACTGCCTCGCTAAGACTCACTTCCTGTGGCCAAGCTTCACTCATCCCATTGGGTTACATGACATCCTTTTTTTCCCCCCCCATTATAGTTTGTTATCCTATTTTGCTTAAGTTTGCTCCAGCTGCCTTTCTTTATTGCAGTTCAATAGTTCTAACATCATATATGCCAGAGTTGATTTTCATCAAGAGGATAAACAGGCAAAATTTCACTAACCACAAAGATCAAGTTGCCCCTAGAGGCTTAAGTCTTTTCTTACAAAGATATGGGTAAATCTCTAACTCTGCATTTTTCTATGAGACCCTTGAGGCCATGCACTTGACCCCACCCACATACCTAGGGCCAAACCTTTTTCCACGCAACACTAATTTTAAAGATTTCAAATGAAGCAGTATTAAGACTTACACAAACTTTGGGTAAAACAGACTTGAATTTGAATCCCAGATGCACCTGTCTGAGTGAATTTGGTGATGTCACTTAGTCTCACTAAGCCTTATATATTTAAAACTGGAAATAATGCAATGGATCTCAAATTATGGTTGTAAGGATTAGGACAAACTATTTAAGTGCTAAACACAGTGTCTGACAAATAGTAGGCACTCAATAAATGACATTTTTTTAATTACTTGCCACAGTTCCAACCTTATTACCCTATTATTAATAAGTGTCATTGCCATCTATGTGAATTCTTTAAATTGGCTTTCTTTGTAATTTCTATGTAATCTTCCTTTAAAATCTATATAATCTTTCCTTTTCATATTTTCCTTCCTTTCTTCTCTCTTTTTTCTTTTCTTTTTCCCCCTCAAACATCTTTCATTACCCAAAACACAGACTAAAGATACCATTGCCACCCTTAAGTTTTCTGTCTAGTGGGAGAAATCTCACAAAGATACAACAGTTCAGACTGCTGCAACAATAAAGAGAAGGCCCTTATGCTAAGGTGACATCAGCTAGGACTATCTCACTCAGATTGGAAGTTCAGAAAAAATTACCTGATGCCCCAGTTCCCCAAATCACTATCTGGAGTAAAGCTGCTCAGAAGAGCAGTTAGATCTGCTTCCAACTGGTTCACTGTGAGTGAGAAATAAATTGTTTTTCCATTAAGTGGTTAAGATTAGGAAGTTCTTTGTTATGACAGTGAATGCTAATTATATTGATTAACTGAACTCCCAAGAACCAGAGCCCCATCTCTGAACACAAGCCCCCAGGTTATAAATTCATGCACTCAGACTCGGGAGCCACTTTCCTGCACAGACTCCTATTGCTTGTTGTAAAAGTTGTTAATTCTAGACAGCTTGTCCTAGCTCCACTCTTCTGATCACCCCAGGCTGCTTTTTCTCCTCACTCTCCACACCCTTCTCTCCAACAGGGATGTCTGATTTTATCACCTGACTCACTTCACAGTGGCTATCTTATCTCCAGCTGCCCAGCTTTGTTGAGAGGACAAATAGAACAAAATCCTTATTACAAAAGGGGGAGATTTAACTCCATTTTCTCAGGTACTCCAAGTCTCAACTGCTGCTTTGATGTTTTTCTTAATTCTCCAAACACACACTGGTCAGGGTCACTCTCAATGGCACTGCTCTGTGATTAGATCAGACAGGAAGACTTTCCTAGCCATTCTGAAGAATGGCTTTTGTTCTGGGCATAAGCATAGATCTTATTTTCCTGATTGAGTATTTCCTAATTCCTTTCTAGATGGCTCAGGTGGTAAAGAGTCTGCCTGCAATGCAGGAGACCCAGATTCTTTCCCTGGGTCAGGAAGATCCCCTGGAGAAGGGAATGGCAACCCACTCCAGTATTCTTGCCTGGAGAAGTCCATGGACAGAGGAGCCTGGCAGGCTACAGTCCATGGGGTCACAAAGAGTTGGACACGACTGAGTGACTAACATTTCACAGTTCCTCTCTACCTGAACTGACATTCTATGGTCTTGATTTTTCTTTTTCTTCTTCCCAACTTCCTTTCCACCTACCCTCCTCTTGAACAAACAACCTCCATCTCCACACCACACACGCCATCACTGAGTGGTTCACTCTCATATTAGTCAGATTTTTATTAGAATCTTGTTTTGTTCTGTATCCCATAGGATTTGGTTCAGGTTTCTCTGTTCAACTCTTCCCAGAGCTTTTCCCCTAGGAATAGATTTAATTCTCTGAGTTAGTGAAAGCCTTGTTAAAAAAGGAAATTAACTTAGACTAGTCTCAGAGGTCTCCAGGATTCTGCTCTTTTAAATATTTTTACCCACTAGGTTGGGTATCCAGGAAATTTGCCAGGAATTATTCTTGAGCTAGGTGAACGTTTGGGACATGGTGCTTTGGCAAATTTTGCTGTTCTTACTGGATTTTCTTTATAGTATGTTTCCATCCTTTTTGGTTTTAGTGTTCGGGCCTGTGATATTTTGTACATAGAGGTGTTTGCATTATGCCTGCTTGTACATAGGAGTATGTGATAACTTTTAATTCTGAGAGAGAGTTCTCTAAGTGTGCTCTTGGATTTCAACTTCTTCCCAACTTGTAGGTGTTGAATTTAGAATCTAATTTTATAAAACTGACAAGTGACTTAAATAGAGCTTTCTTTACAAGAATTTGATCTTCCAGTGCTAGATTTTTAAATTATTATTATATTTTTCTTTATCAAAATAATATGAACACATTGCTGGGGGAGGAGGGAAAGAAGCAAATACAAGAATTATTCAACTCCAACACACTAAAATAAGAAATGTTAGCATTTTTCTACTGTCTGAGCCATTTTTAAATGAATACAAAGGCTACAAATAAAATTATACTCATAGTATTTATAAATTTTATTGTGACTAATTATCCTACACCACTGGGATTTTATTTATAAGACTATTTGCTCTTCAACTGCCTTTCACCTAAGTGCCTAAGTTAAGAGATACATAAGTAAGTTCTCCAAGGAGGTTTTTTACTGACTTTTTAGTGATACCCCAAACCAAGTAATTGTCCAATAAACAGTATTGGTTTATTCACTAAAGGAGAGAGATGTCATATTTCTCTACTGCTTACCAAAAGGATCTGAATAACAATTAACCACCAGGTGTTATAACACAAATCTTCATCAGATCCTTAAGGCAAATTATTATCATGATCAACCTTTCCTCATTTTCTATTTTTTACTTTTCTTTCTCTCTCTCTCTTATATTCAGGATTAGGCACTGTGCTAATAATATCTGAAGATAAAGAGATAGATAAGATTGAATTTTAAAGAAAATTTAAACTAAATAGCACAACATTTAAAGAGACTCTAAATTAATAGTCTTAACAATTTTTAGAAACTAGGTAGCAGTCATATAAAAAATTACAGCCACCTTACATCATAATAATGTATTGTAATAAAGTACATAATAATGTAAAATAAAAATATTAATTATATAATAATGTAATAAAATAATTAGAGATAATTATTTTCTTTTAAAAAATTGAAAAATCAATAGTAAAAAGAAGAGCATATTTATTCCAGCCATGGAGGAAGATTGAGTTTCAAAGTTGAAAGTACTGAGTGAGAGGAACACCTCATAGTCTCCTAGCTCAGGTCTGAACTTTCTCTTATCTGGAAAACTTGATTCAAGCAGCTCTGGGTGTTGTCTTGTTATCTATCTAATCACTTTACTGTCCTGCTTAATCACCTTGGACAGAAACTTGTTAAAACACTCAATATAGCCCAGTGTTCTGAGCAGTTTTTCTTGACTTGATCCTTCTCTGTCTCTAGTTTCGTAATTTATGATCTCTCTCCCTTGCCTCCTTTCCCACTTCCACCACAGTTACCTAAAGATCTAGGGTTGTAGAATTGCTCCAAGGATTAAATTGATCTAGACATTCGAAAAGGAGTATGTCAAGGCTGTATATTGTCACCCTGCTTATTTAACTTATATGCAGAGTACATCATGAGAAACGCTGGGCTGAAAGAAGCACAAGCTGGAATCAAGATTGCTCAGAGAAATATCAATAACCTCAGATATGCGGATGACACCACCCTTATGGCAGAAAGTGAAGAGGAACTAAAAAGCCTCTTGATGAAAGTGAAAGAGGAGAGTGAAAAAGTCAGCTTAAAGCTCAACATTCAGAAAACTAAGATCATGGCATCTGGTCCCATCACTTCATGGGAAATAGATGGGGAAACAGTGGAAACAGTGTCAGACTTTATTTTTTGAGGCTCCAAAATCACTGCAGATGGTGACTGCAGCCATGAAATTAAAAGACACTTACTCCTTGGAAGGAAAGTTATGACTAACCTAGATAGCATATTAAAAAGCAGAGATATTACTTTGCCAACAAAGGTCCATCTAGTCAAGGCTGTGGTTTTTCCAGTGGTCATGTATGGATGTGAGAGTTGGACTGTGAGGAAAGCTGAGCACTGAAAAATCAGTGCTTTTGAACTATGGTGTTGGAGAAGACTCTTGAGAGTCCCTTGGACTGCAAGGAGATCCAACCAGTCCATCCTGAAGGAGACCAGTCCTGGGTGCTCATTGGAAGGACTAACGCTAAAGCTGAAACTCCAATACTTTGGCCACCTGATGTGAAGAGTTGACTGATTGGAAAAGGTCCTGATGCTGGGAGGGATTGTGGGCAGGAGGAGAAGGGGACGACAGAGGATGAGATGGCTGGATGGCATCACCGACTCGATGGACATGAGTTTGAGTAAACTTCGGGAGTTGGTGATGGACAGGGAGGCCTGGCGTGCTGCGATTCACGGGGTTGCAAAGAGTCGGACAGGACTGAGCGACTGAACTTAACTGAACTGAATACTTTAACTAATATCTGATACATCAAAAATAGTTTGATGAATGTTACTGTAAATACTGTTCACATTACTTCTGGCCCTGATAGCACTATTACTACTACTGTTCCTTTCTCTTCAATAGCTACTACTTTTTCTTCCTCCTCTTCATTATGATTATCACTATGATTCAGATTATAGTTATGATTATAATTAACTAGATCCTATAGCTAGCATAAGATGGATATTACCATTCCCATTTTCCCCTCAAGGAAATAAGAACTTGGAGAGTTTAAGGAAATTGCTTAAGATTAAAAGGCTATAAAGTAAGAACTCAATTCTCTACTGTCTGACTTAAAACTTTGTACTTTCTTCCAAACCATTACCATTACTAATGAGAAGGGTGTGTTGTGCAAATATTAATTTTGCAAACAATGACATAGTTCCTGAATAACTTGGAGATGTACATGAAAACTACATAAATGGGATTATGTCTATTTCTGAAATTAACAATCTAAAAGTAAACGGAACTGGTGTCAAATATTTGACTGAAACCCAAAAAAGCAAGGCATATCTAGAGCCAACAAGAGCAGCTTGGTGCTTCATATTCTGAATTTTTGCCATTGTTTAAAAATATAAAGACAGAATGTAACATGTTGTAAGTAAAATGTCAGCCAACGTTCTTAGTCAAAACTGGGAGTTGCTTTATTTTTACAATGTTCTCAAATGATGTTATGCAAACATTATGACCTATTGAACATATTATTTGATTTTTTCATATTGGGAATTAAAATATGTAATAATATGTCTTAGTTTAAAAAAAAATTAACATTTTCAAGGAAAATATCCCTTGAATTGTATTATATAATGCTTATAAACACTCTTATGTATGTTCTATATAAGAAATTGTACTAAAAATAGGCATACTTTCTTTTTTCTCCTCCAGTTTATCGTAAGTGAGTTTAATTATCTTTATTAAAATAGAGTGAGTGTGCAATATTATGTTACTTTCAGGTATTCTACATAGTGATTTGATATTTGCATATATTAAGAAATGATCATGGTGTCTAGTAACCATCTGTCTCTATACACTGCTATTACAATGCTATCAACTGTGCTCTTCATGCTGTATATTATATCCCTGTGGTTTATTATTTTGTAGAGGTGAAATAGATGATGTTGAGGTGATCTAATGGATAGCAATGTATCCTAACAGTATACCTAACAATACTGTATTATATACTTGAAATTTGCTAAAAGGATTGATCTCATCACAAAAAAAGAAAAGAAAATGATACCTATGTGAGATGATGGGTATGTTTATTAATTTGATTGTGATAAGTATTTTATAGTGCATATGTATCAATTATCAAACTTCAAACTCCATCCTTTAAATATACACGTTTTCGTCAATCTACCGCAATAAAGCTGGAAAAGACACTGAAAATGAGATAGGATTTAGTATGTTTTAATAATTTTTATAAGGAATGAAGGATGAATGAAGGAGGAATGAAGATATATATAGTAATACAATTATCAAAAATTGTCAAATATAAGATGACAGCATGAGTTAGGTGTGTATAACTACCCCAACTTTGCAGTAAAAGCAATGTGTGGCTGAGAGTCTTTTGGTAGTTTGCCTTAGGTCATGTAGCCAGAAAGGTTTAGATCTAAAACTATCTTGACTTTAAACTCTCTTTTAAAGCACATAATTTTATGATGCTTTGAAATTTGCCAAAAAAGAAAATACACACACACTATGACCCTACCCAATTACTGTGTTAATTGAAATATGCAGAGCTTGGTAGCAGTATTACCCAGAACAAATGTGTGGTGTATTCTAACAGGATATTTATTTAGCAAAGTCTCATAAACTTTTACATTTAGGTTTGGGCTGTTGATGTTGTGGTCTGCAAGCTGGATGGAAGAGAAAACCAAAATAACTTTCATTTTTGTCCTATTTCTGTTTGTGCCTAACATGACAGTTACTGAGAAACAAATGTTTCTCCAAATGACTTTTCAGCAAAAGGTCACTGTTTCAGGTGCTGTGCATTTAATTCTGTGTACATCTTCCTGCTTGGATTACCTTTGTGGAAATGAAGTTGATTCTGTCCAGTTTAGAAACCTTTACAAAATTGTGTTCAGAGCCTGAATTTGTCAATCTACCTCTTAAAGCACTAAAAATGACTTTCCTTGCTTTAAATTTATAAACTTCTCATCTGCTCTGACTCCTACATAAAAGTCACTGGCAAATATGATTTCAGAGACTTCAAAAATAAGAATTTTGGCTATCTGCCGATTATAAAAATAATATATAGTCATTATAAAAATTTTAAATACAAAAAAAAAATTTTTAATACACAAAGTATATAAATAATGTTCCAGTAGCTTTTGCAATAGACCTATATTCAGTCTTAATAACATTCAATATCTGTAATAAATTGCACAATAGGGAAATTTACAAATGCCAAAATCACCAGATCTGCATGTTTTTGTTGTTCAGCAGTTAAGTCATGTCTGACTCTTTGTGACCCCATGGACTACAGCATACCAGGCTTCTCTGTCCTTCACTATCTCTTGGTGTTTGCTTAGATTCATGTTAAAACTCAATTATAAATATGGTTGAAACATTGCAGATCTTGCACCAGAAGTAATCTAATCAATACTTGGATTTAGATTGTGGAGGTCCTGTTTTAAAAGAGCTAATGTCATTATTATTTAATTTCTTCTCTGCAACATTATTTTAGTATCATGATGAGAAATCAGAGGCTCTGATTTAACCAATGTCATATGCCTTCTCCTGCCAAAAAAGAGACTCAAAACCAAGCTTCTACTTGAGAGTCAAGGCTTCATACCACATAACTTGATTTGGATCCCACCTGCCTGATATTAAGGTCAAAGCTGCCTGCATGGAATTGTTTAAAGAGCACCCATTGGCTCCTGTCAGACAAGGAAATGGCAACCCAACCCAAAGTTCTTGTCTGAGAAATCCCACGGACCTTGTGGGCTGCAGTTTGTCGGGTGGCAAAGAGTCGGACACAATTTACTGACAGGCTTTCTTTTCATAGCCTCCTATATACCCATTATTTTCTTTTTGATCTTCCAGGGTCATATAGCCATCATTACAGTGGATGAAAAATATTAGAAAAGCCCTAACATTTCTAACATTTCTGCTGTTGAAAGTAATATGAATTTACTTGCCTGGCAGAAATTTATTCAACTGGCTGCTTAATCCATTCCATTCCTAATCTCACTTGTCACTGCCTTAGTTTTCTTTTACATAATTATAGTAGGAGTCATTTATTTTCTCAACAAATATCCTACTATATTTCAGGCACTGTGTTAAGTGCTTCTAATCAAAGAAAAATAAGACCCATTCTCAGCTCTCAAATATCACTGATAAACTGATCAGATTGTAGTAACTCTGAGGAGGAAACCTAATCTGTATTTAAGTCTCCATTTTTACCTTCTTTAATCTATCCTACATTCTGTTTGGATCATCATCGTGAAATAACAAAAGTTATCATCGTTTTTTCTGTGTTGAAAACTCGTCTTTGACTCTCCATTTAAGCTGATCGCGTGGATTTGAGCATGAACTCAAGAGAGAAGCAGAGACTTGGCTCTATCATGTATTAGCTACAAGATCTGAGTCAGGTTACATAATCTTTACAGCTTCTGATGGTTTTTAAGCCATTTCATAAATTTCTTCACTATTTGCCTCTTGTGGCGTTTGTGTGAGGATTAAGTGAAATGGTGTGTATAAAGCATGGAGCAAAGTGTCTGACACAGTCTGTGTAGTGGATGCTCAACTCTGCTGTCATTTAAAGAGCCGGCCCTCCTCTTTGCAGCCTTGTGTCTCACCCCTTCTTTAAATGTCCCCTACATTCCAGCCACACCAAGCCCCTTGTGGAACTCTTCAGGCTTCCTCTCTCCTGGCTCTTCACCTTTGCACATGTTCTTTCATTCTGTCCTCTTGCTTCGCTATCTGGCTAACTGTAATCCATCTTTGTGTATTCACAGCCTCTACAGAATTGCCTCCTCCAAGGGTCCCCTTTGGTATACTCCAGGGGTGATGCCCCTCTGGAAAGTTATAATGAGAAATTAAGAAAATATTAGAGACTTAGAAAAACCAAAGGCTTCATTAAGATCACTCAGCAGAACTGAGGCTAGAATCTACTTTCTCAAGTCCTAATCTAGGACTATTTCTACTAGATCTATTCTTTGTAGAACACACACAAAGCATTCCTGATGCCCTGTGTGATTTCACAGAGCCACAGGGAGGCAATAGGTAGGTAGGTTTAGTCTCTAAGTTGTGTTTGACTCTTGCAACCCCATGGACTGTAGCCCACTGGGCTCCTCTGTCCATGGGATTTCGCAGGCAAGAAGACTGCCCATTTCCTTCTCCAGAGGATTTTCTGACCCAGAGATCAAACCTGGTTCTCCTGCGTTGCAGGCAGACTCTTTACCAACTGAACCACCAGGGAAGTTCAATAAATATCATTAATTTAGTTAACTGAACTCATTTATTTGGATGACCCATAGTCAGCAGGACTGGTGAGATGAGGTCGATTTTCTAATGTGTTGAGATGCTTTTTCTTTTCTAGCATTTATTTTTCAATATCTAAAATAAGGGCATTCTCCAAGAATAATAACTGTTCTTGCTTGGAGCTTTAGTAGGGAAGAACATATTCAGAAGACAATTAACTGGTGAGATGTAATTAGTTTTAGACACTCTAGGGCCTGGCTATTTACAGTGTGGTTCTTGGCCCAACAGTATCAACGTCTCTTGGATGCTCCTTAGAAATGTGTAACCTCAGGTACTGCTCCAGAACTGCTGAATTAGGATCTGTACTCTGACATGACTTGCAGGTGATTCATGTGCCTATAAAAGGTGGAGAAGCACTGTCTAGGACAATGCAAATTATCGAGTTTAGTTGCACATTAGAATGACCTGAGCAGCTTAGAAACAAAATAAGCAGACAAACAAAATGACATTGTTTGAAGTTTCTTAGGCAATTCTAATACATAGCCATGATTGATAGTCACAGCTGGGGGAGAACAACTGTATTATGTAGCCAAAAATCCCCATTATTTCTCTGCACCCCTTCATGAATGAGACAAGAATATACCCATCTTTCTAATCACTGTATCCCCACATGACAGAGGTGGGGGTGTTAAGAACGAAGAGGTATGATTACCCGTCTGTAGAGCGAAAGTGACTAAGCTGAGCCCTCTGGGCTTCCCAGGAGGCGCTAGTGGTAAAGAATCCTTCTGCGATGCAGGAGACACAGGCAGATGCAGGTTGCATCCTCAGGTTGGGAAGATCCCCTGGAGGAGGGCACAACAACCCTCTCCAGTATTCTTGCCTGGAGAATCCCACGGGCAGAGGAGACTTGTGGTTTACAGTCCACAGGGTTTTGAAGAGTCCAACATGATGGAGCACAACATACGTGGATAAGTGGTTTACTTCCTTTCAAAGAAGAAACTTAGAGGAATGGAGCCGGTAGTCATTGTTTATTGCAATTTCTGTATAGAAACCATTTTGTTTCTTTCCATGAATGGCTTTTCTTTTTCTTTTTAACTATTATTTGGCACTATAAAACATTACAACTGTGTATGTTAACAGCAATAGCAATTTGCAGCCTGTCATATTTTGTAGATTTTTTACGTTAATTAACTTTTTGAAAATTACCAGCTCTCAGATTTCATCCTCCTTTGTTTTCTGATGTATTTCACATCATTAATCAGCTCATCCTTGAAACTCTTCCGTTATGATTTTTGTGACAAACCTTGTTCTCTTCCTATGTATTAGTATCACGTGAAATGCTCTACATGTATTATGTAATACTGCATTGTCAGACTTGTTTTCAACACAAACCATGACAACAAATTACACTTCACACCCCAACACATTCTTTATACATTGTATACATATGTATGTACATATACATACATACATGTATAGGAGAAGGAAATGGCAACCAACTCCAGTATTCTTGCCTGGAGAATCCCATGGACAGAGGAGCCTTGTGGGCTATAGTCCATGGGGTTGCAAGAGTTGGACCTGCCTTAGCGACTAAAGCACCACCACCATATATGTGTATATGTGTATATATATACATGTATATACATGTACATATATGCTATGCTGTGCTTAGTCGCTCAGTCATATCAACTTTTAAAAAAATTTTTAAATTGAAGGCTAATTGCTTTACAGAATTTTGTGGTTTTCTGTCACACATCAGCCATAGCTACACCCATGCCCCTCCCTCCCAGACCTCCCTCCCATCTCCCTCCCCTCCTCATCCTTCTGCCTGTTGCAGAGCCCCTGTTTGAGTTCCCTGAGTCATGCAGCAAATTCCCATTGGCCGCCTGTCTCACACATGGTATTGTAAATTTCTATGTTACTTTCTACATACATCTCACCTTCCTCCTCTCCTTACATCTTGTCCATAGGTCCGTTCTCTAGATCTGTTTCTCCATTGCTGCCCTGAAAATTCATCAGTGCCATCTCTTCAGATTCTGTCTATATGTGTCAGTATATGATATTTATATTTCTCTTTCTGACTTACTTCACTCTGTATAATAGGCTCTAGTTTTGTCCACCTCATTAGAAAAGATTGAAATGCATTCTTTTTAGGGCTGAGTTGTATACATATACCACAGTTTCTTTATCCACACATTTGTCAATGGACATCTAGGTTGCTTCCATATTCTAGCTATTGTAAATAGTGATGCAGTGAGCATTAGGGTACATGTGTCTTTTTCAGTTTTGATTTCCTCAGGGCATATGCCCAGGAGTGGGGTTGCCGGTGTGGTTTTATTCCTAGCTTTTTAAGGAGTCTCCATACCATCTTCCATAGTGGCTGTATCAGTTTACATTCCCACCAGCAATGCAAGAGCCTTCCTCTTTCTCCACATCTTCTCCAGCATTTACTGTTTGTAGACTTTTTGGTGGTGGCCATTCTGACGGTGTGAGGTGGTGTCTAATTACAGTTTTGATGTACATTTCTCTGATAATAAATGATGTTGAGCGTCTTGTCACGTGCTTGTGAACCATCTCTTTGTCTTCTTTGGAGAAATGTCTCTTCAGGTCCCTTTCCCACTTTTTGACTGGGTTGTTTGCTTATCTGGTATTGAGTTGTATAAGCTGCTTGATTATTTTGGAAATTAATTCTTTATCAGTTGTTTCCCTTGCTATTATTTTCTCCCATTCTGAGGGTTGTCTTTTCACTTTTGTAGTTTCCTTCACTGTGCAAAAGTTTTTAAGTTTAATCCCACTTGCTTATTTTTGTTTTTATTTCCATTACTCTAGGCATTGGGTCATAGAAAGTCTTGCTTTGATTTATGTCCTCGAGTGTTCTGCCTATGTTCTCCTCTAAGACTTTAATAGTTTCTGGTCTTACATTTAGGTCTTGAATCCATTTTGAGTTTAGCTTTGTGTTTAGTGTTAGACAGTGATCTAATTTATTTCTTTTACATGTAGCTGTCCAGTTTTCCCAGCACCACTTATTGAAGAGGCTATTTTTGCCACACTGTATATTCTTGCCTCCTTTGTCAAAAATAAGATTCCCATAGGTGTATGGGTTTATCTCCTTGTTCTCTATCTTGTTCCATTTGTCTATATTTCTGTTTTTGTGCCAGTACCATATTGTCTTGATGACTGTAGCTTTGTAGAATAGTCTGAAGTCAGGAAGATTGATTCCTCCAGTTTCATTCTTCTTTCTCAAGACTACTTTGGCTATTCAGGGTCTTTTGTATTTCCATATGAATTGTGAAATTTTTTGTTCTAGTTCTGTGGGAAAAAACCATTGGTAATTTAATAGGAATTGCACTGAATCTGTAGATTGCATTTGGTAGTATAGTCATTTTCACAGTATCGAATCTTCCTACCCAGGAACATGGAATATCTCTCCATCTGTTTATGACATCTTTCATTAGTTTCATCAGTGTCTTATAGTTTTCCATATACAGGTCTTTTGTTTCCTTAGGTAGGTTTATTCCTACATACTTTAGTTTTTTGTTGCAATGGTGAATGGTATTGATTCCTTAATTTCTCTTTCTGATTTTTCATTGTTAGTAAATAGGAGTGCAAGTGATTTCTGTGTATTGACCTTGTATCCTGTGACTTTGCTGAATTCTCTGATTAGCTCTAGTAATTTTCCAATAGTTTATTTTGGGTTTTCTATGTATAGTATCATGCCATCTGCAAAGAGTGAGAGTTTTACTTCTTCTTTTCCAATCTGAATTCCTTTTTTTTTTTTTCTTCTCTAATCACCATAGCTAGGACTTCCAAAACTATGTTGAATAATAGTGGTGAGAGTGGACACCCTCGTCTTATTCCTGATCTTAGAGGGAAAGCTTTTAGTTTTTCACCATTGAGAGTAATGTTTGATGTGGGCTTTTCATATATGGCCTTTACTATGTTGAGGTAGGTTCCTTCTATGCCCATCTTTTGAAGCATTTTTATCATAAATGGGTGCTGGATTTTGTCGAAGGTTTTTTCTGCATCTATGGAGATGATCATAAGGTTTTTATCTTTCAATTTATTGATATGGTGTATCATGTTGATTGATTTGGATATATCGAAGAATCCTTGCATCTCTGGAATAAACTCGACTTGATCACGGTGTATGAGTTTTTTTAATGTGTTGTTGGACTCTGTTTGCTATAATTTTGTTGAGGACTTTTGCACCTGTGTTCATCAGTGATGTTGGCTTGTAATTTTCTTTTTTCATGTTGTCTTTTCCTGGTTTTGGTATCAGGGTGATTGGGCATTGTAGAATGAGTTTGGAAGTGTTCCTTCCTCTGCAATTTTATGGAAGAATTTCAGAAAAATAGGCATTAGCTCTTTTCTAAATGTTTGATAGTATTCCACTGTGAAGCCATCTGACCCTGGGCTTTTGTTTTTGGGGAGATTTTTGATCACTGTTTCAATTTCAGTGTTTGTAATTGGGATGTTCATAATTTCTATTTCTTCCTGGTTCAGTCTTGAGAAACTAATCTTTTCTAAGTGTCTGTCCATTTCCTCTAGGTTGTCCATTTTATTAGCATATAGTTGCTAATAATATTCTCTTATGATCCTTTGTATTTCTGTATTGTCTGTTGTAACTGATCCTTTTTCATTTCTAATTTTATTGATTTGATGAGTTTGACTAGTGGTTTGTCAATTTTGTTTATCTTCTCACAGAACCAGCTTTTAGTTTTACTAATCTTTGCTACTGTTTCCTTCATTTCTTTTCCACTTATTTATGCTCTGATTTTTATGATCTCCTTCCTTCTGCTGACTTTGGGGGGTTTTTGTTGTTTTTCCAGCTGCTTTAGAGGTAGAGTTAGGCTGTCTGTTCAATGTGTCTCTTGCTTCTTGAGGTATGATTGTATCACTATAAACTTCCTTCTTAGAACTGCTTTTGCTGAGTCCCATAGGTTTTGGACCGTCATGTTTTCATTCTCATTTGTTTCTAGGAATCTTTTGATTTCTTTTCTTATTTCTTCAGTAATCTCTTTGTTATTTAGTAATGTATTGTTTAATCTCCATGAGTTTGTGTTTTTTGCCTTTTTTTCCCTGTAGTTGATATCTAGTCTCATAGTGTTGTGGTCAGAGAAGATACTTGATACAATTTCAATTTTCTTAAATTTACTGAGGCTTGATTTGTGGCCCAAGATGTGGTCTGTCCTGGGGAGTGTTCCATGTGCACTTGAGAAGAAAGTGTATTCTTATGCATTTGGATGGAAAGTCCTAAAGATATCAATTAGGTCCATGTGGTCTAATGTTTCATTTAAGGTTTGTGTTTCCTTACTGATTCTCTGTTTTGATGACCTGTCCATTGGTGAAAGTGGGGTGTTAAAGTCCCCTACTATTATTGTGTTGCTGTTGATTTCTCCTCATATGCTTTTAGTGTTTGCCTTATGTATTCAGGTGCTCCTATGTTGGGTGCATAGACATTTACATCTGTTATGTCTTCTTCTTGGATTGATCCCTTGATCATTATGGAGTGTCCTTTTTTTGTCTCTTATGATATTCTTTATTTTAAAGTCTATTTTGTCTGAAATAAGGATTGCCACTCCAGCTTTCTTTTGGTTTCCATTCACATGGGATATCTTTTTCCATCCTTTTACACTCAGTCTGTTTGTGTCTCTAGGTCTGAAGTGGGTCTCCTGTAGGCAGCATATATATGGGTCTTGTTTTTGTATCCATTCAGTCAGTCTGTATCTTTTGGTTGGTGCATTTAATCCATTTACATTAAAGGTAATTATTGATACATATGTTCCTGTATTGGCATTTTCTGGATTGATTTGGGTTTATTTTTGTAGGTCTTTGCTTTCTCTTGGCTTACTGGCTATGTAAGTCCCTTTCGTATTTGCTGCAAGGCTGGTTTGGTGGTGCTGAATTCTGTTAACTTCTAGTTGTCCATAAAGCTTTTGATTTCTCCATCAATATTGAATGAGATCTTTGCCGGGTGTAGTAATCGTGGTCATGGGTTTTTCTCTTGCAGTACTTTGAGTATATCCTGCCATTCCCTTCTGTGGCCTGTAGACTTTCATCTGAAACATCCGCTGTTAATTGTGTGGGTTTTCCCTTGTATGTTACTTGTTGTTTTTCCCTTGCTGCTTTTAATATTTTTCCTTTGTGCTTAACCTCTGTTACCTTGATTAATATGTGTCTCGATGTGTTTCTCCTTAGGTGGGGGACACTCTGAGCTTCTTGGACTTGAGTATTTCCTTTCCCATGCTGGGGAAGTTTTCAACTATCATTTCTTCAAAAATTTTCTCAGTGCCTTTCTTTTTTTCTTCTTCCTCCAGGACCTCTGGGGCCCCTATAACTCAAGTGTTGGTGCATTTAATATTGTCCCAAAGGTGTCTGAGGCTTTCCTCAATTCTTTTCTTTCCTTTCCCTTTATTCTGCTCTTCAGCTGTTATTTCCACCATTCTATCCTCCAGCTTACTTATCTGTTCCTCTGCCTCAGTTATTCTGCTATTGGTTCCTTTCTAGAGTATTTTTATTTTCTATTACTGTTATAAGATACTTCAAAGAAAATGTGATACTTAAATAGAATTTTAGAAGATGAAGTGGTCTCCAGGCGTCAGTGAGAATCTAGGAGGGGAAGGACAGGACAAGTGTGAGTAAAAGGATGAACAGAGTTACGAATAGGAGTACAATGAATGAATCATACAGAAGTTCTATAAGCTTCTCCAAAGTGTAACTTGTCAATTATTGATAAGGAGTCTTAGCTTTAGTGTCTATGTGTATAAAGTAGAGGGAGTAGATATGTATTATAGAATGTTTAATAGCCATTATAATCCGCATATTACCATACTGATACTGCTCTGACACTTCCTAGAGGTTCTTTTATTTATTCAAGACTTAAATTCAACAAAAGAATGTTTAAATAATGACATCATAGAAACAAGAGGTAAACTGATATTATAATCTGTGGAACTCATCAAATAATTTGTGTGCTAAAAAACTTTGTGAAGTCTGTCTGAAATACAGACTATTTAAACAAGAACAAGACAGTCAGCAAAGTTTATGTCTCTTATCAACTAATTGCTACCCTTGTGAACGTTGAACCGACACCTAGCCTACCATATAATACACATGCAATAAATGTTTATCAGTTGAATAAACAAAATGATCAAATGGATGAGTGCGTGTGTCCTCCGTTGCTTCAGTCATGTCTGTCTTTGTGACTCCATGGACTGTAGCCTGCCAGGATCCTCTGTCCGTGGGATTCTCCAGGTAAGAATACTGGAGGGGGTTGCCATGCCCTCTTCCAGGTGACCTTCCTGACCCAGAGATTGAACTTGTGTCTCCTGCATTGACACACAGGTTCTTTACCACTAAGCCTGCAGGGAAGCCCAAGTAAGAACATAGCCCTAAGCCAAAAGGATCATGATGGAGGTCCTGGGAGGAAGGTATGGGGATGGGGAGGCTGGAAACAGAAAAGAAACCTACAGCTTTGAGAGTAATAGCAACACTGCAAGTCCCAATGAAGAAATTTGAAAAAAGACTTTCTAGCTTGGGGGAGAGGGAGGAGGCAAGATAAAGAAATAATTAAAACCATGAAAAAATAGCATTCAGGAGAACAGTATTTGGCAGGATTAATTGTACAGATGTGTCTATATTTATATATATATAACTATATATATATATATATATATATATAGTGAGCTCTCTATTCTTGTATGTTGAGCTTTCAATACAACTCACCTTCCATTTGAGACAGATCGATAATAAATGCAGTGAATTCTAATAAGTTTGGCATTGGAATATGAAATCCCTTGGCATTATTATGGGACAATGGAGGTGGGGAAGAATCAGAGTAACAATGCTCTGGGCAGGAGTTCATGCAAATGTGCATGATATTTTAATGAAAATGTGAGGTTGCCAATGCTAACTTCACATGTGCAGTCACATTACCATGACAACCAGTCGCTCTCTAGAGTTCAGATGTGGAGTAATGACTTGCTTATGCCTGAACATTTAACAGTTTTTCATGCTGCTAAAAAATTGAAAAAGAACTCTGAGCCAATTCTGACAAACATGGGAAAAATCCATTTCTGAAAACAAATGTTTAAAATAATTGCTGGTTGTAATTGCTTCTTAATTCTGAGGATCAGTTCCAAGGTGTGTGGCAATACAAAATCCTAACCTATGAATTTTTCAGTGGTGAATGCTAGAATTCCTAAGTGAAAATGACTTTGCAGCCTGAACTTGAATAACAATTACAGTCAGGGCAGTGTTGGAAGGCTTTCACTGACAACTTCTTCTCTGGGAGAGAATAGACTCAAGCCAGGTCAGTTAATTACTTCTCTAAAGAAATCTTTTCTCCTGGAAGACTTCTTGTGTGTAATCCATGCCACATTACTGACATGTCTCTGAGAAGTAAATCATGTCCTTTAAATACTTATCATGTTCCCTGGTGCCTTGCCTGCCTTCTATTGACTATTTAAACATGAACAACTGCTAGGTACTGACATAATTTAAGGAACAAGAAACAAAAACAAAAACAGTTTTACTTGTTTTTTTCCTATGGCTGGGACTGACTGGGATTTATTGGCACGTGCAAAAAGGTAGTCAGTATTTCATTCTACTTGAACTTAATCTTTTCCAGCATCTACCAGAGATATCCCTTAAAGGAAAGCGTAACTCAGGAGCTATTCCTTGGGAGGCATGGGAACCTACATGAGAGCAGGGTCCATGACTCTCAATTATTCAGTTCCGGTTCTGAGGCAGAGACTTATATGGAGGAAAAGAACTGACATTTCTGTCTCCAAGGACAGGAAATCTGACTTGAGGAATTTCCCTGGTGGTCTAGTGGCTAAGATTCTGTGCTCCCATTGCAGGGAGCTCCAGTTCGAGCCCTGGTCAGGGACTAGATCCCACATGCCGCAAGTAGAAGATCGTACATGCCTCAATTAAAACCCAGCACAGCCAAACACAGCTGGACAGCATGTTGAAAAGCAGAGACATCGCCTTACTGACAAAGGTTCATCTAGTCAAAGCTATGATTTTTCCAGTAGTCATGTATGGATGTGAGAGTTGGACTATAAACAAAGCTGAGTGCTGAAGAATTGATGCCTTTGAATTGTGGTGTTAAAGAAGACTCATGAGAGTCCCCTGGACTGCAAGGAGATCAAACCAGTCAATCCTAAAGGAAATCAACCCTAAATATTCATTGGAAGAACTGATGCTGAAGCTCCAATACTTTGGCCACCTGATGTGAAGAGCTGACTCATTGGAAAAGGTCTTGATTCTGGGAAAGATTGAGGGCAGGAGGAGAAGTGGGCAGCAGAGGATGAGATGGTTGGATGGCATCACTGATTCAATGGACATGAGTTTGAGCACGCTCTGGGAGATGGTGAAGGACAGGGAAGCCTGGTGTGCTGCAGTCCAGTCCATGGGGTCACAAAAAGTCGGACGTGACTTAGCAAGTGAACTACAACAGTCAAATAAATAAATAAATAAAAAGTTTTAAAAGAGAAAATCCTACTTGATACTTGTGGGGGAGGAAGGAGAGGGACAAAGGTGAGGAGGGACTTCTAGGGATGTGACAGCTTTCTGTTTCAGACAAAGCTCAGGTTAATATATGACCTTGTTTAACCTTAATGTCAACCCCAGGACTATGATGAATTTTGTGCAGTTTGTTTCCTGTATTTGGAGTTAATAGTCTTGTATCTGGGGCTTCTCTGGTGGCAAAGAATCTGCCTGCAATGCAATTCAGGATACCCTGGTTCAATTTGTCTGTCAGGAAAATCCGCTGGAGAATGGATAGACTACTCACTCCAGTATTCTTGGGCTTCCCTGGTGGCGCAGCTGATAAAGAATTCACCTGCAATGTGGGAGACCTGGGTTTGATTCCTGGGTTGGGAAGATCCCCTGGAAGAGGGTATAGCAACACACTCCAGTACTCTTGCCTAGAGAATCCCCATGGGCAGAGGAGCCTGGTCGGCTGCAGTCCTTGGGGTCACGAAGAGTCAGACACGACTGAGCAACTAAGCATAGTGCAGTCCAGTCTTGTATCCTGACTATTACTACACGAAGGAAGAAATTATGTACTTTGTTACAAAAAAGGGCCATCTCCTGGCCAAGCCACTACCCAGAGGAAGTGTCTCAGCTTAGAGTGGATCACCTTTTACTAATTCATGGAACTTCATTCAAAGTTAGCAGTGACTCTGCCACCCCGTGAGGTTTATCTGGTTGCTGCCGCTGCTGCAGAGTCGCTTCAGTCGTGTCTGACTCTGTGCGACCCCATAGCCGGCAGCCCACCAGGCTCCCCCGTCCCTGGGATTCTCTAGACAAGAACACTGGAGTGGATTGCCATTTCCTTTTCCAATGCATGAAAGTGAAAAGTGAAAGAGAACTCGCTCAGTCGTGTCCAACTCTTTGAGACCCCATGGACTGCAGCCCACCAGGCTCCTCCATCCATGGGATTTTCCAGGCAAGAGTACTGGGGTGGGGTGCCATTGCCTTCTCCAGTTTATCTGGTTACCTGCATTTAAGAGAGAAGGAAATCAAACTGTGAGGAGATTCAGTAAATTTCTGAGGCCACTTTGTCAATGGAGAGTTGATTTTTAGTGCCTCTGTTTACAAGACCATTTTTCTTTGTGTGTCATCACACATTCTGAGTCTGGATTTTGGTAACTAAGTCTGGTTTGTAATGAATTGTTCCCTAACAAAAGGTGAGACTGGCTACAAGTTGATACTTAGCAGATAACTGCCAGGAAGGGATTAATAGTGTAATACTTGTAATTACAGAGATGTAATAAAAGTCATACTTCCAAGGCTGTCCCTACCTTATCACTTGGGTTCAGTAGGAGCCCAAGAACACCTCATGTGTGTTGGCCTTTCCTTTCAGAGAAGACACTATTGTTCTAATGCCTATGGTTAGCCCATCTTTATGTCATGCAGCTCCTTACATTGAGGTCACTCAAGGAGTCCCAGGGACTCATGACAACTAGGTTTTGATGCCATGGGATAATTTACATTGTTACATCATCTATTTCCAGATTCTCTGATTAGAAGAAATTTACTACAGTCTAGGAACCTCTCACCTAGGTGTATATCATATACACAATAGCAAATGAGGAATAGAAAAAGTTACTAAGAAAGTGAGAATAGTGGTAGAAAGGAGTCTAACTTAAATGAATGCTATAGAAAGCCGGTCTAGATAAGGAAGATAAGGCCTAAGGGAAGTATGGGAATTGCAGGAATTAGTGAAATCCAGTAAGTGGCTAACAGATGTCTTTCCATGGAAAATAGAAGCCCTGATTTGCAGTGCTAATAGCTTTCTGTGTTATAAAGGCTCTCATGTGGCCAATTTCAAACAACCAAGTCGACGTCACTGAATGTGGACTCAGGAAGAGATGTGAACACCATTATTTTGTTTCCAAAATGCAGATAATAATAGATGCAAGTAATCTAAAGAACATAGATAATGGTCAAATGTAGCAAAATAATCAGAAAATTATCAGTTTTGAGAATTTATTGACTCTATTCTAAACTTAATTAATTGCAAGCTTACAGTGAGTTTGTATTATCTAGTTATTAATCATTGCTGTTTTTAGGAACTGACTCCTGAAAATTTAACAAATGCCTCTCACGTGCTGGTGTGGGCTGGCCCACTGCACCACTGGAGCGACGAGTGGGCACTAAGAAGGCAGACAAAGGAGACGATACAGGAAAAGCTCCAGAACTGAGAAAGAGCCTGATGTATTAAATCCATTATTGGCAATTATACCATGCAGATGCTCGAACCTGTTAGGGGTTGAATTTTGTTCCTCCTAAAATATATGCTAGAGTCCCAACCCCTGGATCTGTGAATCTGATCTTATTTGGAAATAAGGTCTTTGCATTTAATCAAATTAAGATAAGGTCGAGAGGATGGGCCCTCATTCAATACGAGTGGTGCTGTAATAAGAAAGGGAAATTTGGACACAGTTAACACACAGAGATGATGGCCAATACCTCATGAGGATAAAGACGCAGGGCAAGGACAATGTGATGATAGAGACTGGAGCAACGTAACTGCCAAAGTCAGGAATGCCACGGACTGACTGCCGCCAGCAAAGGGCAAGAGGAGACAAGGAAGGACTCCTCCTGTTTCAGGGAGCATGGACCTCATCACACTGATTTTGCACCTTTGATTTTGACACATTTGATTTCTATCTTCCGGGACTATGAAAAAAAAAAATTCTGTTGTTTTTAAGTCACCTAGTTTTTGGTATCTTGCTTTATAGTGTGTGTATGCTAAGTCACTTCAGTTGTGTCTGACTTTGTGCAACCCCATGGACTGTAGCCCGCCAGGTTCCTCTGTCTGTGGGATTCTCCAGGCAAGGATTCTGGAGTGGGCTGCCGTTCCCTTCTCCAGGGGATCTTCCCGACTGGGAGAGAGAACCCACGTCTCTTAGGTCACTTGCATTGGCAGGTGCATTCTTTACTACTGTGCCACCTGGGAAGCCCTGTTACAGTATCCCTAGGACACTAAGGCACTGTACTTTAAATTTTATTTATTAGCTTATTTTTGAGTGTGCTGGGTCTTTGTTGCTGTGCATGAACTCTCTCTAGTTGCGGCAAGTGGGGATGCTCTCTAGCTGGGGTGCATAGGCTTCTCATTGCAGTGGCTTCTCTTGTTGCAGAGCACAGGCTTCAGTGGTTACGGCTCCCAGGTTTAGAGCACAAGCTCAATAGTTGTGGCATCTGGGCTTAGTTGCTCTGCAGCTTGTGAGATCTGCCTGGACCAGGAATCGAACTCATGTCTCCTGCATTGACAGGAGGATTCTAATCCACTGAGCCACCAGGGAAGCCCCTACACTATCTTTAAAAGTTTGTTCTAGCCTATTCTCAATACTTCTCATCACCATTTCATAATGAATCAAAATACATTTAATCAATAGGCAAAGATACAATGACATTCTGTGCTACTTCAGTCTACAAGCAGAGGGTAAAAGAAAGCAAAGGGTTACAGGCAAACAGAATGCAACCCAGCAGGTAAATGACTAGGAAACATGGATTCTATCCAAGTATAACAAATCACTATTTTGTCAGAAAATTATTCCCCTTCCCATTAGTACAATCTATGTAACTCTTCCAGATATCCATCTTGCAGTATTGCTGTGATGATTGGAGATAATGTGGATGTTAAAACATAGGTTCTTAAAAATGGAACTCTAATAATGGTAGTGATAGTAATAATTGCTAATGCTGTTCATGTTATATTCATTAGGTTGATTAATTTCTCTTGGCTTCTGCTTCTTCACATGAAATTCTTTCCTCTACATTTATGGCATATTCTTTCTTAGTCTTTGGAGAGAGAACATGTAAATAATATTTTTATTATTCTTAATCATGCATTTTTAATACAACAATCAAGAAAAATAGAAAGTGGTATGATGTGGTAAATAGAAATACATATCAACATAATAATTTTTTGTATATACATACACATGATTCATGTATCAAGTAGTATATCTCTTTTTCCTCTTTGTTTTGATAATAGCACTATCTTCCTATTTCCAGTGTAATGATCTTCCATCTCCAGCATGGATACATTTTATCAGCCAGTGTGTATTCTGAAACTGATTCAGACTGGCTCACACATTAAAGACAGTTATTTTTTCACACGGCTGAAAGTCCAGAAGTGGGACAGACTTCATATAGATATATTCTTTATTCATTTGCTTAATAAGTATCTACACCATATCAGGCACTGTCCTTGGTGCTAGAAAAGTAAGGCAGTGAACCAAACAAAATCCTTGTTTTTGTGGAGCTTGCATTCCAGTGGGAGAGACTGATTATGAACAGATAAATAAGAAACTATAAAAAATGTCAAATGGTGATAAGTACTATGGAGAAAAACAACAGGACAAATGAGGATTGAGAGTGGCAGAAGGGTGAGCAGTAACTTTTGCTATTTTACCTAGAGTGATCAAGAATAAGATGACTTTGGAGATTATGAAAGAATGAGCCATGTAGATGTTTGAAGGAAGAACATTCCAGATGGAGGGAACAATTGCAAAAGATCTGAACTGAAGTTGTGCCTATATCATTAGAAAAACAGCAACAGGGTGAGTGTAGTTGAGAAAAAAAGAGTTACTTCCAAAAACCTCTAGGCGTTAGAACACCCTCATCAAAGACATTAATTAAGAAGCAGCTATAGTCATTTCCATGCTAAATATTCTTAGTGTTCAATTAGTTGTAGGTATTTCTGTTCATAAAATTTGGTGAAAATAATAGGAATGCTGATATTAAGTACACATTAGACAAGTAACTGAAAAATTTTAATTAAACTGTGACTAGGGGAAGTTAGAAAGAGTCAAAGGAAAGAATGAGACTCTTGGAGACTTTCCCATGCCTAAAGTCCACAGAACTTTCATGTGGGAAGCAGAGTGTAAAATTCCAGTGGTTGAGGCAGAGAACTTAGAAAAGTGTCTCTGTGAATGATTCAAATGTAATCTTGGAGGAATAAAAAGCTGCTGTAGGCAGTCAACTCCACTCTTCTTCCTCAGCCTTCTCCTTTTCTACCCACTCAAGAACTCACCTAATCAATAAATCCTAATAAAATTCTTATATCCATCCAGTCACTCTTCCCTCTTTCTTCCCCTTCCCTTTTCTCTTTTCCTGTTTCATTATCACTAGCCCAGCTCAGGAGCTTAGGATTTTACTGACCTCACATACAAACCTTTAAAGCAGCCTCATTAACAATGTCCGTCTCTCCAACCCCTTCCTCATTCTAGTGCTGACCACACTGTCCTAGGAATTCATCACCTGTGTACATGAGCAATGTAAAGTGGTGGCATATAGGACATTTGATCTTGTGAAAAGAGCTTGGGGGTGGGCAATATTCTTACAGGGAAGCATGAGGCTTCTGGCACTTCTAGCATCACCGATGCCAAGTGACTGTAGCACTGGTGTTTTGGTTGTGGAATCCCCTTAACGAGGTTGAGTATTGTTTCTCCCTCTTCCACAGATATTCTCTCATGCTCTGTGTATTCCTTCATGTGCCACTTGTCAGTGAATTCCTTTAATTAGAAAAGAGTAAATAAGAAAAAAATTTTCAGACTAAGGGTAATCAATTTGTCTTTGTCCTCTGGGGCTAATAAAGATACCCCAAGACAGCAGGTAGACTAGAACTCAAAGCCCAGGAGTATGCAGTTTCAGGGCTTCCCAGGTGGCTCCATGGGTAGAGAATCCACCTGCAATGTAGGAGACGCAGGAGATGCAGTTTCCATCCCTGGGTTGGGAAGATCCCTTCGAGAAGGAAACGGCAACCAACTCTAGTATTCTTGCCTGGAGAGTTCCATGGACAGAGGAGCCTGGTGGGTTACAGCCCATGGGGTCGCAAAGAGTCAGACACGACTGAAGTGAATAAGCACGCACACACATGTGCTGATTTGGGTATAGACCATTTCTTAACATTTAGTAAAGACTCCTTGGAAGGTCCATATTATCTCAGCTGTTGTGAAAGAAGAAAAGGGGAAAAGGTCTTTGTCTGTGTCTGGAGAAAGGAGTGAAGAACAGAAATGCCAACCAGGAAGTACTGCAGTAACTGAAATAAGACAACTCGAAGTAGAAGAGGGTCCTCAGGGAAACTACGCCAAAGCTTACTTTCCATCTAGTTCTAACCTGCAGCCTGGGCTGCTTTCCTTTACAGTTAACCAGTCTCCTTATCTACAGGCTGGGTCTCTTTCAATCTATCCCACCCACCAATGTCAAAATAAATAATCTGTCATTATTCCTCTCCCCTTTGATTAAAATACATTAATTTGATCATATTACTGCCAGTCTAAAGTATTTAATGGGCTTCCCTGGTGACTCAGTGGTAAAGAATCTGCCTACAGTGCAGGAGACACAGATTTGGGTTCAATCCTTGGGTCAAGAAGATCATTTGGAGGAGGGCAGGGCAACCCACTCCAGTATTCTCACCTAGAGAATCCCATGGACAGAGGAGCCTGGTGGGCTACAATCTGTATGGTTGCAAAGAGCTGGACACGACTGAAGTGACTTAGCATGTGCATACACACGCACGCACAAAGTATTTAATATCAATAGTAAGATTCATAAAAGTCTAAGAACTAACCACATGAAATATGGTTTGTTCCTTAACATCTGTTCAGGCCCAGCTCAAAAGTGAATTCTTCTCTGAAGCCCTTCTTGATATACCCTGTAGGATGGACTAGTCCTTCATACATGATCTTGTCTCATTATTTCTATTATGTAACTTCTCACTTATGTTTTATGTATTTGTTCGTGATTCTGTCCCTATCACGAGATCATAATCTTTTTTGAATTGTTCCTGTGTTTTATTTTTCATACTCTACTTTCAGCTAGCATGGATCATAGAACAAAATTGAACCTTAATACACACTTTAAAAATAGATTAATGGGAGGAGCTAAGATGGCAGAAGAATAGGACGGGGAGACCACTTTCTCCCCTACAAATTCATCGAAAGAACATTTGAACGCAGAGCAAACTCCACAAAACAACTTCTGATCGGTAGCAGAGGACATCAGGCACCCAGAAAAGCAGTCCATTGTCTTCAAAAGGAGGTAGGACAAAATATAAAAGATAAAAAGAGAGACAGAAGAGCTAGGGATGGAGATCCGTCCTGGGAAGGGAGTCGTAATAGAGGAAGATTCCAAACACCAGGAAACCCTCTCACTGGTGGGTCTGGGGGAAGTTTTCAAATCTTGGAGGGAAACCTGACTGGGAGGAAAAATAAATAAAACCACAGATTACATGCCTAAAAGCAACTCCCAGCAGAAAAGTACTCCAGACGCTCGCATTCGCCACCAGCAAGTGGGGTTGAACGGAGAGGAGCGGGCGGCATTGCTTAGGAACAAAAGAAAGACTGAGCAATTCCAGAGAAGAGCTAGCTGGCGGCAGGCCGGCCCATCCCCCGCCAGAGGCAGGAGGCAGGAGGGAGGGGAAAGGGGCAAACTCGGCCCCAGAGATGGCACCCGCTACCAAACTGCAGTCTCCCAGTTTCTAACCAAAGACTTCCTGAGATTCTGGATGGTTGACATCCGCCGGGAGGGTCGCGGCTAGAGACCAGCTCCCCAGAACAGACACAAGGCGCACCCAACCGGCATGCGCGGAAACTGAGGCTGGGACCGCGGAGGGGAGAAGGCACACCGCACCCAGGGAGAGTGTGCTCGTCAAGCTCCTGGTGGCCTGAGCTGCTCGGGCTGGGGAAGGCACAAAACGCAGGAACAACCTAGTCTGCGTTTTTGTGAAGTACCTGAAAACTGGAACTGCACGCAACTCAGGGCCCGCTCCCTGTAGGGCAGCCTGGAGCCTGAGCAGTGTAGACCTGGAAAGCACACACGCCGTGAGCTGGGGCAAACCCAGTGTGGCCGGAACACTGCGAGTGCTCCCCACACAGGCCAGTGATATTTGTCTGCAGCGCCCCTCCCTCTCCACAGCACGACTGAACAAGCGAACCTAAACAAGAGACCACCTCTGCCCACTTGTGTCAGGGCGGGAATTAGACACTGAAGAGACCGGCAAACAGAAGCCAAATAGACAAAGGGAACCGCTTCAGAAGTGACAGGGGCAACAGATTAAAATCCCTGTAGTTAACACTGACTACATCGGAAGGGGCCTATAGATATCGAGAAGTGTAAGCTGGAACAAGGAGCTATCTGAAACTGAACCGAAGCCACACTGCCCACAATAGCTCCAGAGAAATTCCTAGATATATTTTTATCATATTTTTAATTAAAAAAAAACAAACTTTTTTTCTTTTTTCTCTTTTATTTTCTTTTAAAATTCCCTATTACTCCCCTCCACTCCAGTACTCTTGCCTGGAAAATCCCATGGACGGAGGAGCCTGGTAGGCTGTGGTCCATGGGGTCGCTAAGAGTCAGACAAGACTGAGTGACTTCACTTTCACTTTTCACTTTCATGCATTGGAGAAGGAAATGGCAACCCACTCCAGTGTTATTGCCTGGAGAATCCCAGGGACAGGGGAGGCTGGTAGGCTGCCGTCTATGGGGTCGCACAGAGTCGGACACGACTGAAGTGACTTAGCAGCAGCAGCAGCATTACTCCTCTAATACTCCTTAATTTTCATTTTCTTTTAAAGTCCTCTATTACTCCTCTGTTACACCTCAGTTTTCATTTTCATATATTTTTACTATCTTTTTTAATTAAAAATTTTTTTCTTTTATTTTCTTTTAAAGTCCTCTATTACTCCTTAATTTTCATTTTCATTTCACTATAACCTTGCAAAAAAAAAAGACCCTATTTTTAAAGTGAACTTTATATATATTTCTTAAATTTTTTTGTGTTTTTGTTTTTAATATTGTATTCTTAAGAGTCTAACGTCTACTCTAGATTTTTAATCTTTTTTTTTTTCAGTATTTGATATCAATTTTTGACATTTAAGTATCCAATATTCAGTACCCATTTTTACTCAGGAGTGTGATGATCACTCTCTCCCACTTTTCACTCTCCTTTTCCTCCCCCAGATCACCTCTATTTCCTCCCTCCCCCTTCTCTTCTCAATCCAATTCTGTGAATCTCTGTGGGTGTTCTGGGCTATGGAGAACACTTAGGGAACAGAGTACTGTGTAGATCTGTCTCTCTCTTCTTGAGTCCCCCCTTTATCTCTTCCTGCTCATCTCTATCTTCTTCCTCCCTCTCCTCTGCTTCATGTAACTCTGTGAACCTCTCTGGGTGTCCCTCACTGTGGAGAATCTTCTCACCATTAACCTAGAAGTTTTAATATCAGTTCTGTATAGTTGGAGAAGTCTTGAGGCTACTGGAAGAATAAGACTGAAAGCCAGAGGCAGGAGACTTAAGCCCAAAACCTGAGAACACACGAGAACTCCTGACTACAGGGAATATTAAGTAAAAGGAGATTATTCAAAAGTCTCCATACCTACACTGAAACCAACCACCACCCAAGAGCCAATAAGTTACAGAGCAAGACATACCATGCAAATTCTCTAGCAACACAGGAACATAGCCCTGAGCATCAACATACAGGCAGCCCAAAATCACACCAAACACATAGACCCATCTCAAAACTCACTACTGGACACTCCAGTGCACTCCAGAGAGAAGAAATCCAGTTCCACGCACCAGAACACCGACGCAAGCTTCCCTAACCAGGAAACCTTGACAAGCCAATCGTCCAACCCAACCCACTGCGTGAAACCTTCACAGTAAAAAGGAACCACAGACCACCAGAATACAGAAAGGCCACTCCAAACACAGCAATCTAAATAAGATTAAAAGGCAGAGAAACACCCAGCAGGTAAAGGAACATGAAAAATGCCCACCAAGCCAAACAAAAGAGGAGGAGATAGGGAATCTACCTGAAAAGGAATTTAGAATAATGATAATAAAAATGATCCAAAATCTTGAAAACAAAATGGAGTCACAGATAAATAGCCTGGAGACAAGGATTGAGAAGATGCAAGAAATGTTTAATAAGGACCTAGAAGAAATAAAAAAGAGTCAATTAAAAACGAATAATGCAATATATGAGATCAAAAACACTGTGGAGGGAACCAAAAGTAGAATAACGGAGGCAGAAGATAGGATAAGTGAGGTAGAGGTAGAAGATAAAATGGTGGAAATAAATGAAGCAGAGAGGAAAAAAGAAAAAAGAATCAAAAGAAATGAGAACAATCTTAGGGACCTCTGGGACAATGTGAAATGCCCCAACATTCAAATCATAGGAGTCCCAGAAGAAGAAGACAAAAAGAAAGGCCATGAGAAAATACTCGAGGAGATAATAGCTGAAAACTTCCCTAAAATGGGGAAGGAAATAGCCACCCAAGTCCAAGAAACCCAGAGAGTCCCAAACAGGATAAACCCAAGGCGAAACACCCCAAGACACATATTAATCAAGTTAACAAAGATCAAACACAAAGAACAAATATTAAAAGCAGCAAGGGAGAAACAACAAATAACACACACAGGGATTTCCATAAGGATAACAGCTGACCTATCAATAGAAACTCTTCAGGCCAGAAGGGAATGGCAGGACATACTTAAAGTAATGAAACAGAATAACCTACAACCCAGATTACTGTACCCAGCAAGGATCTCATTCAGATATGAAGGAGAATTCAAAAGCTTTACAGAGAAGCAAAAGCTGAGAGAATTCAGCACCACCATACCAGCTCTTCAACAAATGCTGAAGGGTCTTCTCTAGACAGGAAACACAGAAAGGTTGTATAAATACAAACTCAAAACAACAAAGTAAATGACAACGGGACCATGCCTATCAATAATTACCTTAAATATAAATGGGTTGAATGCCCCAATCAAAAGACAAAGACTGGCTGAGTAGATACAAAAACAAGACCCCTATGTATGCTGTCTACAAGAGACCCACCTCAAAACAAGGGACACATACAGACTGAAAGTGAAGGGCTGGAAAAAAAAATATTTCACACAAACAGAGACCAAAAGAAAGCAGGAGTCGCAATACTCATATCAGATAAAATAGACTTTAAAATAAAGGCTGTGAAAAGAGACAAAGAAGGACACTACATAATGAGCAAAGGATCAATCCAAGAAGAAGATATAACAATTATAAATATATATGCACCCAACATAGGAGCACTGCAATATATAAGGCAAATGCTAACGAGTATGAAAGGAGAAATTAACAATAACACAATAATAGTGGGAGATTTTAATATCCCACTCACACCTATGGATAGATCAACTAAACAGAAAATTAACAAGGAAACACAAACTTTAAATGACACAATGGACCAGCCAGACCTAATTGATATCTATAGGACATTTCACCCCAAAACAATCAATTTCACCTTTTTCTCAACTGCCCATGGAAACTTCTCCAGAATAGATCACATCCTGGGCCATAAATCTAGCCTTGGGAAATTAAAAAAAAAGTGAAATCATTCCAGTCATCTTTTCTGACCACAATGCAGTAAGATTAGATCTCAATTACAGGAAAAAAAAAAACTATTAAAAATTCAAACATATGGAGACTAAATAACACGCTTCTGAATAACCAACAAATCATAGAAGAAATCACAATATGCATAGACATGAATGAAAATGAAAATACAGCAACCCAAAACCTATGGGACACTGTAAAGGCAGTGCTAAGGGGAAGGTTCATAGCATTACAGGCTTACCTCAAGAAACAAGAAAAATGTCAAATAAATAACCTAACTATACACCTAAAGCAAGTAGAGAAGGAAGAAATGAAGAACCCCAGGGTTAGTAGAAGGAAAGCAATCTTAAAAATTAGGGCAGAAATAAATACAAAAGACGCAAAAGAGCCCATAGCAAAATCAACAAAGCTAAAAGCTGGTTTTTTTGAAAACATAAACAAAATTGACAAACCGTTAGCCAGACTCATTAAGAAACAAAGGGAGAAGAAGCAAATCAACAAAATTAGAAAGGAAAATGGAGAGATCACAACAGACAACTCTGAAATACACAAGATCATAAGAGACTACTACCAGGAGCTCTATGGCAATAAAATGGACAACTTGGAAGAAATGAACAAATTCTTAGAAAAGTATAACTTTCCAAAACTGAACCAGGAAGAAACAGAAGATATTAACAGACCCATCACAAGCAAGGAAATCGAAACTGGAATCAGAAATCTTCCAGCAAACAAAAGCCCAGGACCAGATGGCTTCACAGCTGAATTCTACCAAAAATTTAGAGAAGAGCTAACACCTATCTTACTCAAACTCTTCCGGAAAATTGCAGAAGAAGGTAAACTTCCAAACTCATTCTATGAGGCCACCATCACCCTAATTCCAAAACCAGACAAAGATGCCACACACACACACACACAAAAGAAAACTACAGGCCAATATCACTGATGAACATAGATGCAAAAATCCTTAACAAAATTCAAGCAAACAGAATCCAACAACATATTAAAAAGATCATACATCATGACCAACTGGGCTTTATCCCAGGAATGAAAGGATTCTTTAATATCCACAAATTAATCAATGTAATACACCACATTAACAAATTGAAAGATAAAAACCATATGATTATCTCAATAGATGCAGAAAAAGCCTTTGACAAAATTCAACATCTATTTATGATAAAAACTCTCCAGAAAGCAGGCATAGAAAGAACATAGCTCAACATAATAAAAGCTATATATGACAAACCCACAGCAAGCATTATCCTCAGTGATGAAAAATTGAAAACATTTCCCCTAAAATCAGGAACAAGACAAGGGTGCCCACTCTCACCACTACTATTCAACATAGTTTTGGATGTTTTGGCCACAGCAATCAGAGCAGAGAAAGAAATAAAGGAATCCAGATAGGAAAGAAGTAAAACTGTCACTGTTGCAGATGACATGATCTTCTACATAGAGAACCCTAAAGACTCTACCAGAAAATTACTAGAACTAATCAATGAATACAGTAAAGTTGCAGGATATAAAATTAACACACAGAAATCCTGTGCATTCCTATACACTAACAATGAGAAAACAGAAAGAGAAATTAAGGAAACAATACCATTCACCATTGCAACAAAAAGAATAAAATACTTAGGAGTATATCTACCTAAAGAAACAAAAGACCTATACATAGAAAACTATAAAACACTGATGAAAGAAATCAAAGAGGACACGAATAGATGGAGAAATATACCGTGTTCATGGATTGGAAGAATCAATATTGTGAAAATGAGTATACTAAAGCAATCTATGGACTCAATGCAATCCCAATCAAGCTACCAACGGTATTCTTCACAGAACTAGAACAAATAATTTCACAATTTGTAAGGAAATACAAAAAAGCTCAAATAGCCAAAGCAATCTTGAGAAAGAAGAATGGAACTGGAGGAATCAACCTGCCTGACTTCAGTCTCTACTACAAAGCCACAGTCGTCAAGACAGTATGGTACTGGCACAAAGACAGAAATATAGATCAATGGAACAAACTTGAAAGCCCAGAGATAAATCCACGAACCTATGGACACCTTATCTTCAATAAAGGAGGCAAGAATATACAATGGAAAAAAGACAACCTCTTTAACCAATTGTGCTGGGAAAACTGGTCAACCATTTGTAAAAGAATGAAACTAGAACACTTTATAACACCATACACAAAAATAAACTCAAAATGGGTTAAAGATCTAAATGTAAGACCAGAAACTATAAAACTAGAGGAGAACATAGGCAAAACACTCTCTGACATAAACCACAGCAAGGTCTTCTATGACTCACCTCCCAGTATATTGGAAATAAAAGCAAAAATAAACAAATGGGACCTAATAAAACTTAAAAGCTTTTGCACAACAAAGGAAACTATAAGCAAGGTGAAAAGACAGCCTTCAGAATGGGAGAAAATAAGAGCAAATGAGGAAACAGACAAAGGATTAATCTTAAAAATATACAAGCAATGCTTGCAGCTCAATTCTAGAAAAATAAATGACCCAATCAAAAAATGGGCCAAAGAAGTAAATAGACATTTCTCCAAAGAAGACATAGAGATGGCTAACAAACACATGAAAAGATGCTCAACATTACTCATTATCAGAGAAATGCAAATCAAAACCACAATGAGGTACCATTACACGCCAGTCAGAATGGCTGCTATCCAAAAGTTTACAAGCAATAAATGCTGGAGAGGGTGTGGAGAAAAGGGAACCCTCTTACACTGTTGGTGGGAATGCAAACTAGTACAGCCACTATGGAGAACAGTGTGGAGATTCCTTAGAAAACTGGAAATAGAACTGCCCTATGACCCAGCAATCCCACTCCTGGGCATACACACAGAGGAAACCAGATCTGAAAGAGACACGTGTGCCCCAATGTTCATTGCAGCACTGTTTATAATAGCCAGGACATGGAAGCAACCTAGATGCCCATCAGCAGATGAATGGATAAGGAAGCTGTGGTACATATACACCATGGAATATTACTCAGCCATTAAAAAGAATTCATTTGAACCAGTTCTAATGAGATGGATGAAACTGGAGCCCATTATACAGAGTAAAGTAAGCCAGAAAGAAAAACACCAATACAGTATACTGATGCATATTTATGGAATTTAGAAAGATGGTAACGATAACCTTATATGCAATACAGAAAAAGAACCACAGATGTATAGAACAGAATTTTGGACTCTATGGGAGAAGGAGAGGGTGGGATGTTTCGAGAGAACAGCATCAAAACATGTATATTATCAAGTGTGAAACAGATCGCCAGTCCAGGTTGGATGCATGAGACAAGTGCTCAGGGCTGGTGCACTGGGATGACCCAGAGGAATGGGATGGGGAAGGAGGCGGGAGGGAGGATCGGGATGGGGAACACGTGTAAATCCATGGCTGATTCATGTCAATGTATGGCAAAAACCACTATAATATTGTAAAGTAATTAGCCTTCAACTAATAAAAATAATTGGGAAAAAAGATAGGTTAATGAATTAGTCCAGGGCCATCTAAGTAGCTTATCAAGTGTATGTGCTAATCTTGAATCAGTCAGGTACAGGTAGGAAGGCCATAATGACCTCTAGTCAAAGAAATGAGTAGTGAATACACCAGTGACAATAACTTTGAGAAGAATCTAGAGAAGAATAATCTTAGAAGTGGAGAAGAAATTAACAAAATGAAACAAAGGACTAGAGACTGAAAACTAATTAAAAAGAATAGATAAGTAGTCAGACCTCTGGTTTGTAACAAAGATAATTCTGAAGAAACAAAGGATTGTTTTGAAGTTTAGAGTGCCTACATGTTAAACTTCCACTCTATTAGCAACATGAGATAAGCTCATCAGACTTTCACGTGATTGAACTTTGGAGCTAAAACTCTGGAGCTGTAAAGATAACCACAAATAGAAATTAACTCCTAAAAGACAATGACCTTACTGGTTGCAAAAATGGTTTCATTGAACTGGTTATTAATTACTTGCTCTGATACAAAAGAATGCAAGTAACAAATTGACTTTTTTGCCTACTCTCTAATTTTATTTCTTTACATGTAATATATTTATGGACCATAATGTAGTAATTTCCAGATTTGCAAACTTTAGTTTATCAATTCACCTTCATGCAGTCCATAGACATTTTCATAAAGACAAGACAGCTAAGCTAGAGCCAGTGTGTTTGCCTTGGCAGAAGCTGACAGAGCTTTCATGCTGGGCTTCCAATAACCAAGTTGAATTTACACTTCAGCACACTGCCTTCCTGTCCATGGGTTTTCAGGAGCATAAAGTATTGATATGCAAAGCCATGTATCAAACTCACTTGTGAACAAACCCAGTTGAAAAATAAAAGTTCACCTTAATGAAAAGTATGCTGCATTGGACTCAAAACCCAAATTACAATCTTGAATCAAACATTATTCTGTGTAAACATTAGACAGATAGCTTGTTAGACTCAACTTAATTGAAATATTTTAGAGGTGGTGAGGAGGAAGGAAAACCAAGCATTAGATTTAATAATAAGAACTGCATTCAAATAGTGGTGGAGACGGAATCAGGGTGGGGCAGGGTAAAGAGAAAGACTATGAAAATATTGTTATTCTGGGAGAATAGTAGAAACTAGGAATCTGGGTGAGATTAAGAAAAAAGCTTTGTGAAAACAACAGAAGGAAAGGCTGTCAGTGTAAAGATGTGCTATGTAAAGTCAAACAATTTACCTTAATTTTGTTCAGCTTTTGCTATCTCTGCTAACAACCTAAAATATCTTCCTGCTAAATTTCTAGAAATTTTTGCACTTCAGGAAAATGGACAAGATAGTTTGTGTGTAGAAAGAGGAAGGGTTTGTACCACTCTGAGTTTTGGCTTGGTTTCTGGGTTCTGAGCTTCAGCAGTGACTGCTTGAGAGATTGATGTACTCCAACTTCATGACTATCTCTCCCCCCAAATCTCAGCTCCAGCCTTATTTGATCTCTCTTGTGTATATTTTTTGCCATCCCAATATTTTCTTCCTTTTTCTCCCAGCTTTACTGAGATTTTATTGATGTAACAATACAAGTTTAAGGTGTAAGCATTAAGATTTGACCTACATAAAACATGAAGTAATTACCACATATGTTTAGTAAACATCCATCATCTCATATAGATAAAATAATTGAGTGAATAGAAAAAATTATTTTCTTTGTGATGAGAACTCATATAGGATTTACCTTTAATAACTTTCATATATAATATACAGCAGTGTTAATTATATTTATCATGTTATACATTATGTACATTTATTTTATAACTGGAAATTTGTATCTTTTAACTGTCTTCATGCAGTTCCCTCTCCCCCCACCTCTGATAATCAAAAACCTGATCTTTTTCTATAAGTTTGTTTCTTTGTTTTTAAAGTATTATTAACCAACAACACTATGTTCATTCCTGTTATACACATAGTAGCTCAATATTGCTAAACATTCAAAATGATCACCATGATAAGTCTAGCTGCAATCTGTCACCATACAAAGATATTGTATAATTACTGACTATATTTCCATCATTGTGCATTTCATACCCCTGCCTCAATTATTTTGCAACTGGAAGTTTGTATCTCAATCTTCCTTACCTATTTCTCTCCTTTTTGCACTGTCCTTCTCTGGCAAACAACTGCTTGTTTTCTGTATCTATGGTTCTGTTTCTGTTTAATTATGTTTGCTCATTTGTTTTCAGATTCTACATATAAGTCAAGTCATCAGGCATCTGTCTTTATGACTTATTTTGCTTAGCCTAATACTCTCTAGATCCATCCATGTTGTTGTAAATGCAATCATTTTTATGGCAAAGTGATATTCTATGGTATATATACATATATACAAGCTTCTTTAACCATTCATCTATTGATGGGCACTCCATTTGCTTCCATATCTTGACTGTTATATATAATGCTGCAATTAACATAGGGGTACATATATCTTTTTGAATTAGTATTTTTGCTTTCTTCAGATAAATATCTAGGAGTGGAATTGCTGGATCATACGTTAGTTCTATTTTAGAATTTTTGAGGAATCACCATATTGCTTTCTACAGTGACTGCACCAATTTACATTCCCACTAACAGTGCACCAGGATTCCCTTTGGTTCACATCCTTGGCAAAACTCGTTCTTTGTTGTCTTTGTGATAACAGCCATTCTGACAGGTATGAAGGGATAATTCACGGTGGTTTTGATTTGCACTTCCCTGGTAATTAGTGATGTTGAGCAACTTACCATGTGCCAGTTGACTATCTGTATGCCTTCTTTAGTAAAACATCTATTCAGTACCTCTGCCCATTTTATTATTATCAGATTCTTAAAATATTGAGATGTATTAGTTCTTCTGTACATTTTAGATATTAGCCCCTTATCAGACATGTAGCATGCAAATATCTTCTGGTATACAGTAGATTGCTTTTTGATTTTGATGATATTTCTTTCATTGTGCAAATGCCTTTTTAGTTTGATATAGTTCCATTTGTTTATTTTTGCCTATGTTTCCCCTGTCTGGGAAGACATATACAAAAAATATTACTAAAACCAATGTCAAAGGGCATAATGTCTATATTTTCTTCTAGAAGGCTTGTGGTTTTGCATTTTATATTTCATATTTCCATACATTTTGAATTTATTTTTGTGCATGGTCTGAGGAAGTAGTCCAGTTTGATTCTTTTGCACATAGCTATTCAGTTACCTCAAAACAATATATTGAAGAAGCTGTCTTTTTCCCATTCTATATTCTTGCCTCCTTTGTCATAGATTAATTGCACATATAAGAGTGGGTTTATTTCTGGGCTCTCTGTTATGTTCCATGGATCTAAGTGTTTGTTTCACTGTGCTATTACCATACTCTTTTGAAGACTCTAACTTAGCAGTATAGTTTGAAATCAGAGAATGTCATTCCTGCAACTTTGTTCTTCTTCCTCAACATCATTTTTTTCTAAACAGTAGAATATTATATCTCATAGCTCTGGAGGCTGGAAGTCCAAAATCAAGATGTCAACATGGTCAGTTGTGGCCGCTCTTCTGGATCTCAGACTTCTGGTTTTATTCTTACATGGTGGAAGAGCCTGGGGATCCTTGTGGGATCTCTCTTATGAGAGCACTAATTCATTCATGAGGACTCCACCTTTAAGACCTATTCATCTCCTAAATGCACCACCTTATAATGCCATCAAATAAAGCATTAAGACTTCAACATGTCACGATTGCAATGAAAAAAATAAAATACTTAGGAATATATCTACCTAAAGAAGCAAAAGACCTATACATAGAAAACTGTAAAACACTGGTGGAAGAAATCAAAGAGGACACAAATAGATGGAGAGATATACCGTGTTCATGGATCAGAAGAATGAATATAGTGAAAATGAGTATACTACCCAAAGCAATCTATAGATTCAATGTAATCCCAATCAAGCTACCAACGGTATTTTTCAGAGAACCAGAACAAATAATTTCACAATTTGTATGGAAATACAAAAAAGCTCAAATAGCCAAAGCAATCTTGAGAAAGAAGAGTGGAACTGGAGGAATAAACCTGCCTGACTTCAGTCTCTACTACAAAACCACAGTTGTCAAGACAGTATGGTACTGGCACAAAGACAGAAATATAGATCAATGCAACAAACTCGAAAGCCCAGAGATAAATCCACATACCTATGGACACCTTATCTTTGACAAAGGAGGCAAGAATATACAGTGGAGAAAAGACAGTCTTTTTAACAAGTGGTGCTGGGAAAACTGGTCAACCACTTGTAAAAGAATGAAACTAGAACACTTTATAACACCTACATAAAAATAAACTCAAAATGGGTTAAAGATCTAAATGTAAGACCAGAAACTATTAAACTCCTAGAGGAAAACATAGGCAAAACAATCTCTGGCATAAACCACAGCAGGATCCTCTATGACCCACCTCCCAGTATATTGGAAATAAAAGCAAAAATAAACAAAAGGGACCTAAATAAAATTAAAAGCTTCTGCACAACAAAGGAAACTATAAACAAGGTGAAAAGACAGCCTTCAGAATGGGAGAAAATAATAGCAAAGGAGGAAACAGATGAAGTATTAATCTCAAAATACACAAGCAACGCCTGCCTTCAATTCCAGAAAAATTAATGACCCAATCAAAAAGTGGGCCAAAGAACTAAACAGACATTTCTCCAAAGAAGACATAGAGATGGCTAACAAACACATGAAAAGATGCTCAACATCACTCATTATCAGAGAAATGCAAATCAAAACCACAATGAGGTACCATTACACGCCAGTCAGAATGGCTGCTATCCAAAAGTCTACAAGCAATAAATGCTGGAGAGGGTGTGGAGAAAAGGGAACCCTCTTACACTGTTGGTGGGAATGCAAACTAGTACAGCCACTATGGAGAACAGTGTGGAGATTCCTTAAAACTAGAAATAGAACTGCCCTATGACCCAGCAATCCCCCTGCTGGGCATACACACTGAGGAAACCAGATCTGAAAGAGACACGTGTACACCAAGTTCATTGCAGCACTGTTTATAATAGCCAGGACATGGAAGCAACCTAGATGCCCATCAGCAGATGAATAAGAAAGCTGTGGTACATATACACAAAGGAATATTACTCAGCCATTAAAAAGAATTCATTTGAATCAGTTCTAATGAGGTGGATGAAACTGGAGCCTATTATACAGAGTGAAGTAAGCCAGAAAGAAAAACACCAATACAGTATACTAACACATATATATGGAATTTAGAAAGATTGTAACAATAACACTGTATGCGAATCAGCAAAAGAGACACAGATGTATTGAACAGACTTTTGGACTCTGTGGGAGAGGGCGAGGGCAGGATGATATAGGAGAATGGCATTGAAACATGTAAATTATCATATGTGAAATGAACTGCCAGTCCAAGCTCGATGCATGAGACAGGGTGATCAGGGCTGGTGCACTGGGATGACCCAGAGGGATGGGATGGGGAGGGAGGTGGGAGGGGGGTTCAGGATGGGGAACACATGTACACCCATGGAGGATTCAAGTCAATGTATGGCAAAACCAATACAATATTGTAAAGTAAAATAAGAAATAATTAAAAAGAAAAAAAGAAGTGAAAAGACAAAAAGAAAAAAAAAAAAAAAAAGACTTCAACATGAATTTTGAGGGAACACAAACCTTCACACAACAGCCTAGACCAAATATGACTTATCTTCACTTTTAAATCTTCTAACACTGCTTTAGAAATAGTTTTTGTATATGGTGTGGGATAGACCCAAGATCGGAGAAGGCAACGACAACCCACTCCGGGACTCTTGCCTGGAAAATCGATGGATGGAGGACCCTGGTTAGCTGGACATGACTGAGAGACTTCACTTTCACTTTTCACTTTCATGCTTTGGAGAAGGAAATGGCAACCCACTCCAGTGTTCTTGCCTAGAGAATCCCAGGGATGGGGCAGTCTGGCAAGCTGCTGTCTATGGGGTTGCACAGAGTCAGACACGACTGAAGCAACTTAGCAGCAGCAGCAGCAGGCCCAAGATAAATATATTTTATTGAAATGGCTATCCAACTGATCCAGCACCATTTATTTTAAAGACCATCTTTTCCCACTACAGGGAAGTCATTATTTTCTCAGACATTATGAACATTATATTTCTGGACTCTCTCTTCTGTTGCACTTTCAGTTTGTTCTTGTACCGAGACATAGGAAGGGTACTTAATTATGGAAGGGATTACTTTAATGAATATAAAACCATGAGAATTTTTCTCAAATTTTCCCTTGCATCAGTTTGGAATACTGTATCTTTTAAAAGAATTTACCAATTTCATCCAAATTTTTGAAACGTTTATCATAAAATTGTTCAAGAATATTCCCTTTTCTTTTTAGATCTGAAGGACAGTATTAATGACCACTTTTCACCCCTGATTTTGATTACTGGTGCTTTTTATTTTTTCCTTCATCAGTCTCATTTAGAGTTTACCAATTTATTAGTCTTTGTAACTATATTTTATATTTCTTTATTTTATTATATATTTTTCTATTTCAGTAATTTCTGCTCTTATCTTTGTTATTATATACCTTTTAAAATCTTTTGGTTACTTTTCTAATTTGTTGAGGAGGAAAGATTAGCTCATTGTTCTATTAACTTTTCTATTTTTAAAAATATGTGCTCAAAACTACAAAATTGTCTGCAGATACTGCTTTAGCTATATGCCATGGTGCAATGTATAGTAGTTTTATTATAATGCCATTCAAAACATTTGTTTGTTTCTATTTTGATTTGTTTTTAGTTCCATAAGTTACTAGGGAATGTGTTGCTTACTTTCTGTATATAAGGGAGTTTTTAAAGTTTTGAAGCTGAGCTAGGCTTCAAGAGTATGTGAACCAAAAACTACTAGATGTTCAAGATGAATTTAGAAAAGGCAGAGGAACAAGAGATCAAATTGCCAACATCCTTTGGATCATAGAAAAAGCAAGAGAATTCCAGAAAAATATTTATTTCTGTCTCATTGACTACACTAAAGCCTTTGACTCTGTGGATCACAGTAAACTGTGGACAATTCTTAAAGAGATGGGAATACCAGACCACCTTATGTGCCTCCTCAGAAATCTGTGTACAGGTCAGGAAGCAATAGTTAGAACTGGACATGGAACAACAGACTGGTTCCAAATAGGGAAAGGAGTACATCAAGGTTGTATATTGTCACCCTGCTTATTTAACTTATATGCAGAGTACATCATGAGGAATGCTGGACTGAATGAAACACAAGCTGGAATCAAGATTGCCAGGAGAAATATCAATAACCTCAGATACGCAGATGACACCACCTTTATGGCAGAAAGTGAAGAGGAACTAAAAAGCCTCTTGATGAAAGTGAAAGAGAAGAGTGAAAAAGCTGGCTTAAAACTCAACTTGCAAAAACCTAAGCTCATGGCATCCGGTCCCATCACTTCATGGCATATAAATGGGGAAACAATGGAGGCAGTGACAGACTTTATTTTCTTGGGCTCCACAAAATTAAAAGATGCTTGCCTCTTGGAAGAAAAGCTATGACAAACCTAGACAGCATATTAAAAAGCAGAGACATCACTTTGCTGACAAGGATCTGTATAGTCATGGTTTTTCAGTAGTCATGTATGGATGTGAGAGTTGGACCATAAAGAAGGCTGAGCACCAAACAACTGATGCTTTTGAACTGTGGTGTTGGAGAAGACTCTTGGGAGTCTCTTGGACTGCAAGGAGATCCAACCAGTCAATCCTAAAGGAAATCAACCCTAAATATTCATTGGAAGGACTGATGCTGAAGCTCCAATCCTTTGACCTCCTGATGCGAAGAGCTGACTCATTAGAAAAGACCCAGATGATGGGAAAGATTGAAGGCAGGAGGGAAGGGGGCTGACAGAGCATGAGGTGGTTGGATGGCATCACTAGCTCAATGGACATGAGCTTGAGCAAGCTCTGGGAGATGGTGAGGCACAAGAAAGCCTGGCATGATGCAGTCCATTGGATCACAAAAAGAGTCAGACTGAACTGAGTGACAGAACAACAAAAGTTTTTAAAAATTTCATTTTAATTGCTTATTTTTGTTTTTGCTATGAATCTCTAGATTATATGAATTGTGGCCAATACCCTACATGATTTCAATGCTTTGATTTTGATGAGTATGCTTTATTGCCAATTTAATGCTTAATTACAGTTAAATTCTCCTTGTAGGAATAAAAATAATGTGCCTTCTTCAGAATTACATTCTATAAGTGTTATTCTATTGTTATGGTCTACATATGCCAATGAAATCAAGCCTATTCATATCTTTTTCCTATCTTTTACTCTTCAACTTATGTATTCAATATACTTTTTACATATATCTCTTTTCAGTTCAGTTCAGTTCAGTCACTCAGTCGTGTCCAACTCTTTGCAACCCCATGAACTGCAGCATGCCAGGCCTCCCTGTCCATCACCAACTCCGGAGTTTACTCAAACTCATGTCCATTGAGTCAGTGATGCCATCCAGCCGTCTCATCCTCTGTTGTCCCCTTCTCCTCCTGCCCCCAATCTTTCCCAGCATCAAGGTCTTTTCAAACGAGTCAGCTCTTCGCATGAGGTGGCCAAAGGATTGAAGTTTCAGCTTCAACATCAGTCCTTCCAATGAACACCCAGGACTGATCTCCTTTAGGATGCACTGGTTGATCTCCTTGCAGTCCAAGGGACTCTCAAGAATCTTCTCCAATACCACAGTTCAAACGCATCAATTCTTTGGTGCTCAGCTTTCTTTATAGTCCAACTCTCACATCCATACATGACCACTGGAAAAGCCATAGCCTTGACTAGACAGACCTTTGTTGACAAAGTAATGTCTCTGTTTTTTAATATGCTGTCTAGGTTGGCCATAACTTGCCTTCCAAGGAGCAAGCACCTTTTAATTTCATGGCTGCAATCACCATCTGCAGTGATTTTGGAGCCCAGGAAAATAAAGTCAGTTACTGTTTCCACTGTTTCCCCATCTATTTGCCATGAAGTGGTGGGACCAGATGCCATGATCTTAGTTTTCTGAATGTTGAGCTTTAAGTCAACTTTTTCACTCTCCTCTTTCACTTTCATCAAGAGGCTCTTTAGTTCTTCTTCACTTTCTGCCATAAGGATGGTGTCATCTACATAACTGAGGTTATTGATATTTCTCCTGGCAATCTCGATTCCAGCTTGTGCTTCCTCCAGCTCAGTGTTTCTCATGATGTGCCGTATAAAATTAAGTTTTGTTTTTAATCCAGGCAGATAACATTTGTCTCTTAGATACATGATTGATTTACATTCTTTTTTATATTTGAGTTTAAATCTACAATCTTGCTCTGCATTTTCTATTTGTCCTACCTAGTCTTACACTTTTTTCTGTGTAAGAAAAAAGTGACTTCTTTTGAATTAAGATTATTCTCTATTATCCCTTAAAAATAATTCTATTTATCTCTCTTTTACTATACTTTAGTAGTTTTACTCTGAGAAGGCAATGGCAACCCACTTCAGTGTTCTTTCCTGGAGAATCCCAGGGATGGATGATCCTGGTGGGCTGCCGTCTCTGGGGTCACATAGGGTCAGACGTGACTAAAGCGACTTAGCAGCAGCAGCAGTAGTTTTACTGATGTTGTAATAATTACTTGAGTTAGTTGATAGTTACCTTCTTTTCAGACAATGCAAGCACCTCAGAATGTCTTGTTTGACTTATAAGCATTTTTTCATTTATTTTAATTATGTGTATATTCTGATCCCATGAGACAACGTATTGTTGTTTTATACATTCAATATTTACTTAGATGTACCTGCATATTTTACCACTGGTGTTGCTTTAACCCAGTTTCAGGAACTGAAATTTCCTTGGCTACATAAATGACTCAGTCTAGCTGTTCTACATCTGATACACCCTTAGACCTGGGGTGTCTCCTGTCTGGTTCCAACCTCAATAACAGGGAACTTATCAGGGCCACTTTATTTGCTAATGCTGGCTTCCAACTTAATTTGCCACAGACCCAGATGTCTTCCATAAGCACTGTTCAACATGTCAGACAGCTATTTTGTATTGGCAAACTCCAACAGAGCAGAAGCAAGTCAAAAAACCAAGTTTCTCTCTGGATTTCTCCTTTCTTCCAGAGATTGATGCTATCTATACTTATTACTTTCTTAGCTGTTTGATGACTTTAAGAATATGTCACCTTTTTTTTCAACTTTTTTGTTATGTTATGCCAGAAATTTGTTTCAAAACGTTTAGTATACTACTACAAAATGTCAATAATTACCTTTTATAAGCCTTTCCTTCCTTAATTAGACTAGTTCCCTCAGAGTTATATTATTTTCCTTTGCACTTTTAAGTGCCTACTTTGGACTTAGTATGCAAAATAGTCAATTTTATTAAATAAATCACTCACCATACTCAAATAGCTCCAAGGAAAAATACATAAATAGTGCTATCTGAAAGGTCCATGTGTTTAGCGGTAAATCTTGGTGAAGACAGAACGTAGTGTCTCTATGGCAGTGCTCCAGTAGTTCAAGTAATTGCCTGCTATACCAAGGAGTCCCTAAAGATATTAGCAGTAACTGAAATTTACTTTCCTAATGAAGCTAAGGAATTGAAGTGTATTGTAGTAATAATAACTGTTATATTTTATAGTGACTTCCCAAACTGGGCAGAAGCATATAATTTTGTTCCTGTTTTTGATGGTATGAGAGTTTGGTTCAACTAGGAACTAGTTTTATGGGCAGCAACCTACAGATATCTACTAATATAAAAAAGGAGATGAGGAAAATTTTTAAATGGAGAAACACACTACTGCAAAACAGAAAAAAATGAGTCCAACCATCACAATTTAAGTTAAATGGAAACATTAGTTGATTCTACTATTTACACATACCCCACAAGGCATTGTTCATTGCCTCTAAGTGTAGCTAGCTATAAAGGGCAAACACGGTGTTCTTCCCAACTCCCAGCCACATGGAATATAACCTCTTCTCCCACTTGCTCCACCAGTGTGATTACTGCTGCTCTTTTCTTTCCTTTCTTTTCCTCTCTCCTTCTTTCAACCTTCCTTCCACCTTTCCCTCCTCTTCCATATCCTCTCCGATCCTTTTCCATTTCCCCTTTCCTTCTTCACGTATTTGTATCGTCTGTTTAATACCTTTAAGTATCAGAAAGTCCCTAGTTCCCTTTTTTGATGGGGAGTTACGCACTGCATAGCTTGTGGGATCTGTTTCTGACCAGGGATTGAACACGAGTCCTTGGCAGTGAAAGCATGGAGTCCTAACTGCTGAACCAGCAGAGAATTCCCAACCACTGGATCCTTATTCCAAACTGGATTTTGTCACTTGGGCAAGTCTCCAAACATTTGCTGTCATACTTGACTAACCTGGAAAATAAAGTCATTATTAAGGTAATATTTAGTGTTTCATATTTGCAACAGTCTATAAGTCTATTAATTTTCCATGTTCATACACAACTCTATTCTTGATCATAATTGTTGGTCTGGTTTGGGGCACATGATCTAAATTGACCAAATGATTCCCTCCTCTGAAATGTTTGGACTTAGGTACAGCAGTAGCTCTTTCTAGGGATCAAATCATAAGATGTAAAGCTTAGCAGTTACTTTCAGTCAACTTTGCTGCCAAGGAGAGAAAATTTGCCTGAAGGGAAAGATAAATTTAAATAATTTAAATTTTAATCATAAAAACAGTTCCATAGCTTTGACAATCTATTCTTATTTATTTAATTCCAAGTCCTGCCATATAAGATAGATTTAGATTTATGAGATTAAGTCACAGGATATACAAGAAAATCAGATCCTTAAAAAATCTGTCGTATGAGCCAATTTTGTCAAGCCACTTACATATCTTACTGAAAAAGAGAATTCTGGAAAAGGTTCAGATAAAGGATTTAGATTAAAGAATCCAGACAAACATTACTCTTTGAACATCGTTTATTATGAATCAGGAACTTAGCAGATACCACTTGCCATTCTTGAGATAAGCCAGAAAGATACGAATTATTATCTCAATTTTGTGTAGGAGGAAATTGAGACTCAGAAAGATTGAATCAGTTGCCAAATTTATACAGCTAGGAAATCACTGAGCTGAAAGCCAGCTCCCTCACTATGACCAGAGATCCCAAACTTTTTTCATTCTATAATACAAGATTTCCTCTCAATTTGATTATAATATGCTTAAAAAGTATAGGAATGAAATAATTCATGAATTAAATTCACATAATTAATAAAATGTTTCCCTAGAGGGTGAGATGGTTAGATAGATAGCATCACTGACTCAATGGACATGAATTTGAGCGAATTCTGGGAGCTAGTGAAACAGAGGAGCCTGGTGTTCTGTAGTCCACAGGGTCACAAAGAGTTGGACATGACTTAGTGACTGAACAACAACAATTAATAAAATACTTAAAATCAAATCTAGAAGAATTTTCTTCCCTAAGAACTATATAGTATTCTGAGGAGTACTTATGATTTGATAATCTGTAAATTGCACATTTCTGATGGAAACTTAGTTTGAGATCATGTATTACTGCCATCTGTTAGTTTTGTTGGAATTTGCTTTGTGACACTTGACTGTCCTAATTACACAGTACTGTATGAATTCTGGGGCCTCTGGAAGATGAGATTTTGTGGCCCACACTGATTTTCACAGTTGGATGTCCCAAGCCTGCTCTTTTGGACAAATAGGCCAGGAATTTTTAATGTTCCAAGTTATCACTTAAACTATTGTTAATAAACATAGCTGCCATTTACACCATAGACTCTCAACAACTATTGACAGTTTTGGCTTCCCTTGTGGCTCAGCTGGTAAAGAATGCACCTGCAATGCCGGAGACCTGGGTTCTATCCCTAGGTTGGGAAGATCCCCTGGAGAAGGGAAAGGCTACCCACTCCAGTATTCTGGTCTGGAGAATTCCATGGAATAGTCCATGGGGCCCAAAGAGTCAGACATGACTGAGCGACTTTCACTTTCACTTATTGAAAGTTTTACTTTCAGGTAAACTGAAATACAGGAAAAGTTTTCTTACACAGATCATAAGGCTTGTAATCAGCTAACAAGCCTAACGCTGTCTGACTCTAAGGTAAGGACACCACAGCTTCAAACAACCCCAGTCAATACTGGCTCCATAGACTTACTGAGGTTAAGGGGGAATATTTTTAAAAGATGTAAACAGATAAAATCAAATTCAATGATTATTCCTGGAATTATGATCTCAAAGTTGTATATATTGCATGTTGATATATGCAAAGCTTCCTTTAAAAACAATACAGTGAAAACTTCCATCCATACAAAAAAAATGCACACAAATGTTTATAGCTGCTTTATTCATAATTGCTGAAAATTGGAAGCAATGAAGATGCCCTTCAACTGGTGAATAAAAAACTCATATACAATGGAATATTATTTAACAGTAAAAAGAAATGAGCTATGAAGCCATGAAAAAGCACAGAACTTTAAAATGCATATTGCTAAGTGAAATAAGCCAATCTGAAATGACTACATACTCTATGATTCCAGTTATACGACATTATGGAAAAGACAAAACTATGCACAGAAGAAAAAAGGTCAGTGGTTACCAGGGGCTCGGGGCAGCGGGGGCAGAGAGAAGGGATGAATATAAGAAGCACAAGCATTTTTTGGGACAGGGGAAATATTCTGAATAATACTACAATTACAGAATATGTCATTACACATTTGTCAAAGACTCATAGACTATACAACACAAGAATGAAGCCAAATGTAAACTGTGAGCTCCAATTAGTAATAATGTATTGACGTTGGCTCATTAAACTGTAACAACATTACCACACTAATGCCAGATTTTAATAGTAGAAAAAAATGGGAGGGAGTGAGGGTGATTATGGGAACTCTTCATTTTTAGTTCAATTTTTCTGTAAATGTAAAACTACTCAAACATTTGTCTATTAATTTAAAAAATCATAGCAGATACCAATGTTGTGGGGATCATAAGTAGACCACCATAGATCACATGAAAAAATGACTATTTACAAGGTAGGCAAATGGATTTTGCTCTTTGAAATAAAATTCCCAGAGACAACATTTTAAAAAACTCCTAGATTTGAGTGAAGTTGATGTATCCTGGGAAACAATGATGACTATAAATGTAAAAGATGAAGATCCCATGATGGACTCATGTAAGAGTTTGAGTAAATTTTTTCACATAATGTGAGAAAGAAAAATTGTACTACTTCTTAATTATTATATTGTTTGACAAGATATGTAATTGAAATAGGTAGGATGACAACTGAAACAAAACAACTAGCTATCAGTTCAGTTCAAATGCTCAGTTGTGTCCGACTCTTTGCGACCCCATGAACTGCAGCACACCAGGCCTCCCTGTCTATCACCAACTCCCGGAGTTTACCCAAACTCATGTCCATTGAGTCGATGTTGCCTTTTCATACTGTTCATGGTGTTCTCAAGGCAAGAACACTGAAGTGGTTTGCCATTCCCTTCTCCAGGGGACCACGTTTTGTCAGAACTCTCCACCATGACCTGTCCATCTTGGATGGTCCTACATGGCATGGCTCATAGTTTCATCTCATATATGAAAAGTAAATTTATATTTGTCTTGGGAAAAATTCTTACTTGTAAAATTCCCATTGGGAATATGGAAGCTTACCCTATTGGGGGATTACATTGTATTCAGGAATTTATGGTATTTTTTTGAGTATTTATATTACATTGGGTTAGACACAGTAAGGCAGATACAAAATAATCAAGGCACCATGATACAGTTCCTGCTCTGAATCCTTAAATACGGTTCAGTGATAAGGGTGGAATGAAGATGAAATTCAAGTGTTGCTCTAGCTACTGCTTAATGTTTATAAGCAGTAAGTGTAAAACATGGACTTTATTATGCTAATCTAAATTAAGGAGAAATTGCCTCTGTCTAGAAAATTCAGAATATCTCTGTGGAGAAGGCAATATTTTTGATGAGCTTAAGTTGAAAGATGAAGAAGGAAAAAGTGAAAATTGAAAGAGAAAAGAATTTTCCCACAGATGGAGATGCAGAAAAGAGTAAGTCATGTCCAAGGATTAGCAGCTGGTTCAGTTGGTGGCTTGCATGGTAAAGAATCTACCTGCGATGCAGAGATCTGGGTTTGATCTCTGGGTCAGGAAGATTCCCCTGGAGAAGGAAATGGCAACCCACTCCAGTAGTCTTGCCTGGAGAATTCCATGGACTGAGGAGCCTGGTGGGCTACAGTCCATGGGGTCACAAAGAGTCGGACATGACTGACAATGAGCACTTTCACTTTCAGTTTGATTAGATCACAAAGATCTGAATACAGAGTGGAGAGGAGAGTTTTTATGGAAATAATGGAAGAGTGTTAGTTCTGTGGTGCTGTTACCAAGTCCAAGCTCAAACTGCTTGCTCACTGTGCAACAGCCAATAAATCAAGAGAAATGTTGCTGGGGCAAGAAACGGTGACTTTATTTGGAAAGCCAGCAGACATAAAAGATGGTGGGCTTGTGCCTCAAAGAACCATCTTCCCTTAGTTGGAATTTGGGCATTTTTTATACTAAAAAGGGAAGGAATAAAGTAAAACATTTCCTGGTTTGGTTCAGCCTCTGGAGGGGATATGTTATTTTTTTCCTTCCTGAAATCATTCACAGGTGAGTCTGGTCAGGATGTTTCCTGTGAGCTGTGTGTGTGTGTGTGTGTTAGGTGCTCAGCTGTGTCCAACACTTTGTGACCCTACAGACTCTAGCCCACCAGACTCCTCTCTCCATGGAACTCTCCAGGCAAGAATACTAGAGTGGGTAGCCATTCCCTTCTCCAGGGGATCGTTCCAACCCAGGGATTGAATCCAGGTCTCCTGCATTGCAGACAGATTCTTTACTGTCTGACTCACCGGGGAAGCCCTCAAGTGAATGAAACAAAGATATTTTAGCTTAATACTCATTTTCTGGGAGGCAGGATTCTCAGAGATGTGTTATTTTAGCTTATAGGCAACATCTCTTTAGTGATTAACTTGTAATACAATATAGTTTCTTCCCTATTACAGGGCTCTGACATAGAATATAAGTCCTTCATTCTGTGAGAATGAAAGCTTCTGAACAACAAGTTACACTTCACAAAAATGAGTGTTATTCAGTTGTTTTGTGATAATGGAATTTATGTTACTGCATTATATGTTTTAGGTTTATTTGCCATTTAGACCATAAGATCCTCAAAGGCAGATGTCATCTTACTTCTCTTGTTATTATCAGCACTTAATATGTAACTGGTACATAGTCAATCCTAAAAAAAATCAGTCCTGAATATTCATTGGAAGGACTGATGCTGAAGCTGAAACGCAATAATTTGGCTACCTGATGCGAAGAACTGACTCACTGGAAAAGACTCTGTTGCTGGGAAAGATTGAAGGCAGGAGGAGTAGGGGATGACACAGGATGAGATGGTTGGATGGCATCACCGACTCAGTGGACATGAGTTTGAACAAGCTCTGGGAGTTGGTGATAGACAGGGAGGCCTGGTGTGCTGCCGTCCATGGGGTCGCAAAGAGCCAGACACGACTGAGCAACTGAACTGAACACTGTATAAACTATAAGTGTTTACCAATGAATAATTGAATGGTGGTTCTCTTAATCATTTAAAATAATTTTAACCCCCCTAGAACTATTGGTTTTAAACAGTCAAATCTGAATTGACCCAAATAACCATTGATTTACTATTGGGTTGACCAAAAAGTTCCTTTGATTTTTTAAGTAAAAATGAAAGACACATTTTTCACTTTCACCAAGAACTTTATTGAACAACATATTCACCTCTTTATTCTACCATCTTCTGCCATTTTTCAGGGAACTTCATAATTCCATCTTCTCAAAACTTTTTATCTTATTGAGCAAAGAGCTATTTAAGATGCCTTTTAAAATCTTCCAGGAAATTGAGATTTTTTCCATCAAGAGAATTTCTTAAAAATAAAACTAGATGGACATCTGAAGGTGCAATGTCTGGTGAACATGGCAGATGAATCAGAACTTCTGAGCAAAGCTGTAACAATTTTTGTCTGGTCATCAAAGAAACATATGGTCTTGAGGTATCCTGATGGAAGTTTATGTGTTTCCTGTTGACAAATTCCAGACACTTTCATCAAGTGTTGCCTTCTGTTGGTCTAACTGGGAGCAGTACTTGTTGGAATTAATCATTTGGTTTTCCAGAAGGAGCTCATAATGAGGGATTCCCTTCCAATCCCACCACATATGCAACATCGCCTTCTTTGGATGAAGACCAGCCTTTGATGTGATTGGTGGTGGTTCATTTCACTTGCCCCATGATCTCTACCATTCCACCTTATTGTATAGTATCCACTTTTCATCACCCATAGCAATTTGTCTTAAAAATAAAACATTTTGTCACACTTAAGTAGAGAACTGGATGCAAAAATACTGTCAAGAAGGTTTTTTTCTGTTACCTTATGTGGAACCCAGGTAGTGCAAAAAGAATCCACCTGCTAATACAGGAGATGTGAGAGATCTGGGTTCAGTCCCTGGGTTGGGAAGATGCCCTGGAGGAGGGAATGGCTATCCACTCCCCTATTCTTGCCTGGAGAATCCCATGGACAGAGGAGCCTGGAAGGATACAGTCCATGGGGTCCCAAAGAGCTGGACACGACTGAGCAAGTGAGCACAATGTGGAACCCAAATATCAAAGCGATCAATATAACCAAGCTGGTGCAAATGATTTTCAACGCTTGATCTGGATATTTTTAGTATGTCCACTATCTCCTGCATGGTGTAACACTGGTTGTTCTCCATTAATGTCTTGATCACTGTTAGCTTCAACTGATCTACCCTGACCGTGGAGCATTGGCCAGTGAGAAATCTCCATTGTCCCACACAAAACTTCACAAACAACTTTTGACATATTCGTCCAGTCATAGCACCTTCTCCATACACCACTCAAATATTTTTTTGCATTTCAGTTGGATTTTTAACTTTCTTGGAATAATAAAGCATAATATGTTGAAAATGTTACCTTTTTTCATCAATCTTGAATATTTAAATGGCCACATGAAAATTCACCAGGTTTGATAATTTTTTTAAATCATGTGAAATGATAACTGTCACAATACAGTCTAACAAAATTGTTTCTAATGAAGTTAAAGACAACTAAGTGCTACTAGAGCCATCTTACAGAAAAAAACAAATGAATGTTGTGGCCAATCCAATACCTCTATTTGGGTTCCTCCTCTAACCTCCTTTGTAGGACAGCAGGAGTTGATAGGAAAAAGACTACAGAAGGGATGAAAAGGTCATGGTTCAAGAGGGGATTAACCCCCTAATAAACCAACAACCTCTTTTTCTTTATTAAACCCAACATCCTTTCAATATACTGGACCTGGTAATTGCACCCTTGGATTGTTCCCTGTGCCTGAAAAGTTACTGCTGCGTGTCTCAGACCCCAGCTTCTCCGAGACTGTGGCTTGTCTTTCTCCTCTATGATCCCTTTGGAAGTTCGGGTTTAACCCTGAAACTCAAGCCAGTGTCTGGATCCAGCGAGTTACTTGCTGACAGGTGTTTTTCAGAAGAGTCTTCTTGGAAATTTGGACGTTGCTGTTTAAAGATTCTGCCTCCGTGCTCTCCCCACCCCCTCCCAGCGCCCTTCTCTGAATCCTAGCTCTGTCCACTCAGGCGCCCTCCTCTCAGCATCTCTCGGTCTCCAGCCTCAGTGCCTCTGCTCCTCTGGAAGAAGATTTGGTTCTTTGTTTGGTCCTAGACAGGCTGCTATAAACGACTGAGCCATACCCAAGCAGCTCCCAAGATTTCACTGAATATAACATTAAAGTAACCTTTGTTTTTAAATTTAAAAACACACCGAGCAAACTAACCCCACTAAATTTAAAAATACTTAAACAAAATAACACTTCTTTTTTTCTGCCTTATCAAACTAGCACAGCAATATTAAATGACAAGTCAATTGACTTAAACATGATCAGAAGATGTGTACTTGCAGGTAGTTACTTTTAAAAACATGGCAAAAGGGCTTAAGAAGAATCAGAGGTGGTTCTGATATAACATTCTGATGTTTGAGAAAGATGATCTTCAGAATGGCACAAACTGCAGGTGAAACTTAACACTGTTTATTTTTAACATTTCCAATGGTTGTTAACTGATAGCCATCAGGGTTGGAAGAGACTTCGGAGGTCAGCAACAATTTCCTTTCTGAAAGGAGTAAGTGCAGTAAACTTACGACCTTTTAAAAATAAAACTAATTAGCTAAACTAATTCCATTTTCCACAATTAGGTACTACGTAATCTGTTTGAAAACCTTTACTGCTTCTATTTTGCTGGAACAAACAGAAATTTTCTTTTGTTGCCTTTTACTGGTAGCTCTTTTAATACCAAAACTTTATTCTGAAAGGAATATCTAATATTTTCTAATAGAAATAACATTGTAATGAATTTGCTGTAATAAGTTACCTTCTCCGTAGTGAAGACTTGGCACTGAGCAACGCTGATGACTTTTGTACCACCTCTAGCCCTGTCCTCTGTTGTGGCATTATCTCAGGAATTGCTTTGACCCCTCAATTGTCTGTCTCTCGAACTTAGTGAATGTTCTAAGGATTTCATCTTTGTTTAACCAGAACCTGCTACTGTGCTTTGCACACAGCAGGGTTTCAATAAATTCTGTTTAAAAAATAAAATAAAGGAATATGTGGAGAAAAGATGAATAAACATGTGTTTGTGTCAACACTCAACTGAATGTACATTTGGAATTGAATCAGAGCTCAAAATCAGCAATGCCTTTGAAAAATAACCTGACTTTCACATTCTTCCTATTCTTTTGGTGTCTTTATTGCAGAGGTAATATAAGTCAAACACTGCATCTTCTTTTGAGTAGTGAATTTTTACTCATTCTTCTTTACACACAAAAAATGTGACATTTATGTGAAGCCTTTCTCTTTCGTTCCCTTGGGCAGGACTTTATTCCTATTTCTATCATGATGTCACATTGCTCTGTCATTTTCTCTTCTAGCATTAGCCAGGCCCTAAGTGAATATTAAATGTGAATCTTTATGCATCATTCCAAGGTGATTCACTGTGTTTTTCTAACTTTGGATATAATTTTGCTGCCCTTGACATATTATTTATGTTCATAAATACAAAATATATTTATTTTTATTATTATCAGTTTCATAACACAGGTAATTAACCTTTTAAATGGGCTTATATTACTTTTTACTCTACCACATCAACAAATATTATTACAATGTAGTAACAGTAGTATGAAAACCGTAATAAATAAATTTACACATGTATAAACCAATAATGAATATACTGTTGAGTTTTGATACTTTAATTCACATGCAGCTCAATGGTGTGCATATTAGTTAACAAGAAACAGTTTTAAGCTAACCAAGGTAACTACTTATAGGGAAGTAATGTGCATTTTATATTATGAATAGAACAGTCTTATTTTTATTTTTATAGGTAGCAGTGTGTAGTTCAACAAATTCAGCAGTTAAAATGTCCAAAATGAAATTCTCTACCTAAAAATAGCTAGCTAGATAGACATATACCTATATGTCTATATATGTATATATATAGTATATGTGTATATATATATAGTATATATACTATAATGTATACACATAACTGGATATATAATTCTATTTATCTCATTTATCTGTTGATCAGTTGATCTATCTCCAGAAATGGAATGAAAGCTTATTCAGATGCAGTGAGTTTTTTCCATTATTTGTTTGTAATGGAACAAGCAGGGCCTTGTGGTCTATGCGGTTTTAAGTTCTTTCTGGGAGCACCACCTCTGTCCATCCTCTCACGTCTCCAGGCTTATGATCCTAACCAGAGCTTCACCATTATTCACCTGCCAAATATTGCACCAGCAAGCTTCTGGTATTATCTGAGGCTTTAGTCAATACTGGCTTTGATTTCCCTGACAGTCGTTTGCTATTCAGATCTCAAAATGCAAGAATTTAGCAGGAATCCCTCTGCATTGCAGGAGACCTGGTTCAATCCCTGGGTTGGGAAGACATCCCAGAGAAGGAAATGGCAACCCACTCCAGTATTCTTGCCTGGGAAATCCCATGGACAGCAGAGCCCAGTGAACTAATTCCATGGCGTCACAAGAGTCCAACATAACTTAGTGACTAAACCAGTACCACCAATATCATGATATTTCATTCCTTGTGTATCTCCCTTTTGATCCCTTACTTGTAATCCGTTGCCTTTTTCCTTACTTATGATTGTATCTTGGATCTTTTCATCACAATGAAATGCTCTACAGCAGAAAGCTAAACTATGACATTCCACTCTCTAAGACTTCCTTTTCCTTTTCCTTCAGTTCTCTCCTTCTTTTATTACCACCAAAACTTTCATTCAGTCTGGTTAAGCTTTCATCCTCTTATCTCTCAATTTTGTCCCAGATTATTATATTCCATTGGTCTCTACTTCCTCTCCTACTTGACTTAAGCCCTATAATGGTGGCAGGAATCATTTATTGAGTACTTATTAAATGTCAGACACTGTGCTAAGGTTTTCACATGCATTATTTAATGTCAGTTCTCACAACAATTCTGTGAGGTAAGTACCATTATCTTCACATAAAGAAAATGTGATGGTGAAAAATAAATAAGCAAAAAACTCTAAGTGTCAGAATGAGATTTGAATACAGCTTTGTCAAACTCCAAAGCACATTATATAAGAGAACTCACCTAACTTATTTAAGATCATTTTTACTCAGAGATTACTATACACCAGGGCTTATTTTGACCTTAGGAAGACAAAGATTGATAAGAAACAAACTGTTTCCTTAAAAAAAGAAACTGAAATTAATTGGTGGTAGAATCCTATAGGTAATCAAATAAATACAAAGCAACATAATGCAATAATAAAGAAATACATAAGATAGTAATGGTAGTGTTAGTCATTCAGTCATGTATGACTCTTTGTGACCCCATGGACTCTAGCCCACCAGGCTCCTCTGTCCATGGAATTTTCCAAGCAAGAATACTAGAAGCCATTCCCTTCTCCAGGGGATCTTCCTAACTCAGAGATTGAACCTGGGTCTCCTGCATTGCAAGCAGATTCTTTACCACCTGAGTCATCAGGGAAGCCCAATACACAAGGTAACATGATAGCAAATGGGAGAGAATTATTAACTTTGTAAAGAGGAATCCTCACAGATAAAGCAACAATTCAACTGAATCTTAAATACTGATTTGAAATTGACTAGATGAAGGATAATTTTAAGGGACATTTCAGGAAGAAGACGCATCATGTGCAAAGGTATGGAAATACACCTCAGCCAGCATGGTCTTCTACAGCCAGAGAACACAGAACTGGGAGATGAAACTACCATTCAGGCAGGGGAAGATCTTCAAGAATCTAGGATGACATCTATGGAATGTGGATAGTTTTCTGTAGGAAATGGAGATACTTTATAGGGTTTTATGGCTTGATGTATGTTTTAGAAGGTGGAAGCTCTCAAGACACTGGAAATGGCAGCATTTGGGAGCAAGGAGACAAATAAATCATCGAAAAAGTTAAAGAAAGAGACTGAACAAATGTCTGAAACTGTATGGTGTTGGCAAAAAAAAAAAAAAAAGAATACTTAAGAGAAACACTGGAGGCTGAATTACAAGGGTTTAGAAATCTATTGTCTGAAGGTACATGGAAAGGAGAGGAACAGAGGCATCTTGAGACTCATATCTCTGCCCCAGAAGACTGTTAAAGTGGTGATGCCATTATAGGGGTAAATGAATCAATGAGAAAAAAAACACTTTTCGGAAGAAGATAATGTGCTCAACTTTGAAATTATAGCTTCCAGATATTAAAGAGAGGATTTCCAGAGACAGAGATTCTGATAGTCAGGAGTTAAAAGAGGCTTAGTGATGAGACTGGGTCATGTGAAGACAGACCCCTACAACCCAAGTTGGGGAGGAAAAGGATCTAGCACCTAGAAAAGGAAACGGTAAAGGATTTAGATGAAAGAAATAAAAAAGTAAGAAAATAACCCAGTCACAGAGGTCTCTTCTAAACCAAGGGAGAACCAGAGAGGTGGGAAAGAAAAAGAAGTAACAAATAGAGCAAGAACTTATAGAGACACTGGATTAGTGTCATAGGAACAGCTGCACTGGAATTTCAGAGACAAATCAAGTATTAGCTGAATAGTCAAAGAAAGGTGGTGGAGGGGGGTTCCCTGGTAGCTCAGCAGTAAAGTATCCAATTGCAATGTGGGAGATGTGAGTTCCATCCCTGTGTTGGTAAAATCCCCTGGAGAAGAAAATGACAGCCCACTCCTGTAGTCTTGCCTGGGAAATCCCATGAGCAGAAGAGCCTGGTGGGCTACAGTCCATAGGGTAACAAGAGTCGGACAAGACTTAGCAACTAAACCATCACCACCTAAAGAATTATAACCATTTTTTATGTGTCCAACTTTGCTTAGCAAATAGTATAATACAGGGGTCTCCAACCTCAGGGATCCAACGCCCAGTGGTCTGAGGTGGAGCTGATACAATAATAAGAGAATTAAAGTGCATAAATAATCTAATGCCCTTGAATCATCCTGAAACCATCTTTCCCCCACTCTTGGTCAAAGGGAAAACTCTTCCATGAAATCAGTTCCTGGTGCCAAAAAGATTGGAGACTGCTGGATTTATATTGATTTTAACCAAAATATCCTTATACATGTATATCAATAACAATAGCTATCTTTTTAGGTATTTTCTTGGATGCACATTATTTTTAGATTTTGAAGACACTGAAGAACAGATATATATATATATATATATATATATATATATATATATATATTTTAGATTTTGAAGACACTGAAGAACAGATATATATATATATATTTTTAAATATGTTTTATGAAAAATTTTCATATTAAAATATAATCATCAATAATTTTATTTTTCTCATTGCAACACTTACCCTCAGATTTATGAAAAAAACATAACAAATGCTCTCCTTGTTATTTCTTGTATCTACTCTCATGCTTCCATTCTTATCATATGATTCCACATGATTATAATTATTTTCTCAGTAGTGAATAAACAATCATTTGCTTTTACTCTGCCAAACAACATACTACATTTAACAAAAAATTTCCATTTTTACAATCATGTTAAGATTGAAAGGATTGCTTGTTTAATTTAAACTTTTGTTTCTTGACCTTTTCTGATTCAAATAAACTTATGTTTATAGTAAGACATATCAAATGTTAACTGAGTGGTAAACACTATTTAAGTGTCAATATTAGGGAAGAGTAATCATTTTAGACTAAAAGTAGTCAAAAGTTTTATTTTCAATGTGGTTTTAAAAAATGTTAAAAAAGAATAGAAGCATTTAGAAATGCATTCCAGAAATCACACATCTTAGACTAAAATTGTTTCCTATTCTGAAATGACAGGAACATTGATGATTTTGCCCATTCTAAATCTCAACAGGTCATGAAGTTCCTTTCCAACCATGAAATAATGCATTACTAATTAATAACAAGAACTTGCTTCTTCAGCAAGTGCTTGCCTGTCCCTAAGATAGGTCAATGTGGAATAAAATTTTCTCTTCTAGGTTTAGGTTGCAGATTCCTGCACTGAGAATATTAAGAGGCTTTTGCTTAAAATAGCTGGACATTGATATTTGTGAAATAAAATGGTTGGCTGATTTCATTCTGTTTCCTTTTGCTTAGGTAGGAGGGAGATCTGAAGGTAGGAGGGAGATCTCTTCAGCAGCAATAATCTGTAGCAATTGAATCTGTGGGCAAGTCAACTTCATTTACTGAGCGTGAAGAATGAACACTGCTATGAAAATAGGTGCAGAGCTCCTACCCACACAGAGTAGAAGTGTACTATCAATGGCTAAATATATGTACATGTGAAATTAACCAAAAACATTTAGTTGCAGAGGGGTCCTACTTCCATTATTATAACAATTTACTTGTAGTTGATTACAAATGCCCCCCCCCAAAATCCCTAGCCACTCGTAGTCTTTAGGAGGTAGAATTTATTTCTCTCCTTAGTGTAGGCTGATCCAATAACTTTTTGACCAATAGAATCTTGCAGTAGAAGCCCTGTGTAAGCATCAAGACTGAATCTAAAGAGATCTACAGCTCATACTTTTGAGCATTTGGGTGCTCCCTCTTGGAATCCAGCTGCTATCCTGTGAAAAGTCCAAGCCATGTGGAAAGGCTGTGCAAAAGAGAATCATGATACTCTGGTCAGCAGCCCCAACTTCACCTGAGACCCAAGACAAGAGCCAGCATCAAATACAGCCATTTGAGTGAACTGTCTTGGACATTCTAGCCCAGGAGTGCCTTCAGATGACTGCAGAGTCACTGACATCTGGTGCAGTATGGCAGAAGAACCACCCAGCTGAGCCCAGTTAACACGGAATAATGAAAAGTAACTAAAAGTTGTCACTTTCAGCCACTAAGTATTGGGTGGCATGTTATACAGGAGTACATGCAACACTAATTGAATTGTTATCTGAGTATTTTGCTTATTAAATATCCTAAGGATACTTGCTCACTAAAATTTTGACTTTTTGTTTATACATGAGGTTCACTTGATGACAATGCAGGTACTTAGAACTCAATGAGATCCAATTTAAAGACTTTATTCTTTACTAACTGTATGTAACTAGCATAATATATAGTATATGTGGTAACTATGTATAAACTTCCCTAAAGCTCAGCTTCCCTCTCTGAAAAAAAAAGTACTGATCAGTAAAATAGCACCTACTTCCTACAGTTGTGAGGATTTTTTAAAAATTAAGGAAAAAAGTTTAGCACAGTCCATGATCTACAGTCTGAGATCCACTTAAAAATAACAGCTTCCTTCTCATTTACCATATCCATGGATAGCCATATTTTTTTCTTGTACTTCCAGTGTATATACTTTCATTTTATTACCTCTCAAAAGATTGAAAAAAAGGAAGAAATCAACAAACAAATTGGCAAACTCATAAACAAATGATTCTGCTTAATGTTTGGAAGTTGCCAGACCATCTTTCTAAGTTCTGTTTCAAAATATGGCTCTTGCAACTCTTAGGGGAGGTACAAATAAATTCCACTAAAATAAATCTGAGTTTCCAATCATTTTATAGTTCCAAGTGGCTCCTGAAGAGAAGGGATAGTGTGTGTGTGTGTGAATGCTCACTCAGTTGTGTCTGACTCTGTGACTGCATTGACTATAGCTCGCCAGGCTCCTCTGTCTGTGGAATTTTCCAGGCAAGAATACTGGAGTGAGCCACCATTTCCAAGGGATAGTGTGGTTGCAAATAATACATTTCACCTCCCCTAACACTAACAGCTATTCATTTCTTCTTTCCTCCTTCTCCATGCCCCATTCATGACTTCACTAGCTATTGAAAATTTACTTGGAAATTTGATAATCCAAATTATTGTTCCTTTCAAGAATATATTGTTCCTTTACTTGCCACAACTTTTGTCCTCACAAAATATGGCATATATTTTGAAATGCAGTGTAAAATATCTACTTCTTTTAGAAAACTTTCTAAATAGAGACCATTTCATCATGATACCTCCTTTCTTCAAATTCAGGAAACTTAGATTTCACAAATTGGTTGGGGGCATTTAGTAAGGTACTATCTTGAGGCTTGTCTTTTGTTCTCATGTTATTGTGTAACTTCCCTGACTATCATTATTTATTCAGCCAGATTGAAAGCTTCTTGAGAGCAAAGTTCAACACTTACCAAATGTGTGATATTGAGTCACTTACTTAACCTCTTAAAATCTGGGGAATGAAGATTATAAATCCATTCTCTTCAGGTTACTTAAATTTAATGAGATAAAATACATGTGAAATACATGGTTTAGCACATAACTATGTTCATTATAAGCCAGTTAATTTTATGTGTAGTTCTTGAATATGATGGCTGACAAATGCCTCCTGGGGAATAGATTGAAAGCTATAATGTTTGATGCTGTCTTTGACGTGCTCATCATGTAAAGCAGAAAGCACAGGGCTGAGCCAATGCAGATGAAAAATAGACCCCTGCTATAGAGACGATGCCTGGAATACCAACATCCACGCCCTGGCTCTGTGGCTGTTTCTTTTGAGAATATCATGGCAAAATAAATTATACGTTAGAGTTATAACTTTAAACTATTGAAAACTTCATTCTGATTGCTTTAGTTCCAACTACAGGAAATAAAATCACGTGAACAAGAATGATGTTTGGCTCTTGGATACAGGCCTAAAATAAAGATCTGGGTCAAATGAGGACAGTGAGGAAGCTCTTAAGAACATCAGTGAACAGCGGTGAATAGCAGCAAACAGAACCAGGGTAAAGAGAGTGAGAGAGAAAGATGAGCTGAATAATCATTATAGTCAAAGTTCCCCTACTTTGCAATTTGTATGACCTCAAGTGGACTTGAGTTTGGGAAGGACCTAACAACCGTGTGGGCTTCCTAGGTGGAGCAGCTGCAAAGCAGCTGCCTATTGGTGCAGGAGACCCAAGAGACGTGGGTTCAATCCCTAGGTCAGAAGGATCCCCTGGAGCAGGAAAGGGCAACTCACTCCACTATTCTTGCCTGGAAAATTCTATGGAAGGAGGAGCCTGAGCACATCTATATAATAAACATGTAGCCCAACCCCCACAAGTCATGATGGAGGGTACGTATTATTTATATTGAAAAGCATAATTATTTATAGCAAGGAGATTTTATGTGCTGATCAAAGCAAGTTGCAAACTGGTTGCATTGCTGTTCTGGGCCCTCTCTATATAGTCTACTTATTTCTCCTTTGTTCCAGCCTTGGGAACATGGTCTAAGAAAAAATAACAACAGAGGTTACTGCTTGCATGTTGAGAGCACACAAGTACATCATTGTCTTTTGTAGCCCTGTTTTATAATTGCTGTAGAACCAGGGTCATTACCTAAAAGGATTGGCTATCGCTTGGTTTTGAGTCACCTCAAAGAAAATGGCTTTTGAACAAGAATAAGTCCCTGGTCTTCATCTCTTCTCAGATGCTTTTCCGTTAACTGATATGAAGGGAATAAATATTACATCCTTTGTTACAAGGATTTAAATTCTAGGAACAATGAGCACAATATGGGTATCATGATGGATGATGAGGAAAGCAATGACACTGTATGAATGATCCAAGCCCCCATATAAGGAGCACCAGGGGTACTTATTCATGACACAAAGCTGAATTTATTAAACTTGCTGAGCATTAACATTAGCAAGAGTATCTGTAGTTCTCCAAAGGGAAAATTTAGAGGAAGATACTTAAATGATTTGATGGCTTCCCTGGTGGCTCAGTGGTAAAGAATCTGCCTGCCAGTGCAGGAGATGCAGGTTCGATCTCTGGGTTGGGAAGACTTCCTGTAGAAGGAAATAGAAACCCACTCCAGTATTCTTGCCTGGGAAATCCAATGGACTGAGGAGCCTTGTGGACTACTGTCCAGGGGTCAAAAACAGTTGGACACAACTTAGCAACTAAACAACAAGAAGTAACAGCAACGTATAGGAGATGGATGTAGTGGTTTTAGAGCAGAAGTTAGTAAGCCTGGTTTGGACAAAGATCAGCCAGAATTTATAAACAAGAAAAATTAGTGACCATCAGTGGTCTTTTTGGAATATATGAATTCAGAGATAGGATAAACCATTCATCTGTTGAATAATTAGAATGTATGGGTCTGACTATGGCAATTTTAAATCAATCAGGGCTTATGTGTGTTGCAAACTATGATTTAGTAGATTGTTATGCAAATCATAATACAGTTTATTTTGCAAATTGTCATTTCTATTTTGACTTCTCAGAGCACATGTAATAAGCCCTGAAAGAAACTTTCAGCCTCACTGCTATGGTGGATTTCTAATAAGGGAGAATGAGAAAAAATACTTTTGTGTGTGAGGGAAAATTCCAAACCTTTGTGTAAAAAAACAATGTTATTACTTTACTCTTTCCATCCAAGTAGCTTACTTAGGAAATACCTGGTTAAAAAAAAACACATCAGATACTAGAAAACTGTAGGTAATTTCCATTTCTGGAGTATATCAGATATATATTCCTATAAAAATTTTGCCAGGAACATCTGGCACTGTGAATGATTCCACCATAGTTTATCAGCCTGTTTCCTAACAATGTCATCAGGATGACTGGAAAAGCTGGTGCATTTGCCTTTGAGTCTCAAGAACGTATCGTGAGCATCCCAGAATATGATATCCCATCTGAGGAGCAAAATAAATAGTTCCCCCTGCTTCCCGCCCCCCACAATGCACTGGTAAGCAGAGTTTGAAGTATTTGGGAGCAGAATAAGATAGCACATGGGTATAGCGCATACACTACCCTACCAGGGAATTCCCTACCAGGGAATTCCCTAATTCACCCACAAAGAAATAAGCAGAAAACACAGGGATTCAGTTTGCAATCAAATCATTAAAAATATCTCTGAGGAAGCTCAGCTGTGAAAACATATTTCCAGCTTTATTACCACAATTGTACTAAAGAAAAATAATGCCCCAGTCTGTTAAAAAAAAATTGTTTGAGTAGAAAAAATTTTTTCCCTAGTAACTAGATATATTTGGCCATAAGCACTGAATAAACATAATACTCGCTGGTTTCATTTACTAGTAAAACAAACAAACCATATTTAGAACTAAGCCCAACACAGAAACAGTCAAAATTTTTTATGATTCCAAATCACAGCATATGCAAAAATGTATCACTGTATGTTCATTTCATGAAGAACCCTATTTAGTGAGAATAATTATTTTAAAAATGTTTTTTTCTCCATGGCCAAATCAACTAGTGTTAAATGTATAATTATGACTCAGGTACTCTTTAGAGTTTACAATTCATTCTATTATTTTAAAAGTTTATCCTCACAATAACCTTGAAAGCAGACAGAATCACCTCTGCATTAATCCAGAATATTTTAATTTCAAGAAACACAACTCAAACCACTTGCAAAAGAATGAAACTAGAACACTTTCTAACACCATACACAAAAATAAACTCAAAATGGATTAAAGATCTAAATGTAAGACCAGAAACTATAAAACTCCTAGAGGAGAACATAGGCAAAACACTCTCCGACATAAATCACAGCAAGATCCTCTATGACCCACCTCCCAGAATATTGGAAATAAAAGCAAAACTAAACAAATGGGACCTAATGAAACTTAAAAGCTTTTGCACTACAAAGGAAACTATAAGTAAGGTGAAAAGACAGCCCTCAGATTGGGAGAAAATAATAGCAAATGAAGAAACAGACAAAGGATTAATCTCAAAAAATATACAAGCAACTCCTGAAGCTCAATTCCAGAAAAATAAATGACCCAATCAAAAAATGGGCCAAAGAACTAAACAGACATTTCTCCAAAGAAGACATAGAGATGGCTAACAAACACATGAAAAGATGCTCAACATCACTCATTATCAGAGAAATGCAAATCAAAACCACAATGAGGTACCATTACACGCCAGTCAGGATGGCTGCTATCCAAAAGTCTACAAGCAATAAATGCTGGAGAGGGTGTGGAGAAAAGGGAACCCTCTTACACTGTTGGTGGGAATGCAAACTAGTACAGCCACTATGGAGAACAGTGTGGAGATTCCTTAAAAAACTGGAAATAGAACTGCCATATGACCCAGCAATCCCACTTCTGGGCATACACACTGAGGAAACCAGATCTGAAAGAGACACGTGCACCCCAATGTTCATCGCAGCACTGTTTATAATAGCCAGGACATGGAAGCAACCTAGATGCCCATCAGCAGATGAATGGATAAGGAAGCTGTGGTACATATACACCATGGAATATTACTCAGCCGTTAAAAAGAATTCATTTGAATCAGTCCTAATGAGATGGATGAAACTGGAGCCCCTTATACAGAGTGAAGTAAGCCAGAAAGATAAAGAATATTACAGCATACTAACACATATATATGGAATTTAGAAAGATGGTAACGATAACCCTATATGCAAAACAGAAAAAGAGACACAGAAATACAGAACAGACTTTTGAACTCTGTGGGAGAAGGTGAGGGTGGGAGGTTTCAAAAGAACAGCATGTATACTATCTATGGTGAAACAGATCACCAGCCCAGGTGGGATGCATGAGACAAGTGCTCGGGCCTGGTGCACTGGGAAGACCCAGAGAAATCGGGTGGAGAGGGAGATGGGAGGGGGGATCGGGATGGGGAATAGGTGTAAATCTATGGCTGATTCATGTCAATGTATGACAAAACCCACTGAAATGTTGTGAAGTAATTAGCCTCCAACTAATAAAAAAATTAAAAAAAAAAAAAGAAAAAAGAAACACAACTCAAACTACTGCAAGAGAAAAGGGGAAGATAACTGGTTCATAAAACCAAGAATTGTAGCTGCTTCAAGCATGGCTGGAGTCAGGGACTTATAGGGATATAACTCTCCTCCCTTCTCCTCAGCGCTTTCTTTGTGCTTTGGCTTCCTGTTCACTCTCTGCTGGTTAAAATATATGGCCACTGCAGCAGCCCGTGGTCCATAGTACAGCTTTCCTGCAAAAGCTTCCCTTTTCCCTGACATGCACATATCAGATTTCACAGTCTCTGAGTGGCCTTGTTGGAGTCAGGCTCTCATCTCCGAGTCAGTCACTATGTCCAAAAATGTGAGGCCCTTTAACTTATGTCTGTGGCTGGGGAAGAGAGCAGTTGCACAAGCAAGGATTAATTTTTCAAGGAAAGAAATACTAGGCAAACACATAATGGATAACCTCCAAAGTTCAAGTGAGCAAATTTAGGCCCAAAGCAATTAAAGAAACTAGGGATCCTAATTAAATTAGGACTTTCCTGGTGGTTCTGATAGTAAGGAATCTGCCTTCAGTGCAGGAGACCCAGATTCGATCCCTGGGTCAGGAAGATCCCCTGGAGAAGGGAATGGCAACCCACTCCAGTGTTCTTGCCTGGAGAATCCATGGACAGAGGAGCCTGGCAGGGGTTGCAAAGAGTTGGACACAATTGAGTGACTGACACACACACTAAAGCAATATTACATGATTATTAACTAAAGCTCATACTTTATTCAGATTTCCTTAGATCTAACCCAGCACTCACATTCTGTATATTAATGCATATATATAGAATTTAGAAAGATGGTAAGGATGACCCTATACGCGAGACAGAAAAAGAGACACAGATATAAAGAACAGACTTTTGGACTCTGTGGGAGAAGGCGAGGGTGGGATGATTTGAGAGAATAGCATTGAAACATGTGTATTATCATATGTGAAACAGATCACCAGTCCAGGTTCGATGCGTGAGGCAGGGTGCTCAGGGCTGGTGCACAGGGGGTTCAGGATGGGGACACATGTGCACCCGTGGCTGATTCATGTCGAAATGTGGCAAAAACCACTTCAGTATTGTAAAGTGATTAGCCTCCAATTAAAATAAATATTTTTTTTAAAAAAGGACCTCATTCAGGAAGTCATATAGCATTTAGCCATGATGTCTTCTTAGAATCCTCTAGGGTGTGACAGTTTCTCAGACCTTTTTTTTTTTTGATGACTCTTTGTTGAGGAATATTGGTCAGATATTTAGTATAACATCCTTCAGTTGTGGTTTTATTGATGTTTTCAATGTAATCAAAAGAGTTACATGGGTTTTGGAGAAGAAGATCATAGAAGTGAAGTGCTATTTTTATCACATCGCATCAAGGATTCATACTAGAAATATGACAAATCACTATCGATGTTAACCTTGGTCACCTGGCTGGAGTAGTGTTTGTCAGAGTTTTCCTTATGTAAAGTTCCTCTTTTTCCTTATTTCCATACTTTTTGAAAAAATATTACTATGCCCAGCCCATACTTAAGGAATAAGGAGTTTTGCTTCACCTCTATGTGAGTGGAGTATCTGCATAAATTTTTGGAATTCTTCTGCATGAGAGATTAGTCTATGATCTCCATTTATTTACTTATTCAATCAATTATATGTATCATGGATATTTTTTTACCTAGAATAAATTTCTGTGGACATTTTTTAAATGAAGTCCAAACTGTGATCATATTGTCTCACTTTAGTTTCTGAAAAGATCTATAACTGTTGGTTTTGTAACAGAGAAGAACAAAAACAAACCTAATAAAATAAAAATTAAAGAAAAAAGGAATGCTAGCATTTTCCTTTCTTTTGCCTTCTTTGACTGAAGACTAATACATTAGTCTAAATGTTACCAATTTCTTAAAGTTAAAAACCAACAGACCTATATCAAGAAAGAGATAAACTAATTTTCTAGCTAATAAATGTCAATTATCTACACACTCAAATAAATCCTCAGATGAGAAGTCAGTGAGTTTTAAAGGGACAAATAAAGAAAAGATAATCTTTCCCTAATTTTTTTTTGCACAATGCTCTCATACTGAGACATTTACTGAGGGTGGCAAGTAAGGTCAGTCTCATATGGGAGATGATACTAACAGGGCAAAGGAAAATTTCAACACTAAAACACTTTGAAAGTAACCTGGGCATACTCACATCCACAAAGTCGGGCCAAGTGGTGGTGATAAATGGTAGCAACCAAATCTTTCAGTGACATCCATGTAATAAGAACTTATTTAGTAACTACTGTAGACCCAACAGGGCTTCCCTGGTGGCTCAGATGGTAAAGAATCTGCCTTCCAATGCAGGAGACCCAGGTTTCATCCTTGGGACAGGAAGATCCCCTGGAGAAGGGAATGGCTCCCCACCCCAATATTCTTGCCTGGAGAATCCCACGGACAGAGGAGCCTGGCGGGCTACAGTCCATGGAGTCACAAAGAGTCAGACAGGACTGAACGACGAACACGTCACACTTTATAAACCCAACCAAACCATCTTCTTAGGACTGCATGGACATAGCCTGTTCCTGGCTCCCATAAGACTACAAGTGGTTTGTGTGTAATCCTCAGCACATTTTGCAAAGTGTGATGCAAAGAAGGCATGAAATCAATGTTTGTACAGTAAATGAATTAATGCAGAAGCCTTCTTGAGGATCTTGAAAATAAGTAAATATTTTCATTTAAGTATTCTACATTTCAGGCCAAGAACTAGAGTAATGATCATAGTCAGCATAAATGGTATCACTTGCATTGTCCAGCAATCAAGCAATCATATTGGGAATACTGAAAGAAAGAAAGTCGGGAGGGAGGAAGGAAGGAAGAAAAGGGAAGAAAGATAGGGAGGAAAGAAGGAAGTGAATATTTATAAAATTATGGGAAACAAACTGGAAATACTGTTACTTTCCAGAGAGAAACAACTATTGCCAATAAATTAAATTTTAATACAAACGTAATTTGCCTTATGATATATTTGATTTGTCATGCTCTTTGATTTCTTATACATTGAAATGGTAATCAGCTAAACACAAAGATGTTACACTAACTTTTGTGGTCATATTTTTTTTCCTTTCAGTGAGGGTAAGGTTGAAAGAAGCACGACTTCAGATTCAAACAAGATTAAAGCCAAATGCTAAAATGGTCAGTTCATGTAGAACATGATGGACATTGGTGCATCATTAAGATGCATTAAGAACAAATCTTAATTCCTTCAAATTCAAAGCAACTATAATGATCTTAGTTGTTTCAAGAAGAGTTAGAATTTGTTATTAATATTTGTGTAATAGACTTAATTTTAATTACTGCCTTGTTCTTTCCAGATGCTAGTGCTGAGGGTGGATTGGGAATTTCTTTCCAAGCCACTAAAATTCAAGAATGCAATCCTCTGTTTCCAGGGCTTAGGCGTGTGAGAGCGCTAAGGGAGGAGTAGCCACAACTTGGTAGTTTAGGTGTACCCACCAAAATCTCCTGGCTGATGAACACCTCTCCTGGAAGGCTCTCATGTATGGAGCAAGTAGGTGATGATGGGCTATCCTGTCCGAGAGTTCTGAGATCAGCTAACACAGAACCTTACAGAGGGGATGTGCAGTACCTATGCGAATGGTTACGAGCCTAGAGCCGGAACTTTCTCTGTCAACCACACCACTTCTTAGCACTGGCAACTGAAATGGACTTGGCAGTCTCTTGGTGAGGATTCTGGGTCTCACCTCACACCACACCTCTGTTAGTCCTTCTCAGGCCCTTATGACTTCCCCCAAGGTCACTTTCCATCCAGATATCTTGCCTCTTCTATTCCTAACTTTCAATGCGTGAACTTCAGCTCGTTTCACCCAGGAATGTGGGTAGACTGAGTCTTACCATAAAGGAGAGACTTAAGCAAAATTTGACTCCATCAAGAAACGCTTTGAGTGTTAGCTATCTACACTTAGCTTTGTTTCACTCTTAGATTTGTCTCCTTTGCAATGTCCTATGGACCAACATTTTTGCTAAGAAGTGGTGTAAGTAAAGCATTAAGAGAGCTATTTCACTATAAACGGTAAATTATTGAGAAACAAACATAAATGTTTGGAGGTCATGTGGAATGGTCACACTTAAATTAAGAGAGAGGTACTCTCCCCACTCCTCCGTGAGAAACGCAGCCCTACTTCAGGTATTGAAGACCACCACTGGTGCCAGCTTGGTTCTTCCAGGATTTCGTCATGCCAGCAGCCCCTGTACTCAGCAACTAGTACCTGTTGAATTCAGTTTATCTGTGGGAAAAGGAGTTGGAGCATGAAGAGAATTCAGTAGAAGCAATAAGGCCACAGATCAATTTATCCATGGCAATTTTAAGTAGTATGTTTGTAGAGATGTTATCAGGAAATGGACTGAGAGCAGGTAAGAGCAAGCATGAAATATAGGCAGCATACAGGTGAAGAGGAGAAAGGAGAAACAGATAATTTAATGAATCTTAAAATTGTAGATAACTGAGACAATGGCGCGCAAACACAAGCAGGCAATCATCACAGTTTAAGTCTAGCCAAAACGGCCATGTCAAGGGATGAAGTGGAATTAAGAATATGATGTCTGAGTTTGATTGCTTGTGTTTGGCTCCTGTTGAGATGTATCTCCTGCAGAATGGATTTGCCAAAGGTAAGATGACATAGCAGATGAAATTTCCTTTGCTGGGATTTTATGCAAACGGAAAGAAAGGAAAAAATAAAGGTATTTTACGTTGCTCTCCTGATGATTTATGGTCTTGTCTGCACTTGGACATTGGACACAAAGGCAGAAACTTTGCCCATGAAAATGTATCTATTGTAGAAGTCTAGTACAGGGCATAAGAAGAGTAGCAAGCAACCCCCATTCCCCAGGAAATGTGTATTCACTGCAAAACAACTATTATGGGATGCATTGTGTTCAAAGGGCAAGGATGTCTGCATGTATCCCAGAGCGCTGAGAGTTAAGATTTAAATGTGGACTTTGACTTGAAATCTGAGGATTCTATTTTCTTGTTGTACAAAGGGACAGGGTCTCACCATTGCATCAAAGACTTACATGTTGTTCTTCATTGACGCTAAGCCTATCACCTACTCCAGTGCTAGCTTGAAGTTCTTAGAGTTTAAAAGATCACTATCCTTAGTGATAGTATAGTATATAGTATATAGCTCATATAGATAGTATATCTATTTTTTGTGGCATAAAACATGGGAAAGTAGATAAAAGGAATATCAACAGAAGCCAGATATAATAAAAACTTAATGTGAACTGAATCAAGATTGCCAGGAGAAATATCAGTAACCTCAGATATGCAGATGACACCATCCTTATGGCAGAAAGTGAAGAAGACCTAGAGAGCCTCTTGATGAAAGTGAAAGAGGAGAGTGAGAAAGCTGGCTTAAAACTCAACATTCAGAAAACTAAGATCATGGCATCTGGTCCCATCACTCCATGGCAAATAGATGGGGAAACAATGGAAAGAGTGAGAAACTTTATTTTCTTGGGCTCTAAAATCACTGCAGATGGTGACTACAGCCATGAAATTAAAAGACACTTCCTCCTTGAAAGAAAAGCTATGACCAACCTAGACAGTATACTTAAAAGCAGAGACATTACTCTGCCAACAAAGACCCATCTAGTCAAAGCTCTGGCTTTTCTAGTAGTCACATATGGATGTGAAAGTTGGACTATAAAGAAAGCTGAGTGCCGAAGAATTGATGCTTTTGAACTGTGATGTCGAAGACTCTTGAGAGTCCATTGTACTGCAAGGAGATCCAACCAGTCAATTCTCAAGGAAATCAGTCCTGAATATTTGTTGGAAGGACTGATGCTAAAGCCAAAACTCAAATACTTTGGCTACCTGATGTGAAGAACTGACTCATTTGAACAGACCCTTGTGCTGGGAATGATTGAAGGCAGGAGGAGAAGGGGACGACAGAGGATGAGATGGACGTGAGTTTGAGCAAGTTCTGGGAGTTGATGATGGACAGGGAAGCCTGGAGTGCTGCAGTCCATGGGGTCGCAGAGTTGGACATGATGGAGCGCCTGAACTGAACTGAATGCTGAACTGCGATACTCCTAGGGAAGACCTACATAAAACACCTGATCTCCGCATGTGCACTCAGTCATGTGTGGCTCTCAGTGCCCCCATGGGCTGTAACCCGCCAGGCTCCTCTGTCCATAGAATTTCCCAGGCAAGAATACTGGAGTGGGTTGTCATTTCCTCCTCCAGGGGATCCTCCTGACCCAGAAACTGAACCTGCATCTCTGTGTCTCCTGCATTGGCAGGCAGATTCTTTACCAGTTATGCCACCTTGGAAGCCTCAAAAAATCTAATAAAATTGTACTATAGGAAAGAGAGGGTCTGAAGAGTTGGTGAGAAGAAATGTTCCCAAGGGAATTTAAAGGAAACACTCTTCACTGAAAAAAACAAAACATGGCAGAGGGAGAAAGGAAAGATTATGACAAGAATAAAAGAAACAGTTATCTCAAACTATGACACTTGAGAGGGTTTTGCTTCTGGACCACAAATTTTATGAGCACATAAGGTTACGGGAAAATAGCAGAAGACTACCTTGTGGCCAGTGAAGCCTGGAAGGGAGGGGTACAGAGATCATAGAACAAGTACAAAGGCCAGGAGGGGAGGGAACTCATGCAGGGTATCGGGAAGATGGCTTAGGTGATTTTTAAAAGAAAAAGAACCCCAGTTGAAGAGCCTCCCTTTGTTCTAACATTCCCAAGCAAATGGACTCACAGGCCAGGAACATGGCAGCAAGGCCACTGAGGCAGGGAAGAACAGGGGGCAGGCATTCGTCCACTTTCTGCATAATTTTCTCAGCTCATCGTGAAACTTGTGGCTTTTGTTTAAGCCTGCTAATATCCCTCTAGTTCGTGATGAATGCCTCAAGTAAGAATACTGCCTTGCTTCTTATATTGCACCCGATTTTATCTTATTACAAGATCACATGAAAACACTAACCAAAGTGAGGCTGTTTATAAAGTTTTCCATCTGCAGCCCTCAGGTTCATTAGATGAGGGATAGAAGTTCCAAGTACAATTCCAATAGGCCTTCTGCACACTTTGGTCACTCGCGGCAAGAAGCTATTATTTTACCCAAATTATTAGGTATAATAAACTATGTCTAACATTTAGATATGCTAACCAACCAAAGGTTAGATGTCACAGGTTAGTTTCCCTGGAAAGTGGATTCTGAGAAGCAAATTAGCTTGCAAAATGTTTATTAAAAAGTGTTATTGCAATTCACACCTGTGGGTCTGTGGAATGAAGGAGATGAAAATGGGATACAGTAGCAAGTGGACGTGCAAGGTAAACTTAACAGTCTCAGCTGGTCTCATGGGGAGTCCTGAGCTATAGACATTGCCCCAGCTTGGGTTCAACATGTGCTAAGCTGCTTGAGTCGTGTCCAACTCTTTGCGATCATGTGGATTGCAGCCCACAAGCTCCTCTGTGTATGGGATTCTCCAGGCAAGAATACTGAAGTGGGTTGCCATGCCCTCCTCCAGAGGATCTTCCCAACCTAGGGATCAAATCTGAGTCTCTTATGTCTCCTGCATTAGCAGGCAGATTCTTTACCGCTAGTGCTACCTGGGTGAACATAGCCAGACCTTTCTTTATGCCCGGATATGTACTCGTCATTTTATGTAGGCCCTTCTGGAAAACTGTGTTTGGATAGGGTGGCTGCATAGTTGGGATGATCTCTGAAGGGGCTGGTAGTTGAAAATCATGACTGAAAGCATTCTCAGCTGTCAGGGTACTGAGTCCTTCACTGGTGGGTCATCTGGAAAGCTCATCAAATGTCTACCGCTGGGATGTCTGCTTTTCCAGGACTGTAGCAAATAATATGGAGAAGATAGATGAATAAAATAGTTAATATTTGGCTGTCTCCCTTAAGCAAAGAATAAAAGAGACCATGTAACATGCACTTTCAAGAGGAAGTGACACTTATTTGAAGGGATCAGTTCTGACACTTGGGAGTTGTGTGAACGTAACTCACCTACGGCTCAATTTTTATTTGGGAATTGTAGGTAACAAGTGTATGAGTTTTCTGCTGCTGTAACAAATCACTACACATTTAGTAACATAAAACAACATACATTTATTATCTGACAGTTTAGATATATTCACTGGATATATGTTCACTCATATGTTCATACATTGGGAGGACATGCTATGCTGTGCTGTGCTAAATCACTTCAGTTGTGGCCGACTCTGCAACCCTATAGACTGTAGCCCGTCAAGCTCTTCTGTCCATGGGGATTCTCCAGGCAAGAATACTGGAGCGGGCTGCCATGCCCTTCTCCAGGGGATCTTCCTGACCCAGGGGTCAAACCCTCGTCTCTTAAGTCTCCTGCACTGGCAGATGGGTTCTTTACCCTAGCACCACAAGGGAAGGCCCTTGAAAGTTCACAGTTAGTAACATGCATGTAATATTAACACACACCTATTGGAACTTCCTTGTGCTCAGTGGTAAAGAATCTGTCTGCCAAGGCAGGAGACACAGGAGACACAAGTTCAATCCCTGGGTCAGGAAGATCTCTTGAAGAAGAAAATGCCAACCAACTCCAGTATTCTTGTCTGGGAAGTCACAGAGGAGCCTGCTGGGCTAGAGAGTCCATGGGGTGGCAAAGACTTGGACACCACTGTGCGACTAAACAACAACAAATATGTTAATATATTGCAGTAAATATTAATAAACCTAAAGTATATTTTAATTATTTTAGAGAAGAACAATTATTAACAGATGTTTAATAAATTTCTTTTACATTACAACTGATTGCCATGCATAATCCCTGAAATTCCTTTGAATAGAGATCATCTTGATTTCAGTTCAGAACGCCACAACGTGTTCATTCTGACAAATCTGTCCCTGCCGCACTTGTGCTGTGTTCAGAACCTCAGATAGCATCCTTCTTTTATGACTTGTTCAAATAGCCATCCCTACAAGTCCCTAAAAAAGGTATGTTTGGTCTCATGATAAAAGATTGAACTGGGGTGCCTTCTCCCTAATGATGCACTAAGAAGTATGCAGATCATTTGTTTATTTGCACAATGAAGGAAACTATAAGCAAGGTGAAAAGACAGCCTTCAGATTGCGAGAAAATAATAGCAAATGAAGCGACTGACAAAGAATTCATCTAAAAAATATACAAGCAGCTCCTACAGCTCAATTACAGAAAAACAAGTGACCCAATCAAAAAATGGGCCAAAAAACTAAACAGACATTTCTCCACAGAAGACATACAGGTGACTAAAAAACATGAAAAGATGCTCAACATCACTCATTATCAGAGAAATGCAAATCAAAACCACAATGAGTACCATCTCATGCCGGTCAGAATGGCTGCTATCAAAAAGTCTACAAGCAATAAATGCTGGAGAGGGTGTGGAGAAAAAGGAACCTTCTTACACTGTTGGTGGGAATGAAAACTAGTTCAGCCACTATGGAAAACAGTGTGGAGATTCCTTAAAAAACTGGAAATAGGGAGGGGGGATCGGGATGGGGAATACATGTAAATCTATGGCTGATTCATGTCAATGTATGACAAAAACCACTACAATTTTGTAAAGTAATTAGCCTCCAACTAATAAAAATAAATGGAAAAAAAATAAAACAAACAAACAAAAAAACTGGAAATAGAACTGCCATATGCCCCAGCAATCCCACTGCTGGGCATACACACCGAGGAAACCAGAATTGAAAGAGACACGTGTACCCCAATATTCATCGCAGCACTGTTTATAATAGCCAGGACATGGAAGCAACCTAGATGTCCATCAGCAGATGAATGGATAAGAAAGCTGTGGTACATATACACCATGGAATATTACTCAGCTATTAAAAATAATGCATTTGAATCAGTTCTAATGAGGTGGATGAAACTGGAGCCTATTATACAGAGCGCAGTAAGCCAGAAAGAAAAACACCAATAGAGTATATTAAGGCATATATATGGGATTTAGAAAGATGTTAATGATGACCCTATATGTGAGACAGCAAAAGAGACACAGATGTAAAGAACAGACTATTGGACTCTGTGGGAGAAGGTGAGGGTGGAATGATTTGAGAGAATAGCATTGAAACATGTATATTAACATATGTGAAACAGATCGCCAGTCCAGGTTCGGTGCGTGAGGCAGGGTGCTCAGGGCTGGTGCACTGGGATGACCCTGAGAGATGGGATGGGGAGGGAGGTGGGAAGGGGGTTCAGGATGGGGAACACAAGTACAGCCATGGCTGATTCGTGTGAATGTATGGCAAAAACCACCACAATATTGTAATTAGCTTCCAATTCAAATAAATTAAAAAATGCATTCTTGCATAATAAGAACAAAAAAGAAGTATGCTGATCAGTCTACAACTGCTGCTGATCAAGAATTCTGTGAGACTTGTTCAGGAAAACTCTGGAGATTAAGAAGGAAAATAAAGCATGCGTTTGACCTGGGGCAACCACATCTGGCTGAAATGGCTGGGCCCCAGTCCCCAGGAACTGTCAGGCTGCCCAGTCACTACAGAGAAAAGAGCTCTTGGGACCCTCCATCTGTGCTGTTTTCCTCCAAGAGAAATATTCTGATGCCTCAAGCTTCTTCTCTGAGGTTGCCTCTTGCCTCTGTTGCTTCTGGTCACCCTTTGTCCTCATGGATTACGCCTCTGACTTCAGTATTAAGATCAAACCCCATACAACTCTTACTCCCCCACAGTTTAAGTTTTTTAAAATTGCCTCATGCACACGGAAGCAAGATTGACAGCAGAGTGGATAAAGAAGATGTGCTTTATATATATAAATACACACACACACATATATATATACACATACACAGTGGAATATTACTTAGTAACAAGAAAGAATGAAATAATGCCACTTGCAGCAACATAGATGCACCTAAAATTATCACACCAAGTGAAGTGAATCAGAGAAAGACAAATATCATATGACATCACATATATGGAATCTAAAAAAATGATACAAATGAACTTATTTACAAAACAGAGATAGACTCAGTCATAGAAAACAAACATGATTATCAAAGAGGAGGGTGGAAGGAAAAATTATGAGTTTGGATTCAAAATATACATACTACTATATATAAAATGTGTTAGTCCCTCAGTCATGTCTGACCCCGTGATCCCATGGATTGTAGCCTCTGTCCATGGAATTCTCCAGGCAAGAATTACTGGAGTGGGTTAGTGTTTCCTTCTCCAAGGGATCTTCCAGACCCAGGGATCGAACCCGGGTCTCCTGCACTGCAGGCAGACTCTTCACCATCTGAACCACCAGATAAGCTAATCAACAAGGACCTACTCTATAGCACAGAAATAATACTCACTATCTTATAATAACCTATAATGAAAGAGAATGTAAAAAAAGAATATATATATACATGGAACCTATCTGTGGAACTTAAAAAATCTTATATGTGGAATCTAAAATATTGATACAAATGAACTTATTTACAAAACAGAAATAGCCTCAGTCTGCATATATGTGTGTGTATATATATAACTATTTATATATGTGTGTGTATAACTGAATCACTTTGCTGTTAACCTGAAACTAACACACATTGTAAATCAACTGTATTTCAATAAAATTTTTTTGAAAACAAGTAAAAAAAAATTTGCTTCATGTAGCCCTTCCCTCTCCATCACAATACTAGTGAATAGGGTTAGGAGTGTAGAACCTAGTAAGAGAAGTTTAGGTTTAATATTTATTGAAATGAATCATTGAGACTTTTGTTCTTAGAACTTATAGGACTTTAAGAAGATGGTCTCATTGTTTGGATCGGAGGAGCATAGGATACATGGCTGGGAATGTTTGGGAGTGGGGAGAAGAGCTCAGAGTTGTACTAGCCAACAATCCAGCCATGATGTGAGGAGATGCTCACATGGACCCCTCACCTATATCCTTGTATGGAATTATAAAAGAGAAAGTTTAATCAGGGGTTTACAAAATAGGTGATAGTTGTCTGCAATGTACATTGTGTGAACAAACTCCTGGTTGCTATATAAAAACAGAAAGTTAAAATTTGATCAGAAATATATTCTTTCAGAACTTCCTCTTTTCTGTCATATAGTCTACTTTGGGGATTACAAAGGAGAAGTTCAAGTGAAATTAAATTATTAAACAGTATATTATTAAAGTCAAGTGTTGAGGGGACTCTGGTCCATAGTTGAAAAATAACTATATTATGGTTTTGGTGCTGCCACCAATTGACTGTGAGATTTTTGGCAAGAATCTTATTGATCCAGAAAAGAATATGATTGTAAAGGAATAAGTAATGGCTGAATATTGGGGAAATTTCCTTCTCCTATTTTCAAGCATCATGCACCATTCTTCAACCACTGATGATTTTTTGTATGTACTTATATTCTATTGGAACTTCCCTGGTGGTCTAGCAGTTCAGACTCTGACTCCAATGCAGGGGGCACAGGTTTAATCCCTGGTCCGGGAAATAAGGTCCCTATATTTTATACTAATATTTTATTAATCTGCAGCATATGTGACCCAATCATCAAGTCTTTTTAAGAGGAAGTAGCATATAATTTAATAGTCATAATTAATATGGTATTTTAACAGTAACTCAGTAGAATTAGAGCCAACATTTAATAATAATCATTATTCATAAAAATAAAAAACAATTAAAAAATTACATTTTTTCCAGGAAATTGTACCACTGCAATATTGTAAAAGAAGGAAGTGATTTCCAAGATAAGAAAGCCAAGTTAAGTGCCAAGTCCATAATTTGAGGAAGTTCATGCATCTGACACATGTAGCATGTGTGTGTGCAAAGTTACTCAGTTGTGTCCAACTCTTTGTGACCCCTATGGACCATAGCCCACCAGGCTCCTCTGTCCATGGGTTTCTCCAGGCAAGAATACTGGAGTGGGTTTCTATGCCCTCCTCCAGGGGATCTTCCAGACCCAAGGATCAAACCCGTGTCTCTTACATCTTCTGCATTGGAAGGCAGGTTCTTTACCACTAGCACCACCTGGGAAGCTCAGGACATATATAGAGGACTCCTCAATTATCTGTTCTGATGGATAGAGGCATTAGTGCAGAGAGTCTAAAAACAATTAAGTTACATCAAAGTCTAAACTCAGCTTACAAATTTATGCCTAAACATGACTGTGTCTAATGTTCTGAGGATTAGCAATACTTCATATTAAATAATGAAATTCCAATTCAGGAGACACAGGAAGTATCTAGTTTACCATGCAACCAGTGCTTTCAAGAGAAGAAAAATGATCACCTCTGCTTCCAAGCAAAAAAAAAAAAAAAAAAAAATAGCTTAAATCTGATTTACCTATCTCCTCGAGCTTACTTTCTGTTAGTAATTAATAGTTTGAATTTCATAACACTTTAGGTGGACTGAAGTAAGCTTTGAGTCAGAAGATCAGTGTTTAAATATTTGCATCTACTTTTACTAGATATGTGACATTGGGCAAGGCCACAAACCCTTTGAACTTCAATGTGATCACCTGGGACATGAGGTTAGTAGTAAGAGTTATATATGACTGTGTTCTTCCCATGAGTATGGATAAAATGCAACAAAATCATTAATGGGAATTACTTCATAAAGTATTTAAACTTATAATTGTTTAATGCACTATTACAGATAAAATAAATTGCAGCAATATAAATGTACAGCTTTATATTTGATGCAAACTTTGTGAACTATACCCAAATTTTTAAATGATTATACTTTCAAGGATAATATGATTTATCTGAAAAGACATACAAACAAGACTTAGCTTTCTTCCATTAACACCATGTGAGCGTGTATAAATCTCTAAAGCTCTCTGGAGTTCAGTTTCCTCAGCTATAAAGAATATTGGTTTCTTGGCTTCCATGTTTTCCTGAAGCCCTAAAGCATGATTTGAGGAAAAATTTCAGAAGGGAGCTGGCATTTGAAAGTGCGATTTGGCGTTAACAAAGCAAAACAGATGCTAGTACATCTGACTTTAACTGCAGATATAATAATGAAAGAGAACAGTGGTGATATACTTAAATAGTATAGTTTATAAGAATAATGGGTAGAATGTCCAAATAACTTGCATATGAATAACAGTCAATATGAAACGCTCATGGAAATTTGTCAAAACCATGACAACCAAACTCCATATTGCTAACTTCTTATGAGTTTCTTTCAAAATTCAAGGGACTGTAAGATACCACACAGGGCTGCTAAGTTTTCAATTAGACTCTCAACTCTGGGATATGTGTCTCCATAAATCCATGAAACAGACACTGTACTTTGCACAGGGTCATGTGATGCTGTTTTCAGCAGCCAGAGCACTAAAATTCTGCAAGTAGATCAGTTCTAGGCTGTCAGGCAGAACAAGGTCTTGGGCCTTGGGGACCTGGAACCCCTGCCCGAACTAGATGGAACATTTCATATATTATCTCATATGAAGCTGCTAAGTAAGCTCAGTAGGTAGACTACTCCATAGTTTGCTCCATCCTTCTGTTTTATTCTTTTCTTCCTTCCATCCTCCATATAATAACATATGAAGGTGACTGCTAAGTACAGATCTTACCCAGAGGAACTCACTCTGTAGCTGAGACAAGAGCCCATGCACCTATTAAACCACCAAATATAAATAAAGAAGAGCAATGAGTCACTGAAATGATGGAGAACAGTTCCCTAAGAAACACCTGAACTTACCCTTGAAAATTTACAAATTACATCAGGAGGAGCCAGAGTACATTTTGTAAATTTCAATTCAGTCTCAACTCCAAGTGTATCACCCCTTTCACTTACTAACCAACAAGCACAGACCACACACAGGAGTTCTCCGGTTTCCTATGCAGTCCTGTACTTCTAATTTCTTTGCCTCTGCTGCCCCCTCTGCCTGAAAGAGTCTCCCGACCAACCTCCCATCCAAACCTGCTGACTTTTTTTTGAAAGTCAGATCAAGGGTAACTTTGTAAATCCTTTGTGAAGCCTTCTGTGGCTCCCCCAGACAGGTTAGGCTTGCCACATTCAGCCACCCGCACTGCAAGCTGACTTAACTCCACTGTATCTGTCATCACGTTGCTGGTCCACACATACTCATGCCGTGTCCAAGCTACACTGTGTGTTATTCGTTGTTTAAATCTCAGACCATCAACAGTGCGAAGTGCTTAGTAAATATACAACATGTGTTCCAGGAATCAATAAATTGCACATAAATATTTGTTAACTGTGTGTAATTTGGGTGGTGGATTAGTGGCTTTAAGCGTTAAGGGCTCTGTCTAATTCAGGTTATTCTTGAAAATACTACCATGTGGCTTAACCTATAATAAAAGAGTTACAGAGGTATGGTTTGAGACTGCTAGACCCTCACCACTGAATGAACTATAGGCAATGCCAATATTAATATCAAACAATGCATAAATATTCACAGAATGAGATAAATGAGGCAACGCATACAACAACAGCATCTGAGTCTTCTGAGTGTGGTTTGTGAACACAGGAGGCTTTGGAACACTATAAATAAAAGATTAAGCTGTGAGAGCTTTAGGTAGGTGGGTAAGTAGGCAGTACGGAGAACTGGTAACAAAGAGAATATTCACATTAGTATTCAGAAATACCCCAGGTAAAGAATTCATTTCCCAGTGAGAATGAAAATGATTCTTACTAAAAGTAGCCTCATATTTACATATTGACATCTTAAACACATTCCGTGCAATGCTTTTAAAATAAAAACGCAGCATTCTCTGATGGAAAAAGAATTTCACACAACATGTCAACCAATGTCTAGAGACTGTGTGGCAGTGAGAACATAAATGTTTTCCAGCTTCAAGGTAGGTCACAGTCCAGGGACGCCTGCAGTGAGGAAAAACCGAGTGTGTAAGAGGTCCCCGAATTCGCATGTGAGCTGACGTCCCAGTCCGCACTGCAGGAGAGGAGCTCTTTGCTACCCTAAGTAACAGGGAGGGAATAAAATCATCAGAAGTTAGAGCTGCAGCATTTATGGAGATCATCTTCTTTGGCTATACTTATGTTCAGATGAGGAAGCCTTTTAGAGACCAGAAAGGTGAAGAAACTCAGCAGGTAGTAAGAGCTAGAAAATGTCAGAGCTGGAGCTAAAATCTTAGATCTCTAATTCCCAGTCCAGTGTTCTTTATTCTAACCTAGGCTATGTCAAAATCAGGCAAAAAATAAAATCTTAAAGCTACTAGGAATTACATTCAGAAGAGTGTCTACAAAGAAATAGATTCTGCTTCATGTTTCAACATTAAGTTTTTGTCTCCTTCTTGTTAACAGAAAGAGAGACATGGACCACAGTCTCCTAGTGACATCTGGTGTCTAAATCTGGGTAATACAAAATAGAGGAATAACAAAAAGACTTCCACATTTATGTTTATTAACATTAATAACATTAATAACATTTGGTTATTAAAGCCAAAACTTGGAGAGTATTTAAAAATTTTTGAAGATAGTCTTTCATGGCTTACCTGCTCAGTAATACGTTCCTAAACGGAGCTGTGTTTTACAGTAATTGTCTTTTTAATAATACTGAATTGCTGCCAATTGTGTGCTCAGTCGTGTCCAACTCTGCGACCCCAAGGACTGTAGCCCACCAGGCTCCTCTGTCCATGGAAGTTTCCAGGCAAGAATACTTGAATGGGTTGTCATTCCCTTCTCTAGGGGATCTTCCTGACCCAGAGATCCAACCCAGGTCTCCTGCATTGCAGGCAGATTCTTTACCGTCTGTGCCACCATGAAGGGCAATACTGTGCCATCTCAGCCTAAATTACACGATCTATTCAACAAAGATTTATGAGAACTTATAACATGACAGAAACAGTTCTAGCAACAAGGGATGCAGAGATAGATATCTATTACCACTTTCTTCAGGAAACTCACTGCTTATCTGAAGAAATAAACTCATTAGTTCAGTTGCTCAGTCATGCCTGACTCTTCGCGACCCCATGGACTGCCGCACACCAGGCCTCCCTGTCCATCACCAACTCCCAGAGTTTATAGAGGGAACTATAATAAGTGTGATAAGGGCTAAAATTAAGATACATACAAAATATGATGAGGAAGGAGTTACTGAGAGGTCAGGAAGTTTTCAGAGAAAACGGGACATTTTGACTTCATTCTTGAAAGGGGTTAGAATCCACCTGAATTAAAAAGCAAAATGTCTCAATTTATTCTCTCAAATGTAACAAAAAGCATCTAAATATATTTTTATTACATTTGATTTCATGAATTTGAATGTCACTGATATTTCTTTAGTACTGATCAACTTAATCTCTGTAGAGAACAAGAGTATGTCATTATTTCTGGTCAATGAATTCTTGGTATTCTTAATATTTCTTACCTCTACATCTCATAAGTAGAGGAGCCGGGAGACAGAAAGCAGAGTTGTCTGACTTTGAAATACTCTAGTGTTATTTACTGAGTGCCTACTATGTATCAGATATTTTCCATGTTGCTAAATTAGTAAACAAAAGCCATGCCCTCATTGCACTTACATTCTATAGGGGAGGACAGTCAATAAATAAATAAGTAAAATATAAGTAAGTCAGATGGCTATGAATACTACTAAGAAAAGTTGATCAGGGATGGAAGATGGATAGTGCTGCGCTGTGCTCAGTCACTTCATTTGTGTCCAACTCTTTGCGACCCCAAGGACTGTAGTCCACCAGGCTCCTCTATCTGCAGGATTCTCCAGGCAGGAATACTGGAGTGGGTTGCCATGCCCTCCTCCAAGGGATCTTCCTGACCCAGGGATCGAACCTGTATCTCCTGCATTGCAGGCAGATTCTTTCACCACTGAGCCACCAGGGAAGCCCCAGATAGTGCTGAGAAGAGTATTTATTTTAACAATGGTAGTCTGGGAATGCCTCCCCGAGAAACTGACATTTAATCAAAGACCTGAAGGAGGTCATGGAGGGAGACATGTGGATATTCGGGGAATGTGCTCCAAGTAGAAGGAACAAGAAAACTCTGTGTGGGGAGCATGGATTGAGTATGAACACCAAAGAGCACATATACCTAATGAATGAGACCTGGAAAGAGAAGAATAAATTAGGCCTGAAAAAAAAAAATGGTGGTCAGATTATGTAGGGCTTTTGGCCATTGTAAGGAGAATAGTGGGGAAGCGTCGTGGAGTTCAGGGTTCAAAGGTGACATTACCCAATCTGATCTAGCAGCCATGTGCAGAACATACCATAGAAGAAAGGCAAGTGATGAATCAGAGGCACCAAAAATAGAGTATTGTATTTATCCAGGAAACAGATCAGGGCTACCTGGAGGAGTTAGTGTAGGAGTGAAATAACCAGATTATTTTTACATTTTGTAGGTATAATTAGCAGTATTGACTGATGGACAAAATGTGTATTAGAAAAGAAGAAAAGTCACTTCGGAAGGAGGGTAACTCCAAGTTGCTTAAGCAACTGGAAGAAGAAGTTGACATTAAATAAGATCAGGAAATGTACAGTATGATCGTGTTTGGAGGAGCTGGCTATCAAGAGTCTAACTTAGGATATACTAAATCAGAGATACTTTGCAAGTGATGTCCAGTAGCAGTTGAATAGAATCTTAAGCTCAGGGGAGGGCTTCCCTGGTGGCTAGTGGTAAAGAATCTGCCTGCCAGTGCAGGAGACACAGGTTCAATCCCTGATCTGGGAGAAGGTCACATGCCACAGAGCAACTAAGCCCGTGCTCTAGAGCCCAGGAGTCACAGCTACTGAGCTCACATGCTGCAACTACTGAAGGCTGGACCCCCTAGAGCCCATGCTCAGGCTCCACAATGAGAAGCCACTGCGAAAAGAAGTGTGTGCACTGCAACTAGCAACAACCCCTGATTGTCGCTACTAGAGAAACCCATGAAGCAAGGAAGACCTAGCACAGCCAAAAATAAATAAGCTCAGGAGAAAGAACTTTTGAGCACATCAACATACAGATAATATTTAAAGCCATAAGAGTCGATGACATCACCTTGGAAATGAGTGTTGATAGGGGAAGAGATCTAAGAACCCAACCTCAGTGAACCTCAATGGAGACATGAAAAGAATTAACAATGGGAGCTAAAAGATGCAACAAATGGGGATAGGATAACTGAAGGAGGCGCTTCCAGAAACCAAGTGAAGAAAGCATTTCAAGAAAAGAGTCAATCAAAAATTGGGCAGAAGACCTAAATAGACATTTTTCCAAAGAAGGCATACAGATGGCCAATAGGCACGTGAAAAGATGCTCAACGTGCTTATCAGGGAAATGCAATTCAAGTCTACAGTGAGATATCACCTCTCACCAGTCAGAATGACCATAATTAAAAAATTCACAAATAATAAACTCTGGAGAGGGTGTGGAGAAAACAGAACCCTACTACACTATTGGTGGTGGGAATGAAAAATTGTGCAGCCACTATGGAAGTTCTTTAAAAAACTGAAAATAGAGTTACCATATGATCCAGCAATCCTACTCCTGGGTATATATCCAGAGAAAACTCTGATTCTAAAAGATACATGCACCCCAACTTGCAGGGCAACACTATTTACAATTACCAAGACATGGAAGCAACCTAAATGTCCATTGACAGATGAATGCCCTTTGCAGCAACATGGATGGATCTAGAGATTGTCATACTAAGTGAAGTAAGTCAGACAGAGAGAGATGAACATCATATGATATAATTTATATATGGAATCTAAAATATGATACAAATAAATCTATTTAGAAAACAGACTTACAGACATAGAAAACAAACTTATTTTTACAAAAAGTGAAATGTGAGTAGGGGTAGATTAGAAGGATGGGAATAACATATACACAGTACTATAGATAAGATGAGGGCTTCCCAGGTGGCACAATGGTAAATGATCTGACTGCCAATGCAGGAGACGCAAGAGACATGGGTTCAATCCTTTGGTAGGGAAGATCCCCTGGAGGAGGAAATAGCAACCCGCTCCAGTCTTCTTGCATAGAAAATCCCATGTACTGAGGAGACGAGTGGGCTACAGTTCATGGGATTGCAAAAGAGTTGACGTGACTGAGCATGCATGCCTGCATAGACAAGACAGATAAACAAGAAGGTCCTACTGTATAGCACAGGAACTATATTCAGCATCTCATAATAAGCTATATAGAAAAGAATATTCTTTTCTAAGAATTTGTCCATTTCATCCAAGTTGTCCATTTTATTGGCATAGAGCTGCTGGTAGTAGTCTCTTATGATCCTTTGTATTTCAGTGTTGTCTGTTGTGATCTCTCCATTTTCATTTCTAATTTTGTTAATTTGGTTCTTCTCTCTTTGTTTCTTAATGAGTCTTGCTAATGGCTTCTCAATTTTGTTTATTTTTTCAAAAAACCAGCTTTTAGCTTTGTTGATTTTTGCTACGGTCTCTTTAGTTTCTTTTGCATTTATTTCTGCCCTGATTTTTAAGATTTCCTTCCTTCTGCTAACCCTGGGGTTCTTAATTTCTTCCTTCTCTAGTTGCTTTAGGTGTAGAGTTAGGTTATTTATTTGTGTTTTTTTCTTGTTTCTTGATGTAAGCCTGTAATGCTATGAACCTTCCCCTTAGCACTGCTTTTACAGTGTCCCATAGGTTTTGGGTTGTTGTGTTTTCATTTTCATTCATTTCTATACATATTTTGATTTCTTTTTTGATTTCTTCTATGATTTGTTGGTTATTCAGAAGCATGTTATTTAGCCTCCAGGTGTTTGAATTTTTAACAATTTTTTTCCTGTAATTGAGATCTAATCTTACTGCACTGTGGTCAGAAAAGATGACTGGAATGATTTCAATTTTTTTGAATTTTCCAAGACCAGATTTATGGCCCAGGATGTGATCTATTCTGGAGAAGGTTCCGTGTGCACTTGAGAAAAAGGTGAAGTTGATTGTTTTGGGGTGAAATGTCCTATAGATATCAATTAGGTCCAGCTGGTCCATTGTGTCATTTAAGGTTTGTGTTTCCTTGTTAATTTTCTGTTTAGTTGATCTATCCATAGTTGTGAGTGGGGTATTAAAGTCTCCCACTATTATTGTGTTACTATTAATTTCCTCTTTCATACTCATTAGTGTTTGCCGTACATATTGCGGTGCTCCTATGTTGGGTGCATATATATTTATAATTGTTATATCTTCTTCTTGGATTGATCCTTTGATCATTAAGTAGTGTCCTTCTTTGTCTCTTTTCACAGCCTTTATTTGAAAGTCTATTTTATCTGATATGAGTATTGCGACTCCTGCTTTCTTTTGGTCTCCGTTTCCCTTTTCCGACTGGCTTTAAATCTCAAATAATTTGAGATCGTGTTCCCCATCATTTGTATATTGTGTCATTTCCTCCTTTTTGTAACCACTGGGACACTGTGGTGGTCATAATAAGGATTATATATAGTATAGTTGAGAGTTTAAGGAGTACGTCAAGACTGTATATTGTCACCATGTCACCATGAGAAACGCTGGGCTAGATGAAGCACAAGCTGGAATCAAGATTGCCGGGAGAAATATCAATAACCTCAGATATGCAGATGGCACCACCCTTATGGCAGAAAGTGAAGAGGAACTAAAAAGCCTCTTGATGAAAGTGAAAGAGGAAAGTGAAAAAGTTGGCTTAAAGCTCAACATTCAGAAAACTAAGATCATGACATCTGGTCCCATCACTTCATGGGAAATAGATGGGGAAACAGTGGTTAGCTTATTTTTTGGGGCTCCAAAATCACTGCAGATGGTGATTGCAGCCATGAAATTAAAAGACGCTTACTCCTTGGAAGGAAAGTTATGACCAACCTAGACAGCATATTAAAAAGCAGAGACATTACTTTGCCAACAAAGGTTCATCTAGTCAAGGTTATGGTTTTTCCAGTGGTCATGTATGGATGTGAGAGTTGGACTGTGAAGAAAGCTGAGTGCCGAAGAATTGATGCTTTTGAACTGTGGTGTTGGAGAAGACTCTTTAGAGTCCCTTGGACTGCAAGGAGATCCAACCAGTCCATCCTAAAGGAGGTCAGTCCTGGGTGTTCACTGGAAGGACTGAAGCTGAAACTCCAGTACTTTGGCCACCTCATGCAAGCGAAGAGTTGACTCATTGGAAAAGACCCTGATGCTGGGAGGGATTGGGGGCAGGAGGAGAAGGGGACGACAGAGGATGAGATGGCTGGATGGCATCACCGACTCGATGGACATGTGTTTGAGTAAACTCTGGGAGTTTGTGATGGACAGGGAGGCCTAGCGTGCTGCGATTCATGGGGTCGCAAAGAGTCATATAGATGAATGGAACAGAATAGAAAGCCCAGAGATAAATCCATGGACCTATGGACACCTTATCTTTGACAAAGGAGGCAAGGATATACAATGGAAAAAGACAACCTCTTTTAACAAGTGGTGCTGGGAAACTGGTCAACCACTTGTAAAAGAATGAAACTAGAACACTTTCTAACACCATACACAAAAATAAACTCAAAATGGATTAAAGATCTAAATGTAAGACCAGAAACTATAAAACTCCTAGAGGAGAACATAGGGAAAACACTCTCCGACATAAATCACAGCAAGATCCTCTATGACCCACCTCCCAGAATATTGGAAATAAAAGCAAAACTAAACAAATGGGACCTAATGAAACTTAAAAGCTTTTGCACTACAAAGGAAACTATAAGTAAGGTGAAAAGACAGCCCTCAGATTGGGAGAAAATAATAGCAAATGAAGAAACAGACAAAGGATTAATCTCAAAAATATACAAGCAACTCCTGCAGCTCAATTCCAGAAAAATAAATGACCCAATCAAAAAATGGGCCAAAGAACTAAACAGACATTTCTCCCAAGAAGACATACAGATGGCTAACAAACACATGAAAAGATGCTCAACATCACTCATTATCAGAGAAATGCAAATCAAAACCACAATGAGGTACCATTACACGCCAGTCAGATGGCTGCTATCCAAAAGTCTACAAGCAATAAATGCTGGAGAGGGTGTGGAGAAAAGGGAACCCTCTTACACTGTTGGTGGGAATGCAAACTAGTACAGCCACTATGGAAAACAGTGTGGAGATTTCTTAAAAAACTGGAAATAGAACTGCCATATGACCCAGCAATCCCACTTCTGGGCATACACACTGAGGAAACCAGATCTGAAAGAGACACGTGCACCCCAATGTTCATCACAGCACTGTTTATAATAGCCAGGACATGGAAGCAACCTAGATGCCCATCAGCAGATGAATGGATAAGGAAGCTGTGGTACATATACACCATGGAATATTACTCAGCCGTTAAAAAGAATTCATTTGAATCAGTCCTAATGAGATGGATGAAACTGGAGCCCCTTATACAGAGTGAAGTAAGCCAGAAAGATGAACAACATTACAGCATACTAACACATATATATGGAATTTAGAAAGATGGTAACGATAACCCTATATGCAAAACAGAAAAAGAGACACAGAAATACAGAACAGACTTTTGAACTCTGTGGGAGAATGTGAGGGTGGGATATTTCAAAAGAACAGCATGTACACTATCTATGGTGAAACAGATCACCAGCCCAGGTGGGATGCATGAGACAAGTGCTCGGGTCTGGTGCACTGGGAAGACCCAGAGGAATCGGGTGGAGAGGGAGGTGGGAGGGGGGATCGGGATGGGGAATACATGTAAATCTATGGCTGATTCATATCAATGTATGACAAAAAAAAATAATAAAATAAAAATAAAAAAAATAATAAAAGTGGACATTTAATTACCAAATACACATTTGATATTAATTTCTCATTTTGATACTAACTTCTCATTTAAATGCTTTCGACTTTGCAATCACCCTCTGTGTTGTTTTCAATCTTCTAACTTTACTGAGGCTTTCAGTGGCTAAGTCAAAGATCTCTCTTGGTAAATGTCACACTGCACTTGAAAATACATGGATTACTTTCAATTATCTTTTGATATTATCTTCTAAAAAAAAAGAAAAGAATATGAAGGGTGTATATATATATTTTATATATATATATATATATATATAATATTGAATCGCTTTGCTGTATACTGTAAACTAAGCTATGGAGAAGTTAATTAAGAGAGAGACTGAGGGTTTACCATTGAATTTAGCACAGTGGAAATCATGCATAAACTTGAGAAGGAGTCCTTTTTTGTGTGTGTGGAGCCCTTTAGGAGTAGATTCAAGAGAGAGCTGGAGAAGAGGGACGGGACAAAGTGAGAATAAGAAATCTCTTTCAAGGAATTTTCGATATATAAGGAAGCAGAGAAATCAGGTAATAGTTGGAGATTATTTAATGCCAGGGGTTATTTTTTAAAGCAAAAAGATACTATGTTTGTATGTTTGTGTTGGGAGAGTGCATAATTTCTTCAGTTCAGTCTCTCTGCAACAAAGATTTGGAACTGATGGACCAGTGTTCAGCTCAGTTACAGGTCAGAGGTTTATTTGGTAAAGGTGTGAGGGGAGACCAATCCTGAAGGGAAGGCATCAGCCCATCTTGGTTCCCTCTTTTTTTACTTTTTGTCTCCTTCCCCGCTCCGGCTCCCTGCGCCTTGCCTGCTCTATGCAAATTAGGGCTAGCAATCATCATTGATCAGGAAAGGGGTGTGTTTCACCTGAGGTTCCCACTCCAGTCCATGGATTTCTCCTTTGTTCCCTGTATTTGGGCTTTCCTCCTTTTTTTCTCTTTCAGTTATCACCATTTTGGACTCCTTGTTCCTATTCTAACTACTTAACATCCCTCCCTCAAGAGATAGGAGGGCCAATTCTTTAGGAATAGGGGCATTGAGGTCTCTCTTGGCTACTTCCTGCTGAGCTGGGATGGCGAGGGGATTTCGGCCTCCCCCTCTTGCTAGTCTCAAGCCTCAGAGTCTTTATAGTGGTGTCTGTGTAAGTGCAAGGGAGTTCCTTGGCTAAGACAAAGAGAGAGACAGCAATGTAGCCCAGGCTGAAGCAAGAGCTCTCCCGATAAAGTTTATCCCCAGAAACTTAATTTTTTGCCTCTTCATTACAATGGAACTCATTTGGAGTCTTGAATGAGTATCAGAGATCTCCCAGGGGCTCACAGGTGTATTGAGTGTCCTCTTCTGTTTTCTTTCACAGCTTAACACCTGAGCAGTGAATCCAGGAGTCGTGTGCCCTGGTACCCTGACGGCTGTGGGGGTAGAAAGTATTAAATGGTAGGGGCCCTTCCATGTGAGCTGGAGTTGGACCTTTTTGGACCCATCTTTCCAGATGTCTATGGTCTTGAAATTGGAGACTACTGCATATACTGCTCTCCTTTTTCACCTAAGACAAAGCTGCTTTCAACAGTTTGCCGATTTCCTCAGGATTGGTCAGAGGATCTTCTGTTAATCCCTCTGGGGGTTTCTGTCCAATGGTCCAAAGTTTCTAGGCAAGAGTGAAAGGGGAAAGAGCCCATAGGGGAATAGGCAGGATAGGATAGGTTAAGAACCTCACCAGGGGATATACTCAGTACAGGATTTCCCATCAGCATTGCCTGGTATTTGAGGATCCTTTGATCAGACCTAAATAAGTGGGTTTTGCCATTGAGAAGTTGTTTCATTTGGTGTCTAGTAAAAATAGTTAGCTTGCTTCCAAGAGTTTTACCGCATCTTCTATTAAGACTGCAGTAGCTGCAAGATTTCAAAGGCAGGGAGACCAGCCTCAGGTGATTGGATCAAGCCTCTTGCATAAGTAAGCTACTGGCTGGGGCTCAGGTCCCAACCTTTGAGCTAACATTCCCAAGGTTATTCCTTCCTTTTTGTGGACATACAGTTGAAGTGCTTTTTTCTGGGTCTGGAAACATAAGGCGGTGCTTGGGTTAAGGCCTGTTTTAGTGTAGCCTCTGCCTTCTTTTGAGGAGGTCCTCACGTCAATGGGATTGAATCATCCTGTCACTTTAAGCTTTTATATAAGGGCTGGGTGATTAGGCCATAGTTGGGTGTCCAGAGTCTACAGTAACTGGTTAGCCCCAGGAAAACTTGTAATTGTTTCTGAGTCATGGGGGAAGGCAACTGGAGGATTCTTTGTACTCGGTCAGAGGACAGCCTCCTGGACCTGTGTATAATCTGAAATCCCAGATAAGTGACCTTTATCTGGACCACCTGTGCCTTAGCACAGGAGACTTTATGTCCCCTCTCTGCCACAAATTTTAGAACCTGAATTCCATGTTGTTGGGCATTTTCATCATCTGGAGAGCAGATTAGGAGTTCATCTACATATTGTGATATTTTCCCATTAGGTCCCAGGTCCATATCTAGAAGATCTCAGCTAAGAACCTGTCCAAAGAGGTGGGGGCTATCTCTGAATCCCTGAGGTAATACTGTCCAAGTCATTTGTTGTTTTTCTCCTGGAGCCTCCTACTTCAGACAAAAGATATTGGGATTCTTTAACCAGTGGAATGTAAAAAAAGGTGTCCTTAAGATTCAGGACAGTAAACCACTTGGCACTGGGTGGGATTTCTCCCAAAATAACATAGGGATTGGGTATCATGGGATGGAGGGGGACTACAGCTTCATTTATGATCTGGAGATCTTGAACCATTCACCAGGTCCTGTCCTTTTTCTTTACAGGCAGGATCAGAGTTACATGGAGAATAGGTGGGGACCAATAAACCACAAGCAAGGAATTTATTAGAGACTGTAGTCCTTCCTGAGTTTGAGAAACTGAGGGGGTATTGTTTCCGATTTGGAAACCGAGTGGGAACTCAGAGGACAATGACAACTAGTTCAGCTTGATGGGTTCGTCCATGTGTCCCTGGTCCCACACCTGGGGGTTTGTTTTGCCCTCCCGTAGTTTTTGGTCCCTCCCTATTAGGGGGGCACAATGGGTTCCTCAGTAGTAACGTGAGTTGAAGGGCTCTAGGGGCTGAAAAGTTTCCTATCACAAGGTGGTCCCCAGCTTGGTGAGTATATCTCTTCTCAATAAGGGAGTAGGACGCTCAGGGACCGCCAGAAACTAATGGGATAATATCTGTCCATCCCTGCAACAAAGAAGTGCTTCGGTGAATCTTTTTGTAACGTTTTTTCCTGTAGTAACCAAAATTGTACAGGTTTGCAGGGAGAAGGCTCCAGAGTAGGACGTCAGGACAGAATAGGTAGCCCTGGGCGTCAACCAAGAAATTTTCAGAGCTACTTGCCACGTCCAGTTGCACCCTTGTCTCGAGCCCCTTGATGGTCATCCATGACAGGTGGGCTGGCTGGTGTGGGCTGCTTCCACCCTTTTGAGCCATCGTAAGTGAAGGCTTGGCACTTGACCTTAAGGTTCTTGGGTCCCAAGGACAGAGTGTTGCCCAATGTCCCAGTTGATGGCATTTGTAGCAAGCTGTTTCAGGAGGCTTGCCATGGTTTGGAAACTCTTTGACCCAATGCCCAACCTGTCTACAGATTAGGCTTTTCTCTCCTACTTTGTCCTTCAAGGACTCAGGGCTTCTCTAGAAGGTGGCCAGCATTTGGGCTTGCCTTGTCTCTTTCCATCTCTCTCTTTCCTGGCCCTTGGTCTCCCTCTCCTGCTTTCTATTATAAAAGTATTCGTGACTGTCTGGACTATCTGATCTAAAGAGACAGCTAGGTCCTGCTGCTGTAGCAGTTGTAACTTTATCCTTATGTCTGATGCACACAGGGACAGGAGTTTGTCCTTTAAAATCACCTGTCCCTTGTAAGAGTCTAAGTCCAGATTGGTAAACTTTTGGGGGGCCTCTTTTACCCTTTCCAGAAAGGCAACGGTGTTCTGGTTGGGCTCATGAGTTCCTGCTGAGACCCTGGCATAGTACCATAACTAATAGGTTTCCTAATAGGGTGGATTTCCTTAGGGTGCGTCTTACTGAAGCTGATCCAACCCAGTACTGTTGCCTCCTGGGAGCCAGACGACCCCAGGTTAGGGTGCAGATCCCCAAGCAGATTGTGGCCTATCAACCTTCTGGAGATCAAATCCTCAGGCTGGTCAAGGCAGGTCGGCCTCCCAGGAATTAAGTCCCTGGGCAGGTAGAGGGATGTTGACCTCCTGGGACCCCCACACTGGTGGATCCCTGAGCAGGTTGAGGCATGGCAACCTCCCAGGGACTGGATCTCTGGGCACGTTGTGGCAGGTCGACCTCCTGGGATCCCCAGGCTGGAGTTCGGCATCCCCAAGATCTCCAGCTTGACTAAGGGGTTAAGGGGTTATAATTAGAGCCAGGCATCCCCAGGTCAGGAACTGGATGTCCCCAGGGATTCCAGCAGAGGGGTGTTGGATGGGCCTGACTCTTTGCTGGTTTGTCCACCTGGATGGGAATAAATAGCACGATGTAAAGCAATCTAAGCTTGTGGCCTGAGACTGGGAACCTAGCAAAATAGCCACAGGACTAATTCTCTTCTCACCTTGAAGGAATGTGTGTCTCTGACTTCCTCCCATAGTCCTCCATAAGATCAGTTTAGGGTGGAGATTTCATCCAGGGGGTATGTTCACAGCTTTAGGAATAGAGTGGTAAGTATTTGGGCCCAAATGGCCTGCAGAGATAACTCCCAAAGTAGCAAACATTGTTTCTGAAAGATCAATTGCCCTCGAAGGGATGTCACCAACAGGTGGACTTCTAGCAGGCATTGTGTGCCTGCCACCTGCCCAGCGGGCCCACTGAGAGATGCTGTTTTCATAGTTGTAGGGAACCTGGATATGAAGGCCTGAATCTCTAGAGGGATTGGGTACTATACAATATTTCCCTTTCAAGGGCCAACCATTTTCTGGTTGTCCTGCCAGAAAGTTGCAGAGGCAAAATCGTGGGCCCAGTCAGGGCTCAGGAAAAGAGCCCACCTTTTGAAAATAGAAGGTTGATAACCCTCCCAATGCTTTGCAGAGAGTGGCATTGATGGAGGGAGGAGCTGGAGGACAGGAGGAGAAAGCAGCCAGAAGACTGTGCTGAGGAATCCCCTTCAGAACCTGCCGGGAAAGTGGCTAAATGCCTGACGTGTGCCTACACAGTGTTCATTGACCTGAACCTCGGCACAAGGGAGATTAAGGACAGAAGACCCTCACCCGCTTGGGCAACAGCTACTGGGGTGCAACGGACAGTGAGGCCTTGAGGACATGCTGGGGAGTAGCTGGGGAGTAGCCCTGCCAGAGTCCCTTAGTTACAGCCACAGCTGCTGAATGTTCAAGGAGACAAGAAACGAGCAATTGTAAAGGAATTAGGACTTTGTTAGCCATATGGTCCTGGGCGAGGACCTCCTACCTTAACCAGAGGTCTTCTGGAATCTAAGACTGAGCTGTATGAGCCTTCCGCTGAGTACGTTTTTGCTCTGCCAGTTCCTGCCACGTTCTGCTTCCCGTCACTTCCGCTGCGCTTGGCTTCCTCTGCGCTGGGTTTCCGCCGCTTTCGGCCACGTTGGACTTCTGCTGCAGTGGTTTCTACTGTGTGAGTTTTCATTGCATTGGACTGGTTGAGACAGAGAATATTGTGTAAAGAAGAGAGTGTAACCGTCTAAGTGGAAGGGATTGAGAACCAGTGTACAGATGTTAGCAGACAGGATCATGGTTAGCTCATTCCTAGTAACACGAAGGAAGAGAGAATATACACATAGGACAGGTTAATTGACATGGTGGTAGCAGAACAGAGGAGATATCTGTCAATTGTTCTAGGTTACAACCAAGGACCTGAGTAGCTGAAGTAGAATGACAGTGAGAAATGGACTATTTTCTGCCATAGCAATAAACAAAACATATCCCTGTCATCAACGATTTCATCCACTACCAGAAGCAGCCAACACCGATGGAGAGCTGGTGAGCCCTAAGGGAACTTAGGAGGGAAAGAATACCTGCCGTTAAACAGCCATCAGACTTAGCCGCTTCCTGTGTATATTAATTGCTCATTTGTGTCCGACTCTTTGTGACCCCATGAACTGTAGTCCACCAGTCTCCTCTGTCCATGGAATTCCCCAGGCAAGAATACTGGAGTGGGTTGCCATTTCCTTTTCCAGGAGATCTTTCTGACCCAGGGATCGAACGTGGGTCTCCCACATTGCAGGCAGATTCTCTACGATCTGAGCCAACCAGGGAAGACTGCCACTCCCTACAGTGTGCCCTGAGGAAATTCAGGATGTGAGAACACAGGATCCCAGAAAGCGTATCTGCATATCAAAGGAATGATTTCAGTGAGCCCAGACTCTTGCATCTTCCCACACAGAGAAAGGATTGATGCTGAAGCTGAAGCTCTGATACTATGGGGCACCTGATGTGAAGAGCTGACTCATTAGAAAAGACCCTCATGCTGGGAAAGATTGAGGGCAGGAGGAGAGGGAAAGAGAGGATGAGATGGTTGATAGCATCACCGACAGGGAGACAGAGGATGAGATGGTTGGATGGCATTACCGACTCAATGGACATGGGTTTGGGCAAGCTCCAGGAGATGCTGAAGGACAGGGAAGCCTGGTGTGCTGCAGTCTACAAGGTCTCAAAGAGTCAGGCACAACTGAGTGACTGAACACTGCAATACATAGATAGAAAACCATTAAATACTTTAACTTGAGATATCTGGTTTTCCTTTAATAAACAAGAATCTTTTGACTTCATACTACCGGCTCTCTGTTGCAAAACTTCTATGTAACCTGAGCCCCTACCCCACCCCACCCCTCATCTCCACCTCCTCAGAGGAGTTCTCTCAAGGTTGCTTGAGATGCTGCCTCCTGGGCTTGAAGTCCTAAAAAAAATAATAAAACAGAACTCTCAGCTGTTAGGTTGTGAGTATTTTTTAAGTTGACAGAAGTTCTTTGAAGAGGTCAGGATTTTGGAAATTTAATCCATGGACATTTATCCAGATTTATGACAGGAGTGTTGCAAAAACTGATATGACACACAGGAGTATTGTAAAGACACACATGATACAATCCTGAGGCAATAAAGAAAAGTAAAAGTAATAAAATCTGATGATATGAGGGAGCATCATGCTGGGAGATTTTTAAGACAGTCAGAGGGAAAATGATCTGGTAGGGTCCACTAGGAGAAAGAAGGATAGATAACCTCTCCACGTCTAGGTCCTGTGACAGAAGAGGCATGGGGAACAGAGACCCCTTGAGAGCATGTATGCCCTAAATTGGTTATTGATATCTTTATACCAGCAAATGTTACTGTCCAAGATTTCTTTGGTCACTGCACAACAGGCCAATAAATCAGAGATGAGATGTTGAGACAAGGAATAATGACTTTATTTGGAAAGCCAGCAAACTGAGAAGATGGTAGACGATAATCTCCAAAAGACCATCTGATGGGGGTCTGGATGCCAGTATCTTTTACAGAACAGAGAGAGGTGGAGGTGAGAAAGTAAAGTAAACCGGCCATTAATCTTGCAAATGTCTCTTTGAATGGTCAGCCCCAAGGAGGGGATGTGTTCTGGCAGAGAGGCAGAGTCCCCGGAGGCAGACCGTTATGTATAGACAGCATTCTTTTTGCAAACAAAAGCAACGGGAAACAAAAGTTAAAGAAACTGATCCAACACAGAGTCGGATTTTATTCTTCCCTGTTACACAGATATTTATTGGAATGCCAAATACATCCACGTCAATAAATGAGGGCTATCTACACAAGGGCTTCAGCATTGTTTGCTCCTGCATTTAATGTTTCACTCTATTCATATGTGTTGGAATCTAGTGTGTCTTAGAGAAGGTGGACACTCACATCCCGGCATTCTAGTGAATTTCCAACTCAGGAAACCATATTGTGCTTCTCTACATGTATTTCAATGGAAAAAAACCTCTTTGCTTCCTCTTTGGCGCTCAGCAGAAAGAATGCTGCCTGTATGTTTCCAGAGAGGGAGGCTCTAATCAAATGGAGCTTTATGTTGTCTCCTAATGGTGACACAGTCTTTTCAAAGTGCTTTCAGAGTCTGTAGAGGAAAAGTACCCAGCAGACATAAAACCTGCTAGGAACTTAATCATGCACTCTGAGCAGCAGATCACTCAAATATAATTGGCTTGAAATTTCATTTAATCTTGTTTTGTTGGACACATATAACCATCCCTGTTCCCCATGTCTTCTCTCTCCCAGATGTACAAATAGTGTTTTCCTGAATGTGCTCTCTTTTCCAATTCAAACAATTCTAATGATTCTTCTTTGACTAGAGTCTTTCACTTTGACAGTTCAATTTAGTACATCCACATGGTTATTATGAGCAAGATCTCGGGTCCTAGGGGAAAAAGGAATAAAAAGATCAATGAAATCTGGTCCCTGCAGGCCAAGGCTTGCTGTGAAGAAGCAAATGTCGTTCACACTGCTTCACTAATCTCTTGGCTAAGTGAGAACAGAACATTGTCTCAAGCCTCCTCACAGCAACAATTCCCTGGGTAGTGCCTGGAAATACAAATTATTAACAGATTCCTCAGATGCTTCCTGTGCACATTAAGCCATTCTAATACACCTATATTTCTCATCTGGATCTTCCTTTTATTAAGGCCTAAAGGAGTCTATACTCCTCAATTCATTCCTGCCTCAACGTTTTAGCGTGTACATCATTTGGCCACCTAATGCGAAAAACTGAGTCATTGGAAAAGACCCTGAAGCTGGGAAAGATTGAGGGCAGGAGGAGAAGGGGATGGGGGGCAGAGGATGAGACAGTTAGATGGCATCACAGACTTAATGGACATGAATTTCAGCAAATTCTGGGAGACAGTGAAGGACAAGGAAGCCTGGCATGCTGAAGTCCATGGGGTTGCGGAGAGTCAGAGGCGACTTAGTGACTGAACAACAAAAATACTAAAACACATTAAAGGTCATGTTATCATTTACCGAAGTTCTATTTCTCCCTTTGTTTACTCTAAAGTAAACTTTACAGTCTTTATCTAGGAATAAAAAATATTCTAAAAATCTGCTTGCAACCTATCCTCTGACTATATGGCAGGGAACAGGGGGAACGGCCCTCTTTCAGGAATAAACAGTGCATTGGAATTAGCAACCTCCTTCCAAATCATAGTCATTCCTTTGAGTCAGTCTTGATGATATGTAGTATGGTATAAAAATGTTGCTGAGAAACCTGACCTCTATTCACCAGTGCCAAATAGAAATAGGGAGACAAAACTTCAGAGGAGTAGAAAGGAGTAGCTTCATTACATTACAGGCAAAGTGGCCATAGCAAGCTAATGCTAAGACTGTGCCCTCTTCCCTGGGAGGCTGGAAGAGGCCTTATGGTTTTAGGATGGAAAATAGGGCTGTAGATAAGGATCAGGGCTGATGTAGCCTTGCACACTTCTCCTTCCAGGGGCATTGAGACCTTTACAGCTGGTGTCTGGTGATTCCAGAACAGATTCTGGTGGCCCTTGGGTTACCATCCCATGACATTCCTTCTAGAAGGAAGAGTGCTCCTAAACAATTTCCTTAAAAAACTAGAAATAAAACTACCATATGACACAACAATCCCACTTCTGGGCATATACCTTGAGAAAACCATAATTTAAAAAGACACAAGTATCCCAATGTTCATAGCATCACAATTTACAAGTCAGGACATGTAAGCAATCTGGATATCCATTGACTGATGAATGGATCAAGAAGTTGTGTTATATATGTATAATGAAATATTATTCAGCCATAAAAAGGAACACATTTGAGTCAGTTCTAATGAGGTGGATGAACCTAGAACCTGCTATACAGAGTGAAGTAAGCCAGAAAAAGACAAACAAATATCATACATTAATGCATATATAAGGAATCTAGAAGAATAGTACTGAAGACCCTATCTGCAGAGCAGGAATAGAGATGCAGGCACAGAGAACAGAGTGGTGGACACAGTGGAGGGAGGAGAGGGTGGGAGGAATTGAGAGGGTAGCATCGAAATATTAATATATGCAAAATAGATAGCTAGTGGGAAGTTGCCGTATAACACAGGGAGTTCATCCCAGTGCTCTGTGACAATCTAGAGGGGTGGGATGGAGTGGGGGTGTGAGAGGGAGATTCAAGAGAGATGGAATATATGTATACTTATGGCTGATTCACGTTGTATGGCAGAAACCAGCACAATATTGTAAAGCAAATATCCTCCAATTAAAAATAAAAAAAAAAGAATGCTCCCAGAGGAAAGGGGTGTTAGGGGAATGTTGTCTTGGATGGGATAAACATCAGGCTCACAGTACAACCTTAACTGGAAGGCAAACATTTTCACAGTGCAATTAAGCAAGAAAGAGAAGGAAAACAAACATCTGTAGTTTGAATGGGTGGAGAGAATAAGGGCTGAATAAAGGCTAACATGGGCTTCCCAGGTGGAGCAGATGGTAAAGAATCCACCTGCAATGCAGGAGACCTGGGTTCAATCCCTGAGTCAAGAAGATTCCCTGGAGAAGGGAATGGCTACCCACTTTAGTAATTCTTGCCTGGAGAGTTCCATGGACAGAGGAGCCTGATGGGTTATATAGTTCATGAGATTGCAAAGACTCATGAAATATATATATATATATATATATATATATATACCCTCCCACAAAGATAGATATATATATATATATATATACTGCTGCTAAGTCACATCAGTTGTGTCCAACTCTGTGTGACCCCATAGATGGCAGCCCACCAGGCTCCCCCATCCCTGGGATTCTCAAGGCAAGAACACTGGAGTGCATTGCCATTTCCTTCTCCAATGCATGAAAGGGAAAAGTGAAAGTGAAGTCATTCAGTCATGTCTGACTCTTAGCGACCCCATGGACTGCAGCCTACCAGGCTCCACCGTCCATGGGATTTTCCAGGCAAGAGTACTGGAGTGGGTTGCCATTGCCATATACACAAAGATATAGGACTGAGCAAAGAGTCAGATATGACTGAGTGACTAACAATATTCAACAATAAAGGCTAACATAATGGGGTGCCTCAACTAGTTTCTGCTCCTATAACATGAGATCAAAGCAAGAGTTGAGCACAATCTTCAACATCGTCATCTGTAAATTGAGACAACTATAGGACATGTCAAAAGCCTGTGAAAGTAAATAATATAATATAAATCTTTATTTACAAACAAACAAACAAAAACCTTTATTTCAATTCCTGGCACTTCAGGTCAGTGGCTCAGTCAAGTCCAATTCTTTGTGACCCCATGGACTATAGCACGCCAGGCTTCCCTGTCCATCACCAACTCCCAGAACTTGCTCAAAGTCGTGTCCATCTCATCCTCTGTCATCCCCTTCTCCTCCTGCCTTCAATCTTTCCCAGCATCAGGGTCTTTTCTAATGAGTCAGTTCTTCTTATCAGGTGGCCAAAGTGTTTGAGCTTCAGCTTCAGCATCAGTCCTTCCAATTAATATTCAGGACTGATTTCCTTTAGGATTGACTGGTTTGATCTCCTTGCAGTCCAAGGAACTCTCAAGACCACAGCTAAAAGGATCAACACTTTAGTGCTCAGCTTTCTTTATAGTCCAATTTTCACATCCATACATGACTACTGGAAAAACCGTAGCTTTGACTATGTGGACCTTTGTTGGCAAAGTAATGTCTCTGCTTTTTAATAAGCTATCTAGGTTGGTCATAGGTTTTCTTACAAGGATCAAGTGTCTTTTAATTTCATGGCTACAGTCACCAATTGCAGTGATTTTGGAGCCCAAGAAATTAAAGTCTGTCACTGTTTCCATTGTTTCCCCATCTATTTGCCATGAAGTGATGGGACTGGATACCATGATTTTTGTTTTTTGAATGTGGAGTTTTAAGCCAGCTTTTTCACTCTCCTCTTTCACTTTCATCAAGAGGCTTTTCAGTTCTTCTTCACTTTCTGGCATAAGGGTGGTGGCTTATCTGCATATCTGAAATTATTGCTATTTCTCCCATCAATCTTGATTCTAGCTTGTGCTTCATCCTGCCTGGCATTTCGCATGATGTACTCTGCATAGAAGCTAAATAAGTAGGGTGACATATAAACTTTTTTATTTCATATGATAAATATATTAAACTTTTAAAATATAAAATTTATATTTTTATTTTATATAATAAAAATATAAAATTTATAAAAGTTTTTATTTTATATTTTAAACTATAACCAAACTAAATATTGTCATATATACCTAGAATATTGCTCACTTAACATTTCAGTTATTTTCAATTACCCACGTCAGTGATTTATTGCAATTCCAGACACATAGAAAATGAGCAATAACTGTTATAACATCTTTATATCTGTTATTAAAAAAAAATTATCATTACTATGTGCTGTTTTATTTTCAAAGATTATATCAGAATTTTTACAGCAGCTATTATAGCTTGTTAAGCAAACAATTAAGAATGAAAGTACTAAGAAGCTTAAGTAATTTTAAAAGCGAAATAGTTACAAAGTGAGAGGAATTGACATTATTCTATTATCACTTCCCTTAAACCACAGCTCTTGACTCCTGGTCTGGTGTTCTTTTCATTAAACAGCAAAGTCCAGTTAGTTGGCTTAATTCTTCAACCATTCTAGAGAATGTCACCTCAAAACCTCACTCTCAATTCTTTGTCACACTCCGCATTCCTCCCCCCTCTCCGATGACTCACTTGCTATGAAAAGGCAGAGCTAGAACAGAAGAACAGATTAAGTTCCTCATCAGAAAGAGCAAAAAACAACCTCTGGATTACAAACATTGCATTAACATCACTTCATAGGGTCATGTCAGAGCCACAGGTGGAAGAGCCAAAGCTGAGGAACAGCTTGATTTTCCTGCCACTTCTGAAGGATAAAGAGGTCTTTCTCCCCCAAAGTCATTCTAGCTAGTAAACTTATATTGCACAAAGAACATTTTTTAAAGCATATTGTTGATCAACAGCTCAAAACACATCTTATTTGATTCAGTTGCTGGAGGAAAAAAAGCATGGAAATTCATAACATTTCTTAACCGAGATATAGTACATTTTGGAAATGGACTCAATCATAGTACAGATGTTTCTGGAGAAAATAACAAGTATTCTAGTGCAGGAGGGCATTGAGTACCCCCAATATATCAGAAAAGTGTGAAACAGCTCACAAACAACCTCTTCTAAGCCCTCAAATGATTGCTTGATAAACAACAACAACAACAACAAGTCCTTATAAGCCTAAATAACTTGCATTAGAGATATCACTGGCAAGGGACCCTTGCCTGATACTGACTTGACTTGTAAAATCCAAAATCTTGAACAGATAGATGAGCAGTGTTAAATTTAGTAAGCCATAAAGCCATTAGACTTTGTGGCCCTATTTCATGGTGGCCTATGTAAGCAAACCCAAATCTAGCCCTATAAATGCCTCAACCAAAATGCTAAGCACAACCAATCATAAACAGGGAACAAACCTCAACCTATACCCAAGGAGTAATCTTCTTACTTCTGGTTTGGTGCTGCCAGATTCCATTTGAGTTTTGCTCAAATTAACTCTTAAAGTTTTTAATATACCTGAGTTTATCTTTTAATGGTTCTGGTATCAGAAGAGGGAACCAAAGGAGATTCCCTTCAACTAAAGCTCCCAGGAGCAAGAAGCAACCAACCAATCAAAGGTAACTGCTGAGACCCCTGAACTCTGCTTTCTCAGTGCCTCTGGAGATGGTGGGTTGTTGTTGCATAGTTGCAAAGTCATGTCCAACTCTTTGTGACCCTGTGGACTGTAACTATGCCAGCCTCCTCTGTCCATGGGATTTCCCAGGCAAGAATAATTAAATCTTTGCTATTTCCTTCTCCAGGGGATCTTCTAGACCCAGGGATCAAACTCTCATCTCCTACACTGGCAGGCAGATTCTTTACCCCTGAGCCACCTGGGAAGCTGGAGATGATAGTTACCTCCTCTTTAATCCTAGCTCTGTGGCTTTTGTATAATTAGCTTCCAGACTTTATCTGTGCATTTCTTTTTCCAGATCAGCTCCAGAAATTGGCCAGAGTCAGATTGGGTTTGACTAACTGGACTGGATCTGGAGTTGGCCTGGGTCTGAGTTAAGTCTTGGATAAGTAAATTTTGTCTTAAGGCTGAACAAGCAGTTAACCAATGAAACTTCTGAAGTACAGTGACCATAGTGGAGTAACTTTAATTTAGATAAACTTATTTATTTATGAGGTGTCTTAGAGAAAAAGAGGTCTCAGCCAAGAACTCATCATAAAGGGTAGAGGGAAAATTTTTACTCCTGTTACCATTTCTGGTGACCAAGATGGGACCTGCTAGGATATCCTATTATTTCCAGAGCCTACAGATGGGATCTTAGGAAAACTGGCAGAAGTCAGCAAAGGGTGAGAATTCTTACCTAAGTCAGCTCTCTCATATCTCTGTCTGTGGTGCTTGGTAGAAAAAAAAGTAAATTTTACATTGTTACTTCCTTTCCAAATTCAGATTTGAAGGAAAAAAAATGGTAAGAATTAGATCTTTGAATTTTGATTCATGAATTTGCTTTCAGATACTCGCTAGTTGTCAGTCCTTTCTTTCCCAGAAGAGCTATTACCTTTTTTCTGTCTTGTCTTGTGTCCTGAGAACTTGGGTTGACAACTGTCAGGTTGGGCCCCCCAAATATGGCCAGAGAGAAATGTGAGTTACACCTTATTTGTGGCTGGATATAGAGGGACAGCCTGGAGCAGGGCATGACAACCCACTCCAGTATTCTCACCTGGAGAAACCCATGGACGGAGGAGCCTGGTGGGCTACAGTCCATGGGGTCACAAAGAGTCGGACAGGACTGAGCGACTAAGCACAGCATAGAGGAACAGAAATGTGGGTTGCACTTCATGTGTAGCTAAGGTCCTACCATTGTTTGAAGTGGCTCTGGATATCGAGAAGATAGTATCTTTTACGTCCCTTTGGGTCATTGGGAATTAGGAGGACACTGAAAAATGTTAGATGGCTGAAGGCATCTGCAACACTTAAGTTTGTGACAGTCTTTTTTCCAAAGTCCTAGCTTGCTGCAATAATAGCAGAAATTAGGAGGACTTTGGTTTTGTCTGGGAAACTTCAGGTTTGGGAACCTTCATTTGATGGAGTTGAAAATTAAAAATTTCAGCAATCTTTTTCTTAGATGACTCATCTCAGGTGCAAGTCAGCTGATTTGCCAAATTAACTAAACCTGGAGTGGACATAGTTTCTTGTTACACCCTGGTCCTTTTAGCTTAAAAAGAAAGATGCCAGTTCAGCATGTCAGCAAACATAGAGCTAAACACTACCCAAGCAGATTCAACATCTGAAGGAAGATGAGAATTTTCTCTGAAAAAACCTGGTTGATTATAATAGCTATAAGATGGTTCATTGGATTTTTGTGTGCTAACCTGAATTTTGTTCCAATCAATAGGCTTAAGAAAAGCTACTCTAAGAGTTGGGTCGATTTCTTGAGAGAAGGTTCTAGCGTCTTGCCAAAAGTTAGGAGTTTGTTTTTCTAAATCTCTTTCAAGAAGTTCTCACTGGACAAATTTCATCCAATGTTTAGTTTGACTCTCACCAACAAGCATGTAAAGTAACAGACATAGATCAGAAAAAACAAACAAACAAAAATAGGTTGGAAATTTTGATAACCAAGTTAAGTTCTTCAGCAAACCTGTGGAGAGGGTGTGGTCCTTCATTACTTTTGGAATCTCTTTTTAATTATGTCTCACAATTTGGCCTTAGTCCAGGGAACATAAAAAACTTGGGGTTTGTTTGAATTCTCAGAAGACTTAACTTTAAAGGGCAGGTTCTAATAGGTTCAGAGGAGGAGGAAGTGGGGAAAGGTTTAGGGGAAAATAAGGGAAATTTGGTGAGAGAATTGGAATGAAGAAGCAGAAGTTATAGAGAAGGTGAAGACAGCGCAGAACAGAAAGAGAAAGATGGCGGTGGGGGGGATTGCTGAGCACAAAGATGGCAGTCATGTATCTGGATAAAAAGATCTGGGGCAGGGGGAGGGGGAGGGAGAGAGAGGCCTCAGAAGCCATCTTGTCTTCTTCCATTTGTTTGCCTCAGTTAATTTAAAAATTGTATTTTGCAGAGAGACAATTTTAGATGTCTGATAATACTTGGAAGCCTTGAACTACCAATTGAAATAAGTATCCCATTCAGTTCTGACAATTTTAGAGCCAAGGCTGTCCAATTTAGGTTTAAGAAAAGTACGTTTGGGGAGTTCAAAAAGTTACCCATAATGGAGATCAATGTTCTACATTACTTTTGGTTAAGTAGGTTCATTTAGATAGAAATTTGCATGAGGAGGGACTATTGTTTTTATTCATAAAACCAGCTGGAGTCTCTGAAATGAGAGGGTGAGCTCAAAACTTTTAGATAACTTGGATTCCATTTCTTAGAGGTTTTACTCTAGAGAAAAGGAAAGAAAAATCCTACACAGCATAGTTTCAATAGGAACAGCCTGGTTCCAAAGGAATCCGACCAAAGACTTAGCACACATTTCCAATAGAAGCAGCCCAGTTTCAAAAGAGTCAGGTCAAAGTGCCAAATGAGTACTCACAAAAAAAGCAAAGCCTTTAACAGAAGGGACAAAGCCTTCAAAAAAAAAAAAAAAAAATCAGGTCCCTTGAATAAAGACTGGAAAGTTTTAAAATGCAAATAGAGCAGAGCTTCAAGGGTCTGCAAAAAAAACCAATGAGTTCAAACACAGTTTGGATCCCACTACTACTCTTTTCTAAACATGTGAGTTTTGTATTATTATACTGTTACCAAAAAATAGGATTTGCCTCCTGGTGGGTGTCAGCCAAATGGCACAACCAAGTGAAGGGTGGGGAGAAGGAAGTGTTTATTACTAGCAGCAAGTACAGAGAATGCTGGGGATCTTTCTCCCAAGGAGTTTCTTTCTGAACAGCAAAATAGGGCAAGCTTTAAGCTAAGGGTACATACATACTCATGAAGGGATTTGAGCAGAGGAGAATTCAGTATAGAATTGGTGCAGTTTGACAGAATCCAAGTTGTAGTTGATGGAGTTCAGAAAGGGTCAACATCATCATTTCTTAGGTTCCAGCTGATTAAGTGATTGAGTCCTCAAGGGGGTTTGAATTCTGCAAAACAGCTCAAAAATGTGTTTTTGGTTAATCTTTACCATTGCGACAGTCTTTACTACTGATTTATTATCTTTGTTATTGTTACTTCTCTTGCCTGATAACAGTCATTTGTTCTTGAATTGGTTTGTTCTTATAAGATCATTAATTACTGAGACCTGTCCAAGAACTAGCATTGTGGCCAAGCTTCAATCACAAAAATGGCTTTTCTTACATTAAGAAATCCTTGTCTGGTTTTCTTTCTTCAGGGACCCCTACCCTATCTGTTTCTTGGCTAAAAGTTTAGAACCATAAGGTCTCTGTTTGTGTCTGTCTGTATATTTATGTATGTCCATGTATGTGTAAGTGTGTGATATTTTTCTACTTCTGATGATATTGCCAAAGTTAATTTTTAAACAACTCTATTTGATTGGCTTAAAGACAAACATTTCTATACATTAGAAATACTCTCAGAAATATAGACACTAAAAAAAAAAAAAAAAAAGAAATATAGACACTAACTCAAATAGTTTTCGGAATTAAAGACCATCCCTGCACTTGAGTTAGTCTAATATGGAAGAAAAGCTTTCTAGAGTAATTTCATTTCCTTCACACTGTAACAGATATGTAGGTGGAGTATTACAGCAACACATAAAATGAAAACATCTTCTTACCAAAGTCCAGAAAAAGTGAAAAGCAGAGATGGTATTTGAGAAGAACCTTAATACATAACCAGAATACTCCCAGAAAGTTAAGTGGTAATGGACATTTGAGGCAAATGAGACAAATTTTACAAAGTTCAGTGCCACAAAATAGCCAAGAATGTTTCAGAAACCACTTACAATTCCTTGTGACAAGTTTTTATGATAGGTGATAGCAGAAGAGAATGGGGGAGTAGTGTTGAATAAGAGATGTGGCTGGAGAGCTTAATTATTGAGGATTAAATGTTGCAAGTAAAATAAACTAAAGTTAGTTTCAAGAAAAGGGAGAGTGGGCAAAGGGGCAGATGTTTATTACAAGGATAAAATAAGGGTATCTCAGAACCAAAAGGTAGGAAAAACACTGGGTCTCAATAAAACCTGAAATCAAGATCTTGAAGGTCAGGAGTTAAAGGAATACTCCATTTCTAATACTATTTCTGCTCCTACCTGGTCATGTGCTTTATTCTACTTTCTAGTTAACCTTAGTTCTCTGTGAATATACCCATGTGGTAGGCAGAAGCTGACTGCTCATATACGTAACACTTCCAGCCACCTCAATCTCCAATTCAACACCACAGCAAAAAAAGACCTTCCTCTAAGCTCAATTAGGTATCTATTCTTCATTCAACTATTAATAACTGCACCCAGAAGCATGAGGTTTTCAAGGTGTCCACTATAAGAATAGACTTGTATAAGGTCTTGGGAAGAAAAAAATTATATATATATATATATATATATATATATATATATATATATATATATCTCGATAAAAAAATTACACTTTATTTAATTTTAAGATAATTAAATTAAGGGAAATTATGGGGAAAAAAAAGAGTAAAGGTAAAGATTTTCAAGCAAGAAATCAAATGTGAAGGACTTCCCTGGTGGTCCAGTGGCTAAGACTCTGAGCTCCTAATACAGGGGGCCCAAGTTCAATTCTCTGGCAGGGAACTAGATCCCACATGCTTCAAATAGAAATCCCATGTGCTGCAACCAGCAAAGCCAAATAAAATAAGTAAATAAAACAAATATTAAACAAAAAATCAAATGTGATTGTATTTATCTTTTAGGAGGACCCGGTTGGTGGTCGGCTTTGACTGAAAGAGAGAAGAACTACCAGATTTACTTTGTTTGCTGTTGTGTATGCTGGCGTACTTTCTGATGCAGAGGAGACTCTCAATAAATATTTCATAAGTAAGTGGATGAAGAATGACTTTGCATTTATCCTGAACAATAATGGAGAATGGTGTCATTGATTCAGATGGAGCTGACAGAGAAGTCTGGCTGGAGATGGGGTGATGCTGGAGAGTGGAAAGTGAAGGTGTTGAGGGCGGTGGTGAAGTGACTGATACGTCACCTAACTGGACTAAGGGATGCCCGCAGAGCTGCAGAACATTAGTACTGGTTGTATCTGTGAGGGTGTCTCTGGAAGAGCCTAGCATCTGATCCGGTAAACTGAGTAAAGATTCACCTTTACCAGTGTGATGGGGTCTTAATTGAACAAACAGGTGAAGGAACGGTGAATTTCTTCTTGTTCATCTTTTCCTGCTCTCAGACATCAGAGGAAGTGGTTCCTGGGCCTCAGACTTGACGACTAGAGACGCACCCCTCCACACCCCTTCTCAGGCTTTTGGACCAGGACTAAATTTTACCATCAGCTCTCCTAGCTCCCCAGCATTCAGACAGCAGACTGTGGGACTTCTTGGCCTCCATAACCAGCTGAGCCAATTCCCGTGATAAATCTCCTCTTCTGTGTATTTCTACACAGCCTGTCAGCTCTGTTTCTCTGGAGAACTCTTACTAATACTGGTTGTCAGTCACTCAGCCCCTCTCTGTTCCTGTGAAGTTTGAGGGGCCTGGTAGACCCTCAGGTGGAGATCTCAATTCAGCAATGGAACGTTTAATTCTGGATCTCTGAAGTGAAGTCTCGGCAGACAACAAATGTAAAAAACCAGCGGATTCTATCGAGATAAGTGATATTTAGTGACACTGACTTCTGTAATGTATCTATTGGATTAAAAAATTAGATGTTATTTTTTTTGAATAAAGTCCAGTGGACATTCTTGATTGCTGGTCATTCCTCTAAACAGTGATTCAGAAATTGATGCTTTTTGTGTCTTGAGGCTATACCATTCCCTAGAGCCTCTGATATCTCTGCTAGATCTTGTGTGTTCAACCACATAATTGAGGTGAATAGAGAGAGGATTATGGAGGAAGTATCAAGGGCTAGGCTTGGCAGTAGTGTATAACACTTCCTTCTATATTTTGTTAACTCTTACACAGTAACATAGCCCTACTTAACTTCAAGGGAGAGTGAGACTTGTGGTCTAAGCTGTACGCCTAGGAAATAGGATATATGTTGGTGAACAGTTTCTGCCAGGGCATGATGATGCTTGGAGTTTAAAATCACCTCAAGGGATGCTACAGAAAAAAGAGAACCCAGAGCTAAAGGCAGAGGCTTCAGGCAGCCTAACAGTTCAAGGGCTGTTAAAGGAGGGGCTGGCAAAGGAAGCTGAGAAGGAATGCCAGGCAGTTTAAGAGAAGTGGTGTCATCTAGTCCAGAAGAGAGTGTTCACTGGGGAACTAGCATTTCACCTTACTAAACTCTCTGAGGATCTGTGTTGCAATATTTTAAAAATCTTTTTAAATGTCCTTAAGGGCAGGTTTTATATATACAAAAAAATCTATTCAGAATTTTACTTTAACTTTTATAATCATTATTTGGGTGACTGAAGTTAGAAATTAAAAAAAACAAAAACCTTGTTCTTTAACTTCTTTAATTTCTGCATATGTGTCTTATTCAATTTATAAATCTAATAAATTTTAACAATAACTGGGATCTTTTATAATTTTAGTATTATGTTTACACACTTAGTTAATTAAATACTGTTAAACATTTTAAACAGCATTTATACATGTAACATATTCTGTTAATTTTTAGGCAATTCATTTAACAAATCTTATCAAATAGTTAAAATTAATTCTCATCAGTCTAAAATTTTAATTTATAATCATGGAGAATATTAACTTCTCTTACATATTTTGGAAAAACTGCATATAAAGACAGTAGGTAACTGAATTATTCAACTATATAGCTTATATTAGAATCAAGTCTAATTGAATAGACCAAATTCTCTTAAATATCACAAAGCAAGGTTTTGAAATACTAAATAATTAATGGAATAATACATAATCTGATTACCTGAACATTTCTATGTTTCAATCTAAGTATTCTAGAGTTTAAAATCTACTATCTCACAAGTGAAACATTGGTGTCATTTCGAAGATTCTTCAATGATACTCTCTTACGTGTTTGGCTTATTTACCTGAAATACTGACCAGAGACATTGTGCTTATGATGCTCTATGTGTAGTCATTATATCAACTCATTTAACAGTCTTGTAGATCTAATAACCAACAGACATTACATACTTGGGTTTAGATTTTATGTAATTTTTCTTCTCACAAAACTTTGCAACCTGTTTTTACCAAAGTTCCAGGAGTAAGAAATCCCAACTGAAGCAAAGAAAAATCTTATTAGTTTGGTGTTTCTGTGACCTAGGCCAGTTCTTGGCCCATGGTGATAATTTTAAGAAATGCTTTTCAGATTGAATAAAATACCTTTATGAGCATATGTTAGTAAAGGACCAAAATGCTTTTTCTCATTACTGAATTAAATACTTGTATTTTCCACCATACTGTTCATTGTTTAAAAGAGCTTTGTAACTAGGTAATAACTACTCATCATCTAGTAGTTGCGGTGCAGTTCATTCATTTAAAAGCTTTTATTGTGTAAGTGCTATGTGACAAGGGCTTCCCAGGTGGCGCTAGTAGTAAAGAACCCGGCTGCCAAAGAAGGAGACATAAAGAGACCCAGGTTCAATCCCCACGTCAGGAAGATCCCCTGAAGGAGGGCATGGCAACCCACTCCAGTATTCTTGCCTGGAGAATCCCATGGACAGAGGAGCCTGGTGGGTTACAGTTGATAGGGTTGCAGAGTCAGACACGACTGAAGTGACTTAGCATGCATGCATTACGTGAGAAGCGCTCTGCCAGGCCCAACAGGCAGAGTTTTCAGTCTAGAGATGCTATAAGAGTTGGTAACTGGTTACAGATGCAAATATTCCGTTTGCATGGGCAAACAATATACTTGCCTGTCCTGTGTTTCCTTTATTTAATATTTCTATTCTAAATATATTATTTCATGCCCTGGAAGATGAAGAGGATGGTCAGGTTACATTTTAGCTTATCTTGTCCACCTACCTACAAAGTGATGCTGTACAATTTTTGTGTGTATGGATGGGCATACGGTACTGTGAAATATTTCAAGGTATTCTTCAAACAAACACTAATGAGGTTAACATGAATCATTAGGTATAAATATGGAGCCCATAATGCCTTCTGAACATTAGCTATTGCTATTTTTTTTGGCTTGCAATCTCTGCTTTCTGGTATTGTTATTTATCTTTGTATTTAAGCCCTATCTTCCCCCTTTGAATAAAGCTCTTCAGTAACAGAAATCATCTCGTATATCTCATAATTGTTTCAACTCTTAGTATAATGTCATCCAATCATTCAAAAGGATGTTTCTATATATGAAGCATTGTGATAACTCTGGAAAATAGATGGGAACATGATATTGTTCCTGGCACCAAGAAGCTTAAAATCTGAAAGGGAATAAGAGAATAAAATGTGCAACAAAAGGCCAACACATAAGATTAAGGAAAACTAGAGATCAGTGTGTTAGTAGTAAATGTCTATGAATATCAAGAACACAACATAAGTGTTTTTAAGCAGGTTCTTTAAAGAGAGAAAACATTATGCATATAAAAGTGGAAATAAGATATCCAAATAGAGGAATACATTTGCAATTTTGAACACTTTCAAATAAAGCATTATTAAACATATTTTGTATTTCCTTGGGAATTTGTGAATCATAATAAATGTGTGAAGGAAGTAAGTGGTTCAGGGTTGGGGAGAGTACTGTATGAAATCAGTGCTTTTGAAAGCTCAAATAGGCACCCAAGCAAGGTGTAGGGATGACAGATTCTTCATTTGTCATTAGGTGACATAATACATAGTGAATTAGCAAGCAAATGGTTTTCTTTTTCAGCATTAAAATTATTCTTCAGTTCAGTCATTCATTTGTTTAATGAAAGCGTATTTATCAAATAGTTATTTTGTGCCAAAAATTATGGGTATAAACATGTGTCAAATAAAGTATCTGACCTCGAAAAAGATCACAATATTCAGGAAGATAGACATATAAACACAGTTACAATACAGAATGATAAATGTTATAATCAAGAGAAATAAGAGCATGTCCCACTGGATTTGACATTCTTCTACAAGTCCTTACATAGAGGTCATCTATGATCTTTCCTCAATAGTCAAAGAAAGGAGTATAATGTGATCTAACACTTATCAAAACATGTGTGTTTTTGTAGGGGAGGGAGTAATTTAACTTCACTAAAGCTTAGTTTCTTCAGCTATAAAAGGGAAATAACAATAAAAATGACAATAGAAAAATCTAGTATGGCTTGCAAAATCACTTCTTAGAGATTTCAAATTCTTTTGGGCAAAATCTTGGTAGTCAAATAAAATTATCTTTCAAAGCATATAGTAAGTGCTTACCATGTAGAATGTGCTCATGATATTAATTCGTCATTAATTACTCATAAGAGCTATGTCTTTCCCACTAAACTGTATGCTTCATGAGGGGAGAAGGAATCCTTTCTATAAGATGACAAATTTTCATTTGTTCTCTGATTTCTTCAAATGTAGCCTCAGTTCAGTTCAATTCAGCTGCTCAGTCGTGTCCGACTCTGCGACCCCATGAATCACAGCACGCCAGGCCTCCCTGTCCATCACAAACTCCCGGAGTTTACTCAAACTCATGCCCATTGAATCGGTGATGCCATCCAGCCATCTCATCCTCTGTCGTCCACTTCTCCTCCTGCCCCCAATACCTCCAAACATTGTAAAGGCTATTAACTAAATTGTCATGTAGTTCTCATATTGTTCAAAAACTCTTCTTGTACTTAATAAATATAATTTGTCTCATTTACATTCACATATGACCTTCAGAACATCTTTATTAACACATAGTTCTTAATAATGTTATTAGATGATCCTTTTTTTTTTTTTTTTTTTTAACAAATGAGATGACACATTATGTGACTCTTGAGGATTTAGGGTTTAGGCAGGACCAGAACTAAAGCTTAAATCCAAGTCTTCTGACTTCAAGCCCAGTGCTCCTCCCAATATAAGCAAAGCTCTTAGCAAATATATCCCATGCTCAATGCAGACAGGACAGTGATTTAGAGTAAGATAAGCATTGGATTATGTTTTAGCTTTGTGACTTTGAGCAATTTATTCCATCTCATTAAATTTCAGTTTTTCTACGTGTAAAATGGGAAAAGTTACAGTATCAACTATGAAAGGTACCAATGATTAAACAAGTTAATGAGACAAACTGTCTCATTTAGAAAGTGCTCAGTGAGTATTATTCTTCCACCATTCCTGGTTAGATTTGACAACAAGAACATTAGGCAGCATTCAAGAAATAAAAGGTATTGTTAGAAAGGGATTAAAGGTTAGGGTTAAGGTTCCATAACCGTAACCTGTCCTAGGTTATCTAGCAGTTGTCTTGGTTCACTGTTGACATTTTAATTCTCCCATATCTCTTCACTTAGCTCAGAAATTCTTTATATAAAGTACCCAAGATTCTCTACCATCTAGCCCTGTCTCTCCCCTCTCTCTCTGTCCTCTGCCTTTCCCAAAGGAACCTATCTGCCTTTCTTTGACTACCCCTCCCGCAGCTCCCAGGGCCCAAAGTTTCTTGTTATCTCCAGCAGGTTCAAGCTCTGCTATTTCCTGGATTTGTTAAATACAATGTTCCCATTAAGCACTCCTAGCTAAAGGCCATGTATGCAGTTTCCCTTACAGATTTTAAGAACATCATTGATTTTATAAAGCCTGTGGTTATTCTCATCCTTTAGATACCATTGTTATTATTTTTAAAGAATTTATGACAAGGGTAGAATTATGTGCGATTGACTTGTCAGGTTAATTCAACAAAGACTGATTTCACGCCCACAAGGTAATAGAGTGTCAAGTGCAGCTGGGATATGAAACGAGATAAAGTCTCCGCCTTCAGCAAATTCCAGTATCATTTCTTTAAAAATGGTTGTGTAATGTAAAGGCAGGGATAATTTCCTAATAGTTTATTAATATCAGTGATCTTCATTAGGAAAAACTGCACAGTGGTAACTCAGATTGACATCAAAATTCACTCCCTGAATCCAAATCACTGCCAAAATAGGGCACGGCCGTTTTCTACTCGATTTTCCTCATTGCAGGGCTGTAACAGTATTTAATGGGGCTCCCCGGATGGCTCAGTTGGTAAAGAATCCGCCTGCAGTGCAGGAGACTCCGGTTCCATCTCTGCGTTGTGAAGATCCCCTGGAGAAGAGACCGGCTACCCACTCCAGTATTCTGGCCTGGAGAATCCCATGGACTATACGGTTCACGGGGTCGCAAAGAGTCGAGTGGGATCTCAGGTCCGAGAAAAAGTTCTTGAGAAATAATTTAGTCTACCAACTAGCCTGCAACATGTATTTTCCTAGAGAGAAAAAAATAGAGGACCCTTCCATTGAATTTCGCGGGATGCAGTTTTCTTTCTGTCCATAGGACTGTGCGCTGGAAGTGCAGAAAGGAGAAGCGTTTGTCCTCCGCTTCCTCCTTCCCTTTGTTCCTCCTTTTTCTTTCATTTTAAAATAAGGGCTAGAAATCCTCAAGCTAAACTTTTTCTCTTTTTAAAGCACCTCTCCGCGGAGTCGGGGTTTGCCCCGGGACGGCTCCGCCTCTCGCTCGCCCGGATTGGTTGAGAGTCGAGCGGGGCGGAGTCCGCGGAGCCCCGGCGGGGAGCGCACTCCCGGCGGCCGGGCTGATCCGCGCGGCGCAGGGGAAAGGCGCCCTTGCCCCGCCGCCCACGAGGCTGCAGCGGGGCCGCCGCACGGTCCCCGGAGGCCCCGCCGCCGCGCGCCAAGATGTGGAACCCGCTTCACGAAACCGACTCGGCCTCGGTGGCCTGGCCCCGTCCGCGCCGACTGTGCGCGGTGGCCCTGGTGCTGTGCGCCGGCCTCTTCGTCCTCGGCTTCCTCTTCGGTACGAGGGGGAGGACGGGGGTCCGCGCCACGCTCGGCCCCCAGCCCGCCCGCCTGCCCCGCGGCCCGCCGGGCTCCGGGGCCCCCTGCCGCGGGGTTCCTGCTGCTGGGCTCCGGGGCGGGGATCGGGCTGGGGGGCGTGCGGACCAGCTCCCGCGAGTTAGGTGGGACTTAGTTGCCGGGGAAGCACGTTTGCGTTCCGGACGGGCTGCTGGAGGACAGGCGCCTACAGGAGGAGAACGCAGAAACCCTGAAACTGAACTTGAGAAAGTTCCGCCGGCTGCAGGCCTGCGAGAAATTGGCTCCTTTCCGCAGGATCTCGGGGGACACTTGCTAGGTCGTCCAAGGAGCTTTGTAAGAAACGGGTCTTACCTCTTTGGGGTCTTAATCTAGTCGTGTGCGGTGGGGAGAGCGCTGGGCATTGCTTCTTGGGAGCCCTTTTCTCTCCTTTTGGAAGTAAGTAATAGAGGAACAGTTAGGAACTGGTTGACCTTATTGTCAGTGCTCTGAACAGAACTTTTTAACAGCAGTGCTTTCAAGTTTTTTCCCCTGTGTACTAATTTGCAGACTTAACCCAGCTCTCCAAGGTAATCAGGGAGCAACGCTGAGATTTTTCTCAGACTCTGCAACTTCTTCCTGACCTTGAGCAAGTGAGGGAGTCTCTGTTAGCCTCAGTTTGTCAGTCTTTGTAAGAATAATAGCTGTAAATTACTGAAAGTAGTAAATTGGCACTTTATTCTTTCCTGGTGAGGAGATGCTTCTCATTGGACTTTAATGCACAAGACTAGTGTAAGTATCACCAGGTAGTTTACCCCTACTGTGAATTCTGGGCTCCCTTTCTGGGATTGAGAAGACCAGGGCATAAACCTGCTAGGAGCAGTAGTTGAGTCGCTAAGTCATATCCAACTCTTGCAACCCCATGGACAGTAGCCTACCAGGCTCCTCTGTCCGTGGGATTCTCCAGCATAGAACACTGGAGTGGGTTGCCATTTCCTTCTCCAATTAAGCCTGCCAGGCTGGCTCAGACTCAATCTCTTTTTTGCTTGCTTTGCGCCCTTTGAACCACATTCTGCTCATAACTAATTGTGGATATCAGGGTTGCTGTGGGGCTTAGGTGAGATAAGTGTGCTCATTAAGGACACCCGCCAACTTGAGTTTCAATTGTCTCAACTGAAAACGTGGGAAATTCACTTGGCAAGGTCAGCATGAAGATTAGGATCTTATGTGTCTTTTTTCTTCTCTTTTTTGGCCATGCTGGGTCTTGCGGTTCTCGAGCTTTCTAGGTGCCAGGAGTGGGGGCCACATGGCTCAGTTGCAGCTCTCTGCCTCTGGGCTCAGCAGTTGTGTGGCACTCAGGCTTAGTTGCCCCTGGCGTGTGGAATCTTCCCGGACCAGGGATCCTCTCGTGTCCCCATCCACTGTACCACCAGGGGCGTCTTCTCTGTCTTTTAGAAGCATTTTGTGTTTCTTAGTGTTGCCCTTGGGTTTCCCAGGTGGCTCAGTGGGTACAGAATCCACCTGCAATGCAGGAGACCCGGGTTCAATCCCTGGGTTGGGAAGATTCCCTGGAGGAGGGCATGTCAACCCACTCCAATATTCTTGCCTGGAGAACCCCGTGGACAGAGGAACCTGGCGGGCTACAGTCCCTGGGGTTGTAAAGAATCAGACACGACTGAAGTGCCTGAGTGTGTACCCCGTGTTGCCCTCAGCCCCATACAGTGGCTTACACGGAGTGCGTTCTTTATTAATGTTAATTTTTCCCGAGGATTCTCTGCTCCTTCCCTCACACAGGCCTCCATCCTCTTTATCCAACTCAATTTTCAGATCTCGATTCAAGCATTTCATCCCCCATGTGCCCTGATCTTAAAGTCGTTTCCAAGTCTCCTTTTTTTTTTTTTTTTTTATAACATACTGGTGGAACTGTATTTCCATTTGCTGCCAACCATTTATTTCAGTACACATGTATATATGCATGTGTGTAGCATGTATATGATTAATAATTGGAAAGCTCCATGAAAGCTAGCTGGGTGGTTCTGTAACCATTTTATGCACAAATCGTATCATTTAGCTGAATATCTGTCATGAAGCCAGCTATAGGGGCTCATGGTCCTGGGAACTGCCTACCCGTTGCCTCTAGCCTATGTTTGTCTTGAAGAGATGTTAGGTGACTTGTAGTTTCATTGTAGCTCTCTGAAGTTGGACTTTTCAAGCCTGCTTCAACTGGAAGCACAAAATATTTCATCACACTTTGTTTTAGTTTCAGAACCAGAACAAATTACAAGACTGAATTGCCTTCAACTCTTTGAAATGATTTATGTACGTGAAATATGTTCATAATTAATTCATTAAACACCTACTAAATGTTTCTTCTGGGTCAGCAGAGGAGTAGTCACTGGGGATAGAAGCTTGAAGGAGAAAGAAGGTGGATCTCCTTTCTGCTTTCATTTTCCCCATTAGTTGAAGTGTATTTAATTTTAGTGCTAATATCATAAAGCATTTCTTAGAATAACAGCAATACATAATGAAATTGGATTAAAAATATATTGTGACTGATTTGTAATTAAGTCTGTTCTGCATGATTTTTTTTCCAATGGAGGTAGGCAAGAGAAAACTTCAGGAAATCTCAGTTAATGCCAGAGGTCATGGACAATTTGTGTTTTACATATGATAAATAAAATAATAAGAAAAATAGGCTCTGTCTGAAAGCTCATACCCCATTCCTATATTTGTTTGTCTTTTGCAGGATGGTTTATAAAGTCCTCCAGTGAAGCTACTAACATTCCACAGCAGAATGTAAAGAAAGCATTTTTGGATGAGTTGAAAGCAGAGAACATCAAGACCTTCTTGTAGTAAGCAGATACTTCAAAGTTTATATCAAGTTGGAAAATTTTGTTATTCTGTTTAGAAGTTTGATCCACTATTTCATAAACAGAAACTGACTTAAAAAAAAAAGTCTTATTATTGAAGATCTTGTATCACATTTCATCTCAAAAGGATTGTACCCTCAGCTGAACTTTATCATGATATTTATTTTAAAGCAGGTGTCAGCATACTTTTCCTGTAAAGAGCCAGCTTTGTATGCTGGCTGATCTCTGTCACAACTACTCAACCCTGCTATTTCCTATCACAAAGAAGTGATAGGAAATACATGTTGGAATAAGGGTCAGTTTTGATAAAACTTTATATTATCAAAATAAAATTTGAACTTTGTATAAATATGTCATAAAATATTATTCCTCTTGCTTTTTTTGCACCTATCTAAAACATGATAGCCATTTTTAGCTTGTGGGCTGTACCAGAAAAAAGGAAGTGAGCTGGATTTGGTCAGTGAAACATAGTTTGCTGACTCCTGTTTTAGAGGAAGATAATGTATTTAAGTCAAAAGAATGAATTTGGACTTTGAAGTCAGACATTGACAAGTTTAAATTTCGTTTTTGCCTGTTGATACTGACATAACTTTGAGTGAATATGTAACCTTCCTGAGCTCTCATTTTCACATCTATAAAATGGGAATAGTGATACTGTTAAGATGAGCATGAAATTAGAGAGCATATGTATGACTTAGTGTAAAAACCTGCTGCCTATTTCCTGAAATAGCTATCCCTGGTATAGAGAAAAAGAGTAAATGAATAAAAGGTATTTCCAAGGCAACTAAAAATAAAACACTTTTATTGAATAATTGATTGGAATACTTAGACTCTTTCAAAGCAAAATACTTGAAGTCCTGATAATGATTAAAGGATTCCTTTATGAATGTAAGTTATAATTTTATATAAAAACAGGCAAGTAAACAAATAGATAGATAGGCAGTGCAGCAGACCCGGGTTCAATCCCTGTGTTGGGAAAATCCCCTGGAGAAGGTCTATCTTGCCTAGAGAATTTATGGACAGAAAAGCCTGGTGGGCTACAGTCCATGGGATCTCAAAGAGTTGGACATAACGAGGCAACTAACACCAGAGAGAACATACACATAGTCTTTAGAATTAAATTTTATGAATAAAATTTGCTAGGACATCTGTCAAGCCTTTATAAGGGCCATTTCTGGTGAGAGAGATGGAATTTAAAATTTTTTGTGTGGAAATTTTTCTCCCTCTTGCATGTCTTTTACTGTAATGATGTATAATAGGTGTAATAAAAGTGGAAGTCTGGCTAGACATAATCTTCACTCCTAGACAGGTGCTACCTCTGTGTCCTTTTTCCTTTTCTGACCTGTGACATGGTTATTGTTATTCAGTTGCCAAGTCGTGTCTGACTCTTTGGGACCCCATAGACAGCAGCACGCCAGGCTTCCTTGTCCTTCACTATCTCCTGGGGTTTGCTCAAACTATGTCCATTGAGTGGATGATGCCATCCAACCATTTCCTCCTCTGTGACATGGAGTGACCAGCAAAGAAGAAAAATGAATACCTTCCTCTCTCACTTTCTGGGCTCTCAGCTTTTTGCTTATTCTCCATGGCCTAGACCAAGATCTTCTGTTTATGCTGCCAAAATCTTGGCTCTGTGTGTACCAATGATGAACAGAAATATGGAGACAGTTATGGAGGAGGAAAGAGTGACTTTATTTCTGTGGCAGGCAGAGGGGGAGTACCTCAAGAACTGTGCTCCTCTCCCTGGAGAATAGTGTACAGTGTTAGTTGCTCAGTCGTGTCCGACTCTGCGACCCCATGGACTATGATCTGCCAGGATCCTCTGTCCATGGGGATTCTCCAGGCAAGAATACCTGAGTGGTTAACCATTTCCTCCTCCAGGGGATCTTCCCAACCCAGGAATCGAACCCAGGTCTTCTGCCTTGTAGGTGGACTCTTTACATGAGCTACCAGGGAAGCTCTGGAGAATGGAAGAGGTTAAACAGTCAGATAGGGTTCTGTGACAAGGATCAAGGTATTGGCATTCTTCTGCAAAGTGACAAGGTTAGGATGTGTGCAGGGTCTCAGGTGGTTGGGTCTCCTAAACTTGATGAGTTTTTCTGGTTCCTTTAATCTCACTACATCTCAGGTGGTTTCCTGGCTGTTCTCTCTTGATTAGCAGCTATTTGAGTCTGCCCTTTGGAACTCAGGGAAGGTCATGAAGGTAGAGTCTTGCCTATAGAAGTGGGGGACCAAAAGCCTCCATGCCTGAAACCCCACAGGGCCATGCTTGGCATCATTTAGAACTCAAGAATTTCCACCATTAACACAGAAAGAGATGAACAGAACTCACACTCACACTTCCGAGGGCCACAGAATCTCCAAAAGCCTCCTGAATTCCCCATAATTCCAGTTTGCCATTTGTCCATTGGAGCTGTTTAGTCTATTTATACCCTTAGGTCAGGGGTCATTAAAGGCTCAGATCTGGCTTCTCCCCTTTTCTGACCCTTTGCTTTACTGCTAAAGATTCTCTACTGTTTCGAGGTTACTTGACTCTGACTGGGAGGATTAAGGAGGGGCTGGCTGCCTTTTCAGTCTCCCTTGGCATGTAAGGTTGTCCTCTGTTTTCCTTTTGTTTTGTAACACCTGGTTAAAGTCTCAGATTTGTTCATTATTTTGCATTCTTCCTCCACTTGTTCTGAAAGACAAGGTTATTTTAGAGGAATGTTTTAGAATTTTACTGATCTGCATTTGAATACAAGTTCTACCTTTCACTGGTTGTCTTTAAGTCACCTGATGTCTCTAAGCATTGTTCATTCGTAAACCAAATGTAGTGTTTTAAAACATACATCAATAGCTCCCTTTATTAATTGAGATGACATAATGATACTTAGGACATATTTAAAGTTTTCTAGCCAGACAGAGATGTATGTGCCTGTTTTTTAAATGCATGATGTTAGCTGTTTTGGATAGTTAGTAAATTATTCACATAAAAAATAACTTGATATTCTAGTAGGTCAAGAAATTGTGTCACACTTCTCAATTGATTAAAACAAAAGAATAGGAACTTCTGCTTATTACCAGTTGTCTCATTGAGCCTCAGATCTTTGTGTATTAGTGAGGAGGCAATTTTCTCCTTCTGTATGAATGAGAGGGCTTCTCTGATGGCTCAGGGGGCCAAGAATCCTGTCGTCTGCAATGCAGGAGACACTGGAGCCTCGGGTTCCATCCCTGGGTTGTGAAGATCCCCTGGAGGAAGAAATGGCAACCGATTCCAGTATTCCTGCCTAGAGAATCCCATGGGCAGAGGAGCCTGGTGGGCTACAGTTCCATGGGGGTCTTAAAGAGTCAGACATGACTGAGCCACTAAGCAATGCACAATGAATGAGAAATTTAAGACATGGCCAGGAAGAAGACAAGAAGTCAGTGGCAAAACACTGATTTTGTGCCAATTGATTTTATTTATCCTTGGAAACAAATCTTTTTTCCTACTCGTCATTTTTAGGATCAACTTTTCTCCAAATGAATGCATTCTAATGCTGATCGTAGCATGCTTCTTGTATGTCAATTGATAACAACAAAACTTTTACCAGGAATTTCACTCATCATGTTACCTGATGAAACTTGGGTCTGCTAGCCTCCTGGGCAGCAAAGTCAATATACTGACACTTGGTTGAGGTGAAGGAGTACAGTGTTTATTATAGGGTGCCAAATAGAGAGAACAGACACCTCATACTCAAATGACCAGAAATCATAGATGGCTTTCAAGGGGAGGGTTTTTAAAGACAACGTTTGAGGTGCTGGTTGCAGCTCATGGACTTTCTTCTGATTGGTTGGTGATGAGGTAACCAGATGATGTTTCAGAAATCTGAATCATCAACCTTGTGGTTCTAAGTAGTCTCAGGTCTACGTCCTTGTGGTCAGCATGCAGTCACCATCCTCCACCTATGTGGGGTTCTCAGTTTCTGCAGAACAGCTCAAAGATATGCATCAGATTGTTATATTGTTTAAACTACCATTACTTTTCTCACTTTACCACTTTTCCTTTGTTTCTGTATTTGCTTAGTTCCATAATAGTAGTTGCTTGTGTCTGCTCTTTGGAACTCAGGGAAAGCCTAGGAGATTAAAGCCTTTTACTACAAAAAATAAACCACTGTGGGGCTTTTGTATCTGGGCGGGGGGCCCTTGGAGCTACTGCTTGGTTTCAATCCGTCTTTTTCTTTGATACTCCTTAATCCTGACAGGAATAGAGACCGAATGGGAAAAAGGAATAAGACTTTTTGGATAGAGAGGTTCATCATGAGCTTGGCAGGGGAATTTAGTTTTAGGGGAGTCATTTCATTAATAAAGTCTGATAATGATCTCCTGTGTATATGTATGTGTGTGTGTATGTGTGTGTGTGTGTGTGTGTATGTGTGTGGGAGGGCAGAGTCAAGGCTCCCATAACAATTCTTTCATGTAAGTATAGGGTTATAGCTATGACTTCAGGAAATTTGCATACTTTGCATCTGTTTTAGTTATGTTGCAGTTTGGATTTGTGTAATAGGGAATAAAATAGCAACATGTTGTCTTGTAATGTTTTCTTTCCAGGTCAATGAGGAAATGCATAGATGCCTCATCTGCCTCTTAAAATTGTGTTCTTTGCATTACTTTATTTTGCAAATACACATTAGAAATCCTATGTAAGGTTTTAAACATCTAAATATTTATTGGATGAGAATCGTAACACTGTTTTTGTAAATAACAGTTTAAATGATTTTACTCTAATTATAAAATTAATCCCAGGACTCCCCTTCTTCCCTTTTTTTAGAAATATACACTGTAGATTCAACACTTAAAATTAGGATGACTATAGCTATGTTGGTTACTTTTTTTTTTTAATCACTGTGTAAGAATGGAAGTAGGTTGAGTTTAGAAAATGCTACATAATTAGAATGAGAAATTCATGAAGCTCAAGACATTTATAAGCTAGAAATGAATAAATATCATTTCATGACACATGATGCTTTGTCATATGAGATTTTTTTTTTCTGAAAGGATTTAAATTGAAAATAACAGTGAACTGAATCTTCAAGGAAACAACAAATTTCCAAGAAAGAGAAATTTAAAACAAAAGCCCCAGTATCTACACATATTAAATGAGAAATTAGTCTATTTTTAAACATATTTGTGTTAGCTAAAATTTTAGCCACATAGTTTATTTGTTATTTGTTAGAGATATTCTTGGTCAGACTAATTCTCATTGTTGATTTTTAGTATTATACTTACAATGCATGGTGAATGGAATACAAAAGATTCAGTTTGAGCTTGTGTAAATATGTTCAAATTACTTCTTAAAGAAGATGATTTAAAATGGCTGCTAATTAAAAGGTTTCTCACTTGGCTATAGAGTTCATTATTTAAAGATAAATGTAATTATCAGTAGTTCTTGGAATGTCACAGCTTGATCTTTGGTTGAAAATGTTTTTTACTTTCCAGTTATATTTCACAAGGTGAAATAAATAGATAATTCCATGAAAGTCAAATATGCATGAGTCTTAAGGAAAGAATATAACACTTTCCTCATCTAATATAGACAGATTCATCTACAGGTGTACACATATCAGTTCTCTACAAAGGTCAGTTTTTCTGATTTTTCTCTTGAATGAGTACAAATTAGAGCATGAAGATTTAAAAACACACTTTAAAATCTATTTGACGCAGTAATGGTGCCACTTTGCTTTTTCAAGGTATAACATTTCAAAGTAGTTTTTTTTTTTTAATGTAAACCTGCCTTATTTGGTTGTTGATTTAAGACAAAGGCTGACTAAACAATTTCTAACCACTTTCAATTTTTGTTCAACAGTAATTTTACACGGATACCACATTTAGCTGGAACAGAACAAAACTTACAGCTTGCAAAGCAAATTCAAGCTCAGTGGAAAGAATTTGGCCTGGATTCTGTTGAGTTAGCCCATTATGATGTCCTGTTGTCCTATCCAAATGAGACTCTTCCCAACTACATCTCAATAATTGATGAAGGTGGAAATGAGGTAAAAAGAAAGAAAAAAAAGCTCCCCCATCTTCTCTTTTGAAATACTTTCTGTAAAAGAATGCCCTGTGCCATCTCCAAACGCTGGTAGAAATCAATATTGACACTTGTGAATGATGCCTTTAATGATCTTACTACTGGTGCCAGCTCTTTCTTAATGATGTTTGAATTTAATGTGATGTTGAAAAGATTCTGAGAAATTGATGCTTGATGACAGTTGCTATTTTCTACTTTTTAACTATTGTTCACTAACAAAATATGATATGTTAGTAAACTACATTTAAATTAGATACACTTTTGATTGGTTCAGATGATAAAAGATCATGCATCAATTTGAGGATGCTAGGAAATTCAAAGGTGTGTTGTTTGAGCCAGTAGGTTTTTATTGGTAATTCATGATTATATTTCCTGTGATCATGTATTCAGCTGTGTGCCCAGAACTTGGGTGTGGGCATTTGGAAGGAAGAGAGTTTGGAGAGAAATACTATAGAATTATATCTATGCTAAAAATTTACAATCTTATTTGCTAGTTAGGGCACATAATTGGAAAAGAAGATGATAGAAATAATTAAAATATTTCATATCATGATATATATTCAATATGAAAGCTCATAAAATATAACTCATATATTCATCACTATTTGCCTTAGAGCTACCATATCCCTATCTAAAATAGCCCTTTTCCTCTAGATAGCTTTCTTCACTCCCCTTCGCTGGACCTTCTAAATTGCATATAGCTTCAGATGTATCCAGTTTGATTGGTCAGCTCAAAATGTCATGTGATTTTTGTACATAAGAAGTTTTAATCCCCTCCTCTTATTGACTAATGAATCAGCCTTTTCTTAATGATTAATATGCTATTTTGCAGTCAGTGATATAATCCCATGGTAAATTTCCTAATATGAGTTGAAACTTTCCATATGTACTCTTTTAAATTATAGTAGTTAATACAGTTTAACTTTTAAAAATACTATCAAACCATTTCAAAATTATAAAAATATTTTTAAGGTTGGTTTGGGGAATACCAATATACTCCATAAGATTCCATAACCTTTATAAGTGGTGGCATAGCTATATAATTATTAAAAGTCTTTAAAAGTATATTTAGGAAGAATATATGATCACATAATAAAATATCAGTAATATTAAAAAAAATACATGGAAACAGTGGGGGAGGGAGAGAGTGAGATGAATGGAGAAAGTAGCATCAACATGTATACACTCTCGGGTGTAAGTTGGACAGCTGGTGAGAAGCCCCTGTGTAGCACAGGGAACCCAGTCTGGTGCTCTGTGAAGAAGTGTATGTATAATTAAAACTGATTTGCATTGTTGTATGGCAGAAACCAGCACAACATTGTAAAATTAAAAAAATTAAAAAATAAATATTAAGGTTAAAAAAAATACATGTATTTAGAAAAAAAAAATACATGTACTTAAACCAAATTCGACCTCTCAAATTTGGTGATTGTGTACAATGAGGAAAATAACAAACTTTCACTTTTCTTCCCTTTTTCTTCCTCTGCACTTCCCAGTTTTATCCCTACCTTTGCTTTTATTCCATTGCATTATTTGTTTTTTGCTAGTATAAGCATTTGTGAAATTTCTAGAGCTTGTCCCATAATATAAAAATATGTAGAAGTTTCATTTTGGAGTTTTTCCTGAATGTGGTTAGCTGCCAAAAGCTTATTAACTTTTTTGAAAGTTGTATCATTAATTCGGTTTTATTCTTTTCCAAGTTATACCTGCACGTAAATACTCACACAGTTCTCCAAAGCGCCTTGCTTTTTTCCTATTTCCCTCTTCCCTGAGGGAATCACTGTTCAGTCCTGAGTTGATTCTTTTGATATTTACCTCTGTTTCTTTAAATGATGTGCTTGTATTGCTTGTGTTTCAGACTCAGGCACTTTCTTTTGACCTTGTGACAGCTCAGCTCTATTCTTACCCCTCTGCCCCAACTACAGATGCTCTCTTTCTGGGTCCCCGTCTCCCAGATCAATTCACATGACTGACCGTTCATAGCCAAGCTAGGTAAATTGCGGACTTTACTGTCCCGCACGACACAGACATGTTCCCCTTCCTACAGACAACAAATATGATTAATATTTTATGTATTCTACCAGAAATGTTTTCAGCACATATTTATGAATTATTTCTCTTATTTATGTAGGGACAATGTGCCATATAGTTTGAACTATATATATATTGCCTTTTCATGTTGCAAAAGTTAAATAGAAATTTGTAAACCAAAATTATTTTAGTTATACTCAGAATACATAGTTTGAGGCTATGTTAGTGAATGTTGGATTGTGAACGTTGCTCACTGGTGTATTGTCTGTCTTTGATAAAGTCACCCAAAAGAGTCGTTTCCTTGACTGTAAGAAACTTTTCCCAGTTGGAATAACTCATAAACTTGATGCGAAACCCACCTGCTCAGTGATGCTGTAAAATTGAAGGTTACCATAAAGGTAAATCAAGTGAGACCAGCTTGAATACTCCCTTGGCTGAAAGACTTGCTGATGTGATGACTTTGTCTCGAGATGGATTTTTATTGCACTTGAGCATAGTTTTTCTTAGAATTTTTCCCAGTGATTTAGTTCAGTTTGTTCTCTATGTGGACCAGAGAAAAATTACAGGAAAAATGGAAGATGTGGGAATTTTTGAAGAGTAATAGTTGATTTGGTTTCATTTTAGATTCTGTCAGCATCTGAAGTAGGTAACTGGTGCTTTAGTATAGTGTCAGCTCAGATTCACTGTCCATCTCCCAGCACCTTTACATTACTGCACTGGCCAGGACCTATAGTTTAATATTGAAAGGAAGTGAAGACAGCAGGTGTCCTTGACTTGAATGTCTTTAATGTTTCACCTTAATTTTGATGTTTATGTCAGGTTGCCTTAATTCAGGGCTTTCCAGGTGGCACTAGTGGTGAAGAACCCACTTTCCAGTGCAGGAGACATAAGAGACGTGGGTTCGATCCCTGGGTCGGGCAGATCCCTTGGAGGAGGGCATGGGAATCCACTCCAGTATGCTCTCTGTCCACGGGATCATAGAGATCGGAGCCAACTGAATCGACTTAGCAGTGTGCACTAATTCACTTTTCAAGTTCACGAAGACTTTCTTGTCATGAATTTATATTGAATTTTATCAGAACTTTTTTCTTTTTCTGGATAACTTTTGAGATGAGCAGATAAGTTTTCTTTTTCATAATGATGATTATAATAAATGATATAATAGATTAATTTACATTTTTGAAATGTATAATATTAGTCTGTAGTAGAGTTTTCAACTCATATCTGTATACATTTATTATATTTATTATAGTGATAACATGTTTGGCCTGTATTTCTGCAATTTGCTTATTTGATTATAATTTCTAGATTATACTTGCCTTATAAAATGAGTTTTTAATCTCTGAAATAGGTTGTGTTATATTTAAAAAATCTTTTAGTATTTCAAATCAAAGGAAAACCACTTGGTTTTGATACTTTGTTTTATGGAAGATTTTAAGCTACTGATTCAATTTCTTTTTTGTTATGGGACTATTTAGATTTGTTTAAAATGCGCTGTTATGTCAGTTTTAATTATTTTTTAATTGCATTTTTCCATTTCATCTAAGTTTTCAATTATTGGCATAGTTCTTCCTAGTATTTTCTTACTATCTTTTTTGCAAGATCTATAGATATGCCTGTTTTTCTACTCCTAGTATTATTTATTTGTATTACATTTTTTTCTTAAGTTACCCTTTTACCTTCCTAGTTTCTATTTTGCTATTCTTTGTAAATTTTCAATTGAATACTTAATTTATTGATGTTGGACCTTTCTTCTTTTCTAATATGAGTATTTAAAACCATACATTTCCTTCTAAGAACTACTTCAGCTAGATCTCATAAGATCTGATTTTCTAAATTAACTACATTGTGATTAAATAACTGCGATTCGTATGACACTAAACCTTTGCAACTGTTCCTTTACAGTCTATTATGTCATCAATTTTTATAAATGTTCTCTTCTTATTTGAAAAAAATATTTTGAGTTGTTGAGTTTAATAATTTTATATTTGTTCATTAGTTAAAATTTGTTAATTGTTTGGTGAAAATATCCTTTATCCTTGATATGCTCTCATTTTGTCTATTTTTATTAATTACTGGGAAAGGAATATTAGATTTTCTCACCATAATGGATTATTTTTATTTCTGTTTTGAATTCTGTCAATTTCTACGTCTTGTAGTTTGGAGCGCTTCCATTAGATATAAACAGTATTTGCTTAGTGTTTCTTTTTCTGCATAGTTACTTTCAGACTTACTGTGATCATATGTCTAAGTCATTTCTTGAAAAATGGTACACAGTTGAATTTATCTAGTCTGACATACTAAGCTTTTTTTTAAAATTAAAAAAAATTGTTATTACTGACTTACAGTAATAATACATGATTTTTACTTTTACTTTTTCCCCCTAATGTTCCTTTTTCTCTCTTTTTTTTTGTTTTCTTCTTTTTTGGGGGTGGGGTGATGGTTAATTTTATTAATTATATTTCTTTTAGTAGTTTGGAAAGTAAAATAATATTGATTCCCACTTAACAGTGTCAGTGATACACTTGAAAAATAATATTATGTTTGGTTAGAGTTGAATTTAACCTTTAATTTGTTTATAAGTAATCAGCTTAGCATTTTTATAAGTGACTAATAGTACTGTTGCTGCTGCTGCTAAGCCGCTTCAGTCATATCTGACTGTGCGACCCCACAGACGGCAGCCCACCAGGCTCCTCTGTCCCTGGGATCCTCCAGGCAAGAACACTGGAGTGGGTTGCCATTTCCTTCTCCAAAGCGAGAAAGTGAAAAGTGAAAGTGAAGTCGCTCAGTCATGTCTGACTCTTAGCAACCCCATGGGCTGCAGCCCACCAGGCTCCCCTGTCCATGGGATTTTCCAGGCAAGAGTAGTGGAGTGGGGTGCCGTTGCCTTCTCCAACTAATAACACTATATGATGTTGTTTTTTATTTGGAAAGTGAAGTTTTCCTTCTAAATCAAAAACCGGTGCTTGTAGACCCTCTTAAGAGTCTGTAGGTTATTCACCCATGAACTACTCACAGCTTCTAGCACAAGACTGGCTCTTTGATCTGCATCTTTAAAATACAGAAGTCTTGATTAACCCTCTCCTGGCGAAAGAGATCATATGCATTTCTTTGCTTGATTGTAGTAATTGAGCTTTACCTGATTTGCTTCTGATTATTATGTTTTGCTTCTCTAGATTTTTAACACATCATTATTTGAGCCGCCTCCTCCTGGATATGAAAACGTCTCAGATGTCGTGCCACCCTTTAGCGCCTTTTCTCCACAAGGAATGCCGGAGGTAAAAATGCGTGTGATAAAAATAACAAACAGAACTTCCTTGCACATGCAGGCAATAATTAAAGGGGTATTGAGGTTTTTGATGTAATCCAAATTTATGTTTTTTTGCATTTAAGAAATAGAATTTCTTAGGAATAAGAAGGAATATACATTTTGTGTTCATAGTTTTTTTTAGGATAAAATTTACCGCACTGAGATGGGGGAGATCCAAAGTGTTACTTTGGATCTTTTGTTATATTTGTTATTTGACAAATATTTGTTATTTGACAAATATTTGTTATTTGACAAATGCATACACCTGTGTAATTAAAACACCATCTACATGTAGAATATTACTGTCACTTCAGAATGTACTTGTAAGCCCCTTCTCAGTCAGCCCCACACACTCCCAAGGCAGTCATTCTCCTGATTTTTTTTTTTTTTTTGGCCACCTTTGATTAGTTTTGCCTATACTAGGAATTCATATAAATGGAATTGATAGCATTTGTCTATTTTCTTTCACTAAGTATAGGACCTGTGAAAATTCACATATTTTGCATTTATCCATAGATTGTTCTTTTTTATTGCCAATTAATTTCCATTATATGAAAATACTACATATCTTGCTACCATTGTAAGACTTGGGTTGATTTTTATAAAGAAATTGAATGAGAATTTGAAATTGTTGCCATTTTCAAATGAAGAGTACAAATATCCTTTTTAGAAAATTTGTATGGTTTACTTAATAAGGCAGTGTGCATATTTATTATCTGAGTTTTCACAGTAAATCCCCAGATTCTTGGATAGTACTTTGTTTATTATAAGAAAGTTAAACTTGAAAGAGTTGAATATAATTTATTAATGTCTTTTAAAATATTACCTCTCCTGTTATAGTATTTGACATCAGGTAGATTCAGTTTTGGACATATAGAGTTTGAGGTACCTAGGATATTCCAAGAAGTTGGAATATTGAAGTATCACTCAGTAGAGAGAGAAACACTTGATGATCATCAGAAACATCCCTAGTAAAAAATTTACATTTAGAACTGAATTCATATTTAAAGCTCCAAGGAAATAGCAGCACACTCCAGTGTTCTTGCCTGGAGAATCCCATGGACAGAGGAGCCTGCCAGTCTACAGTCAAAGGGGTTGCAGAGTCAGACACAACTGAGTGACTAAAGCACTTCACCAGTCAGTTAATGTTTATTGCAAAAACATAGGCAATAAACCTATGTTTTTAATTAATTATGAAACCTATGATTTAATATTAGGCAATGCTATATTTTTTAATATGTAAAGTTAAAAAACATACTATTTTTTATTTTTTTCTAATGCATTTGATTAACATATTTAAAAACTCACAGGTTTAGAATATTTTCTACCAGTTGTATGAAATTTGCTTCAAATGACTAGTTAACACCATAGTTAATGGCACAATATTAGAAAAATTCTCTCCCCAATTTACACATAAATAGGTCACTTACAGTCATTGTAGTTATTTCATAATTGACATGACATAGAAATAAAGGTTATAAAAACTGGGAATGAAGAGATAGTATATTTTAGATCTCAGGTGTCTAGAGATTACATAGACTTTACCTTCTGGGTAAGGCACATTACCATCATGGGTCCATGTAAAATTCCTAATTTAATTTCTTTCCTTTCATCTTTTATCCTTATTTTCAATCTCATTCCTCTTCTCCACATCCCCTACACCCTGCCACCATCTGTAATGTATTTATACTTTTAGGAATGTATGTATTCTTATAAAAACATGGGCTTATTAGTGATTGGTATATTTTGAATATATGCAAATAATATTATACCTTAGGTCTTGGTCCATGACTGTTGTCAATTAACTATTTTTAAAAAATCTATTTTATGTCAGAGTAGTTTGTTACTTTTTACTGTTGCATAATATCCCATGTTATGTGCACACCACATGTAGCTTGTCCATTCTCTTATTGGCAAACAGGTTGTTTGCCTCTAAATCTAAATTACTGCAAACAGTGTTGGAGAGCATTTGCTCATACATGTCCCTGTATGGGCTTGCAAGGCTTTCTCTGTGTACAGTAAACCAGTTGTGGGATTGCTGGTTTGTAAGTGATAGTTAATTTCACAATGTTCAGACTGCAGCAGTTTATTGCTCCCTGCAACACTATATATGAGTGTTCCTTTTTCCTCACATTTTCATGAACAATTGAGGTTATATAACTTTCTAAATTTTGCCTATCTAATTGTGTTGTTTTGTTAGTTTGGGGTTCTCAAGGCAAGAATACTGAAGTGGTTTGCCATTTCCTTCTCCAGTGGACCATGTTTTGTCAGAACTCTCCACCATGACCCATTCATCTTATGTGGCCCTATCCTCTGAAAGTGAAAGTGGCTCAGTCCTGTTCGACTCTTTGCAACCCCATGGACTATACAGTCCATGGAATTCTCCAGGCCAGAATACTGGAGAGGGTAGCCTTCCCCTTCGCCATGGGATCTTCCCAACCCAGGGATTGATCCCCCGTCTCCCACATTGCAGGCGGATTCTTTACCAGCTGAGCCACACGGGAAGCTCAAGAATATGGGAGTGGGTAGCCTATCCCTTCTCCAGAGGATCTTCCCGAACCAGGAATTGAACTGGGGTCTCCTGCATTGCAGGCGGATTCTTTACCAACTGAGCTATCAGGGAAGTTTTGCTTCAGGTTATTTGAAATTAGCAATTCAACAATGTCTGTAATTATAGTTTAATTCAGTGGTTCTTGAACTCAGCTTATATCACAATAATCTAGAGGGCTTATAAAACACAGATTCTGATTCACACCCCCTAAATTTCACTGGATCTTGGGTGAAGCCTGAGAGTTTGTTTCTGGTAAGGTCCTAGATGGTGTTGACTCTGTGGGTTCAGGAACCATGCTTTGAGAACCACTGGTCTTATGTCCCAATTCTGTCCCTATTAACAAGAGCAGGAAGATGGAAGCTTGAAAGAAATGGAAATTCTAACAGTGCAACATTGTTAATTATTTCCAGTTATAGAACAATTGTGCAGTGTAAATTTTACAAGAAGGTCATTGTCTGAAAACAAAGATTTTTTCTAACTAGCAATGACAGCTTGCATTTGTGAAGTGCCAAGAGGACCTGTCTGTCCACACTTGTTTTCATTTTCAAAGTTTTCTGTCATTTTCAAACTAATTTCTTCTCCTGTCCCTTCTCCATCCTAATTTGTCTTGTGAGATGTGCAGATTAAAAGGTAGCTACAATTTATAGGCATTTAAAGAAGTAGTCAGTTTTCCCAAAGTTGGTGATATTAAATATGAATAAATTTCAAGTAGAACATTTATGCTAAACAGAATTCACTGGAACCAAATTGGTTAATGGCTGTGTATTCACAGAATAAAAGTGTGCTCTAGAGAAGGCTAATGATTATAAACCAGACATACAGTGCTGCCATCAATAGTTTATTAATCTTGCATTGATCTTGGGAAGAAAAATAGTAGCTAAAAATAATCCTTTTCCTGAAGCAAAGATTCATATGTCACTTTCTCAATAAGCTTTCTTCATTTTTTTTGAAAATTGCAGGCAACTGAGTACAAGGTCCATGTTTGCTTACTATATTTAAACTTAGATTTTTTTTCTCTACAGAACTCAGCGCCTTTTAATATTGTATACAATTTGCTTATTACTTTTATGATTTATTGTCTCTGCTTTCCACATGAACATAAGTTTCTTCAAAGACAGGGGTATCTGCATTTCCTGGAATGATATGTCTTCAACATATTTGTGGAATGAATCCGAGAGTCAGCTTGGAAACAACCTTACATTATACATTATACATTATAAATTTGTTGTGCACATGTTATGAGACATAGTCAAAGAGGAAAACAATAACCAAAATAAAATGATGGGACACTAGAAATAGTGTGAGACAGGAATAGGATATTAGAAATAGTGTAGGATGGGGACTTCAAACACTAGGGTATGTAAAGACTTTCCAAAGGCAGATATAGGATCATTTAAAATAAAAGTCGCATTATTTGTTTCTCAGTGGACTCTTCATGGAATTGAGAACTAGCCTGTGGTAAGGCTCTGCTGGTCCCCTGTTTCCACCTCCCTGATTTACAAGTATTTATTTCTTATTTTATGAATGAGAGACATCACTCATCTATCCTGAAACATATCTCTGAGTTGTAAAAAAAAAACACAAAACTCTAGGCCTCCAAACAAAGAGATGCTAGTGAAAGATTCTAATAGCTAGGTAACAGAAATTTGTCAAGTCAAATGGTTTACAGTTGAACAAAATTAAAGATGGGTCTAATTGAGTTTCCAGCTAATACCATTAGAATTAACTTGGATAACAGATCAGTGTGAGATATAGGGGCTGTAACTTGGAAAGAGTTAAAATGATTCAGGGAAAATTCTATAACGAGTTTTTTTTTCACTCATATCCTAAAATTTCTCAAAACATGTCTAACAATGAGAAATGTGAGTAAAACTGATAGTCCTGACTTATTCTGGAAATAATTTATTCATCCATAGATCCATGACCTCATGTTTTAACATCCCACAGTACTAAAAGTTGTATTTCAAGCAAAACTTTATGCTTAGGCGTTGTTTATAAAAGTTTGTAATGATGCTTAGACTCACTTTGATACTGCTAATAATTATAATAGTAAGTTACTTGAAGAATTTTCTTAACATGTACAGCTTGTCATAGGAAATAAATATTTTTAAACGCTATACACATGCATTCTTAATCAAGACAGGTTTGGCAGTGATTAAGATTTACAAGCATTGTCCGGATTTCTAGGCAGCAGAAACTGAAATGGAATTTGCCATGCTAGATGTTAATTAAGGAGTGTTCTCTTGGGATCAATATCTGTGGCAGGGAGGGGAAGGAAGCTGGAACAGACAGAGGGAGAAATTGCACCTCAATGCTAGCTCAAGGACAGCCTCAACTGACCCAGTGGGCTGCTCTGGAGTCAGAACAGCCCTTCAGAATGCCCTGGGCTGGACAAAGATGTCCAGATCTTTCTGTTCCCACACTGATCAGTCATTGAACACGTGTATCCTGGAAGAGCCTGACCTTGAGCAGAGTGGCTGTGTGTAGCTGATCTTGATCAAGGGCTGACTTTGAAGACGGCCTGCAGACAGCCTTCCTTCTCTGGAGCAAGGACGTCTTCAATGAAGGGGAATCTAGGCAGGACACCCTGGTGTCCTGTAGAAATGTATTTTACCTTAGTATATAGTAAGATAGTTTAGGCAAGGGGGAAAATATGAGTTCAAGGAGAAAACTTGTTGATAAAATTCTGACTGAAGAGTGTGACTTTACAATGAATGATGTTGAATAATAAATCATTATAGTATTTAAATTCTTTTGGATATAAATAAAAGAGGTAAAATTGCTTCTGAAAATGTTAATATTTATAATGTGCTGGAAATTGCATTCTTTATGGCAACTTAAAGATATGACAAACAATTTCAGATGTGAACCTAAAAATAAAGGACAGATACATTGCTTTTCAAAATTAATTTAAGGAGTAGGTAAGCAAAAAAAAAGTGTGTGAAGAACCCTGATCTAATCTTAACAGGCCATTTTACAAATGATATTTTTGAGACTCAGAGACTTGCTTGTGATCATTATAATGATATGAAGCCAAATTTGTAAAGTAGTGGTGTTACCTGACAATTATTTCTTACCTGGTTGTGTGAAGATGCATTGTGAATTTACTTCAAAGAGAATAAAGCTCTCATCAAGGGCTTTTTAACCTAGGGTACCTGGCTCCCTCCAAATTGCATGGGGCAGCATGTATGTGCATTTTTCTGGGGAATGCTTCTCTATAGTTTTATAGTCACTACAGAGGAGACATTGACATAAACAAAACAATATTTAATTCATAAGTCTCTACCCAGCTAATTGCCTTCTCAATTCAAGTTCATTTCTCCCATGAATCTCTTATCAGAGGCTTTTTTGACCCTCTTATGTACTCTTGCTTCTTTCCTCTTTCAAAAACGCAAAACAGTCTTCATACCAAGAAACCTCTGTTATGAAATCTTTCTTGTACTAAGTCATCTATGTTCTCAACAGGGTGACCTAGTGTATGTTAACTATGCACGAACTGAAGACTTCTTTAAACTAGAGCGAGACATGAAAATCAATTGCTCTGGGAAGATTCTGATTGCCAGATATGGGAAAATTTTCAGAGGAAATAAGGTAAAAAAAACAAAAAAGACAAAATTCTCTTTTGTTCTTTTCAATAAAAATAAAAAGTTATATTTTATCTTGGGCTTTCCTGGTGGCTGAGACGGTAAAGAATCTGCCTGCAATGCAGGAGACCTGGGCTCAATCCCAGGCTCAGGAAGATCCCCTGGAGAAGGGAATGGCTACTCACTCCAGTGTTTTTGCCTGGGGAATCCCATGGAAGAGGAGCCTGGTGGTCTACAGCCCATAGGGTCGCAGAGAGTCAGACTGAGGGACTAACACTTTCTGTTTTTCATATTGTATCTTACATGGGTAGAACCACATCCTTAAAATTTTTAGATGACTGTGATCTTCCCATACTTCTTTACCATTCCTGCCTAATGGTGAGGGTACATGTGCTAGTTTATAGGCAGGTTTTAAACTGGGTCATTGGAATTTGGCTAGTGTTCAAGGAGAACAGCTCAGGTTTTTTCCATACCTACGCATTGTCCCTGTGGTCTATGAAGTAGCGTGCATTGGATTTATTGTTAGTCTTTAGTATCTTTAAATATTATCTTTGAAAATATTTACTAAATTAAATTTTGGTGTTAATTCTTTGTTAGAGGTAATGAGACAAGCCAATCTTTGCACAGCAGTTTTGAAAGTTACCAGCACTTGATCTGGGGCTTCCCAGGCAGCACAGTGATTGCTGCATGGGAAGATTGTGCCTGCCAATGCAGGAGATGCCACAGATAGGGGTTCGATCGCTGAGTCGAGAAGATCCCTTGAAGTAGGAAATGCAGCCCACTCCAGTACTCTTGCCTGAGAAGTCCTATGGACAGAGGCGCCTGGTGGGTACAGACCGTGGGGTCACAAGGAATCAGATACGACTGAGTGAGCACATAGAACACTTGATTTTTTTTCCTCTTGTGGGAAATTAATTTAAAAAATATTCTCTTTCAACCATAGAAGAAATGGGAATCTAGTCTGTGAAATCTACTTGCTTATTGTGCTTCTAGACTAGAGGAAGGAAACAACGGGTACCTGTTACCACTGACATGTACATTTAAAAAATCTTCTCTGAGAGCTAATCCAGCCCTGGAAGCTAGTTTTTAGAGTTTGCATAAGAAAAAGACAAAACCAGTTCTCTGTGAGATGTCCTTTGTTGTAAGCATAAGGATGAAAGATAAGGATTGAAGATAAGCTTTAGCTACTTATTTAAGTGTAATTTCAAATAACCAACCTAAAGTAAGAAGCACTGTTTTCCAGGTTAAAAATGCCCAGCTAGCTGGGGCCAGAGGGATCATTTTGTACTCAGACCCTGCTGATTACTTTGCTCCTGGGGTGGAGGCCTATCCGGATGGTTGGAATCTTCCTGGAGGTGGTGTTCAGCGTGGAAATATCTTAAATCTTAATGGTGCGGGGGACCCTCTCACACCTGGCTACCCAGCAAATGGTGAGTGATCAGGCTTCAGTCATCACAGAAACTTTTAACATTTTGAAGTGATTTTATCAAAAGATTTCCTTTGACAAAAGGATGAAGTATGTCCTTTTCTTACTGTCTGTGCATCTTAGAATAAATTAAAGGGTTTTGAACTCTGAAAATCACTGGTTTGGGTCCTTTACCCCTTGTTTGAAACCCTTGCATCTGGTAGGTTTTGAAATGCAGACATTATCAGATATTTAAAAGTAGGATGGTGCATATACCTTACTGCATAACATTCACATAGGAGGCTGGGACAAAATGTGGGAAGCAAGCATGTAAATATTTTATAGTAAAATGTATGAATAATCATTTTAAGCAGAGGGTACATAAATAATATAAATAGCCTCATGTCTGTTCAAGTCAGATCTTGCTGCCAAATTAGTTTATATCAGATCATGTTTTGTGCCAAGTATTAACAAATGCCCTCTCCCAATTAATGGATTTCACAATTTTTTCAGTTCAGTTCAGTTGCTCAGTTATGTCCGATTCTTTGCGACCCCACGAACTGCAGCATGCCAGGCCTCCCTGTCCAACACCAACTCCCGGAGCCTACCCAAACTCGTGTCCATTGAGTCGGTGATGCCATCCAACCATCTCATCCTCTGTCGTCCCCTTCTCCTCCTGCCTTCAATCTTTCCCAGCATCAGGGTCTTTTCAAATAAGTCAGCTCTTTGCATCAGGTGGTCAAAGTATTGGAGTTTCAGCTTCAATGTCTGTCCTTCCAGTGAGCACTCAGGACTGTTTTCATTTAGGATGGACTGGTTGGATCTCCTTGCAGTCCAAGGGACTCTAAAGAGTCTTCTCCAACACCACAGTTCAAAAGCATCAATTCTTTGGCACCCAGCTTTCTTTATAGTCCAACTCTCACATCCATACATGACTACTGGAAAAACCATAGCCTTGAGTAGATGGACCTTTGTTGTCAAAGTAATGTCTCTGTTTTTTAATATGCTTTCTAGGTTGGTCATAACTTTCCTTCCAAGGAGTAAGCGTCTTTTAATTTCATGGCTGCAATCACCATCTGCAGTGATTTTGGAGCCCCCCAAAATAGTCTCTCACTGTTTCCACTGTTTCCCCATCTATTTGCCATGAAGTGATGGGACCAGATGCCATGATCTTAGTTTTCTGAATGTTGAGCTTTAAGCCAACTTTTTTACTCCTCTTTGACTTTCATCAAGAGGCTCTTTAGTTCTTCACTTTCTGCCATAAGGGTGGTGTCATCTGCATATCTGAGGTTATTGATATTTCTCCTGGCAATCTTGATTCCAGTTTGTGCTTCCTCCAGCCCAGCGTTTCTCATGATGTAATCTGCATATAAGTTAAATAAGCAGGGTGACAATATACAGTTTTTTAAAATTTCTAATTGTAGATAAGGGACAGTAAAACAAATTCTACAAATCCCTGAAATGGCATATTTTGAATAGAGAGTCTGGAAAATGCTTATTGTGTCACTACTGTGTAAAGGGATCCCTTTCAAGGAGTGTTTCAAAAATGCTAGCTTTTTAATGCATTAATGACCCTATAGGCTTTGTTGTACTGTTATCTCTACTTGACAGGAGGAATGTGAAACCATAAGGAAGTAAACAGTCTGCCTTGTTCATCACACCACTAAGTGAGGAGTGGGGATTCAAATTCAGGTAGTTTGGCTCCAGAGTCCGTGTGTTTGTCTCATGCTGAAATGCCCTGCTGTAAAACAGTAGATCATTAACAAAGGAGCTTGGAGCATATTTTTAATGTACTCAGCTATTTGATGACATTTACAAAAACCTGTCGTCATTTAGTTTGTGTGGTTTAAAATTAACGAAGGAAAATAAATAAATAAATTAACGAAGGTTTATAACTTGGATAAAGTAGGTTACCAAAGTTTTGGTGGCATTTCCATATTTATTTTTCATCTTGGATCCTTCTATCTAATTGTAGACTCCTTTAAAGCTTATGTGTTTGGCTTTGTAAATTTTTGAGCATAGTACATTGTCATAGTTTTTTTTTAAGCAATACATATTATCCTGTGATAAAATCATATGTCTACCTGAACTTTACTGACTTAGCCTTTTTATTCTCACGTTTTGAAAAATGCAACTTCTCCTAAACTCTAGTTTGTTATACAAAGCTAAAATTATGAACATAAAATAAAATTAACTGAAATATTTCTGTTTACTATGCTCAGATTTAAAAGATGGCATTGTAGAAATGTTATCCCTATGAGGCTTCCATTTGTTGAATTCCCTTTTGTGCCTTAGTCTTTCTTATTTTTCTTTTAATTTCACTTTTATGGAATAGTTCTAACACACAAAAATAGAGATAATAAATACCATTTTGTCAATCTTATTTTATCTATTCATTGTCTTTTTTTGATTATTGCTCTAAATTTAAAAAATCCCATGTAATGTATTATTATGTCATTTTGCCATAAAAAGACTAGCTTTTACAATCACCTATACCAAGAGAATTCCAGAAAAACATTTACTTCTGCTTCATTGACTACACTAAAACCTTTGACTTTGTGGATCACAACAAACTGTGGAAAATTCTGAAGGAGATGGGAATACCATACCACCTTACCTTCCTCCTGAGAAACCTGTATGCAGCTCAGGAAGCAACATTTGGAACCAGACATGGAACAAAGACTGGTTCAAATCGGGAAAGGGGTACATCAAGGTTGTATGTTGTCACCCTGCTTATTTAACTTACATGCAGAGTACATCATGTGAAATGCTAGACTAGATGAAGCACAAGTTGGAATCAAGATTTCTGGGAGAAATATCAATAACTTCAGATATGCAGGTGATACAACCCTAGTGGCAGAAAGCAAAGAGGAACTAAAAAGTCTCTTGAAGGTGAAAGTGGAGAGTGACACAGCTGACTTAAAACTCAACATTCAAAAAGCTAAGATCATGGCATCTGGTCCCATCCTTTCACGGCAAATAGATGGAAACAGAGGCAGATTTTATTTTCTTGGGCTCCAAAATCACTGCAGATGGTGACTGCAGCCATGAAATTAAAAGACGCTTGCTCCTTGGAAGCAAAGCTATGACAAACCTAGACAGCATATTCAAATGCAGAGAAATTACTTTGCCAACTAAGGTCCATCTAGTCAAAGCTCTGGTTTTTCCAGTAGTCATGTATGGATGTAAGAATTGGACAGTAAAGAAGGCTGAGTGCGGAAGAACTGGTGCTTTTGAACTTTAGTGTTGAAGAAGACTCTTGAGAGTCTCTTGGATGGCAAGGAAGTCAGACCAGTCAATCCTACAGGAAATCAACCTTGAATATTCATTGGAAGGACTGATGGTGGAGCTGAATCTCCAGTACTTTGGCCACATCATGTGAAGAGCCAACTTGTTGGAAAAGACTCTGATGCTGGGAAAGATTAAAGGCAGGAGGAGAAGGGGATGACAGGACAAGATGGTTGGATGGCATCACTGACTCAATGGACATGAGTTTGAGCAAGCTCTGGGAGATGGTGAAGGACAGGGAAACCTGATATGCTGCAGTCCATGGGGTTGCAAAGAGTTGTACACAACTGAGCAACTGAACATTAGCAATAAATTTCTTGTGATTTGAAATTTTGGAGGAAAAAAATGGAAGAATAGCTGTTAGTTTTCTTAAATCTGGGGAAATGACAGGATGTGTCCTTTTATTTTGAGGTAGAGTTTACATGTAATAACATGCACAGATCTTAAGCAATAAATTAAAAAAGTTGTATGTATCTGTGTCACTCAAGATATAGGACATTTCTGTGACTTCAGAAAGTTCTCTGGTGCCCATTTTTTGTCAGTTTTTTACCATAGCCTCACCCCTAGAAGCAGCCATTTTCTGATATCTTTTGTCATTCATTAGTTTGGTTTTGAACTTCATGTAAATTGAATCAGATTATATCTGTTCTTTTGTGTGTTGACAGAAAATCAAGTAGCAGTCAAGCTAAGAAGAAAGAAAAGGGAATATTATTTATGCCAAACTGAGGAGTATAACCCAGGGAACAGATTCTCAGAAGCTCTGAGAACTGTTCCACTCGTTGGGAGTTAGAGGTGCAGTTTTATATGTTTCTGAGAAAAGAATTCATGCATCATATTGACAGATTAGACTTGTACATAAAATTGACCGAAGATATTTTGATCCAGTGTAGAATAAGCCTTTGGTCAATACGACTCCATGTATGGTGTGAAAAAGAAATATTAACCTTAAAATGACAATACTGACATCTGACAAAAGGATCCATTTTTCTCAGAGAGGTTGATGTCATTCTGCTTTGAGGAGGTCTGGTTAATGTACAATGCAGATGCACATTGCCCACTTGCAAAGACTGCCACAAACAGAGCATGTTATCCTTTTTCCTTCTTAGTTTAATTGTCTTGTCATTGAAAAAGTTGTGGTTTTTTTTGCTCATCATTTGTCTTGCTGCATTCACTCAGTATAATAAGTAGAGATTAGTCATCTTATTATGTGTATTGATAGTTCCTTCCCTTTAATTGCTGAATAGAATTCTATTATGGGACTCCTCTATAAATTGCTTATTCATTCTCCTTTTTATGAACAGCAGGATGGTTCCTAGTATTGGCTACCCAGATTCAGGTGCTATGAGCAGTTTTGTGCAGGTCTTTCTGTGAAGATATGTTTCTATCTTTCTTGGGTAGATACTAAGAGTGTAGTTGTTGTGCCATAGGGTGTAATTTTCTGCATAACATTAATTTTCAAAAAAGTTGTTTAAAGTGATTGTAAAGAGTATATACACTCTTACAAGAAATGTATGAGAGTTTCAGTTGCACCACATTTTTGTTAACATTTGAAGTTGTCTTTTTAATTTTAACAGTTCTAGTGTATGCAATTTAAAAGTGTGTTTAGTGTGATTTGGCTCAGTTGGTAAAGAATTCACCTGCAATGCAGGAGACCTGGGTTCGATCCTTAGGTTGGGAAGATCCCCTGGAGAAGGGAAAGGCTACCCACTCCAGCATCCTGGCCTGGAGAATTCCACAGACTGTATAGCCCCTGGGGTTGCAAAGAGTTGGACATGACAGTGACTTTCACGTTAGTGTGATTTACAGAGAATGTTTTGAAAGGGACTCCATTTTTATTAGAAATATGTTCAACTTTTTCAGAATATGCTTATAGACGTGAAATCGCAGAGGCTGTTGGTCTTCCAAACATTCCTGTTCATCCAATTGGATACTATGATGCACAGAAGCTCCTGGAGTAAGTTTTTAAGAAACAAACAGATGGCTATTTGAGTAATTCTCTTTACCAACATTCTTCAGCTATCATGCTTTTATCTTCATTATTCCATACTGAAGTTCTCTGTGGTGGGTGGGATATACAATTTTATCACCGTTTTATACAATAGTGATTCTAATCTGGGATTTGCTTTAAATACTGATATTAAAGTGAAATATCACCATGAAAGTGAGTCTTTCCAGATCATCAACTTCAGGGATTGTAATGATCATTTGCTCTACTATGCTTTTTTTTTTTTTTTCAGTTTTTTAAAATTAATTAATTAATTTTTAATTGGAGGCTAATTACTTTGCAATATTGTAGTGGTTTTTGCCATACACTGACTTGGATCAGCCATGGGTGTGCGTGTGTTCTGCATCCTGAACCCCTCTTCCACCTCCCTCCCCATCCCATCCCTCAGGGTTGTCCCAGCACACCAGCCCTGAGCACCCTGTCTAATGCAGTGAACCTGGCCTGGTGATCTATTTCACATATGATAATATACATGTTTCAATGCTATTCTCTCAAAACATCCCACCCTTGCCTTCTCCCAAAGAGTCCAAAAGACTGTTCTTTACATCTGTGTCTCTTGCTGTTTAGCATATAGGATCATCGTTACCATCTTTCTAAATTCCATATATATGTGTTAGTATACTGCATTCGTGTTTTTCTTTCTGACTTAACTTCAGTCTGTATAATAGGCTCCAGTTTCATCCACCTCATTAGAATTGACTTATGCATTCTTTTTAATAGCTAAGTAATATTCCATTGTGTCTATGTACCACAGCTTTCTTATCTATTCATCTGCCACTGGACATCTAGGTTGCTTCCATGTCCTGGCTATTGTAAACAGTGCTGTGATGAACATTGGGGTACATGTGTCTCTTTCAGTTCTGGTTGCCTTGGTGTGTATGCCCAGAAGTGGGATTGCTGGGTCATATGGCAGTTCTATTTCCAGTTTTTTAAGGATTCTCCACATTCTTTTCCATAGAGGTTGTACTAGTTTGCATTCCCACCAACAGTGTAAGAGGGTTCCCTTTTCTCTACGCCCTCTATAGCACTTATTGCTTGTAGACTTTTGGATAGCAGCCATTCTGACTGGCATGAGATGGTACCTCATTGTGGTTTTGATTTGCATTTCTCTGATAATGAGTGATGTTGAGCATCTTTTCATGTGTTTGTTAGTCATCTGTATGTCTTCTTTGGAGAAATGTCTGTTTAGTTCTTTGGCCCATTTTTTGATTGGGTCATTTATTTTTCTGGAATTGAGTTATAGGAGCTGCTTCTATAGTTTTGAGATTAATTCTTTGTCTGTTGCTTCATTTGCTATTATTTTCTCCCATTCTGAAGGCTGTCTTTTCACCTTGCTTATAGTTTCCTTCATTGTGTAAAAGCTTTTAAGTTTAATTAGGTCCCAGTTGTTTATTTTTGATTTTATTTCCGTTACTCTGGGAGGTGGGTCATAGAGGATCTTGCTGTGATTTATGTCAGAGAGTGTTTTGCCTATGTTTTCCTCTAGGAGTTTTCTTTTTTCTGGTCATACATTTAGATCTTTAATCCATTTTGAGTTTATTTTTGTCTATGGTGTTAGAAAGTGTTCTAGTTTCATTCTTTTACAAGTGATTGACCAGTTTTCCCCAGCACTTGTTAAACAGATTGTCTTTTCTCCATTGTATATTTTTGCTTTCTTTGTCAAAGATAAGGTATCCTTTGGTGGATGGATTAATCTCTGGGCTTTCTATTCTGTTCCATTGATCTGTATTTCTGTCTTTGTGCCAGTACCATACTGTCTTGATGACTTTAGCTTTGTAGTATAGTCTGAAGTCAGGCAAGTTGATTCCTCCAGTTCCATTCTTCTTTCTCAAGATTGCTTTGGCTATTTGAGATTTTTTGTATTTCCACACAAATTGTGAAGTTATTTGTTCTAGTTCTGTGCAAAAATACCATTGGTAGCTTGATAGGGATTGCATTGAATCTATATATTGCTTTGGGTAGTATACTCATTTTCACTATATTGATTCTTCAGATCCATGAACATGGTATATTTCTCCATCTATCTGTGTCATCTTTGATTTCTTTCATCAGTGTTTTATAGTTTTCTTTATATAGGTCTTTTGTTTAGGTAAATTTATTATGTATTTTGTTCTTTTCATTGCAATGGTGAATGGAATTGTTTCCTTCATTTCTCTTTATGTCTTCTCATTGTTAGTGTATAGGAATGCAAGGTATTTCTGTGTATTAATTTTATATCCTGCAACTCTACTATATTAATTGATTAGCTCTATTAATTTTCTGGTGGTATCTTTAGGATTTTCTATGCTGAGGATCATGTCATCTGCAAACAGTGAGAGTTTTATTTCTTCTTTTCCAATCTGGATTCCTTTTATTTCTTTGTCTTCTCTTTCTTTGTCTTCTCTTTAGCCACTGCTGTGGCTAAAACTTCTAAAACTATGTTGAATAGTAGTGGTGAGAGTGGGCACCCTTGTCTTGTTTCTGATTTTAGGGGAAATGCTTTCAATTTTTCGCCATTGAGGATAATGTTTGCTGTGGGTTTATCATATATGGCTTTTATTATGTTGAGATATGTTCCTTCTATGCCTGCTTTCTGGAGAATTTTTATCATAAATGGGTGCTGAATTTTGTCAGAGGCTTTCTCCACGTAGATTGAGATAATCATATGGTTTTTATCTTTCAATTTGCTATGTGACATATCCCTTGATTGATTTGTGAATAGTGAAGAAATCCTTGCATCCCTGGGATAAAATCCACTTGGTCATGATGTATGATCTTTTTAATATGTTGTTGGATTCTGTTTGCTAGAAATTTGTTAGGGATTTTTGTATCTATGTTCATCAGTGATATTGGCCTGTAGTTTTCTTTTTTTATGGCATCTTTGTCTGGTTTTGGTATTAGGGTGATGGTGGCCTCATAGAATGAGTTTGGGAGATTACCTTCCTCTGCAATTTTCTGGAAGAGTTTGAGTAGGGTAGGTTTTAGCTCTTCTCTAAATTTTGTTTGAATTCACCTGTGAAGCCATCTGGTTCCTGGGCTTTTGTTTGTTGGAAGACTTTTGATTACAGTTCTGATGTCTGTGCTTGTGATGCATCTGTTAAGATTTTCTGTTTCTTCCTGGTTCAGTTTTGAATAGTTATACTTTTCTAAGAATTTTTCCATTTCTTCCAAGTTGTCCATTTTATTGGCATATAGTTGCTGATAGTAGTCTCTTAATGGTCCTTTGTATTTCTGTGTTGTCGTGATTTCTCAATTTTTAGTTCTAATTTTGTTGATTTGATTCTTCGCCCTTTTTCTGGATGAGTCTGGCTAATGGTTTGTCTATTTATTTATCTTCTCAAAGAACCACCTTTTAGTTTTGTTGATTTTTGCTATAGTCCTCTTTGTTTCTTTCTCATTTATTTCTGCTCTGATTTTTATGATTTCTCTGCTACTAACTTTGGGGTTCTTCATTTCTTCTATTTCGAGTTGTTTTAGGTGTACAGTTAGTTTATTTGTTTGATTTTTCTCTTGTTTCTTGAGGTAAGCTTTTATTGCTATGAACCTTCCCCTTAGCACTGCTTTTACTGAATCCCATAGGGTTTGGGTTGTCGTGTTTTCATTTTCACTTGTTTCCATGAATATTTTGATTTACTTTTTGATTTCTTCTGTGATTTGTTGGTTATTCAGAAGCATGTTGTTTAGCCTCCATATGTTTGTATTTTTGATAGTTTTTTTTCCTGTAGTTGACATCTAATCTTAATGCGTTATGATCAGAAAACATACTTGAAATGCTTTCAATTTTTTTGAATTTACCAAGGCTAGATTTATGTTCCATCATGTGATCTATCCTGGAGAATGTTCCGTGTGCACTTGAGAAAAAGGTGAAATTCATTGTTTTGGGGTGAAATGTCCTATAGATATCAATTAGGTCTAACCAGCCCATTGTATCATTTAAAGCTTGTGTTTCATTCCTTATTTTCTGTTTGGTTGATCTATCCATAGGTGTAAATGGGGTATTAAAGTCTCCCACTATTACTGTGTTACTATTAATTTCCCCTTTCATACTTGTTAGCATTTGCTTTACATATTAGGATGCTTCTATGTTGGGTGCATATATATTTATAATTGTTATATATTCTTCTTGAATTGATCCTTTGATCATTATGTAGTGTCCTTCTTTCTTGCTTTTCACGGTCTTTATTTCAAAGTCTATTTTATCTGGTATGAGTATTGCTGTGCCTGCTTTCTTTTGGTCTCCATTTGCATGAAATATCGTTTTCCATCCCTTCACTTTCAGTCTGCATGTGTCCCTTGGTTTGAGGTGAGTCTCTTATAGACAGCATACATAGGGGTCTTGTTTTTGTATCCATTTAGCCAGTCTTTGTCTTTTGGTTGGGGCATTCAGTGCATTTACATTTAAGGTAATTATTGATAAGTATGATCCCATTGCCATTTACTTTGTTGTTTTGGGTTTGATTTTATAAAACCTTTCTGTATTTCCTGTCTAGAGAAGATCCTTTAGCATTTGTTGAAGAGCTGGTTTGGTGATGCTGAATTCTTTCAGCTTTTGCTTGTCTGTAAAGCTTTTGCATTCTCCTTCATATCTGAATGAGATCCTTGCTGGGTATAGTAATCTAGATTGTCGTTTTTTCTGTTTCATCACTTTAAATATGTCCTGACATTCCCTTCTGGCCTGAAGAGTTTCTATTGAAAGATCAACTGTTATCCTTATGGGGATACCCTTGTGTGTTATTTATTGCTTTTCCCTTGCTGCTTTTAATATTTCCTCTTTGTGTTTGATCTTCATTAGTTTGACTGATATGTGTCTTGGGGTGTTTCACCTTGGGTTTATCCTGTCTGGGATTCTCTGGGTTTCTTGGACTTGGGCGGCTATTTCCTTCCCCATTTTAGGGAGGTTTTCAACTGTTATCTCCTCAAGTATTTTCTCATACCTTTTCTTTTTGTCTTCTCTGGGACACCTATGATTCGAATGTTGGGGTGTTTGACATTGTCCCAGAGGTCTCTGAGGTTGTCCTCATTTCTTTTCTCTTTTTTCCTCTCTGCTTCATTTATTCCCACCATTCTGTCTTCCACCTCACATCCTATCTTCTCCCTCAGTTATTCTGGTCCATCCAGAGTCCTTTTTGATCTCAGCTGTTGCCTTATTCATTATTGATTGAGTCTTCTTTATTTCTTCTAGGTCCTTGTTAAACATTTCTTGTGTCTTCTCAATCCTTGTCTCTAGTCTATTTATCTGTAGCTCCACTTTGTTTTCAAGGTTTTGGATCAGCTTTACTATCACTATTCTGAATTCATTTTCAGGTAGACTTCCTATCTCCTCCTCTTTTGTTTAGTTTGGTGGGCATTTATCATGTTCCTTTACCTGCTGAATATTTCTCGCCTTTTCATTTTGTTTGGATTGCTTTTTTTGGGGTGCCCTTACTGTAGGCTGGAATTCGTGGTTCCTCTTTATTGTGGAGCCTGCTCCCTGTGGGTGAGGTTGGACTAGTGGCTTGTCAGGGTTTCCTGGTTTGGGGAGTTTGCACCTGTGTTATGTTGGGTGGAGCTGGATCTCTTCTCTCTGATGGGCAATGAAGTGTCCAGTAATGAGTTTTAAGGTGTCTATGGGTTTGGCCTGGCTTTGGGCAGCCTGTCTTTTAATGCTCAGGGCTGTGTTCCTGCTTTGCTGGAGAATTAGTGTGGTATGTTTTGCACTGGAACTTGTTGGCTTTTGGGTGCAGCTTGATTTTAGTGTAGGTATGGAGACTTTGGGGTGAGCTCTTGGCTATTAATGTTCCGTGGAATCAGGAGTTCTCTGATGTTCTCAAGTTTTGAAGTTAAACCTTCTGCCTCTGACTTTCATTCTTTCTCTTACAGTAGCCTCAAGACTTCTCCATCCATACAGCATAGATGATAAAACATCTAGGTTAATGGTGAAACAATTCTCCACAGCGAAAGACACCCAGAGAGGTTCACAGAGTTGCATGGAGAAGAGGGATGAGGGAGATAGAGGTGACTAGGAGGAGAAGAGGGGAGGTCAAAAGGGGAGAGAGCAATCTAGCCAGTAATCAGTTCTCTAAGTGTTCTCCACAGTCTGGAACACCCAGAGAGATTCACAGAGTTAAGTAAAGAAGAGAAGGGGGAGGAAGGAGATAGAGGTGTCCTGGGGGAGAAAAGGGAGTATCAAAAGGGGAGAGGGCAATCAAGGCAGTAATAATATCCCTAAGTGAAAATGGATACTGGAGATTAGATTCTTAAAGGTACAAAATTGATAACAAATACCAAAAAGCAAAGATTAAAAATCTACAGTATAGGTTAGACTCTCAAAAATACAATATAAAAAATACAAAACAAAAACAATCACTAAATTAAAGAAGCATATATATGAAATTTGCTTTAAAAATAGGGTCTTCTTTTTGCAAGGAAATAGTAGGTTATAAAAATGAAAGTTAAAGGAATAATAACTTAAATTTAAAAAAATTAAAGAGTGATCATAGTAAAAGTATATCTAGCAATTTCTCTGGAGCTGTTGTGGGCATTGTGGGGTGAGTTCAGTTTCAGGTAGTTCGTTGTTCCAGCTTGTACTTCTTCTCAAGGTCTGTAGGCCCCTCCAGTGCTTCGTCAGTGTTAGCTGCAGGGTTTTAATCTGTTGCACCTGTCACTTCCACAGCAGGCCCCTCTTCTTTGCTTATTTTGCTTCCTCTGTTTTCAAGTCTCTTCAGTGTCTAGTTTCTGCCCTGACACAAGCAGGAGAAGATCATCACTTATTTAGGCTCGCTTGTTCAGTTGTGTTGTGGGGAGGGAGGAACACCACAAACAGATATTGCTGGCGTGTGTGAGGAGTGCTGTCAATGTATGGACCACACTGGGTTTGCCCCAGTTCATGGCAGCGCGTGCTTCCCGGGTCTACACTGCTCGGACTCCAGGGTGCTCTGCAAGGGAACTGTCCAAAGTGGGCCCTGCATTTCGTGCACTTCTCAGGTCTAAGCCGCTCAGGTTCTTGGGTACTCTAAAAGGGCACAGACTCAGTTGGGCCTGCATTTTGTGCCCTTCCCAGGTTCGAGCAGCTCAGGTGACCAGGTGCTTGGAGAGTTCACTGTCCCAGGTGGGCTGTGCATCTTAATCACCTTCCTGCTCCTGGCTGCTCTGTTTCCCGGGTTCACTGCAGGAGCACCGTCTCAGGTGTGCCGTGTGTCTCCTGTGGGGAGCTGATCTCAGGATCCTGGCAGATATCAACCGTCCAGGATCCCAGGAAGACGTGGTTAGCAACTGGGAGACTGCTCACAGTTTGGTGGAGGATGCAGTCTCTGGGGCCGAGACTGCAGTAGCCTCTTGCCTTCCGGCTCTGGCTATTGCCTGCCTGCCTCCCTGCCCTCGGCGGGGGGACGGGCCTGTGCGCAGCTGGCCAGCTCTCCTTTAGTATAAGCTCAGTCCTTTGTTCTGTGAGCAGGCCAGGCTTTTGCAGGAAAGTTCTATTTTTTTTTTCTTCCTGGCGACCCCACAGTTTGGGTTGCTATCTCACGTTAGCGCCCTCAGATTGTCCTCAGAGCATTCAGGCCCAGTTCTTATGCTAAGCATGCAACCCACACCTCCCTGTTCGGCCCCCGCTCGCTGCTGGCAGGCGCAAGCATCTGTGCTACTTCTCCACTGACAGTTGTGCTTAGGTGCTTAGTCTGTGGTTGTTTTTTTTTCCCCTCCCGGTTATGTTGCTCTCTGAGATTCCAAAACTCCCCACAGAACTGCCTGTGAGAGGGTTTCATACTATGTCCAAACTACTCCTTCACAACTCCTTCCCCAGGACGGGTCTCTGTCCCTAATTCTTTTGCCTCTCTTTTTGTCTTTTATATTTTGTCCTACCTCCTTTCAAAGAGAATGTGTTGCCTTTCTGGGTGCCTGGTGTCCTCCACCAGTGTTCAGAAGTTGTTTTGTGGAAGTTACTCAGCATTTAAATGATCTTTTGATGAATTTGTGGGGGACAAAGTGGTCTCCCTGTCCTATTCTGCCGTCTTGGGACAGCCCCTCCACTGTGTTTTTTAAAAGTAATTTTTGGCTATGCTGGGTCTTTGTTGCTGCACATAGGCTTTCTCTAGTTGCTGCGAGTGGGGGCTTCTCTGCATTGCAGTTCATGGGCTTCTCATTGTGGGGGTTTCTCGTTGAATAGCACAGGCTCTAGAGTGAGGATCAGTAGTTGTGGCTCATGGGCTTAGTTGCTCTGCAGCACATGGAATCTTTCGGGATCAAAAATCAAACCCATGTCCCCTGCATTGGTAGGAGGATTCTTAACCACTGGACCACTGGGGAAGTCTGCTCCACTGTGCTGAAGCATTGTGCTAAATCAGTCACCCTGGTTGTGTCAAGGCCATGCTTCCATCACATGCTCCCAGTCAGGAACTAGATGCAGCAAGAATATTAAATGAGGCCCATTACTGGGAGACATGGGACTCCTCTGATGCAAGGGTTAGAAAGGCTGAGAGCAAGGCTCTTGGGACTCTGCCACCAACACTCTTCTCTCTTTCTCTTTTACTCCATATCTGGCTTTCTTGGCCTTTCCTAGCTCCCTTGTTATTTCTTTCACTGGCCTTTCCCCTGATAAATGTCTTACTTATTGAATTCTCTTGTTGACTACTTTTTCACGGACCTAGAATAACACCCTTTGAAAGTGTCTTCCGTTGATTATCATCTTAATTCATTCCTCTTCCTCCTCTGCTTTCGTCATTGAGGCTTCTCCAAAATTGTTGTTTAACCTGATGTTGGAACTCTTTCCTCTTTCCTGTCTTGCTTTCTACCATCTTCCTGTCCTTTCTTCTCCATTACTCTTGAGCAGGGTTCAGGCAGTCATCACTGACTTCTCTAGTGGTTTATCACTAGAGACCAAAGCATTTGGCTAGTTTCTTTTCTTTGAATTCAAGGCAGTCTTAGTAACTATTTTAGAATGGATGAGAAAACTTTTCATGACCTTGTGCAGTGCCCTCATGACAGGTGAGGAGGCTGTCATCAGACAGCTGGAGGAATTTGTCCAATTTAACGAGGTTTCCCAGGTAGCACTAGTGGTAAAGAACCCACCTGCCAAGGCAGGAGACATAAGAAACTTGGGTTTGACCCCCAGCTGTGAAGATCCCCTGGAGGAGGGCATGGCAACCCACTCCAGTATTCTTGCCTGGAGAATCCCATGGACAGAGGAGCCTGGTGGGCTACAGTCCATGGGGTTGTGAGGAGTTGCATATCACTGAAGCGACTTGGCATGCACTCATACACGTTCCACTGAAGGGCAGATTTAGGAACAGCACCCTGGTCTGTTTTTCTTTTGAGCTCTTAGCTTTGCCATGTGGGTTAAGACTCAGGATGGAGCACAACCTTTGAGTGCACCATGGACTATGTGTTCGTCTAAATACAGAGTCTAAATATTCATTACGTTTAAAAGATGAGTGTGATTATAGCATTACTTGTAATAGTGGAAAACTATAAACAATACAGAACTTCAATCATTGATAAGTAGTTAAATACATTACTATGGTAGTACATGAAGCTATTAAAATACATATTGTACAAGAGTATTTAATGATGTGGATATATGCTTATAGTATTGAATGGGAAAAACAGTTTCAAAAATATGTATGGTGGTGGTTTAGTGGTGATGTCATGTCCAACTCTTTTGCGACTCCGTGGACTGTAACCTGTCAAGCTCCTCTGTCCATGGGGTTCTCCAGGCAAGAAGACTGGAGTGGGTAGCCTTTCCCTACTCCAGGGGATCTTCCTGACCCAGGAATCAAACCCGGGTCTCCTGCATTGCAGGTGGATTCTTTACTGACTGAGCTATAAGGGAAGTCCATAATCCTAATGCTGTATAAAAGTAAACCTGTATTATCTTTGTAGTTAGAAGAAGAATGCAGTTAGAAGATTTTATGGAATTAGACGTGAGGTTTGTTTAATTTAGTGTCTACCATTTGACTAGGGTAAACTAGTCAAATTTGGCTGTGCTATAACTGTGTTACTACAGGAATTACTTGATGAAAAAAATTACCAAATGTGTTTAAGTCAGCTTTAGTAAGTCATTTTGTAAATGCAGTCATTAATAGCATAACTTCTATGGAAGTATATTTTACACTCAAGACACAGTGATTAAAAGTGAATTTGGAAAGTACAACATAATTTTTGGAAGGAGGCAATGATCTGCATATACGAAAGCAATAAGATAGTTTGCATTTCTCCATCCGTGTCCATACTTTGTAAGGGCTTCCCTGGTGGACAGTAAAAAATCTAAGTCAGACACAACTGAGCCACTAACACTATTTTATACTTTGTAAGGTATAATGAAACACTATACATGATTAGAATTTCATCTTATTGAAAATTTAAGAACATAACACTTTGTGAATTTCACTGTGAAAATTTACTCCCTCTGCATAATTAAGGAATGTGATACTTGTCCCTGATGGTCAATTCTCATATTCCCACAAATGGTTAGCAATGTAATACTATGTATTAATTAGAAAAGACAGTATTTTACAAATTAGATATATCATAAAATGAAAGTTTCTTAATAAATTTTTAAGAAGAAAAGACACAGAACATTATATAATGGAATAATATAATTCTCAGGAATGCTGAGAACTTTATAAAAAGTTGATGAAATTTGAGTTATAGTAAAATTTTAATTTATCTGAGTGGGATGTTCATATTCTTTTTTACTCTTTTATACTAAAGTAAATGTGATTATATGGCTTCTATTTGCCTCCCTGAGTAAATACCCGGATTATAATGACAGCAGCAACAATCATAATAAATACAATGACAATAGCATTAACATACATAAAGTACTAATTAGTTTCTAGCACTTACTCTGTGCTAAATGCTTTACATAGTTTTTATCAATTTGCTCATAAAACAACCAGATGAGTTAATATAGTGATAGCTTATTTTACAAATAAAGAAATCAAAGTTCAGAGAATATGTAATATATTTGGGATCCAAATTCATGTCTGATGTAAAAGTCAACTTTGTTGTCGTTCAATTGCTCAGTCATGTCTAACTCTTTGCAACTCCATGGACTACAGTACACCAGGCTTCCCTGTCCTTACCTATCTCCTAGAGTTTGCTCAAAGGCATGTCCATTGAATTGATGATGCCGTCCAACCATCTCATCCTCTGTCGCCCTCTTCTCCTCCTGCCCTCAGTCTTTCCCAGCATCAGGGTCTTTTCCAATAAGTTGGCTCTTCCCATCAGGTAGCCAAAGTACTGGAGCTTCAGCTTTACCTTCCAATGAATATTCAGAGTTGATTTCCTTTAGGATTGACTGGCTTGATCTCCTTGCTGTCCGAGGAACTTTCAAGAGTCTTCTCCAGCACCACAGTTTAAAAGCATTAATTCTTTGCCGCTTAGCCTTCTTTATGGTCCAACTCTTAAAACCATACATGAGTACTGGAAAAACTGTAGCTTTGACTATGTGGACTTTGTTGGCAAAGTAATGTCTCTGCTTTTTAATATGCTGTCTAGGTTTGTCATAGCTTTTTTCCCAAGGAGCAGGCATCTTTTAATTTCACATCTGGTCACCATGGTGTAAGGGTTAAATGGTATATCCTATGCAAATCCTATCCTAGAAGCTATTATAAGCTGGCTTTCAAGAAAGCAAGTTCTGGGACTTCTCTGGCAGTCCAGTGGTTAAAACTTTGCCTTCTAGTGCAAGGAGCGCAGGTTTGATTCCTGGTCAGAGAATAAGATTCCCTATGCCGCACAGTGTGGCCAAACAAACAAGAAAAACAGAAAGCAAGTTCTTTGACATTTTAACTTATAACCTCAGAATTTTCCATCAGCTAGTAATATGTTTTTTATGTTCAACAGAAAAATGGGTGGATTAGCACCCCCAGATGACAGCTGGAAAGGAGGTCTTCAAGTGCCCTACAATGTTGGACCTGGATTTACTGGAAACTTTTCTGCACAGTTAAGAGATTATTTTTATTGTAACCCTCTTTAGGGGGAGGAAACCTTTTTTCAAAAAACAATTATAGAGGATGACTGGAAAGTAAAATCTACTATCAGCAGGAGACATAACAACAGGTTGGAAAGGGTATTACACTTATATCCTCACAATTGGCCAATGTAATTCTTGCTTATGTGCATTTAGAAATATTCAAAACAGTGGAAGATTTAAAAAATGTGGGTGGCAAGCTGCTAACCAGTATTGTTAGCCTGTGTCCTCTATTTTTGTGTTAGAAAAGTCAAGATGCATATCCACTCCAGCAATAAAGTGGAGAGAATTTACAACGTGATTGGAACTCTCAGAGGGGCTGTGGAGCCAGGTAACTTAGTCGTCTGTTCAGCGCATGTGGATTGGGCAATGCTTTGGTGCCAGATACCACTCTGAGCTCTGGGAACATAGAGAGAACAAAGAGAGGCAACTCTTACTCCTAATGGAACTCGTGTAAACACAAAACAGATCCATAGGAGGCAGTTTTGCGTTGTGATGCATGTTGTGAATAAAGGTTGGGACGAGATTGGTCAGATGAGCAAGCTTGGTGAAAAACTATGCATGCTTCAGTTAAAGGAACAAGGGAGGAGGAGCAGGGAGAGATGGTTTCTAGGTGTTTAATCTGAGCATTTTTTCTCTTTAAAGAATTCCAGATTTCTTTACTGCATATTTTGCATGGAGAAATATCTGCATAATAATGATAAATAACTCTTACCAAGTTAGGATAACTTCAAGTTAATGAATCCCATACATGGATTCATTTTTTTACACTGAAATTGGTAAAATACATAGACATGTGATTTTCATATGATTTCAGATAACCTGCTCAGTGATACATTTGAAAATAATCTTACTTTATTATGTTTTGATTCCTTAGGACCTATGAATTTGTAACCAAAATAGAATTAAACTGCATGTCTTTCACACAAGCAGCCAGTATTTTCTTTCAGGGATAAAGAATATTGATATGCCTTCCAGTGAGCACTAAGTGATATGCAACTATTTATTGAACCTCACTGAGTACATATTTTGTGCCAGCTCCAGGCTAGGCTTTGGGGATGGAGGGATTTTTATAAACGACCCAGATCGGGGAAAAGGAGCCCCCTACATTTAAGTGTGGTAAATGCTTTATCAACATGAAAAGACTGCCCTGAGAGTAGGGTAGTGGTGTGATTCCCTCTCCCTGTAGAAATGGGAGAAGATTATAGAGAGGTAGAATCTTTGAGCTGTACCTTAAAAACTAAGTAGAAAGAGTAGAAAGTGGAGAACTCATTACGTGGCCACTCTGTTCTTTTACTCTGAAAATACTGGAAACCATCTAAATCGGTAAAAGAGGAATAACAGAGAATTATATAAAGAGGTGGAAAAGGATACTTTTATATTCACTTATCATTACTTACATAGTTATAATTACCATAATTCACTGAAGTATTTACCTTTGCCTATGGCATGTATATTTTCTTCATGCATCACATGCAGAATAGTGATATATTTGTGTAAATCTTTAGGAATGTTGCTATCTTGAGTCCTTAGTGCCTTGTGTTAGATGCTGGTGAATCATTTGGAGTTTGCTCTGTTCTTGGCCTGGATTGGCAAGTAATTTTGCAATGATGCTTTCTAGACAGATATGTCATTCTTGGAGGTCACCGTGACTCATGGGTGTTTGGTGGCATTGACCCTCAGAGTGGAGCAGCTGTCGTTCATGAAATTGTCAGGAGTTTTGGAAAGCTGAAAAAAGAAGGTAATGTAAGCAAAAAGTAAAAAGACCATTTTTTCTGAATCTCAGTTTGGTCTTCAGTAAAGTGAGTGTAAAATCACAACCTCAGTGGTTTGTGTGCAACAGCAGAGAGGCTGCATGCAAATTAAATCATAGTAGTAGCATACAATATGTAGTAGTGGCTAGGAGCAGAGTAGCTTTCAGTAATTAGCAGCTACATTACATTACTCAGTTGCTCAGCTGTGTCTGACTCTTTGCAACCCCATGTACTGTAGCCCACCAGGCTTCTCTGTCCGTGGGATTCTCCAGGCAAGAATACTGGAGTGGGTTGCCGTATCCTCCTCCAGGGGATTTTCCCAACCCAGGGATCGAACCTGCATCTCCTGCATTAGAGGTGGATTCTTTACCAACTGTGCCACCTTATGTTGATTAATAATATTGTTTATTTCTTTATATATTTATTTTTAATAATTCATTTATATATAATATTCACATTATTTATATTTCGATACTAAATTATAATCTGAAATAAAGGAATTATACTGTTCATGGTTTCTTTTGGCAGCAAAGAAGATGGAAATGGGTTTCTTCCCTGCAGAATAGACACCAGAATTAGGTTATAAGCCATTGTGTCCTGGTCTGAGAAACGTGAACAGGAGTTCCTTGGGCTCTTCCAAGCCTCAGGTCTCAGGTCAAGGGCTCTAAGTGATTGAGGAGATGAAAGCTTAGTCAGAAAAATGCTGGTCTTCTTGCTTAATAGGATGCTGTCAAAAGTTTCATATGTGCATTCTCACAGTCCAGCTTTGGTTTCTCCCATGGACTTTCAGATTTTGCTGTACTGTTAGACTGACCATTACTTCTGTCATTTTAGAACCTTTTTATGAAACCAAAATAAAATTCAGTTCAAATGGTTGTTTTTTAAAATGAACATTGCACACTGAGAAGAGACGTCCTACTTTGTTTACTGCTCCTGCAAACAAGGTGTCTGTGCTGGAAATGTGATCGTAATTTTCCTTTGTTTTTTTTAGCAACAATGAAAATAGTAAAAATATGTTTAGTAAAAATATGTTTGCATGATACCTACTTTCTCAGAGAAACAATGTTATTATATGTGCTATCTGTTTTGAACTCATAGCACCAGGGAGATGTTTACCTAGTTATTTTGATTTACAAATATATTAACTGATGGACTTCCCTGGCAGTCTAGTGATTAAGACTCCACGCTTCCAGTGCAGGGGGCACAGATTCGATTCCTGGTTGGAAAGATCCCACATGCTGTGAAGTGTGGCCAAAAACAAAGAAAAAGCAAAAATACATTAACTGAAGTGTTTAGGGTTCAATAATTCACCCAAGCTTGTGTAGTGGGTGTGTGACAGAGTCTGGGATTGAAATTCAGATTTCTGGCTCCCAGTCCAAAAAACCGTGACATCTCTCTTTGAAATTAAATCTAAGGGTGCTCTATTCTTTTTACCATACAGTTTTCTTATTCTTTAAGAAAACAGAATTATGGAAACTAGAATTTACACAGTTTGTAAATTAGGTTGTATTTAATATTATTACAAAAAGTTTCATTATTTTGCAAGAAGGATCCCTGTGGTAAATATAAAACATGACTATGACAGTTACAGAATGTGCCTACAGACTGCAGTGATGAGGAATAATAATTAATCAGGGATTTGAGTAATAACTATTAATACACTTAACAGAAATGAAGCACTTGACTCAATAGCCAGAGGGGTATTCAGTCTTAATAAGCACAAATGAAATATGTACTCAAACAAGGAGAACTTATACTGTTTGGAGCACTTGTTCAGTGTTGTCTTTATAACTGTTATGCCATTTAATCCTCCCAACAGTCAAAGAATATCTTTATCTTTGCTCTGCTCTTCCCGGTATACAGATGCTGAAACAGGGATTTAGCAAGTTTGAGTAACATTCCCTTGGTCCTACTGCTAGTAAGGGGAAGAACCAGGGCTTGAATTAAGATATCTTTAACTCCAGGGTTGGTGTTTATAACTCCAAGCCACATGACCTTCCTACTGAATGGTGTACTTTTCAGCAGCAGCAGACCCTGTCGTTGCGAACGGACCTTCTGTTGACTAATTCTGGCAAAGAATGGCGTGAAGTCACACAGCCAACTGATACTGAACCATTGTTTGTGTGATGCCAGTGCAGCTTGGGAGGATTGTAAAGGGTTTTCTCTCAGTTCTATTGGCTGGAAGAGCGTAGTCTACATCTAGCACTTTCTTTCACTCCAGGCAGCTGCAGACCACAGATGGCTTCCTATTCTTAGCCAGTCATCATTGTAAACCTATTAGAATGTTTTATGAATTCATAGAATATTTTTTAAAAATTATTTATTTAAATTTATTTATTTTTAATTGAAGCATAATCACAATATTGCTTTGGTTTCTGCCATACATCAACACGAATCACCCATTTGTATACATATGTCCCCTCCCTCGTGAGCCTCCCTCCCACCTCCCATCCCATCCCATCCCTCTAGGTTGTCACAGAGCACCTGTTTGAGTTCCCTGGATCTCATAGAATTTTTACCATGTCTGTATTTCCCCCCCTTCCCTTCAATACAAATGCTCTACTTTGTATTGACAGATCAGCTTTAAAATCATTGAGAAGGAAGTTAAGATTATCACCATAATTCACCCTTCCTAAGCAACCAATGAATTTTTGCTGTTGTTATGCTGTTGGGCATGCTGATGGTCTTGGCTATATTATGCATTTTTCCAGCTTTTATCAGTTCAGTTCAGTTGATCAGTCGTGTCCAGCTCTTTGCAACCCTACAGACTGCAGCACGCCAGGCTTCCCTGTCCATCACCAACTCCCAGAGTTTATGCAAACTCATGCCCATTGAGTTGGTGATGCCATCCAACCATCTCATCCTCTGTCGTCCCCTTCTCCTCCCGCCTTCAGTTTTTCCCAGCATCAGGGTCTTTTCCAGTGAGTCGGTTCTTCGTATCAGGTGGCCAAAGTATTGGAGCTTCAGCTTCAGCATCAGTCCTTCCAATGAATATTCAGGACTGATTTCTTTTAGGATGAACTGATTGGATCTCCTTGCAGTCCAAGAGACTCAAGAGTCTTCTCCAACACCATAGTTCAAAAGCATCAATTCTTTGGTGCTCAGCTTTCTTTATGGTCCAACTCTCATATCCATACATGACTACTGGAAAAACCATAGCTTTGACTAGACGGAAATTTGTTGGCAAAGTAATGTCTCTGCTTTTTATTATGCTGTCTAGAATGGTCATAACTTTTCGTCCAAGGAGCAAGCATCTTTTAATTTCATGGCTGCAATCACCATCTTAGATATGCACATATATTTCAGGATGGAGGCCTCGAAGAACAATTCTGTTTGCGAGCTGGGATGCAGAAGAATTTGGTCTTTTTGGTTCCACTGAGTGGGCAGAGGTTAGTTTATAATTCAATGTAAGATAGATTTTCATAATAATAAAACAGATAATATTTAATTCACAAGAATGTAAGAATAATGTCAGTCCAGCAAGAAAATATTCAAACACTTTTTTCAAAAGTCTGAAACAACGTATTCATGTTCAAAAATCTTGTCAGCTTGTACTGTCTTCCTCATATCATAATGGCCTACTTTAAATCATGCTAAGAGTGAGATGGAAAATTTTATGAGGCTTCTTGCAAAGTAATTTTACCTGCACGCATTGTTGGCTGTGGGTAATAGAAGCATTGCTGGTAAAGTAAATATATGCAAAAATAACATTTATTACATTAACTTATAGTCATGATATAAATATTTACTTATCTCCTATTATCTTGAAATTATGAGAAGCCATGTGTACTTACATTTTCTTTGAAGTTTACCAAGAAAAGAAATGGTGTTCCTGTAAATGAAGATTTATGCTGGTGTCAAGAAGAGCTGAAATATTTTGATTTGCCTCTTTCATATTATTTTCTTCACTTACTTTCATGTTTTTTCACTTTATTTTTTATAAATAAAATGACACAGATAAATAAAAGGACACAGAAAATTGCTTGTTTTGGAGATTAAGAGTCCACTTCTAGCAAAAAAAAATCTTGCTACTCTTTGGCAGTGTTTTAAAATTGAAAACAAAGTTTTAAAGTTTTGACCAGTAGGTGGTACCATAACACAGGAGAACTTCGATTCCAGGATTATGTGTGATTAAGAAATCAACTTTTCCGCTCACCATATTAAGAATGTGGACAGTTTCATCTCAAATTTTAGTCTTAAAAATGTTTTGCTTGTTATTTCTTGCCAAATTCTTTCAAACATTGAAAATCTTGAAAGTCGTATATGTCAAATTTGGGGTGAACTTGGGCCAACTTCATTCACAAACCATACAGTAAATGTATATGAGCATTTTTTTAAAGAAGGGAGTTATGACTATATGTTTGTTTATTCATTTATTTTATTTATTTATTATAGGAAAACTCCAGACTCCTTCAGGAGCGTGGTGTGGCCTATATCAATGCTGATTCTTCTATAGAAGGTGAATATCATCAGTTTCATAGGAAAATATATATGATCTTGGTAGTATAGCAGTTTAGTTCATAAATCACGTGCTGACAAAGAATAGAAATCCGGTGACAGGTGGTGAGGGAATCTCCTGCGGGTTTGCTGTGCTCGGGGCAGCTCTGAGCTCGAGGATGCTAATTTGGACTCTATTGAAACAGCACCCTTTGATTTGTTTCATCTGGCGTATTACCGTATCTGTGGTAGGAATTCAGTGACTGTCTGTTAAATGAATAAATCAGTTATGAAACTAGAGATTTCTATAATTTTAGAGTGAGGTATCAAAAAGCTATGATTTATGTTTAACTCCTATCATTATCATATCATGCATACAAATTTTGAGGACAGATTAGTGGCTTCCAAGATTTCATCTTTCACCAAGATTTTTTTCTTCTAAATTTTTTTTCTTCAATTCAAACACTTACTAAGCACCTCTCTATGCAATGAGCTTTCCAAGGTTTCAAAAGCGTTAGGGGTTGATAAAGAACAATCTAATACTCGAGAGTTTAAGATTTAGTATGTGCTGTGCTGCGCTTAGTCGCTGTGTCCTGTCAAACTCTGTGACTCCATGGACTGCAACCCACCAGGCTCCTTTGTCTGTGGGGATTCTCCAGGTAAGAATACTGGAGTGGTTTGCCATGCCCTCATGCAGGGGATCTTTCCAACCCAGGGATCAAACCCAAGTCTCCTGCACTGCAGTCAGATTCTTTACCATCTGAGTCACCAGGGAAGCCCAGGATTTAGTATAGATGATAAAATAAATCAGTCTAGGATTCTGATATATGCAGGTACTCTCAGAAAGATATTAATGTACTGATCTTGGAATTCAGAGGACAGAATGATAGCAACTTCAGGAAAGGCTTGAGAAATGAGATAAGCATTGAAGACAGGACTTTTAGAATGGGTTTGTTTTGATAAACAGAGATTCAAATGAAGAGACAACCTCAGGTCAATTTCCAAGAAACCCAAACAGTCCGTTGTCACTCACTGCACCGCGATGATGGTTTAGATGCTAATTGTGTCCGACTCTTGCAACCCCATGGACTGTAGCCTGCCAGGTTCCTCTGTCCATGAGATTTTCCAGGCAAGAATACTGGAGTGGTTTGCTGTTTCCTTCATCAGGGGATCTTCCCGACTCAGGGATCGAACCCAGGTCGCCTGCACTGCAGGCAGACTCTTTACCGACCGAGCTCCCAGGAAAGCGGGTGTGAATCACACTACACCATAGCCCTGCTCATCTTTCTGTTCCTCATCAGCCACTGTGACTGCTGTTCCCTATACTCAGATTGCTGTTCAGCACACCATCTGTTAATTCTTAGAGTCTCCTTAGGAATGCCATTTTTTCCCCCAGAAAACTATATCTTTGTAATACTCATCACTGCCATTATTAAGTAATTATTTGTTTTACAAACTGCCTCCCTTTCTAGACTATATTCTTCCACCAGGAACAGGTGGGATCATACTTCTTCATCCCTGGATTCTTAATGTCTCATTAAATAAATGTCATTTGCATGGGTGCAACAAATGAATGTATAAATGAATGAAGGGTGGACTATAGAATATTTTATTTAGTTTATTAGTAAGTCTGCCATGTCAAAAATAGTCGGGACATTGCATATGATGGAGGCACATTGACATTTACTTTTTCTTCTTTGTCCATGTATCTGAGCTGCGTTGTCTCCTAAGTTAGTGCATTTCGGTTATCTTCCCCTCCTTCCTCTGACTTTCCTTAGTTAGTGGCTCAGGGGTTGGGCTTATATCTGGCCCTGCTACTTCTTAATTATGTGACCTCAGGTTGTTGCTCTCTGTGTCAATTTTCTCAGCTCGCAGTAGAGTTACTAAGATCACATATCTCAAAGGTGCTTGTAAGGGCAGAAGAAGTTAATAATTACAAAACTCCCAGAGTTGTCCCTTGTACAGGGTTAATGTTCAGAAATGTTAACTTGGATTATTATCATCCTTGTTTAAACCCTTAGGAAGATGAAATACCTTGTCACACAGAGTAAGTTTTGCAAACATATATTCTTCAAAAGTAGAATAACATTCTGTTGCTGTTTTCTTAAGATTTTAATGCATTTTTTTTAATCTGTGGATTTTGCTGATCATGTCATTATGAGTTAATGCTCTTTTGTTGTCTCCCGATCCTTTTTAGGATCAAAAGCAAATAACACCCCCATTAGTCTGTGATTGGAACACAGCTTTTCTTACTTTGTTATGTATTTAAAATTTTATTAACTGTTCCTTTCTCAAATAATATAGTAAATCATGTATGGCTTTCTAATGTTAAGATGCAAAATTTACAAAGAAAAAATTTCTACTGAAACCATTCTGAAATAACTCTCTCTTCAAAGACACTACTATCCTCAGTTTGGGGTGCTTCTATCATGTTGACATTCATATAAAATTTAGCTCAAAGTGCCAACAACGGCAAATGCTGTTAAATATAAACATTTACTTTAAATGTATTAAAGTAAAGCTTTAAATATAAATGTTTATTTGACACAGTAATCCTGTGAGGGAAGTACTTTTACCATCTCTGTTGTATAGAACATTTGCTTTGGCGGAGTAGAAGGTAAAGTTTTGGAAAGGTGAGAGGTGAGTGAAGATTAGATTGTTTCATGTGTTGCACCAAGGGTCAGGGTGAGGATGAATTTTATCCAGGGATGAATTGGAAAGTTCTGACCGGATTTGAATTCTATTTATTTATTTTTGGCTGCACCTCAGGGTTCGTGGGATCTTAGTTTCTGGTCTGAGATCAGATCCGTGCCTCCTGCGGTAGAAATGCAGTGTCCTAACCGTTGGACTGCCACGGAGGTCCCCAGTCAGATTTTAAAAGGGTCATTCTGGCTAAGGAGCTAGCAATGGTCTTTGAATGGAATAATAAAATAAAGTAATGAAATAGAAAACAATCTTCTCCTTGTCTTTCAGGAAACTACACTCTGAGAGTTGATTGTACCCCGCTTATGTACAGCTTGGTATATAACCTAACAAAGGAGGTAAAAATAATTACATGGAATTTTAAGTTCTATAAATGTTTTCCTGAGGTGGCATTTTTATGTTTATTATGTCGAACAACTGTTGTTTTATAACTTTTAATTTTCCACATAGCAAAGATCCACTCCTAGAAACGTCTTATAGATGGTGGGTGCACACTGCCCTTTCTCCCCACACCCGTCTGAGGCAGTCTGTGGGGAGCACTGCGTATACCGTATCCGTTTGAAAATGAGAAAACAGAGCTCAAAAGGCATTAGCCAGTGAAGTCACACAGCTTATTCAGTAGCTGCGCCGTGACCGAGTCCTGTGGTTTAACTTCTTAGTTTTAAAACTGATGTTTACTCTTTAATATGATACCAGTTAATTCAGGACTCAAGAAAAGTTGGTATTTCTAACTGGCTGAGAAAGAGTAAGTAAATCACCGCATGCAGACTCCTGGGACAGAGCCTGGAGTACATGAATTGAATGTACTCAGTTCATGATTTCCTGCTGTGACTTTCAGTCCACTGAGCTAAAGTTGCCTTATTTCTTCTGACAGCAGCACAAGATACTGAACCTGGTAGTGTCTGGATTCCTGCAGGACTGACAGGCAGCTCTTCATTTTAGTTCTGCCCCATAAAGCCTCTGGTCCTAGAGTTAGTCATAATGAATGAGCTTTTGCATGGTAGATTTTTGTTTTTACTGCTATTTACCTGCTTTGAACAGAAAAAGAAAAAAAAAAAAACCTTGGTTATTTAACAAAGAGCTAACGCTACCCACTCCAGTACTCTTGCCTGGAAAATTCCATGGATGGAGGAGCCTGGTGGGTTATAGTCCATGGGTTCACAAAGAGTCGGACACGACTGAGCGACTTCACTTAACAGAATTACCAACTGAAATGTATTTACTAAGAAAAATATTTGTTTCCCTGAAGTAGGGATTTTATATAGACCCTAAACGTATGGTTAAGCTTTGGTTTAACAAGCATGGAATTTAATTTATTGACATCTCCAGTAGAAGTGGAAAAGTTTAATTTGGCATTAATCTATTCATATGTTGCTTAAGAGTTCCTTCAGGATCTGCAGTTTTTAATCAATTCCTGTGATGTGTTTACAAAATTAAATACTGGGAACATTGCATCTCAGAAAATTCCCACCATTTATGGAATTTAAAGTCAATGCTAAGGAAGCTTGGCAGTTATATTTGCTTACCAGGTGGATTGGTGGTTCTCTGTGACAAATGCAAAAACACTACTTCTAGGTTAGGTTTGAAATTATATGATACTTGGTAATTTTGGATTTTTAAAAATTATGTTTTGTTTGTTTTGAGAAGATGATTTGCAGCATTTCAAATTTTAGTGATAAACTAAGCAATCTAGTAATATATTTCTATGTTATTAAAAATTCATATTTCCTAAAATAAATCAAATATTTCTGCCATTTGTAGCAAAAAGTTTTGGGTAAATTTATAAGCTTGAGTGAAGTTATTTTGTTGCTTTACATACTGACATTTTACTTCATGCTTGTGTAAATTTAATTGTGTTCGCATTGACCATTGCACATCCCTGTATTATAGAGCCTAGCACATGAAATCTACACTTTTATTTACAGTTCCCACTAGTAGATGATATGTAACGTGTGTTATTACACTTTGTATTGCTAGCATCTACAAAAAGTCTTCCACAGCATAAGTAGTCTATAAATTTTTTTGAGTTTAATCTGTTAAAAAAAAAATAGACCATAGGACTTTTATTAAATACAAAATAAAAACTTTTTATACCATATGTCAGTCAATTAACAATAGTAGTGGAATATTAATTACAATTTAGTGTGCTAAATGTTTTGGCATAATATTTAATGCTCTGAAACTCACATTCAGCAGTAGGGCATATTTTACTCCCTTGGTTTTCTTATCTGTAAAATCTAAAAATTCGTTAAAAGCCCTGTGTTTAGCATAAATACAGTTTACACTCAACTAAGTGAAATATTATTGCATTTATTTTCTTATGTATTATTTAATGACTTTGACAACCTTGTTGGCACAAAGCAATATTAAAACAAAACAAAAGTCTTCCCTTAACCAGCTTGTTCCTTTTCATTTTTTTTTAAGAGGAGAAGGAATGGATCTTTGAAAGTAGCCTCCTTTAATTCAGAAGAATAGATTGAAAAAATCTTATAATATGACCATTCATCTGAATTTAATGGCTTGGTAATAATTTGGTGTACCCTTTCTTTCCATACACTCCATGTATTTTTTTTATAATAGGTGTATTATATATAGTAGCATTTTCCCATATCATCAGAAACTCAGTGCTGTAATTCTTAATGACTGCTAATGTATGAATTGCTTTTCATATTTTCCTTAATATGATTTAACTACTCATTCCCTGGTTAAAAGATATTTAGATTTTGAAACATCTGATTTATAAGTATACTCTCTTTTTTTCCCTGTTTAACTCATGTAGCTCCGAAGTCCTGATGAAGGTTTTGAAGGCAAGTCTCTTTTTGAGAGCTGGAATGAAAAAAGTCCTTCCCCTGAATTCAGTGACTTGCCAAGGTAAACAAACAGAACTCTGTATGGAATTTAGTAAGGAATTATGTCAAAAATAAAGGATAGCTTCTTTTAATAAATAATAAAAGTTTAAAATTCTCTAACATCTGATAAAGATTAAGCAATGCTTAGGTTCACAAATAAAATTGTTACCTGAAAACTGGGTTTGCCTCTCAGGGGGTGTAGAGCCAAAAGACACAACCAAGTCAAAGAACTGGAGATGGAAGGATGAATTATTTGCAGCAAGTTTGGAAAACATTGGGTGTGCTTAGTCAGTCCTGTATGACTCTTTGTGACCCACTGTGGGTGTAGCCCACCAGGCTTCTTTGTCCATGGGATTTCCCAGACAAGAATATTAGAGTGGGTTGCTGTTTCCTTCTCCAGGGGATTTTCCCAACCCAGGGATCAAATCTGCATCTCCTGTGTCTCCTGTATTACAGGCAGATTCTTTACCTGCTGAGTCATCATGGTAGCCTGGAAAACACTGGGGATCTTTCCCAAAGCAATGTCTCCCTGAACAGTAAAATCATAGATGTTTTAAGCTAAGAGTACATGCATATTCATAAAGAGGCTTGAGCAGAGTATAATTCGTAATAAAATTGGGACAAAATCTGAAAAAGTCCAAACTTTAGTTGACTGAGTGAAGAAAAGGTTAACCTCATCATTCCCAGCTGATCTGGTGGTTGAGCACACATAGGGGTTTACGTTCTGCAGAACAGCTCAGGAATGTTCTTTAGGCTAATATTTACCATTGTAACTGAGCTGAAAGTCTTTACAACGGGCTTATTCTCTTTGCTGTTGTTACTTCTCTTGCCTAAGGCATTTGTTCCTAAATTTTCTTGTTGCCTTAAAATCATTTATTACTGAGACCTGTTCAGGGATAAGCATTGTGACCAGGGCTTTATCACAAAATGGCTTAGATCAAAAGTGAGTTGCCCTATGTCAAGAAAGCCAAACCTAGTTCTCTTTTTCTAGGGACCCCCGACCCTGTCTGCTTACAAAATATTGGTATGTGTTTTGAAATTAAATCTGTAGGCCATCAAAATGTGATTCTCTTTTGAATAGCTTATGCACGTGGTGCCTAAGTCTGTCCTCTTGCTGCTTAATAAATTTACTTTTTTCTGAACATCATGCTATATTTTGGTTACTCTGAGAAGAATATAGGCATCATATCAGGTTTAGCCATATCTTCACAAGCAAGGGATGAGGAATAAATATCTCAGTAGTTTGAGATTAAGATAACAGTGTGAATAATGTAAATTTTTAAGGATAGGATTTAAATCTGAGTTATCTGAAAATTTTCTGATTCTTTTAACGTATCATGTACAACAAATACAGATAATAAAATAAGTCAGTGGAGGAAAATACTTTCCAACTTCAAGAATCTTGTTTTTTTTAAAATAGTGAAATACAATTGTGATTCATAGTAAGTGTGCATTTGGTCTTCTTGATTCTCTTAAAGAGCTCCTAAAATCCCTGGAATTTTCTAAGAGGTGAGAGGGACAAAGGTATCTTTTGTTTTGTTAATGAGGTAACATGGACCCATACCTAAAGTGGGGACTGGTTGCCGGGAGAACCAATCAAGTGATTTGAGGGTTGTAACTCTCAATCTGGCCCTCAACCTCTCTGGAAGGGAGGCAGCCTGAGGTTGACTCAGTCACCAATGTCCAATAACTTAACTGATTATGACCATGTCCTGAGGTTTTCATAAAGCCTCAAAGCTCTAGAGTTTGGGGGATCTTCCTGGCTGGTGAACATGTGGAGGTGCTGGAAGAGTGGTGAGCCTGGACAGGGTTGGAAGTTCTGACCCCCTTCCCATACCTCATCCTATGCATCTCTGGCATCTGGCTGTTGCTGAGTTATAATTTTAAACTGTGAATCGGTGATCTAGTAAGTAAATGCTTCTCTGGGTTCTGTGAGCCGCTCTGGCCAATCCAAGGAGGGGCTTGTGGAACCCTGCTCTCTGTAGCGGTTGGTCAGGAGCACAGGATTCTGAGTGGGAGGGGTGGGACAGTCACTGGTGGTGAGCCCTTCATGTCTGGGATCTGACACTACCTCCAGGTGGGCAGTGTCAGAACTGAGTTGAATTGTAGAACACCCAGCTGGTGTCCTGGAGAATTATGTGCTGTCGGTGTGGGAAACCCTCCCCTCCCCACATAAACAGGTTGGAATTGGGTCCAGAAACTCAAAAGAACAATGATCACCCCTCCCCAAAATAGTCTTATGGAAGTAGATATATTGTGATAAAAAATGACATTCCCCCCCCCCTTTTTTTTATTTGCTGCTTCTCTAAAGGCAATATATCTAAAAATTGTATTTATAGTATTGAGTGGAGATTTAGTTTAATTCATTTTGATCTGTATTCAGTGAAGAAGTTACTCAAATAATCCTGTATTTTATCTCTAAAAGGATTAGCAAATTAGGATCTGGAAATGATTTTGAAGTGTTCTTCCAAAGACTTGGAATTGCTTCAGGCAGAGCAAGGTATACTAAAGATTTGGTAAGTCTATTAATAATTTCTTCAAGATTAACTATGAATATATTTTAGCTAAACAAATAATTCTGGATCAATAAAAGTGACTTAAGCACCATGCTCGTTCCATCCCTGATTTTGTTCAGCAACTTAGAATTCTTCCCATGTTTAATTGGTTTCTTCTGATGTCTGTCTGCATGTTTGTAATCATATACTTCTGCTATTTCTTTCTTTTTCAGTTTTAGGTATTATCCATTTACTTTTTTCTAGGGAAGCTAGGCATTCAGTTCTCTTATGTCACTTCCTCTCCCAACCCCCAAATACTTTCCTTCATGGCATTGTTTTCAATATCATATTTGTGCTATGCTTGTTGATTAGAAGACATTTTTTTTTCCTCCATGTATCTGCAAACTTTTAGTATATTCAGACTCATCAGGTGATCTGGCAGAGTTCATTTTCCCTATTGGGGTTCTTCTGCTCCTCTTGGTTCTCTGGTTATTCTTTCTGTCTGTGGCACAGTTTTTGCCTAAATTTTAAAAGAAAGCTGAGAACATCTTCATTTCACTCATACTTTGGATTTTCTGTTTCCCAGATTTTATGTCTTCCTTTTTCTTATTTACTCACTATTTTTTTTTCTGAATCACATCTTTCAGGCACTTCTTGAAAAGAGTGAACAAAAGCTAAATACCTTGCATGCCTATTATACTACCCAGAAGTCTTCAATAATTTGACTGGGAAGCAAAGTTTTGTTGCAAATTCTGTGCCCTTAGAATTTTGATCTTATTGCTTTATTGTCTCCCAGCCTGTTGAGAGATGTTATTTGTTCCCTGATCTGTTGTTTCTTGCTTTTTATTTTTAAAGGAAAATTTTAGTATCTACTCTTTACGACTGTGTTGTCTTTGGTGAGCAAATGCATATTATGTCATATTTTAATATGCTGAACTGGGTACAAGTTATACCCTTTGTTCTGGAAACCTATGGTTGTAGTTGGAGGAAATGTTTTTTTCTTTGATTATTCCCTCTTTTCTCTTTCTCAAACTATTATGAATTTGTTTAGCCTCTGGGGGATTCTTTTCCAGTGCCTTTATCTGTTCTCTTGCATTCCCATCTGTGTCTTTTTTTACATTCAGCAATGTTTTCTTCAACTCTGCCATTCATTTATTCCTTTTTATTAAGTTTCCCTCCATTCCCTGTAGTACCTCCTTACTCTGACATGATTTTATTCTAGTTTGCAGGCTGGATCTATAGCTTTCAAGTTAAAAGTTGTCTTCAAATGCCTGGCCGTCTTTGGCAGTCTGTCTTATTTGGGAGTGAGGCTAGAGAAAGCTCATATGCGGGGGTGATGCCTGTTGAAGGGGAAGCTTCACAACAGAAGGACTGAGAGTGCCTGTTCTGGTTGCTTCTTTGGGAGAGAGCTAACACTGAGGATCTGTAGTCTTTTGTCTTGGGTTGGTTATTCTGCCCAGAGAGAAAATCTCTCACCATTGGGGTTGGTGGTGAAGGTAGATGTTAATATCATCTGCATTTTCTTATGAGGAAACTGCAGCCAGGAAAGGTTGGTAAACTCTGGGGTTAATAAACTCCTGGAGTTATTTGGGGTAGTAAGTTCTGAAGCCTGGATTCAGACTCTGGCAGGCTAATTCCTGAGTCCCACTCTCAACATACCTCTATGTAAAGTGTTCTATGATATCAGTAAAAAAAGAAAAAAAAAAGCAAGCATCCTTAAAAAATGGGCGAAAGGCATAAATCAGCAACTCAGAATTTGAAAAGTTGTTCCCTCTTGCCTTTTGTGTATGTTCTTATATTCTTATAACGGTCTGAGCATTACTTGTCTCTTTAGTGAGATTTCAGATCTATTACTGAACCCTCACTGTTTAGACTCTCACTCAGCACACTGCTTGTCAGAAAATTACCCATTCATGGAATTTCAGTCAGTAAACAATTTGCACCATTGCTCTATATAATATATCATGCTTATTTTCTTGCTTCTAACAATTCTCTGTCTTCTTAAATTATTTTCACACAAATGCAGCATTATCTTGTCTTTATTTGAGGAAGATTTTTACATCTCCTGTTAAAGGCAAGAATCTTAGGTTTCTTCCAAGATCATTTTTACAGTATTGTTTATGTTATATACACATACTTTTTTACTAGTGAAAACCTGGGGCAGGTTTTAATAATACAATAATAAACATTTAGTAAGTGGCTTATTGAAGTACTTAGATACTTCCTTTATTCATTACTGACAAAAACAGTCTTACTAATACTAACAGTAACTGTGATACTATGCATTTTATATAAATTATCTTACAAGGGATACATTTTGGATTTCTTTGCATTTTTTTTTTTGTAGGAAACAAGCAAATTCAGCAGCTATCCTCTGTATCATAGTATCTATGAAACGTATGAATTAGTGGAAAAATTTTACGATCCAGCGTTTAAGTATCACCTCGCTGTGGCCCAGGTTCGAGGTGGAATCATCTTCGAAATAGCCAATTCCATAGTGCTGCCCTTCGACTGTAGAGACTATGCTGTTGTTTTAAGAAAGTATGCCGATAAAATCTACAATATTTCAATGAAGCATCCACAAGAAATGAAAACATACAGCGTGTCATTTGGTATGCTAGCTTTCCTCTTTCAAAACTCTATCTGTAATCTCTAAAATGTAATGACTTACCTCAGGTCCATTTATTATTTATTGCTATTGTGCATGATCAAATATTTTATGCATATAAATGTTCCCTCTGTCTCACTGATGCCTATCTTGCAATATACAAAATATAAATACCTTGTTACAGACAAAAGGGAACAGCTTCCTGTATGGTTCCCCTTGTTTAAACTATAGAGCAATGCCGTTTCATTAGGTTCTAATTTCTCTTTTAGATTCACTCTTTTCTGCAGTGAAGAATTTTACAGAGATTGCTTCTAATTTCAGTGAGAGACTCCAAGACTTGGATAAAAACAAGTATGTTCTGCATATATACAGAGAGACAGATAGATATGCTATGCATGCACTGTATATAATAAAAAAGAAATACTAGTTGACGTCTTGTTGTTGAACTATCTTTGGAAAGTGTTTTTCTGCTTTCTTTCTATTCTAACACACCCTATATAGGGCTGCCTTATCTCTTAAAGATGTATTTTTGACATTTAGATGACATATGTGCTGTTGAGAAATGCTGGTGCCTCCATTACTATGAACTCTGAGTAGTTGTAACAACATTTCCACCTTAACGTTGAAGGGTCCATATTTCAACCAAACTCTTCTTCCCCCAAAACACACCTTCTTCTTCCCTCTTCTTAATGTCACTACTCCCACAAACACTTCATAATCTCCACTGCCACCTGGAAAAATTCTCTGTATCCAGAATAGCAAATAAGATAAAGCCATTCTTTTTTTTCCAAAAGGTAGAATGTTGAGAGTAAATATCAATTAAATATATAATGATGATACAAATATCAAATCCTTGGGGACTGATGCAAGAATACATGGAAAGAGAGAGTGCAGACAGATCAAAAGTTAGACCAGTGATATATAAGGAAGTCTTTGTAATGAAGGATACATTAAAATCAAATGAGAAAAGTATTCAATAATATTGTATAAGCTTTTTCAGGAATTGGTAAAAAAAAAAAGTGAATCCAAAATCTCACTTCACATTCTATGCAAAGATAAACAACAGGTATAGAAGAATTTTTTAATAAAAATTGAAATATCTTAGAAATGAGATTCAAAGTTTAGAAATGATAATGCAGTCAGATTTGAGAATATTAAAATGGTTTATAATATGAAAACTAATAGTCCAAATCAAAGATAAAAGACTGGAAAATTTGGATGGTGGGTAATAAAGATGCAGAAAATATGAACGGGGGTAATACAGCTATTATAAAAATTTGTTTTTGAAAACTGATGAGGATCCAAAAGACAAAGTGGGGAATATTGACACTAGACAAGAGAACTCAAAAATAACATATCCTCTGTACAGAAACAGAAAAAAAATTCAAATTTACTAGTAATTCCAAAACCACAAATGAAAATATATTATTTTCATATCAAGTGAATAGCAATTTAAAATTTGTTTGTGCAAATTGCTGCAGGCAGTACACTGAAGCTGATGCTCTTGTGCTTTATTTTTTCTGATAGCATTGAAATTGCTATTGCTTTAAGCTATTAAAGAACATAAATATATGTTGTTACAATTTCTAGAGCAATGACAGTGTTCTTACACTCTGCCATAGTATTTCTATTTCTTGAAATTTTTTCCTTCTGGAAAGGGTCTCAAGTTTGAGGGAATGAAATGGCTTCTCATAGAAAAATTCAAATTACAATATCAAATAACTGAAAGCAGCATTAATACCCATGAGGACAGAAGTTACTAAACAATCGGATGTCCACCAATTTAAACATTTTGTAAACATTAAAATTGATAATTATAAGTTTATTAAGATATAGTAATATGTTAAGCAAACAAAAAGGTCATAAAATTGTTCATATACAGTATTTTATTGATTACATAGAAAATATTATAAGAAAGCAATTAGTATAATAATCATGTTATCCTTGGGTGAATGTGAAGATTTTTTCCCTTATACTTTATAATTCTTTTTGAATTTTTATCTAAGTAAAAATAACCCATGATAAATAAATTTTGGAGTAATGTCAAACACTGTGTAGTCAGGAAGATCCCCTGGAGTAGGAAGTGGCAACCCAGTCCAGTCTATAAAGCTGATTTTTTGTCATTAAATGATGTTAAATGTCATTAAATGATGTTTCTTCCTTGTGGGGGAACTGCCTGATGGCATAGTATGGTAATCTAGCACACTGGCTTTCACTTCCTTGAGTATTTCTAGATTTGTCTTACCATCTCTAACTGATAGTTAAGGTACCATTTGTATCTCTATATTATGTATGCATACCCTGAAACACGTGGAGCTGTGGTTTGTACATAATAAGAGTAAGTGCTGGCTAAAATAAATTAAGGTGGATGTAGAATTTCTCAACCAAACTTTGAAATCTGTGGAAGAGACACTTCTTGAATCCTGCTTTTCTTCAATCAATGTCTTAACCCATTGAAGAAAACAGAGTGTTGACTTCTTGGTACCTTTATGGTCACATAGTTTTCAACCTCAAGACCTAGCCTCCTCCAGTCTCTGTAGGGAGGCCAGCATACTTCTGGTGGAAATAGATCCTGTTTACATTAATGGTGATCTGGTGATCTGAGCATTTACCTCCCAGGGATGTTTTAGTTTGAACCCTGCAAGGTGGCGCTAGTGGTAAAGAATCTGCCTGCCAACGTAGGAGACAGGAGACGCGAGAGACTCAGGTTCAAACCCTGGGTCAAGAAGATCCCCGAGAGTAGGAAGTAGCAACCCACTCCAGTAGTCTTGCCTGGAAAATCCCAGGGACAGAAAAGCCTGGCGGGATACAGTCTATAGGGTTGCACAGAGTAAGACACGACTCAAGCAACTTACTGCGACTCAAGCAACTTACTGCGCTGAACAAGGAACATCTGAATGGGTGTGTGTGTGTGTGTGTGTGTGTGTGTGTGTGTGTATCCACATGAGTTTCTGTGTTCTTAGCAATGCTTTATGAATTTGGTTCAGAAACTTGTGATACCTTATTGAAATTATGGTTCATTCAGTTAATGTGGACTGTTCACAGGTAAAGTCTCTGCCCATGGTTTACCTTTATCCTATCACATAACCTGAGTTCTTGACGCTAAATGAATGTTGAAAATAGCTCATATCCAAATTCTGTGGCCTTTAATTATTCAATTTGTCTTTTGTTGACGTACTGCAGTTGAAGGAATAGTACTGACCTCCTACTGCTGCTGGGTCGCTTAAGTCAGGTCCAACTCTGTGTGACTCCATGGACTGTAGCCCGCCAGGCTCCTCTGTCCATGGGGATTCTCCAGGCAAGCATACTGGAGTGGGTTGCTACACCCTCCTCCAGGGACTCTTCCTGACCCAGGGATAGAACCCGTGTCTCTTAACATCTCCAGCATTGGTATGTGGGTTCTTTAACACTAACACCACCTGGGAAGCCCACTGAGCTCCTATTTCACTCTAAAACTTTCTAGATGTGAACTTGGGCGAGTTATTTCTCTACTGAATCTGAATATCTTATCTATGGAATGGGGCTGCTATTCATGCATAACTTGAAGGATTGCTCAGACGATTAAAAGGAATATATTTTATAAACATTCAGAATAGTAATGGGCACATAGTTTTCTTATTAAAACTAAGACATAACAAAGCTAGAGATAATTCAATTTTTATATAAAGTAATTTGACTCCTTATGGTAATGATTATTTTTCATTAGTTAATTAAATTATGACAATATGTTGAATGTAACAACATATTCTTGCCCTACTCCAGAATTGCTGGTAAATTTTCAGTTGTATTGAGGCATTTTTATTACAGTAACACTCTCCTGCATACTTTGGAATGTGAACTCTGTAAGCAGGAAGAGTCTGATACCTAGCAGGCATTCAAATATTGTTGAAAGGAGGAAATAAGCAACATCCCTGTGTTCATGTAGGTCTGTCTTTAAAAACAATAAAGTGTTATTAGCCATCATTTAATAAATATAATTCTCTAGGCACCCTACTAAATATTAATATGCTAATCCTTTTCAATATTTAAATGACTTCTATGAACAGATTATTAGGATACTTAAAATGAAAAAGTCTTGCCTATTATTTGAATACCTAGTTAGTTATTTCAGTGTAAATAAAAATTACTATAATTTTTTCCATTGGCACATTGAACATTTTCAGTTTTTTGGTTTGTTTTTTAAATTGGGGATATAGTTGCTTTACAGTTTTGTGTTGTGTTAGTTTCTGCTGTACAAAGAAATGAATCAGCTATATGTGTACATATAGCCCCTCCCTCTTGGACTTCCCCCTCAACCCTGCTCCCGTCCCCTCCATCTGGGTCAGCAGAGAGCACTGAACTGAACTGAACCCTGTAGCTGTCCCCAGTAGCTGTCTGTTTTATCCATGGTAAAGTATATGTGTCAGTCCTCATCTCCCAGTTCATCCATGCCTTCCTGCCCATGCCCCTGGGTCCACACTTCATCCCCTACACTCTCTAACACTGCCCTGCAGGTATGTTCATCTGTACCGTTTCTCTAGTTTCCTCATACATGCATTAATATATGATGTCTGTTTCTTTCTTTTGGACCTAATTATAAGCCTCAGCAGAATATTACTTTATGGGATTTAAAGAAATATAACTATGCATGCTACTGTTCTTAATTCGCGTGTTATAGGAATTTAAAATTAACTGTGTTTAGTTTTGTTTTGAGTGTTTAGTTTGCTGGGTAGTGCACATATTTTCATGAAGCTGCAACTTATGCCTTTCCTTTTCTAGCCCAATATTATTAAGAATTATGAATGATCAACTGATGTTTTTGGAACGAGCATTTACTGATCCTTTAGGATTACCAGACAGGCCTTTCTATAGGTAAGGATAAAAATATGGCTCTTCATTTTAATAAATGTGGCAAAAATGTATTTGATTTCTTGCAAACAAAAAATTCCAAAACATATGTAGTAAATGGTAAATATTATTTATTTATATAAAATTATTACTACAGGTCTTTATTATCTATTTTTTTGTTTGTTTTTGTCTATAAAAGAGTATATGCTCCTTGTAGGAAATTTAGAAGACCGAGGAAGTCAGAAGTAGAAAATAAAAATCTCCCCTTTGGTATTCATAAACTTTAGCCCCTTTTTATTTTATTTTAAATGTGTATTTATGCATATACGTAAGGCATAATAAATATATACTTATTTACTGTCTCCGGAGAAGGCAACGGCACCCCACTCCAGTGTTCTTGCCTGGAAAATTCCATGGATGGAGGAGCCTGGTAGGCTGCAGTCCATGGGGTCGCTAAGAGTCGGGCATGACTGAGTGACTTCACTTTCACTTTTCACTTTCATGCATTGGAGAAGGAAATGGCAACCCACTCCAGTGTTCTTGCCTGGAGAATCTGAGGGACAGAGGAGCCTAGTGGGCTGCCGTCTATGGGGTCACACAGAGTCGGACACGACTGAAGCGACTTAGCAGCAGCAGCAGCATTTACTATCTTAATGTTGATATTCAGTTTTTTCCCCTAATTTTTGATAATCATTAATTATTTCTGATAAACATCAACTGTCCCCAGGTTGATCTTACTAAGAATTCAGAAAGAATTAGATCATTGACCAGCCAGAAATGATCCCATCTTTCTGTGCAGGGATTATTTGTGAAGAATTGGAGTTGAGACTAAGGGTGTCATCCAAACAGAGTGAATGGTCTCCCCCGGGCGGCAGCACTGTGCCCCTTTCCTTCTTTGTCTTTTTACTGTGGAACTTGTCCTTCTCTTCCAGGCTTATTATATGCACTTCCCTCATAGCTCAGTTGGTAAAGAATCCGCCTGCAGTGCAGGAGACCCCAGTTCAATCCCTGGGTTAGGAAGTTCCGCTGGAGAAGTAGCTAGGCTACTCACTCCAGTATTCTTGGGCTTCTCTTGTGGCTCAGCTGGAAGAAGATCCCCTGGAGAAGGGAAAGGCTACCCACTCCAGTATTCTGGCCTGGAGAATTACATGGACTGCATAGTCCATGGGGTTGCAAAGAGTTGGACACGACCGAATGACCTTCGCTTTCACTTTCACTAGCTCCTTCAGTAAAACAGCACCTTTTTCTGAGATCATGTTGAATGTTACAAAACTATTTTTAATGATTCTCACTTGATTCTGGGTATTGCAGCATGACTTCTTTTTTAAGTAGGAGAAAAAGAGTGACAAGTTGTTGTTACTGTTGTTAGTCATTAAGTCATGTCCAACTGTTTGCAGCCCCATAGTCTACTCTGTCCACAGATATTCCAGGCAAGAATATGGAGTGGGTTGCCATGCCCTCCTCCAGGGGATCTTCCCAACCCAGGGACTGAAACCACGTCTCCTGAAATGGCAGGTGGATTCTTTACCTCTGAGCCACCAGGGAAGCCCATACAGTGATTGATTGGCTGGGTCACAAATGAGACCCTATTGTGCTGCATTTCAGAAGATAGAATGGTATTTTGAAGTCATCACTTCTTTACAGTATACACTGAGACTTATCACTTCATCTCCCAGACCTCAATTTCCTCCTCTTTAAGATGCTAATATCAGTTTTGTAGAATTTATTTTCAAGAATTGGAAAACTTATAGTGGTTTACTTGCTAAGTCATGTCTGACTCTTGCGACCCCATGAAATGTAGCCTGCCAGGCTCCTCTGTCAGTGGCATTTCCCAGACAAGAATACTGGAGTGGGTTGCCATTTCCTTCTCCAGGGGATCCTCCTGACCCAGGGATCAAACCCGGGGCTGCTATGTTGCAGGCAGTCTCCTGCATTGCAGGCGGATTCTTTACCCACTGAGCCACCAGGGAAACCCTCTAGAAAAATTATAGGTTAATAATTTAATGCCAAGTGTGATACATAGTAGGTGACAAGCTGCTGTTGCTATCATTGTCATCATTTTTGTTGCTCTGAGCCACTGTAACTCATTGTCTAAACTCAAGATATAGTTAATTACCACATACTTCATAGTCTTTGGAGATTGAACTTGGAAGTCTAGTTGACAAGTGGCAATTAGAATTATACAATCCATGAATTGTAGAGCGACCTTGTTTTTTCCCTTGTATATGTAATTTGAGCAACTGATAGCAAACTATTTCTGTCAACAGGCACGTCATCTATGCTCCAAGCAGCCACAACAAGTACGTGGGGGAGTCATTCCCAGGGATCTACGATGCTCTCTTTGATATTGAAAACAGAGTGGACCCATCCAAGGCCTGGGAAGAAGTGAAAAGACAGATTTCTATTGCAGCCTTCACAGTGCAGGCTGCAGCAGGGACTCTGAGAGAAGTCGCCTAAGAAATTTCTTCGTAAAACACATACTGAATTGGTATGATGTATCGGAAAGAATCATGTTGGATGAATTGATAAACTGAAAAATAAAGTTGTGTACATATGTATACGTAGGTATAGATAGATGCATATATCTACCTTGGCATTTCTTTTCTTCTTCTTATAGATCAATAAGAAAGATGGATATTTTTCTAAAATTATAGAAAGTTATTCTGAGAAAGTTGAACTAAATGATGGAAGTAAGAAGTGCCTAAAATTTTAATACACTTTAGGTGATGTTATCAGAAATCACATCTCCTTCAACACTTCCAGATCTATTCCTGTCACTGCACACGTAGAAAGCATCAGTTTGTTATAGAACACAGGGGAAAATCCACAGGGCTTCTTCAAGCTTGGGACCTCAGTCTGCCTGGCCTCCCAGGGCTGAGAGGACTGCTGTATTAGCTCAGTAGTTGGGCAACTCTGGTCTAGTCACCCTGAAGGTAAATGTTTTGTTTTATTGTTGTTATTTAGTCGCTAAGTTATGTCTGACTCTTAGCAACCCCATGGATTTTAGCCCACCAAGTTCCTCTGTCTCTGGATTTCCCAGGCAGGAATACTGCAGTGGGTTGCCATTTTCTTGTCCAGCAGATCTTCCCAACCCAGGGCTCAAACCCATGTCTTTTGCGTCTCTTGCATTGGCAGGTGAATTCTTTACTGACGAGATGCTTGGGAAGTAAATATGTGTGCTTAGTTGCTCAGCCATATCCAACTCTTTGCAACAGGAGCCCGCCAGGCTCCTCTGTCCATGGGGATTCTCCAGGGAAGAATATTGGAGTGGGTTGTCATGCCCTCCTCCAGGGGATCTTCCCAACCCAGGGATTGAACCCAGGTCTCCTGCATTGTAGGTGGAGTCTTTACTCTCTGAGCCACCAGGGAAATCCTAAGGTAAATATAGTCCCTCTATAAAATAAGGGATAATTGTTTTTTTAAAAAGTTAGCAAATATGTTGTTTATACCAAAGGATATATGTAACATATACATACAGCACAAAGTAAGCATTTGTAAACCTACTTCAATAATTAGGTTAAGAAAAGGAACATTACCAACATCTTTGGGTCCCACATGTACTTCTGACCACATGCCTTCCCCTTCTTTCAGAGATACTCACTTTCTTGAATTTTATGCTTTTACCATACATTGCTTTTCCCAGACATGTGTTTGACTTTGTGTATTTTTAGAATTTTTGAAAATAAAATTGTACCCCATGTATTTCACTATAACTTGGTTTTTTAAATCACCCTTGACATTTCATCCATCCATGTATTATTGTGGCTGTAGGTCATCAGGTTTCACTAACAAGAGAGCACTCCCTTGCATGGATATATCACTTATCCATTAAATGCATTCAGTCAAGGCAGAGAAACCACACAAAAATGTAAACAAGGAATGTTAACATAAAGAATGATTAATTATAATGGCACTGGAGCTACGAAGTATTGTCTAGTATAAGGTAGATAGAGGCTTAAAGAATGTAAGACCTACAGATACACAAAACAATCACTGGTCTTGGGTTGAGGACTGCAGGAAGAGGTAGCTGTTTCCTTAAATAAATTAAGTCATTGTATAAATCAGAAAGATTTAAATTTGTGTTTATACCTATGATAACCTAATCTTTAAAAGTATAGTATAATACCATAAGAAGAGTGTAGTCTGGAACTTCTACAAAGGGGCTGAAGAATACAATTCACATTATCCAGAAGATAAAGATCCTCACTGGTGGACATTAGGATGACAAGTACAGTTGCCAGTGAGTTCTCTCTTATAAAGCAAACAGCCTAGCTGACTTTACTTTTTGTCTAAAACTATCACATGAAAATGTTTATAATGCTCATTTATTGTTACAGAGTTGGAGATAGTGGGGGCTAGTCCATTCTGTCTTCCTGAGACAACTTTAAATTGTTCTGTCAACTGAGGGTTTGAAATTAAGGTATCTCCCATGTAACAAATGGTTTGTCTAATTCTATCACTTTGATGACAAAGGTCCCTATAGTCAAAACTATGGTTTTTCCAGTAGTCATGTACAGATGTGACCATAACGAAGGACCATAAAGAAGGCTGGACTAAAGAAAGCTGAGTGCCAAAGAATTGATGCTTTCCAATTGAGTTGCTGGAGAAGACTCTTGAGAGTCCCTTAGATTACAAGGAGATAACACCAGTCAAGCCTAAAGGAAATCAACCCTGGATGTTCATTAGAAGGACTGATGCTGAAGCTCCAGTACTTTGACCACCTGATGTGAAGAGCTGATGTATTGGAAAAGACCCTGATGCTGGGAAAGATTGAAGGCAAATGGAGAAAGGGAGAGCTGAGGACGAGATGGTTGGATAATATCACTGACTCGATATGAGTGTGAGGAAACCCCAGAAGATGGTGGAGGACAGGGAAGCCTGACGTGCTGCAGCCCATAAGGTCCCAAAGAGTGACTGAACAGCAACAATAATGTCTCATAGGGTAGCCACATTTAGGTCTCAGGCACTTGGAACGTGACTAGTCTGGATTGAATGGAGTTGTTAGTATAAAATGCATGCTGCACATCAAAAACTTAGTATAAAAAAAGAATGTAAACCAGTTCATTAGTATTTTCAATATTATGTTTTAATGATAATTAAAAATATTTGTTGATAATCAACAAATATATTGTTGAAATTCATTTCAAATATTTTAAATACTTTTTATAACGTAGACACTAAGAATTTAAAAATACATATGTGACTGATTTTATTTCTGTAACATTATTATTATATAATTCTAAATCTTTTTTGCATTAAGCATTTCAGTTGTATTTTATTAAATCTTGGATTAACTTAAGCATGTTTCCAAAAATTGTTTTGTGTTTTCCTTTATCTGACTGTATAATGGGGCTTCCCAGGTGGCAGTAGTGATAAAGAACTCACCTGCTAATGCAGGGGACATAAGAGATGTGGGTTCAATCCCTGGGTCAGGAGGATACCCTGGAGCAGGGCATAGCAATCCACTCCAGTATTCTTGCCTGGAGAATCCTCTGGACAGAGAAGCCTGGCGGGCTACAGTCCACAGGGTCTCAGAGAAGGACACGACTGAAGTGACTTACATACAACTATGTAGCATGTTTTCTGGGAGACAAAGCTGACTATCTTGTTTTGGTTCACACACCATACCTGAAAGGCAAAGGTAAGTGTTTCATATAAACTGGATGACTGAGTTGAATCAGTAGGGAACACAGGTAGTGAAATGCAATACTTCATGTATCTTTAACATGTTTAATTTATAGATGTACCTTTATTTATTTTATTTTTTTTTTAGATGTACCTTTAAATAAATTTTAGCTAGTTTAAACAAATATTTAAACTTGATGATTGACAGCTCTGAAAAGTGAAAGTGTTAGTTGCTCAGTCCTGTCCAACTCTGCTAGTCCGTGGACTGTAGCCTGCCAGGCTCCTCCATCCATGGGGTTTTTCCAGGCAAGAATACTGGAGTGGGTTGCCATTTCCTTCTCCAGGGGATCTTCCTGACCCAGGGATTGAACCCGGGTCTCCTGCATTGCAGACAGATTCTTTACAGTCTGAGCCACTGGGTAAGCCACCAGGGGCAGCTCTGAGTTATATGTAAATCAAAACCTCTGGAACAAAAAAGAGACAAAAGATTATGCTCTCCTCTGAGAAACACAAATAGGGCATACTTAGTCCATTTTAGAAGAGATTGCTTCTCTTATATTACGTTTACTTCATTTCATAAGGGATAATTTGTTACCTGGAACTAATTAACATTTTTTAAAAATTTATTTATTAGCTGCATTGGGTCTTAGTTGTTCTGTGGAATGTGGGATCTTAGTCTCCCAACTAGGGATCCTCTGATTGGAAGGTGGATTCTTAACCACTGGACCACCAACGAAATCCCTGATTCATATTTTAACTTGTGTTCTTTAAAATATGAAATGCAAATGGATCAGTAAGACTCAAAAAAATTCTGGGCATTTAAAACAGAAGGAATGTAATGCAAGGGATTGGTTATACTGGTGAAATAAGAGGGACACTAGAAACAAGAGATAGTGGAACCAGCCAGAGGTTAGCATCAGCAGGAAAGCCATCACCAAACTAGGCTGTGGAGATAGGGTGGTAGTGATATTAATTATCCTTAGAGTTAGAGTCAGTTCCAGACTGGAACCATGAGGGGAGATGGTGCCTGAGGTAGAGAGGAAGAGAAGAAATACAGCAACTTCTCTCTTTCTGTTACCCTCTATTGTCCTTCCAGAGCCTGCTGGAAACCAAGTTGTATAAAAGTTTTAGAAAACTGGCTACCCAAGATAAAGAACAAAGTATGGAGAAGATGTGCAAAGATTCTGAACACATTCAAGTCCCAGTCTGACAGTTCATTCTTTTTGGCACTCAACATCTATTTTCCTCCTCCTATGCATTTCTTTTAAAAAAATATTTTTTGCCTAATTTTACTTACCTATATTTGGTTGCCCAGAATCTTCATTGCTGCACAGGCTTTTCTCATTTGTGGCAAGTGGGGGCTACTCTGCACTGTGGTGCACAGGCTACTCTGCTGTGATTTCTCTTGTTTCAGAACACAAGCTCTAGGCATATAGTCAGTAGTTGCAGCATGTAGGCTTAGTAGTTGTGGCTCCTGGGTTCTAGAGCTTGGGCTCAGTAGTTGTGGGATATGGGCTTTAGTCACTCTGAGACGTGTGGAATCTTCCAGGACCCACCAACCTGTGTCCCCTGCATTGGAAGGTTGATTCTTATCCACGGCACCACCAGGGAAGTCTCTACTATGTATTTGTTATGCAACTGCACAAATTAAAAAAGTTATGCAGTGTTTTAATTGAATAATATTAGGGATTTTTGTTCAGTTACTCAGTTGTGTCTGACTCTTTGTGACCCCATGGACTGCAGCACAGCAGGCTTCCCTGTTCTTCACTTTCTGTCGGAGTTTGCTCAGACTCATGTCCATTGACTTGGTAATGCCATCCAAACATCTCATCTCTGTTGCTCCCTTCTCCTGCCCCCAGCATCGGGGTATTTTCTAATGAGTCAGCTCTTTGCATTAGGTGACCAAAATACTGAAGCTTCAACTCCAGCATCAGTCCCTCCAATGAATATTCAGGGTTGATTTCCTTTAGGAGTGACTGGTTTGATCTCCCTGCTGCCAGGAGAGTCTGAAGAGTCTGCTCCAGTACCATAGTTCAAAAGCATCAATTCTTCAGCACTCAGCCTTCTTCATGGTCTACCTCTCACATTAGATCCGTATCAGATCTAATTCCTTGAATCTGTTTGTCACTTCCACTGTATAATCATGAAGGATTTGATTTATGTCATACCTGGATGGCCTAGTGGTTTTCCCTACTTTCTTCAGTTTAAGTCTGAATTTTGCAATAAGGAGTTCATGATCTGAGCCACAGTCAGCTCCTGGTCTTGTTTTTGCTGACTGCATAGAGCTTCTCCATCTTTAGCTGCAAAGAATATAATCAATCTGATTTTGGTATTGACCATCTGGTGATGTCCACGTGTAGAGTCATCTCTTGTGTTGTTGGAAGATGATGGAAGACCAGTGCGTTCTCTTGGCAGAACTCTGTTAGCCTTTCCCCTGCTTCATTTTGTACTCCTAGGCCAAACTTACCAGTTACTCCAGGTATCTCTTGAATTCCCACTTTTGCATTCCAATCCCCTGTGATGAAAAGGACATCTTTTTTTGTATGTTAGTTCTAGAAAGTCTTGTAGGTCATCATAGAACCATTCAGCCTCAGCTTCTTCAGCATTAGTGGTTGGGGCATAGACTGGGATTACCGTGATACTGAATGGTTTGCCTTGGAAACGAACAGAGATCATTCTGTTGTTTTTGAGATTGCATCCAAGTACTGCATTTCAGACTCTTCTATTGACTATGATGGCTACTCCATTTCTTCTAAGAGATTCTTACCTACTGTAGGAGAAATAATGGTTGTCTGAGTTAAATTTGCCCATTCCAGTCCCTTTTAGTTCACTGATTCCTAAAATGTCGATGTTCACTCTTGCCCTCTTCTGTTTGACCACTTGCAATGTACCTTGACTCATGGACCTAACATTCCAGATTTCTATGCAGTATTGTTCTTTACAGCGTTGGACTTTACTTTCACCACCAGACACATCCACAACTGGGCTTCGTTTCCATTTTGACTCAGCCTCTTCATTCGTTCTGGAGTTCCTTCTCTGCTCCTCTCCAGTAGCATGTTGGACACCTACTGACCTGAAGGGTTCATTTTTCAGTGTTATATCTTTTTGCCTTTTTATGAATGGATAAAGATGATATCAACATCATACATATGTACACTGTAATATTACTCAGCCATTAACAAAGAACAAAATGCCATTTGCCGCAACATGGATGGACCTGGATATTGTCAGAAAAAGGAAGGAAAGAAGTCAGAAAAAAAAGGAAAAATATCATATGACATTACTTATATGTGGAATCTTAAGAAAATGGTACAAATGAAGTTATTTAAAAAAGAGATACACATGTAGAAAACAAATTTATGATTAGCAACTTATAAGAGGGGGCAGAAAAATTGAGAGATTGACTTATATCCATTATAATATGTAGAATAGATAATAAATAAGGGCCCACTGTATCACACAGGGAACTCTACTCATTACTTTGTATTGATATGTATGGGAAAAATTTCTTTAAAAAAACAGTGCCTATATGTATATGTGTAACTGATTCACTTCGCTGTACACCTCAAACTAAAACAACATTGTAAATCAATATTTCAATAAAAATTTTAAAGTAAATAAATTGTCATGTCTACTCTCCTTCCTTGAGTGAAGCACTATGACCCATCTTGGGTTAAGGTAAGAAAATGTTTTTGAAGGCTAGAATGAAAACACAGTAAAAAATAAAGAAAACCTTAAGAGATAGCTGCCCATACTTAACAGTCAATACCATATTTCTTCCTCAAATTGTCTAGGACTTTTTTAGTCAATCATATAGTATACAACTATGATGTAATCACTAATTTTGCAACATAGGATCAATATTTCTGTTGTTGAATGAGCGGGAATGAGATCATATGCAGGGAGGGAAGAAAAGGGACAGTTCTAGAAAGCAGTCATTAACAACTACTGTGTCTACAGTTATGGACAGAAAAAAGGCAATAGTGTGTAACCAAACACACACATACAAAACAAAAAAAAAATCCCAAATCTTAGAGGAAAGACTTTCATGGAGGACTGAATGAAAAGAATAAAATTTGAGAGAATTTTAGTTCAGATGAGGTTGAGAATAGTCATCGTCACCAAAGAGTAAAAGGTTATAAGGACCGGAGCAGTGGTGTTATTGAGGAGCCTGGGGGTTAAAAAACGAAATGTGAAGGATTCCACTTTCTGAAGAATTGTCACTGATGGAATGCAGGCAAAATCAGACAGATGAATAAATCTAGTGGGTGATGAGTCAATGCAATTAGGACTATAATAAAGTTCATTAAATGGAGAGAGAAAATTCATATTTGGGAAGTTCATTTATTTTCCAAACAACAACTTCATGTATTACAAGTGTAAACTAATAATGCCATTACATTTTACCAGAGCTTGGATCATGGGGATTGGATTAAGTAGGTTTCAAAGGTTTGACTTCAATCAATGTCATCCAAAATCTAATCAATCAACTTTTCCAGATCTAATCATGTGCACCTACACCTTTTTATAGGGCTAATACCATTGCTTGTTAAGAAATGGGCGTGGTCCTCAGAGCATATATAAAGCATCCAGCAAAGATCCAAGCTCGTTTTCTCCAGACTTCAGAGCTGTTGTGTTTGAAGTTGGCTGGTCTGTGGATACTTTTGAGTTTCTGCCACAAGGAGGTGAGCACTTAAACTTCATCCTTGATTTAACAGAGTTACTTACTGAATAAGACTGGAAAATTTCATTAACGGAACCCAAAGGTGAGTTTGATGAAGGTACAATGATTCTCCTATGTTCACTTAAGTAAACTGTAATGGTAATTGTGGACACAAAAGTTTTTTTTTTTTTTCAACAGTAATATCTATATGTGAGCACTGAATCAAGCATTTATTCCATGTGAGATTTGTAGATAAATTACTTATTTTACTCACTCTATGTCAAGTCACTTCCTTATAGATTGGGGGTAAAATTAGAAAACTGGTTAACATTGTTCAGAAGATTAAAATAGTTACTCTATATAACAGGAGCTAATCCAATGCCTAGAAATAGTAAGCAACACATATTAGGTTCTCCTATTATTTTCATATTATCATGATCATTAATGTTATCAGTATAGAAGTGATTATATTCATAATGAATTCTTTGCCAGTTTCTAGCCCATTCTAAACTGAGCTTACTGTATTTCCTCTTCATCAAACTCTGTCCTTATTTCACAGACATTTTAGTCCATGGCATTAGGTTCTATATTATTGAATATTTGTGGTCATCAATCAGAAGTTTGTAATGACCCTCTCGATAATTTTTACCTATGAATATAACTGCACACATCACTGCTCATAGCTTTTCCAAAGGCATCTTAAACCTGACGTTATAGTTGTTCAGTTAAGCAAGGGTTTACTTTCTGTCTCTTTTGACCAGAACTAAATTTTCAGCTTTGGAATGAAGTAGCCTCTTACATTCAACTTCTCATAGACAGGGAAGATAACAGGAATCATGTAGTTAAACCAAATACTTAGTCACAATATATGATAACTGAAATTATATCTTCATGCACACTTTCTCTTATCCAAATATTTTCTATTTAAATATTTGTTTTAATTAAATCTTTAATTAAAGATTATATTGGCTCTTGTTCAAGCAAGCAAATAGTTTTCTTAGGTTTAGAAGATGACACCAATATTTAAAATATCTGTTGCAGATATTTTATCTGTAATATTAAGTTATTTAATCATTTATATTTTCCATTACCTTTTAGGTCATTAGATGTGTTTAGGTCTTAAAAGACATTCCTAAAGACATGAGTATTTATAAAACCCATAGAAATCCTAAAATGTTCAACATGATGTATACATTTCATAGTCTTTGCAAAGAAGAGCATGAGTTAAATTGGTGAAATTAATCAGAATACCTTCTTGTAAAGGTCATACTTGTTACCTTTTTAAAACCTTTAGTTTGTAGTCTGGAATTGAAGTTTTCAGAATGGATCCAATCAACCAATAGGGACTCCCAGGAAGTGGCATTTGTCAAAGAGAGAATTATTAGAAGCAAAGAGGATATGAAATTGCTTCCATTAACTACGATTCTGGAATTTCTAGTGTAGACAGGAAACCTTGTGTACATTTAAACATTTTTCTTTTGTTTTAAAAACCAGCTGATTAATTTTTAGTGATTATTGTTGTAGCTTGAATGTGCACCAGTTCAAAATATGACCAACTCTGATGATCTAAACTGATTCCAGGAAAAATAGTTTTCCTGAACTTGAAATAACATATTTTTAAATTTCTTTTTGTCTTAAAGGATGGGGTTTTACTATTTAAGTTGGAAGCAAACACTGAAATGTTTATAGTTTCAGAACTTCAAAATTAAAGCCAGCATTGATTATATTAAGTTTAAATTATTTGTAAACAATTTTACTTGTCATTCAAAAACACATATGACACTTCAAAGCAAAAGAGATCATTAGCATAGAGATGAAGTGTGTGCAGGTTCAGGACCTAGTCAGTGAGTCATGAAGAGCCAGAGAGAAAGATAGAGACAGACTGAGAATACATATGTGCTTCTACACCAGTAAGCTAATAAAAGTAACTCTGGAATCATCCTAACATTTACACTCTGACCTAATCTTTAGCTTAGTGATTTAGGTATCACTGAGATCATGGTTTATTTCATACAAAAAAGATGTTAGGGACTCTATCTAATTTCATCATTTGTATCAAACCATGATCCCAACCTCTCTGTAGTCAACATTTCTAGATTTGTATTGGGGGGCAAGTAAATATAGAAATTAATTAAGAGTTCAAGACAAAACTTTGTCCAAAGGCTTTATTTTCCCTGATCAGGGCTGAAGAAAGACTTTGTCTTCTACTCTCTATTTCTCTCTTTCACTTTTAGAAACATGGATTCAGACACACTGCAGGTCTTCCAGAGTGAACTCACCTGCTCCATCTGCATGAACTGCTTCCTGGACCCCGTCACCATAGACTGTGGGCACAGCTTCTGCCGTCCCTGTCTGAGCCTTTGCTGGGAAGAAGGCCAGACTCCAAGGAGCTGCCCTGAGTGCAGGGGAATATCAGAGAGGCCCGATTTCAAAACCAATATTGTCCTCAAGAGGCTGGCCTCCCTTGCCAGACAGGCCAGAGCTGACCACAACCACCGCTCTGAGGAGCAGATCTGTGAGACACACCAGGAAGCCAGAGGCCTCTTCTGTGAGGCTGACCAGACCCTGCTCTGCGGGCCCTGCTCTGAACGCCCCGAGCATGCAGCTCACAGCCACAGTCCCATACACAGGGCTGCTGAGGAGTCCCGGGTAGGTGATGCCTCTAGAGCAGTTTGGGATCTAGAGGCTCCCAAGTCAGAGAGAAAGACGAGGGTGCTATGATGGTGATGGGATGGAGACAGTGGAGGTGGGATTTCTGAATGTGGATCCTCACATATAATGTGTCCTGTCAGGGTTGTTGCCCAGTTGTCCACACGCGTGGAAATGCAGCCTCCCGGGGCGGACACAGGCTTCTGATGGGAGTGTGAGGCTCACGCTCACGCTGTATTAGAGTCTGAGTGGCAATTTCTTAGGAAATGGATTTCATCATCTGTAAAGTTCCCCCAGTTCTCTAGTATGCAGTTCTGTCACTTTGACACAAATATTCCAATCAAATTAGATTCATGTGGGAAAATAGGACCACAGTACTCTAACTCAAGATTTCTGTGTTACCAACAACTGCCTTTGATCATGAATAAGGGGATAAAACTTATGATGTCATCTTCCATGCCACTAAATCCCATGGGTATTTTTCAGGAGAAACTTCTGAATAGAATGGATTATTTATGGGAAATGAGAGAACAAGTGCAACTCATTCTGAATCAGGAAGCTAAAAAAGCTCGGTCATTTAAGGTAAGAATAAAAATGTTCTTATTTATTTGTATAGATATCGATAGAATGCTAGCTTAGATGTTTAGGTCAATATAAGTTCCCCTTAAAGGATATTGGTCTCTTTCTTGGAAAAGTATTGTTTTCAAATGACCTATCAGTAATCACAGTTAGAACAGGCCAATGCGTTCTAGTTCAAAGAATACTGGTTGAGTAATATTCCATGGTGTATATGTACCACAGCTTCCTTATCCATTCGTCACCTTCTCCCACAGAGTCCAAAAGTCGGTTCTGTACATCTGTGTCTCTTTTTCTGTTTTGCATATAGGGTTATCATTACCATCTTTCTAAATTCCATATATGTGTGTTAGTATACGTATTGGTCTTTATCTTTCTGGCTTACTTCACTCTGTATAATGGGCTCCAGTTTCATCCGCATTGAAATGTGTATATTATCTAGGGTGAAACAGATCACCAGCCCAGGTTGGATGCATGAGACAAGTTTCGGGCCTGGTGCACTGGGAAGACCCAGAGGGATTGGGTGGAGAGGGAGGTGGGAGGGGGGATCGGGATGGGGAATACATGCAAATCCATGGCTGATTCATGTCAATGTATGACAAAAACCACTACAATATTGTAAAGTAATTAGCTTCCAACAAATAAAAATAAATGAAAAAAAAAAAAAGAAAAAAAAAATACTGATATGTTGGAAAACCAAAGCATGAAAAGTAGGCCTAGGCCAATTTTGAAGGTTTGAATAAATGTTCTCAGACATGAAGTATAAGACAACGTTGCACTCAGTGTGACTGAGAAGGAGGAGAGTAGTACCTAGAGGGAAAATAGAGCATATTTTAAAAACTTGACAAAGTGGGATTTGCCTCATAAAAGAATACTTAGAAAAATCAGGGAAAGAAAAAAGAGAAAAACAACATTCAGGTTAGAAAGGAAATAATTGATACAGTAAGAACCCTGAGGTTTTGGAGAAGACTTTTGAGAGGCCCTTGACTGTACAGAGATCCAATGAGTCCATCCTAAAGGAAATCAGTCCTGAATATTCATTGGAAGGACTGAGGCTGAAACTGAAACTCCAATGGTTTGAGCACCTGATGGGAAGAACTGACTCATTGAAAAAGACCCTGATGCTGGGAAAGATTGAGGGCAGGAGGAGAAGGGGGCAACAGAGGATGAGATGGTTGGATGGCATCACCGACTTGATGGACATGAGTTTGAGCAAGTTCTGGGAGCTGGTGGTGGACAGGGAGGCCTGGCATGCTGCAGTCCATGGGGTGGCAAAGAGTCAGACATGACTGAGGGACTGAAGTGGAGAACCCTGAAGAATCCTCCTAGGAAGAGAGTCTGGGACCCCTCAGTTAGCTTGATTTATACACAAACAGAGACTAAGCACTAAGACAGGAAAGACCCACAAATATTCAAGATCTTTTGATGTGTGAGGCAAAACTTTTTCAAGAGCTTTTTTGAATGATATTTAGGAAATAATATTTGAGATTTTCTTTTGAATGTGAATGTAATCAATGCTTTGAATCCACTATCCCCTCAGAAGTTTGTGGCCTTAAGAAAAGAGATAATCAAACTTGAGTATCAGAGGAGATGACCTTTTGAATGTGAATGTAATCAATGCTTTGAATACACTATCCCCTCAGAAGTTTGTGGCCATAAGAAAAGAGATAATCAAACTTGAGTATCAGAGGATGCATCCGTTGCTCCAGGGGGAGGAGCAACTGCACCTGGAAGCCCTGGAGCAAGAAGCAAATGAGATTTGTCACCAACTCCAGGAGAGTGTGTGCAGAATGACTCAAAAGAGAGAAAGTCTGAAAGAAACCTACAGAGAGCTGACTGAGATGTGCCACAAGCCGGACATGGAGCTGCTCCAGGTGAGAAAGGAGGGTCTGTTCTCAGAGAGAGAAACACTCTTCTAGACGAGTTGCTGTGACACTGAAATGTTCCCTGCATATACTGTTACTCTCAGCTAAGGGATGGTGCTCCCTGACTCCCATTATTGTATTTGTCCAATCCTTTAGTTCATCCTATCCTGGTAATCTTAGGAAGATTTTTGCCTTTTTTCTAGCTAACATAGGGCCAGATATTTTCAGTTTGATCCAGAGTACTATTCAGACAGATGATCCAAAACCAGCAATATTCTGTGACCAGGGGTCAGTTAACTTCTTGGAATAAATCTCAATAGATGTTATCCTAAACCTTTGTCACTTGCTGTTATCCCAAACTTAGTGCAGACATTGAGGTTTTGCCCATTTTCTAAGCAAGATTATCAGAATTGGTCATTAGTTTCAAGGTACTCTAGAGTTCGTTTTGTATGGTTCCCTGTTTTGCTCTAATTTTTATCATTGATGATGAGATCTCTCTTTGGGAGCAGCATGGGCAATGAGTGACATTGGAATCCTAGATGTGGCTGCATCATTGCACACACTCTTCCTGGCCTCCTTCCTTCCTTAATGTGCCCTGAGGAAGCCCATCATTTTTTAGTTTAAGCTCTGTTATTAAGATGGTTTCTGATTGTTCCTTAGAAGAGAATGAGTAAAACAATACCTTATTGAACAATCAGGAATAGTACAGAAGTTGTGAAAGGACTGAACTTTCATGATTAACATCATCTTTTTTTTTTTTTTCATTGCAGGCCTTGGGAAATGTATTAGAGATGTGAGTATAAATTAATGATTTTTTAATTCTGATCAACCTTCTCTGTTTGATTAAGTGGATTACACATTTCTTTCTTGGTACCATTGGAAATTGCTTTCAGCTCCTCCTGAATATCTAAATTCCAGAGTGCAAAATCTCTTATTGAAAATGATTAGTATTTGCAGATATCTTATAAGCATGCTGCCATACACTTTTAGTCATTTGTAGACTACTTATGCGTGTGTGTTTGTGTGTGCGAAGTTGCTTCAGTCCTGTCCGACTCTTTGTGACCCTATGGACTGAAGTCCACCAGGCTCCTCTGTCCGTGGGATTCTCCAGGCAACACCTAATAGATAAATGCAATTTAAATGCTATGTAAATAGTTCACTGTGATTTGGAATTTTCAAGTTTTAACTTTTGGGACTTTCTGGAAGCTTTTTCTAAACATTTCCCATTCAGAACCAGAGTGGAGGGATGGTCGAGTGTGATAGACTGGGAATATGGAATTGACATATATATGCTCTTTAGTCACTGAGCCGTGTCTGGCTCTTTGTGACCCTGTGGACTGTAACCCTCCAGGCTCCGTGGAATTTTCCAGGCAAGAATACTGGAGTAAGTTGGCATGCCCTACTTCAGAGGATCTTCTTGACTCAGGGACCAAACCTGTGTTTTATGTCTCCTGCATTGGCAGGCGTGTTCTTTACCACTAGCACCATCTGGGAAGCTCATAATAAATTTTAGTGAAGGGAGTTTTCTAAGCTATCAAAAAGGAAGCACCTACCATAGTGAGTTGGAAATGAATAAGAGTAAAGATGGAGATTCCCTAAGAATGGGGAAAAGGGCTGTGATTTTGTTACTAGCAGTAGCAGTGACTCAGCCTGCTCCATCACAGCAAGCCCTCTTGTATGCAGGACCTCAGAGGGAGGGCCTCCCGGTGTTCTCTGGGATATTAGACTTCCAGGACCAGGGAAACCAGGCTTGAATTGGAGGCGCTTGCTGGGCTAACGAGAGCAAAGCTGTCTCGCTCAGTGAACTCTTCCTTGTATTAATAGAAAGTATGACCCAGATAATCACGATGGTGTGATCACTCACCTAGAGCCAGACATCCTGGAAAGTGAAGTCAGGTGGGCCTTAGAAGGCATCACTACAAACAAAGCTAGTGGAGGTGATGGAATTCCAGTTGAGCTATTTCAAATCCTGAAAGATGATGCTGTGAAAGTGCTGCACTCAATATGCTAGCAAATTTGGAAAACTCAGCAGTGGACACAGGACTGGAAAAGGTCCATTTTCATTCCAATCCCAAAGAAAGGCAATCCAGAAGAATGCTCAAATTACTGCACAATTGCACTCATCTCACACGCTAGTAAAGTAATGCTCAAAATTCTCCAAGCCAGGCTTCAGCAATACATGAACCGTGAACTTCCAGATGTTCAAGCTGGTTTTAGAAAAGGCAGAGGAACCAGAGATCAAATTGCCAACATTCGCTGGATCATCGAAAAAGCAAGAGAGGTCCAGAAAAACATCTATTTCTGCTTTATTGACTATGACAAAGCCTTTGACTGTGTGGATCACAATAAACTGTCGGAAATTCTGAAAGAGATGGGAATACCAGACCACCTGACCCACCTCTTGAGAAACGTATATGCAGGTCAGGAAGCAACAGTTAAAACTGGACATGGACCAACAGGCTGATTCCAAATAGGAAAAGGAGTACATCAAGGCTGTATATTGTCACCCTGCTTATTTAACTTATATGCAGAGATCATCATGAGAAATGCTGGGCTGGAAGAAGCACAAGCTGGAATCAAGATTGCTGGGAGAAATATCAATAACCTCAGATATGCAGATGACACCACCTTTATGGTAGAAAGTGAAGAGGAACTAAAAAGCCTCTTGATGAAAGTGAAAGAGGAGAGTGAAAAAGTTGGCTTAAAGCTCAACATTCAGAAAACTAAGATCATGGCATCAGGTCCCATCACTTCATGGCAAATAGATGGGGAAACAGTGGAAACTGTGTCAGACTTTATATTTTTGGGCTCTAAGATCACTGCAGATGGTGATTGCAGCCATGAAATTAAAAGACACTTACTCCTTGGAAGGAAAGTGATGACCAACCTAGATAGCATATTAAAAAGCAGAGACATTACTTTGCCAACAAAGGTCCGTCTAGTCAAGGCTATGGTTTTTCCAGTGGTCATGTATGGATGTGAGAGTTAGACTATGAAGAAATCTGAGGGTGGAAGAATTGATGCTTTTGGACTGTGGTGTTGGAGAAGACTCTTAAGAGTCCCTTGGACTGCAAGGAGATCCAACCAGTCCATCCTAAAGGAGATCAGTCCTGGGTGTTCATTGAAAGGACTGATGCTGAAGCTGAAACTCTAATCCTTTGGCCACCTCATGTGAAGAGTTGACTCACTGGAAAAGACCCTGATGCTGGGAGGGATTGGGGGCAGAAGGAGAAGGGGACAACAGAGGATGAGATGGCTGGATGGCATCACCGACTCGATGGACATGAGTTTGAGTAGATTCTGGGAGTTGGTGATGGACAGGGAGGCCTGGTGTGCTGCGATTCATGGCGTCTCAAAGAGTAGGACATGACTGAGCGACTGAACTGAACTGAACTGAATCCTTGATGACTACTTGTTATCTCACGTCTCAAAGGAATTTCCTGAATTTTCTGGTCGCTGTAAACTGCCCAGGATCTTTGCATTACCTGAGATGGAATAGGGGAAGGGAATGAAGTTCAATGAGTTGAAAACTGAAATCATGTCTTGGTAGAATGGGGACATTGCAATTTGATATAACTTACATTTAGAAAAGAATATAGTAACATTTTTATATTCCCAAGTGTGTAGAATATAATACACATGTAATTAACCAAAAAATAAGAGAATTCTGAAAACATATCCTGGAATAAAATCTTTTTTTTTTTTTTTAGTGTTCGTATGATTAGACTTTGGCCTTGACATGTATTGATGTCATTTGTTACAGGACTGACTTGACACAGATGCAGAAACCTCAGTCAGTGAACCCAGAGCTCACTTGCTGGCCTCTCACTGGACTCCTAGACATGCTGAACAACTTCAGAGGTGAGAGTCAGCCCTGTGCTGATCAGGACTGTTCATTAGAACTCCCTAGGAAGGAAATTCTTCTGTTATTTTACTTCTTCTGACATCAAGTTAGTACATAACTTTACAAAGTTGCTACGTATTTTCTGCATATATTAATAAGATGGCAGTTGAATTTTGCAACCTATAGTTTACTAACAATTTAAAACCAGACACATATATTTATGTCATAAGCAGAGCAAGAAGAGAGCAACTAGGTTGCTTATGTGATTATAAAGACATAGAATTTAGCTTTGTGAATATCAATCAATCAAAATATCAATCAATATTTTGTTTACTCAGTTATTTCACTCGTGAAAGTTAAATATGTCCTTGCTGGGTTCTAATATGCTCTCTATTATAACTGCCTTTATAAAAAAACTGCATTGTAAAAGAATATTTTATTATCAGAAAAAATCGACAAGAAAGACTAAAATGGCTTAAGTAGAGTAATTGTGTTGCTATTGGATCAATCTCAAAACAAGTGAAGGATATGTGAACATGGTTAGCCAGAACATACTTTTAGAAGTTCCCAAAGTATTCATTTATGCCTTTTCATCAAATTTTGGACCTTTGAAAATAATTGATACAGAATGTACCCCAATAAATATCCATATGATAGTAACATGTCATTCACATGTTTCATGGTATTAAAGACGATGGAAATAAGAAACAATTTCTAAACAAAAGAAAAAATAATGCTTAGGTTAATCCTGAGGCAAAGTATCAAGAGACTGACATTAAATCAGATTTCACATACTTCTCTGTATATGTCTTTTTTTTTTCTTTTGCTAGTTGATTTGAGGTGCTTCTATATGCTGTAGATACTGATAATAATTATTCTTCACAGAAAACCAGTCTGAACTCCATCTGCTCTTTGTTTTTTGTTTCCTTGGAGGAAGGAAAATGAAAGAATTTACTGAGTAGAGAGATTCTGTCTCTCATGATATGGAAATCCCAGTTGCTGACCTGATTTTTGTTCTCTCTGCAGTGGATAATGTTCTGAGTCAGAAAATGACCTTTCATAATGTGAGCCTTTCTGAGGATAATACAAGTCTGATGTTTGGAGATGATGACCACGGTGTGTCCAGACAGCCCCGTGGTGGGGAGAGTTTCGTGGCCTGGGGAGCTCGGGCCTTCACCTCCGGGAGGCATTACTGGGAGGCAGATGTGATGCACCCCTCCAACTGGATTCTGGGCGTCTGTAAAAACATCTTGACAAGTGATAACAGTATCAGTATTGATTCTGAAGAAGCATTTCTTCTCTTTTCTATGAATGTGAATGATCATTATAGTCTCTTCACCAATGCGCGACCCTTAGTTCAGTATGTGAAAAGGCCTCTGGGTAGGATTGGAGTGTTTCTGGATTATGACAATGGAACTGTGAGCTTCTATGACGTTTTCAGGAGTTCCATCATATATAGTTTCCTTCATTCCCCCTTCTCCTCCCCTCTGAAGCCTTTCCTTTGCCTTAGGTCTCCATGAATTGCCCACTTCTGGGACCATTTATTGAAACTACTTCTCTGGGGATCTTGCGGCCCTTAACCTCATGTGAGGCCACAGGATACCTGTCCAAGCATATTGTTACTTAATGTAACATAATGATTGTATGTTTACAAAATGGCATAACCCTGCTCTATGAATTAACTTGTTAATTAAATTTTCTTTTAATAAAAGTTTTTTTAACGGAGTATTTAATAGAATATAATCCATTGCCTTTCTTCCTTTTTAAGTAACAATTCTATTAAACTGAAAATTATATATCATAAAGATCACTGCATTTAAACCACATGATTCAATGTCTTCTAGAAATATATGAAAATGTGTGCAACCAGAAATATCTAATTCCCGAACATATCAATCACTGCCCAAATTTCCAATGCCCATTAATGTTTACAAACTTCCTGAGCATATACCATCTCATCATAACATTGAGCAAACTTTCCTCCAATTAGTAGATAATTTTAGTACTTGATGGAAATTTCCAAGAAAGAAGAGACGGTCTTTATCTTTTGTGGTGGTTTAGTCGCTATGTCATGTCTGACTCTTTTGTGACCCCATGGACTATAGCCCGCCAGGCTCCTCTGTCCATGGGATCCCCCAGGCAAGAATACTGGAGTGGGTTGCCATTTCCTTCTCCAGGAGATCTTCCCAACCCAGGATTTGAACCCGAGTCTCCTGCATGCCAGGCAGATTCTTTACCAACTGAGCTATGAGGGAAGCTCCAAAATACTTTACTTATTTGTTTGGCTGCACTGAGTCTTAGTTGTGGCACATGGGATCCAGAGCAGGCAAGGTCAGTAGCTGCAGAGCGCAGGTTTAGTTGCTCTGCGGCAAGTGGGATCCTAGTTCCCTGACCAAGCACTGAACCTGCCTTCGCCTGCATTGCAGGGCAGATTCTTAACCACTGAACCACCAGAGACGTCCTAAAATAGAATTATACAGTAGATATTTTAAACCTCAAAATAATTTAATTTTTTGTAAATCTGTAAATCAATTTCCTCTTTTTTGTTGACGTCATCCCTAGCATTTTATGTCTATTATGTTATATATTTATATTTTATACTGCTATGTTTTCACTACCCAATGCAGTATATAGAATATAAGTATTAGGTGGATCAATGAAACATTCCTGAATTAAAGAATTCACATAAACAAGTATTATTCCACCATTAATAAGGTTTTCTAAAGTGTAGCTAAAGTAATAGACTGGGCTCAACACTTCACATTTAGTAAGGAAAATAAATGGGCTTCACTGAGTAACAAAGTAATTAGAAGAGACCATTTGAGCACAGGTTAGAAAATGCTGTTCAGTGGTGTAATCCTATCTCCTTTTGTGATGATATGGTAGAAAGAGTGCCCTTAGAAGTCACTGGAATCCAAATAGAACTGCCATATGACCCAGCAATTCCACCTGGGCATACACACTGGGGAAACCAGAGTTGAAAGAGGCACTTGTACACTGATGTTAATCACAGCACTGTTTACAGGAGCCAGGACATGGAAGCAACCTAGATGTCCATCAGCAGACGAATGGATGAGAAAGCTGTGGTACATATACACAATGGAATATTACTCAGCTATTAAAAAGAATGCATTTGAATCAGTTCTAATGAAGTGGATGAAACTGGAGCCTATTATACAGAGTGAAGTAAGTCAGAAAGAAAAACACCAATACAGTATATTAAGGCATATATATGGAATTTAGAAAAATGGTAATGATGACCCTATATGTGAGACAGTAAAAGAGACACAGAGATAAAGAACAGACTTTTGGACTCTGTGGGAGAAGGCAAGGGTGGGATGATTTGAGAGAATAGCATTGACACCTGTATATTATCATTTGTGAAACAGATCGCCAGTCCAGGTTTGATGCATGAGACAGGGTGCTCAGGACTGGTGCACTGGGATGACCCAGAGGGATGGGATGGGGAGGGAAGAGGGAAGGGGTTCAGGATGGGGGACCCATGTACACCCATGGCTGATTCATGTCAATGTATGGCAAAAACCACCACAATATTGTAAAGTCATTAGCTTACAATTAAAATAAATTAATTAATTGAAAAAAAAAACAACAACAACAGTCACTGGAATCCAAAAAGCAGGAAACCATATCTGAATAACATATATTTGGAAATGTAATAAATGTATATAGTTCCACATTACTGACCTTAAAATATTCCTTCCTTTCATAGTAGTCTCTAAACATGGTGGAATAATGGTGAAGAAATTGTCAAATGAATGTTCTGTTTCATAACACCAAGTAATCATATTCCCACTTCCAATCCTCTATTGCCAATCCTGACCCAGTTCTAAGCTCCTCTCCCATAAAGCTAATCACACCTTGGTAATTAATATACCCTGACACTATCAATTTTTGAAATTTTTGCAAGTGAAATCACATATCATATACTCTTCTCTGTGTAGTTTCTTTTCTTTAAAATTATGTTGGTGAGATTCATTCACTTGGTTGCATGCAGCATTTTTATTATTTTGTTTTGTAATAGTTCAGTCTATGAATATACCACAGTTTACTGTCTCTGCTACTGAAGAACATGTTCATTTCCAATTGAGTGAGCATAAACACATGAAGAGAGCATACATATCTTTTTATTGAAAGAGAAGTGATACCCAGTGTGTAAGTAGGAGTGAAATAGTTGACTCGTAAAGCATATACTTAACATTTTGCCAAAGAGATTAGATCAACTTTCATACTTTTAAGCAATCGATGATTGCTTTGTTTCCTCCAATTTTTTGATAACACCTGTCATTATCTGTCTTAATTTTTTGGTCATTTTGTGTTTTCATTGTGGTTTTATTAATTTTTAAAAAGAAAAAAAAAAACTTTATTTTTTGACTTTGCTGGGTCTTTGTTGCTGCTGGTTCTTCCTTGCTGCAGGGGGCTTTTCTCTAGTTGTGGTGGTGGACAACTCTCAGACTGCAGTGCGGGGGCTTCTCATTTCTGTGGATTCTCTTATTGTGGAGTATGGTCTTGAGGGCATGTGGGATTCAGTAGTTGCAGCTCATGGGCCCTAGAGCAGGGGCTCAGTAGTTGTGGTGAAAGGGCTTAGTTGCTCCGTGGCATGTGTAATCTTCCTGGATCAGGGAGCAAATGTTGTCTCCTGCATTGACAGGCAGATTCTTGACCACTGAACTACCAGGGATGCCCTCAGTGTGGTTTTAACTTGAACTGACCTGATGACAAATTCAGTGGAACAATTTTTCATAGGTTTATCAGACATATGGATACTGCTTTTTTTTTTTTTTTGGTCCTAGTCCTTCCCTTCCCAGACTGTGACCCAGTGTTCCCAATTTCTCTGCCCTGTCTTCTTAAAACTCTTGCTGCCAGTTCCCAGAAAAATTACAGCCACCTTAATGCAGGGGCAGAAAATAAATCCCTGTTTGTATTTGTCTTTTCTGGATCAATAGGAGGAGAGATACGGTAACCCTTACCCTGGAGACTGAAGCTACTCATTACTATCCTCGTTCTTAGTGTTTGCATGTGGTTTGAAAATGTCTAATCTGGGTGTTATATACAATATATAATCTACCACAGGGAATTGTTAAGTTTGATGACTCTGTCAGGTGTAGACATGGTAGATCACTGGAAATACCTTGTGGTCCCAGACATATCTGGGTCCTTCATATCACATATTCAACAGAAAATTATCAAAACCTAGTGAGAGCTGGGTGTGTGGTCTACAATTAGGGATAAGAAAGCCTGGGCCCTCAGGGGAGGTTTTACATATGTGTGTGTGTGTATTTTTTTTTTCTGTAATGATTTCTTAGAAAAGTGGTTATTAAGCCAAGACAAAGTGACTTACAGATGGTTGCTTAGAGGGAGTGACTTCAGGAACTAGAGGTGGTGTGTGAAAGAGAGGAATATGAAACGCTGCAGAACTGACCTTCAGGAACAGCTGGAGGTGGCCCCGCGCGTGGTGGAGAAGGATCTGGGGAGACAGGGCTGTGGGGCTGCGGGTTTCTGGGGCCAAGGAGCAGAGAGGGCCTCTCAGAGCCATGTTCTCCTGAGATGGGAGGACAAGGCACAGTCTGCACAGAGGTCTGGCTCAAGGACTGTACTAGGGACTGTCTCTCTAGAGCCACTTCATGAACAGTAAGTACCAAGTCCTATTATATTTGGAAAGGTATTTTCTTTCCTCAGGACACTTCCTAAATATGAAGTGAAAACCTTGCTCTTTTGATGGTATATGGTTGGGAAGATCTCCTGGAGGAGGGCTTGGCAACCCATTCCAGTATTCTTGCCTGGAGAATCCCGTGGACAGCAGAGCCTGGCGGGCTACAGTCCATGGGGTCGCAAAGAGTCAGACACGACTGAGAGACAGAGCACATATGCTGTTAGTTTCCCTGGACTTTTATCAGGTGAACAAGGGTCAAGAGAGCTTTCTTCACTGCATCAGTCTGGAGTTCTCTGTTGTTTGCATAAAGTGTTCAATCGTGTGAACTTTTCACTTTTTCCTGTCTCCTGCTTCTTTTCACCACTTCTTTTCCTGAGACATTCTCTTTCTCTGTTTCCACCACCTCAGTCTTGCTCCCTATATATTTTATTCCTAGCTCTTTTCTTCTCAGTATGAAGCTTGATCCTGGAAGAGAGTTTTAGTTGGTTATGTCAGAGACTTATAGGAACTGGGTGGTACCAGCCACTTCACATGTTATTGTGGACTCCTTACGTATTTCAGCCTCTACTCACCCTACTTGGGTTAATCAGTTGTTGTTAAAGTGACCTGCCAACATTTCAAAGTATTTCTGTCACTAAGTTTTGGGGTTCTAAAATTGACTAGTTACTCTATTTCTTCCTTTTGCTTCCTTCTATACAGAAATTTTGCCCCATGGATCTTAGCTAACCCTGATATATCGCCACTTATTTGGGGACTTTCAGTCAGTTTTATTGTAGAAAGTATTCAGGAATGTTTATTTTGGATCCTAGTTTTTCTTCTGTTTTATTTTGAGATTTGGAAATATTGCTATGGTACATAGCGCTACGTGTGTATTGCCAGGATTCCCAAGTGTAGTTTTGGGAAATGCACTGTAGAAGGAAACAAAGAGTGCCTCTATTCTGGATCACTGTGCTGTCAGTAGTTTCCGTACATTGTATATAAGACAAAAAGAAGACAAAGGAATTGTAGAAGGAGTTCTCCAAGGCATTGTGCTATTATTATTAGGCATCCCCTATTATTATTTTGTGTAAATATGTCTATATAGCACCAGCACTGTTATAAAAATTTCTAGAAAGATGCTTTGAGCCAGACTTAAAACCACATTCTAGCAAGATTGTAGGTCATCATGACATAAATATTGTACAAAAATTTCATTAAATGTATTTAACTTTTTAACATAATTTGTTTTGTTATCAGGTATGTGTTAATAGTTTCTTGTTGGAATTCAGTAAATGAGAAGTGTGGTAGATAGATGAGATAAGGCAATAAAGGAAGCTAAGTGCTACAATCTAAATGTCTAGGTAACCCCCAAACTCATATGTTGAACCCTAATGCCTGAACTGATGACTTTAGGAGGGGAGTTCTTTGAAAGCTGCTTAAGTCATGAGGGTAGAGTTATGTGAACGGGATTAGTGCATTATAAAAGAGGCTCCAGAGAGATCCCAAGTCTCTTCCACCAAGTGAGGTTACAAGAAGTCTGCCTCCAAAACAGAGCCATCAGTCAACCATTGTGGCACCCTGACCTGACACTTCCAGCCTCTAGAACTGTCAGTTTCTGTTGTTTTTCAGGTTTATGATATCTTTGTTATAGCAGCCCCAATGGGCTTAACCTAACATGTTCTATGAATCTACTGTGAGCCAGGCATTGTATAGGCATTAAATTTAATCTTCAATATCATACTTCACTGTGATTTTATTCTCATTTCATGAAAGAATAGGGGACCCAGCTAAGGAAAGAATTAAATATTTTAACCCATGTCATCTTACTTTAATAACAAATTCACAATTTTAATTTCTACTTGCCAAATTCCAGAATTTTTTGACTAAATAGTGCTTTCTATTACTGATCATACTTACTGTTCAGTCTTCAAAGACAGAATGAAATATTTTAAAGTCAAGAATTACAACTTGTACCTTTATATCACGTGCAATAAGACATGGCTTTGAAAACATTAGGAGCTGAATTTATCAGATAAAATGTGCTTCAAATTCACAAGAAGAGCCCCCACTTGACTGGATATCTCACTATCCTGAGTTATAAGCAATTACTAATATGTCATTGGGGCTTCCCTGGTAGCTCAGTTGGTAAAGAACTTGCCTGCAATGCAGGATACCCTGGTTCAATTCCTGGATTGGGAAGATCTCCTGGAAAAGTAGGCTACCCTCTCCAGGATTCTTGCCAGAAGAATTCCCAGGGACAGAGGAGCCTGGCAGAGTACAATCCATGGGGTTGCAAAGAGTTGGACATGACTGACCGACTAAGCACAGCACAACACTTCATTGCAAAAATGACTTATGAGAAAATCTCTTGATTTTCAGGTAAAAAAAAATCATATCTTAGGACTAAGTTTGCAGATTTAAAATCGAGGGAAACAAGTGACACAACCTGCTAAAGGATTTCCCAAAGAAATTCAACATGTTCACCATCTAGAGAGGGCTCTCCTGGTGGCTCAGACGAAAAGGAATCTGCCTGCAATGTGGTTTAATTCCTGGGTTGGGATGATCCCTTGGAGAAACAGATGACAACCCACTCCAGTATTCTTGCCTGGAGAATTCCATGGACAGAGGAGTCTGTGGGTCACAGTCCATGAAATTGCAAAGAGTTGGATACAACTGAGCAACTAACACACAACCATCTAGAAGGCACGTAAAACTGATAAATTACCAGAAACCTTAAGAGACTGAAAGCACATATTTACAGAGCTTACCTATGTATATAATTGCATACCCAAGACTCTATGGGGAATACATGTATTAGTCATTTTTTGAATGCCCAATGCCTTGTGCACTATTTATTTGTGTTTTTTCAGTGAAAACTCAAAATCAGCTTTAATAAATATTGGCTTTCATAAAATAAAAAAAAAATTAAGTACCTGCACTATCTGTCTATATGTTTATCTACCTACTTCATAGACTTTTATGTTTTAAAATAAAAATATTTTCGTATACCAATAATAAAAGCTATGGACTCTGGTGACAATGATGTGTCAATGTGCATTCATCAGTTGTTAAAAATATATGGTGCATACAGAGAGACTACCTGTACTAAGCTTAAGAACATGAGCATGAGGGAATCCCTGAACCCTAAGATCAAACAAAGAGATCCACAGTCCCCATCAGGCAGCATATTCTTCAGGAAACAGACTTGAGTCAGTGATCAAGGTCCACCTTGTACTGTTTCTGCACCTGCTCAGCTTGTTTCAGGTAAACTTCCTTCCGACTCTTCAGAGGCCTTGCCAAGATCTGCCAGTCTCCACCATGCTATCCTCTAGGGACACATCCTGCAATTCTTGAACTGACCACAAGTCCTGGTGGAACAATGAGATCTGCCCTTGGAGGGTTTTTTAGATTCTCCATGGAATTTAATCTTCATGAAAAAAAAACAAAACAAAACAAAACAGTTTTCTGAGGGAAAACTTCATTTCCTTCATATTTTCCTGAAATTTCTTTTGGGCTTTGGTATAGATTCTTTTGGAGACACTCAATTTCTTGGAATATTGGACTGGATCAGACAAGTACTCCCTTAATTGATCAATTTTCACCACAATAAGAGCTCCAGCTTCATCACACACAAGACTCATTAGATGAATTATTTCTTGAAGCTCTGGTGAGGTGCTTGTGATGCTGTTTCTGCTGGGAAAGGGAAGGAATGTTCCTTTCCTTCTATGCCCTAAATGGAATAATCACACATCATGTGTGATTCTAGAAGTTAATTGACCCTTAATTGACCCTTAAAAATAAAATGAAAACTGTACCAAAATCTAGTGTGAAATTTAAGTTTGATTTTCAGTGCATCATCTATTCTCTTTACCATCCACCTTGCCTCTCCAGCTTGCATTTCATCCAATTTTATAGAACTTATCCTAAATGGAATTTAACCAAAAAATGAGTCATTCAATCAAGAGGTTTAGGATAAGGGATGTAGTCCAGGGACTTCCCTGGTGGCACTGTGGGTAGGAATCTGCTCGCCAATGCAGGGGATGCAGGTTCGATCCCTGGTCTGGGAAGATGCCGCTTGCTGTGGAGAAACAAGGCCTGTGCACCACCACTACTGAGCTCTGCTTGCTGCAACTAGAGAAAGTCTGCAAAATGCAAGGAGGACCCAGTAAAGCTCCAAAACAAACAAACAATTTGTATTGTGTGTGTTGTGTGTGTTTTATTTATTTATTTTTTTTTCATTTATTTTTATTAGTTGGAGGTTAATTACTTTACAATATTGTAGTGGTTTTTGCCATACATTGACATGAATCAGCCATGGATTTACATGTATTCCCCATCCTGATCCCCCCTCCCGCCTCCCTCCCCATCCGATCCCTCTGGGTCTTTGCAGTGCACCAGCCCTGAGCACTTGTCTCATGCATCCAACCTGGGCTGGTGATCTGTTTCACCCTTGATAGTATACTTGTTTCAATGCTATTCTCTCAGAACATCCCACCCTCGCTTTCTCCCAGAGAGTCCAAAATTCTGTTCTGTACATCTGTGTCTCATTTTCTGTTTAGCATTTGGGTTATCATTACCATCTTTTAAAATTCCATATATATGCGTTAGTATACTGTATTGGTCTTCATCTTTCTGGCTTACTTCACTCTGTATAATGGGCTCCAGTTTCATCCATCTCATTAGAACTGGTTCAAATGAGTTCCTTTTAATGGCTGCGTAATATTTCATTGTGTATATGTATCATAGCTTCCTTATCCATTCATCTGCCAATGGGCATCTAGGTTGCTTCCATGTCCTGGCAATTATAAACAGTGCCGCGATGAACATTGGGGTACATGTGTCTCTTTCAGATCTAGTTTCCTCGGTGTGTATGCCCAGGAGTGGGATTGCTGGGGCATATGGCAGTTCTGTATCCAGTTTTCTAAAGAATCTCCACACTGTTCTCCATAGTGGCTATACTAGTTTGCATTCCCACCAACAGTGTAAGAGGGTTCCCTTTTCTCCACACCCTCTCCAGCATTTATTGCTTGTAGACTTTTGGATAGCAGCCATTCCGACTGGTGTGAAATGGTACCTCATTGTGGTTTTGATTTGCATTTCTCTGATAATGAGTGATGTTGAGCATCTTTTCATGTGTTTGTTAGCCATCTGTATGTCTTCTTTGGAGAAATGTCTCTTTAGTTCTTTGGCCCACTTTTTGATTGGGTCATTTATTTTTCTGGAATTGAGCTGCAGGAGTTGCTTGTATATTTTTGAGATTAATCCTTTGTCTGTTGCTTCATTTGTTATTATTTTCTCCCATTCTGAAGGCTGTCTTTTCACCTTGCTTATAGTTTCCTTTGTTGTGCAAAAGCTTTTAAGTTTAATTAGGTCTCATTTGTTTAGTTTTGCTTTTATTTCCAACATTCTGGGAGGTGGGTCATAGAGGAGCCGGCTGTGATTTATGTCGGAGAGTGTTTTGCCTATGTTCTCCTCTAGGAGTTTTATAGTTTCTGGTCTTACATTTAGATCTTTAATCCATTTTGAGTTTATTTTTGTGTATGGTGTTAGAAGGTGTTCTAGTTTCATTCTTTTACAAGTGGTTGACCAGTTTTCCCAGCACCACTTGTTAAAGAGGTTGTCTTTTTTCCATTGTATATCCTTGCCTCCTTTGTCAAAGAGAAGGTGTCCATAGGTATGTGGATTTATCTCTGGGCTTTCTATTCTGTTCCATTGATCTATATTTCTGTCTTTGTGCCAGTACCGTACTGTCTTGATGACTGTGGCTTTGTAGTAGAGCCTGAAGTCAGGCAGGTTGATTCCTCCCATTCCATTTTTCTTTCTCAAGATGGCTTTGGCTATTTGAGGTTTTTTTGTATTTTCATACAAATTGTGAAATTATTTGTTCTAGTTCTGTGAAGAATACCGTTGGTAGCTTGATAGGGATTGCATTGAATCTATAGATTGCTTTGGATAGTATAGCCATTTTCACAATATTGATTCTTCCAATCCATGAACATGGTATATTTTCCCATCTATTTCTGTCCTCTTTGATTTCTTTCATCAGTGTTGTGTGTGTGTGTTTTAAAAAGGAGAGATGCAATCTCGAAAAGTGGAGTAAAAGATCAAAGAGAAAGATGGTTAAGAAGAAAGGTCTTTCACGCCATACTGTTCTGAATTGCCTCCTTTGAACTATAGAGTGGAAGGTACAATGGAGGATTTGGGGATAAAAGTGAGATTAAAATGGATATGCTCCCTTTGCACTTGGTAAAAAACAAGAAAACACAGCTTTTCATGGTTTTTTAAAATTCATTTTTAATTGGATGATAATTGCAACAATGTGAACCAGTCATATATATATATATATATCTTCTTTCTTGAACTTTCCTCCCACCCCTCACCCTCTCCCACCCCTGCTAGGTAATTGCAGAGCACCTTCTCCCTGTGTTAAACAGCAATTTCCCGCTAGTTAGCTGTCTTTTTACTAGATACTAGGTAATGTTTACATTTCAAGGCTACTCTGTCAACTCATCCTACCCTCTGCATCCCCAGATGTATCCACAAGTCCATTCTATATGTCTATGTCTCCATTCCTGCCCTGCCACTGGTTCATCTGTAACATTTTCTAGATCCCATGTATAAGTGCCAATATATGACATTTGTTTTCTGCTTTCTGACTCACTCTCTATAAACAGGCTCTACGTTCATCTGCCTCACTACAACTGACTCAAATTCAGTACTCTTTACTGTTGAGTAATATTCCATTTTATATAAGTACCACAAAACTTCTTTATCCTTTCATCTGTCAATGGACATCTAGGTTGCTTCCATGTTGTAAAAAGTGCTTCAGTGAACATTGGGGTACATTTGTGTTTTTGAATTATGGTTTTCTCAGGGTGTATGCACAGTAGTGGGATTGCTGGGTGATACGGTAGTTTGAGTCCTAGTTTTTTAAGGAATCTCCGTACTATTCTCCATAGTGACTGTATCAATTTACACTCACACCAACAGTGCAAGAGGGTTCCTTTTATTCACATGCTCTCTGGCATTTATTGTTTGTAGATTTTTAATGATGGCCATCCTGAAGGGTGTGGGATGATACTTCATTGAGTTTTGATTTGCATTTCTCTAATAGTTATGCTGAACAGCTTTTCCTGTGTTTATTGACCATCTGTATGTCTTCTTTGAAGAAGGGTCTGTTTAGATCTTCTGCCTGGTTTTTGATAGCGTTGATTGTTTTTCTGATATAGTGCTTCAGTTTTTATGAATTGGATATTGTAAACTGAATTGGAAGAAATTATTGTTTAATATATTGTTGTGGACATGCTTTCTATGAGCATTCGTGAGCCATACAATTTCTGTTTTCAAATGGCCAGAGTATAATGAGCAATATAGAACAATTACAGTATTTACTAGGCATGACATTATATTACTACAGAATCCTGTATTTCTGTTATCTGAATTAATCTTTCCAATTTAAATTGGTTTTGACTTTCACAATGCTAAGGAAATTATATCACCTTATGATTAGTAGTAATTTATACATCAATTTGAATACTGACAGTCAGGCATCATGTGAAGTTGTTTTCTGTTTCCATGTCACTTTATGTAGAGTCTTCAAATTCCATTAGATTATGCTAACTATCTTTGGGAAATCTCAAAATTGACACCATTAAAAAAATATGCCATAGTTACTTTAAACTCCCCCCAAAAAGGGATTTTTCTTCAGTTGTGAGTCTGCAAATCAATTTCCTCTCTTTTATTGACATCATCCTTCAGCATTTTATGTATATTATGTTAGCTACATTTTGGAAAACTTTATCAATGATGGAATGATATTTGTTTGCATGAATCCTTTCATTCATGTACTGGTCCATTGATTCATCTTATACATGGACATGTTCTAAGTACTGCACTGGATAGTGGGAATATAGTAATAAGTAAAATGAATACAGTTTGAATTTTCCATTAAGGAGTAAAAGTCTACTAATTTGAGGAAAGTTTACTGAATACTGTGATGTGTTTGTATATGCTCAGAGAGTGTGAAATGAGAGGAACTACACTGGTCTGTATAGTCATGAAAAACTTTCCAGGAAAACTGCTATTGGGCTGAGATGTGCTGAATGACTAGGGTTTTGGAAAATGATAAAATCTGTTAAACAGTTGGATCTAATCAACTAAGTCAGCTTTAAAGTGTATACTAAGCACCATTACTTGTGTTTATATGTATACCACTTCATTCTTCCACCCCAGTGTAGTTCATTCATGCAAGTAAAGCACATTGCTTACAATGTATATGAACCCTGAAAGCATTAAGTGAAGGTAACCAGGTATAAAAAGCCACAAATTGTGTGATACCCTTTAATTGAAACTATATAGTAGAAAAATCCATGAAGAGAGGCTTCTGGTTCAAGATGGTGGGGTACAAGGACATGGGCTCACCTCCTCCTGTGAAAGTACCAAAATCACACATAGCTGTTGAACATCCATCAGTAGAATTCTGGAACCCATCAAAAAAAGATACCCTGTGTCCAATGACAAAATAGTTGCAGGAGGGGCACCATCATTATAAAATCAAACCCCATACCCACTAGGCAGGTGAGCCACAAACTGGAGAACAATAACAACAAAGAGGTTCTCCCAGTGTTGCAAAGGTTGGTTTTGAACCTGTCAGGCTTCCCAGCCCAGGGATACGATCTGACAAAGGGACTGGAAATCCCCATGGAATCTGACCTTGAAGGCCAGTGGGGCTTTATTACAGGACTTCCACAGGACTGGGTGAAACAAAGACTCCAGTCTTGGTGGGCACAAACCAAGAGGGAAGGAGCAGTGACCCCACTGGAGACTGAACCAAAACTATCTGCTAGTGTTGGCAGGTCTTCTGTGGAGGTGTGGGCTGGCAGGGGCTTAGCACAGGGATGGGGGCGCTGGCAGCAGCAATCTTAAAATGTCCCCCTTGGTGTAAGCCCTCTTGGAGACTGCCATGTGAACAGCTGACTCATTGGAAAATCCCTCATGCTGGGAAAAATTGAGGACAGAAGGAGAGGAGAGCATTAGAGGATGAGATGGCTGGATGGCAATGCTGACACAATGGACATGAACTTGGGCAAACTTCTGGTGATGGTGAGGGACAGAGAGCCCTGGGATCCATGGGATCCCAAAGGGTCAGACTGAACAGCAACAGCAGAGCCTGTAGACCTCAGGGCTGGGTCACCTTAGGCCAAACAACTAATAGGGAGTGAGAGCAACCCCACCCATCAACAGATAATTGGGTCAAAGCTTTACTGAGCAAGGCTCTGCCTACCAAAGCAACACCAAGTGTTTCCCACCACCAGTCCTTTATCACAAGCTTATCCAAGCCTCTTAGCCCCCTCCATCAGAAGGTAGAGAGAAGAAGCAGGAAGAACCATAATCCCAGAGTGACTAGAAGAAAACCCACATTATAGAAAGTTCATTATGATGAAAAAGTGGAAAGTTATGTTCCAGATGGAGGGACAATATAAAAGTCCAGAAAAATAACTAAATGAAGTGGAGATAGGCAAGTTAAGTGAGTGAAGTCGCTCAGTCGTGTCCTACTCTTTGCGACCCCATGGACCTACCAGGCTCCTCCATCCATGGGATTCTCCAGGCAAGAATACTGGAGTGGGTTGCCATTTCCTTCTCCAGGGGATCTTCCCGACCCAGGGATTGAACCCAGGTCCCCTGAACTGCAGGCAGACGCTTTAACCTCTGAATCACCAGGGAAGCCCACCTTCCAGAAAAAGAATTCAGATAGTGAAGATGATTCAGGATCTCAGGAAAACAATGGAGAAGATGTAAGAAACGTTATCAAAGACCTACAAGAACTAAACAACAAGCCAATAGAGATGAATAATATACTAGAAGGAAATCAATAGCAGAATAACTGAAGCAAAAGAATGGATAAATGACCTGGTGGACAGAGTGGTGGAAATCACTGCCACAGAACAGAATTTAGAAAAAAGAATGAAAATTTAAAAAAAAATGAATACACCTCTGCGACAAAATTAAGCACACCAACATTCACATTGTAGGGGTCCCAGAAGGAGAAGAAGGAGAGAAAGGACTTGAGAAAATATTTATAGAGATAACAGCTGAAAACTTCGCTAACATGGGAAAGGAAATAGTCAACCAACTCCAGGAAGTACAGAGAGTCCCAGGTAGGCTAAAGCCAAGGAGGAATACAACAAGACACAAACTGACAAAAATTAAAGGCAAAGATAAAATATCAAAAGCAATAAGGGGAAAATGACAAATAACATAAAAGGGAACTCCCATTAGGTTATCAGCTGATTTCTCAACAGAAACTATACAAGACAGAAGGGAGTGGCACCACATATCTAAAGTGATGAAAGGGAAGAACCTACAACAAAGAACACTCTATCCAGCAAGACTCATTCATATTTGATGGAGAAATCAAAATCTTCCCAGACAAGCAAAAGTTAAGAAAATTCAGCACCACCAAACCAGCTTTACAACAAATTCTAAAAGGACTTCTCTAGGCAGGAAACACAAGAGAAGAAAAAGACTTACAGAAAATAAACCCAAAACAATGAAGAAAATGGTAATAAGATCACATATACTATTAATTATCTTAAATGTAAATGGATTAAATGCACCAACAGAAAGACATAGGCTGGCTAGGCGGATGAAAACATGTGCCTCTATGCACTTCTACTTGTGCTTGACCCCCCAAAATTGCATGTAATTATTTTGGTGTTGATTTAGTCAGTAAGTCATGTCTGACTCTTGCGATCCCATGGACTGTAGCCTGTCAGTCTCCTCTGTCCTTGGGATTTCCCAGGTAAGAATACTGGAGTGGGTTGCCATTTCCTTCTCCAGGGGATCTTCCCTATCCAGGGATCAAGCCCGGGTCTACTCTGCTGAAGGCAGTCTCCTGCATTGCAGGTGGATTCTTTACCAACTGAACCACCAGGGAAGCCCTTTCCCTTTGTTAATTATTTTACATAGAGAAACAAGCCATTCTAGTTCTAACACTCCTGTTTAATTTATAAGGCAGGACAAGGTTGAATGGTCACCTATACTCTGCTGGTAGATATCATCCATAATAAAATTGAAAGTCGCTCAGTCGTGTCTGACTCTTTGTAACCCCATGGACTATACAGTCCATGGAATTTTCCAGTCCAGATTACTGGAGTGGGTAGCCGTTCCCTTCTCCAGGGGATCTTCCCAACCCAAGGATTGAACCCAGGTCTATCAGGCGGATTCTTTACCAGCAGAGTCAAAAGGGAAGATACAATAAAAACATTAAATAAAAATGATCAAGCCCTACCAGGAACTTAAAAGTTCATATTTCCTTTGAATAACACTGAGTGTAGCACATATTTCCCCTTTGCTGGGAATCCCGTCTTTTGAGAATAAGAAAGCTGTAGCTGAAGTGCTTCATTTTTCTTAATAGAACAAAAGATGTTGATGCAATGTTAAATGTGTGATTTGATTATATTTTGCAAGACAGAAAACATTCAAAAATTAAGCCAGTGTTTTGAGTTAGGATTGTTTTTTTTTTTTCCCCATTAAATGTGCATTTTAAATAGACTTTGTTCACAGTATGTCCCTCAATCCACTGGAGCTCTGAGCTTTTGATAAACAATTTTAGGAAAGAGGGTTCCATGGACACACATTTTTGGTAAATAATGAGATGTACAAAGTTTCTTAGATTTTTTTTTTTATAAATCTCACATGTCCTGTGATATGTCAACATGAACCACAAATACCCAAGATGGTGTTTCTCAAATTTACTTCTAGATTAATTTGATAAACTTGAGGTACATTTAAATAGGCTTCCCCGGTGACTCAGTGGTAAAGAATCCTCCTGATAAGCAGTTGACATAGGAGATGTGGGTTTGATCCCTGGGTCGGGAAGATTCTCTGGAGGAGGAAACGTCAATCCACTCCTGTATTCTTGCCTGAAAAATCCCATGGTAGAGGAGCCTGGTGGGCTAGGCTGGACTGTATGATGATATTTTATTTTTATCTAGTTTGTTTCACTTTTTCTATTTCATGTTCATTGCTCCTATTTCATTTGGTTTACGTTTTCCAATTTCTCCATCCCTTCTTTTTCTTTTTGATGTTCTTTCTCAAGACTTTATCAAGTGTAGTCAAAAAGCTTTTGGATTCATATATATATATATACTTCATATATATATTCACATATATATTCATATATATATATACTTCATATATATATTCACATATACATTCATATATATATACTTCATATATATATAAAGAATATGCATAATATATATATTTTAGAAAACATAAACTTTTGCTTAACTAAAACATTTATGATATTTTGAATCCATTTATTTGACAACATGAACAGAATTCTAGATTTATAATTTAAAATATAGATATCCAACAAGCAACAAAGTCTTAATGTATAGCACAGAGACATTGTAGTCAATATCTTATAACAATCTATAATGGAAAATAGTCTGAAAAATAATATTTGTATATATGTATAACTGAATCATGTTGCTATGCATCTGAAAGACTGCAAGTCAATTATACTTCAATTATATGTGTGTGTATATATATATATATGTATATATATATAAAGAAAAAAAATCCATGAGGAATAAAACTAGATTGAAGGTGACATCAGAAGGGGGAGGGGCAATGGTGAATAAATGTTAATGGGCATTGATTTCTTTCTAGGGTGATGCATATGTTCTGGAATTACATAGCTCTTGGTTCCACAAATTTTTGTATATTAAAAAAGCAATTACCAGAAAATTACTAGAGCTAATCAATGAATATAGTAAAGTTGCTGGATATAAAATTAACACACAGAAATCCCTAGCATTCCTATACACTAACAATGAGAAAACAGGAAGAGAAATTAACGAAACAATACCATTCACCAATGCAACAGAAAGAATAAAATACTTAAGAATCAGTTCAGTTCAGTTGCTCAGTCCTGTCCGACTCTTTGCGACCCCATGAATCGCAGCACACCAGGCCTCCCTGTCCATCACCAACTCCTGGAGTCTACTCAAACTCATGTCCATCGAGTCGGTGATGCCATCCAGCCATCTCATCCTCTGTTGACCCTTCTCCTTCTGCCCCCAATCCCTCCCAGCATCAGGGTCTTTTCCAATGAGTCAACTCGTCACATGAGGTGGCCAAAGGATTAGAGTTTCAGCTTCAGCATCAGTCCTTCCAGTGAACACCCAGGACTGATCTCCTTTAGGATGGACTGGTTGGATCTCCTTGCAGTCCAAGGGACTCTTAAGAGTCTTCTCCAACACCACAGTTCAAAAGCATCAATTCTTCCAACCTCAGATTTCTTCATAGTCTAACTCCACATCCATACATGACCACTGGAAAAACCATAGCCTTGACTAGACGGACCTTTGTTGGCAAAGTGATGTCTCTGCTTTTTAATATGCTATCTAGGTTGGTCATCACTTTCCTTCCAAGGAATAAGCGTCTTTTAATTTCATGGCTGCAATCACCATCTGCAGTGATCCTGGAGCCCAAAAAAATAAAGTCTGACACTGTTTCCACTGTTTCCCCATCTATTTGCCATGAAGTGATGGGACCAGATGCCATGATCTTAGTTTTCTGAATGTTGAGCTTTAATCCAACTTTTCACTCTCCTTTTTCACTTTCTTCAAGAAGCTCTTTAGTTTTTCTAACCAGTCTGTTCCATGTCCAGTTCTAACTGTTGCTTCCTGACCTGCATACAGGTTTCTCAAGAGGTGGGTCAGGTGGTCTGGTATTCCCATCTCTTTCAGAATTTCCCACAGTTTATTGTGATCCACACAGTCAAAGGCTTTGACATAGTCAATAAAGCAGAAATAGATGTTTTTTTCCGGAACTCTCTTGCTTTTTTGATGATCCAGCAGATGTTGGCAGTTTGATCTCTGGCTCCTCTGCCTTTTCTAAACCAGCTTGAACATCTGGAAGTTCATGGTTCACATACTGCTGAAGCCTGGCTTGGAGAATTTTGAGCATTACTTTACTAGCGTGTGAGATGAGTGCAATTGTACAGTAGTTTGAGCATTCTTTTGGATTGTCTTTCTTTGGGATTGGAATGAAAACTGACCTTTTCCAGTCCTGTGTCCACTGCTGAATTTTCCAAATTTGCTGGCATATTGAGTGCAGAACTCTCACAGCATCATCTTTCAGGATTTGAAATAGCTCAACTGGAATTCCATCACCTCCACTAGCTTTGTTCATAGTGATGCTTTCTAAGGCCCACTTGACTTCACATTCCAGGATGTCTGGCTCTAGGTGGGTGATCACACCATTGTGATTATCTGGGTCATGAAGATCTGTTTTGTACAGTTCTTCTGTGCATTCTTGCCACCTCTTCTTAAGATCTTCTGCTTCTGTTAGGCCCATACATTTTCTGTCCTTTATTGAACCCATCTGTGCATGAAATGTTCCCTTGGTATCTCTAATTTTCTTGAAGAGATCTCTAGTCTTTCCCATTCTGTTGTTTTCCTCTATTTCTTTGCATTGATTGCCAAGGAAGGCTTTCTTATCTCTCTTTGCTATTCTTTGGAACTCTGCATTCAAATGGGAATATCTTTCCTTTTCTCCTTTGCTTTTCACTTCTCTTCTTTTCACAGCTATTTGTAAGGCCTCCTCAGACAACCATTTTGCCTTTGTGCATTTCTTTTCCACGGGGATGGTCTTAGGAATATATCTACCTAAAGAAACAAAAGACCTATATATAGAAAACTATAAAACACTGATGCAAGAAATTAAAGAGGACAGAAATAGATGGAGAAATATACCATGTTCATGGATTGGAAGAATCAATATTGTGAAAATGAGTATACTACCCAACACAATCTATAGATTCAATGAACTCCCTATCAAGCTACCAACGGTATTCCTCACAGAACTAGAACAAATAATTTCACAATTTGTATGAAAATACAAAAAAAAAAAAAACAAAAAACAAAAAACAAAAAAAAACTCAAATAGCCAAAGCCATCTTGAGAAAGAAGAATGGAACAGGAAGAATCAACCTGCCTGACTTCAGGCTCTACTACAAAGCCACAGTCATCAAGGCAGTACGGTACTGGCACAAAGACAGAAATATAGATCAATGGAACAGAATAGAAAGCCCAGAGATAAATCCACGAACCTATGGACACCTTCTCTTTGACAAAGGAGGCAAGGATATACAATGGAAAAAAGACAACCTCTTTAACAAGTGGTGCTGGGAAAACTGGTCAACCACTTGTAAAAGAATGAAACTAGAACACCTTCTAACACCATACACAAAAATAAACTCAAAATGGATTAAAGATCTAAATGTAAGACCAGAAACTATAAAACTCCTAGAGGAGAACATAGGCAAAACACTCTCTGACATAAATCACAGCCGGCTCCTCTATGACCCACCTCCCAGAATGTTGGAAATAAAAGCAAAACTAAACAAATGAGACCTAATGAAACTTAAAAGCTTTTGCACAACAAAGGAAACTATAAGCAAGGTGAAAAGACAGCCTTCAGAATGGGAGAAAATAATAGCAAATGAAGCAATGGACAAAGAAGCAATCTGAGAAATATACAAGCAACTCCTGCAGCTCAATTCCAGAAAAATAAACGACTCAATCAAAAAAGGGTAAAAGAACTAAAGAGACATTTCTCCAGAGAAGACATACAGATGGCTAACAAACACATGAAAAGATGCTCAACATCACTCATTATCAGAAAAATGCAAATCAAAACCACAATGAGGTACCATTTCACACCAGTCAGAATGGCTGCTATGCAAAAGTCTACAAGCAATAAATGCTGGAGAGGGTGTGGAGAAAAGGGAACCCTCTTACACTGTTGGTGGGAATGCAAACTAGTACAGCCACTATGGAGAACAGTGTGAAGATTCCTTAAAAAACTGGAAATATAACTGCCATATGACCCAGCAATCCTACTCCTGGGCATAGACACTGAGGAAACCAGAAATGAAAGAGACACGTGTATCCCAATGTTCATTACAGCACGGTTTATAATTGCCAGGACATGGAAGCAACCTAGATGCCCATTGGCAGATGAATGGATAAGGAAGCTGTGGTACATATACACAATGAAATATTACTCAGCCATTAGAAAGAATTCATTTGAATCAGTTCTAATGAGATGGATGAAACTGGAGCCCATTATACAGAGTGAAGTAAGCCAGAAAGATGAAGACCAATACAGTATACTAATGCATATATATGGAATTTAGAAAGATGGTAATGATAACCCTATATGCAGGACAGAAAAAGAGACATAGATGTATAGAACAGACTTTTGGACTCTGTGGGAGAAGACGAAGGTGGGATGATCTGAGAGAATAGCATTGAAACATGTATATTATCAATTGTGAAACAGATTGCCAGTCCAGGTTTGATGCATGAGACACTGCTCAGGGCTGATGCACTCGGATGACCCAGAGGGATGGGATGGGGAAGGAGGTGGAGGGGGGTTCAGGATGGGGAACACAAGTAAATCCATGGCTGATTCTAATCAATGTATGGCAAAAACCACTACAATATTATAAAGTAATTAGTCTCCAACTAATATCAATAAATGAAAAATAAATAAATAAATAAAAATAAAAAAGCAACTGGGTTATATACTTTAAATAGGCTAATCTTTATGATATGTAACTTTCATTTTAATAAACCCATCATTTAAAGAATGAAAGCAATTGATTTTATTCTATGAGATACTCCATAATGCATTTTTGTGTTAAGAAACTTTATTAAGAAATTTATACATTCAACATGAATAAGACATTTTATAAACATAAAATCATTATGTTTCATTAAATTGCAGTGTGCTCCGACATGGTCAGGTATCATTCTGTGACCTTGCATGAGGTTTAAGATAGAAACTTCCTCAGGGAAGAATTTCAAAAATATGGTCATGGAACTAGGTAATTCACGGAGACTTAAGGCAAAGGAAAGGCTTCAGAGGGCAGGAGAAGGAGGAAGGAAGGAAACTGTATATGAGGGATCCTCTGGAAACATCATAGAAGCTCACAGCTCCATTGTCATAATCCAGGAACACTCCAATCCTACCCAGAGGCCTTTTCACAAACTGAACTAAGGGTGGGGAGTTGGTGAAGAGACTATGCTGGTCGTTCACCTTTTCAGAAAATAGAAGAAATGCTTCTTCATAATTAATACGGATAATAGTATCACTTGTCAAGATATCTTTAGTGACCCCCAGAATCCAGTTGGAGAAGTGTGTCACATCCAGCTCCCAGTAATGCCTCCCGGAAGTGAAAGCCTGAGCTCCCCAGGCCACAAAGCTCTCCCCACCATCGAACTGTCTGGACAGGCCATGGGGATCATCTCCCGACATCACACTTGCATCATCAAGGCTCACATGGTGAATGGTTGTCTGAGTCAGAACATTATCCACTGTAGAAAGACAAAAAACCAGGTTAGCAAGTGGGATTTCCATGTCTCTGAGAGGCAGAGGCTCTCTACCCCCTGCCTTTTTTCATTTTTCCTCCCCCAAGTAAACACAGAACAAAGCAAAAGGAGTTCAGACTGGCTCTTCAATGAACAACAGGAGTTATCATTCTCTCTACAGCATATAGAATGCCTCAAATCATATAGAAATGGAAAAAACAAACAAACAAAAAAACCCCCAAGATACATTATAAACTGTGTGAAGTCTCTAACGTCAATCTCTTGATAGTTTATTTCAGAGTTCACCTAAAATATATTTTATCTTTTGTTTAGAAAACTTTCTTGTGTTCTTTGTCTTTAATATTATTTAATAGATAGATGGCACTTTGCTGTCAAGTGAAAATTTACTGGGGTGTATTCTCTATCTATTACTTTCTCAAAGGTCTAAACATTTGATAGAAATCCATAAATGCATAGTTTTTCAGCTTCTGAAAGGATATTCTGGCTAACCATGTTCCCTTATCCCTTGCCTTTCAGTTGTCCTGAGGTTGATCTAAGAGCATTACAGTTATCTGGCATAAGCCAATCTTAATCTGTTTTGTAAATTAGTCCTTATTTTAGGAGTAATAAATATTCTCTGTACAATACATAACAAATGCACATGAAATGCAGAACACATTCAAAACCAGAAATACCACAATTAATCTTTCAAGAGTGAAATAACCTGAATAAACACAAAGTTGATGGCTACTCATGAAGCTAAATATTCTCTTTATAACAACATGAGCATCCTGGTTGTTCTACTATTGCTTCCCTTATGCCAGTTGTAACTTAATGTATGTATCTGGTTTTGTATTTTCAGTAAACTACAGATGGCAAAGGTCAACTTTGACTTCTGTAATCTGACTACACAGGCAGAAAAGATGTTACCACTTTGGGAAGTTAAGTACTATCATATTTCAGGAAAAAACAAAATAACAACAAAAGAAGGTTCCTTTCTAGGAAACTCTAATGAAGCATAGTCCTGATCATCACAGGGCTGACCCTTACCTCTGAAGTTGTTCAGCATGTCTAGGATTCCAGTGACAGGCCAGCAAGTGAGCTCTGGGTTCACTGGCTGAGGATTCTGCATATATGCCAAGTTGGTCCTGAAACAAATGATATCCAATACATTTCAAGGCCAAAGTCTAAACACATGACTATTGCACAAAAGCAGCTTTTAACTCAGGACATTTTCTTAGAATTCTCCTATTTTTGGTTAATTGCATATACAATATATTCTACACAGTTGGGAATATAAAAGCATTACCATACTGTTTACTAAATATAAATTATATCAAATTTCAACTTCTCCATTATTCTCAAATATTAGTCCAGTTTTCCACTCATTGAACCTCATTCCCTTCCTCTATTCCGTCTCAGATAATGCAAAGATCCTGGGCATTTTACAGAGAGAAAAAATTCAGGCTAAGCCTTTGAGATTGCAGTCAGCAAGTAGTCATCAAGGATGCATTCAGTGTCTACAAGGAAGAGTTCATTGATCCAGACCTGTTTGCTCTTGTCAGACCAGCAAGGGATTCCAATTCCAACCTGGTTACCTTGGTCTGAAAGTCTAACTTAGTGTGCAGCAGAAAGCCACTCCCTCTGAGGTCCTTCTTACGAGGGAGCTTGCAACGATGGACCATGCTGAGTCACTGCTACTCCTCTGAACAAAAGCACAGTTCCTCTTCTCATTCTTAGGGAATTTGTCTCTTTCAGGCCTTTCTCACCTTCCAACTCACAAGCATAGGTGCTTCCTCTGTGATATCTTAGCAAATTCCTTCCAAAGTTTTATTGTGGTGAGGTTGGAGAAGATGGGGTGAGTGGCTGAAACAAAGTCCAGCATGTCAGAATGTTTTCAGATATATTTGATTTCAGCAAAATGAAAAGGAAACTTCTGAGACCAAGGATCAGAAGGCCCTGAAATTCTTTTGAAATAAAATAGAAAATAGCCACAAAGATGATATTGAAGGTTCTGCACCTATGGATTCACATGTGGATTCAATTTGTAAATTCTGAGTTGCTTACTTATGTACTTATTTATTTATACATTTTATGTATAAATACATATTTATGTATTTTATTGAAGTCCTTGTTGGACCTACTATTTTATATATAATTTTAAATATAGCAGTGTGTACATGTCAATCCCAAATCCCCAGTCTATCTATTCCTCCATTCTTACTCCTGGTTTTGAATAAAAAAATTGGAGAAGAAATTTCCAGAAAGTAAAACTTGAAAATTCCACATACCAGGGAATTTTTTGAATAATATGCAATTTACCTTGTGTATATTTGCTGTTATAAGTAGTCTAGAGATGACAAAGTGTAAGGGAGTATTCTTGTAAGTTAACTGAAAATACCAAGGCATTTTGTATAAGGAATCCTGCATTCTGGAATTTAGATATTGGGGAGGACCTGAAAACAATCTCCCATGGTACTAAGGAACGACTGTGCACCCATTTCATCAAAAAGAGAACAACTTTCCCATAAATAAAAAATCATTAGTGTATACTCACATTTCCAATACATTTCCCATGGCCTGCAAGGAGAAAAAGATCATGTTAATCATGAGATTTCTGTCTTTTTGCATCTTCTTCTCTATTCTTTATTCAATAAGATACTGTTTTGCTAATTCTCTTCTAAGGAACAGTCAGAAGGCATTGTAACAGAGCTTAAACTAAAATATGATGGGCTTCCTCAGTGCACATTAAGGAAGGAAGGGAGCCATGAAGAATATATAATGATGTAGCAACATCTAGGATTCCAATGTCACTCATTGCCCAGTGCTACTCCCAAGGACAGAGCTCACCATCTATGAAAACAATAAACCAAAACAGGGAACCATATAAAGTGAATTATAGAGTGCATGGAAATTGATGACTAGTATCTCCAGAAAATCTGGGATAACAGGGAATGACAAAGGTTTAGGGGACCACATTTAGATTTACTCCATGAAAGTTAACATTCTCCTGGTCATGGAATTTTGCTGATTTTGGAAACTTATCTGGATAGTACCCCTGATCACACTAAAAAAAAAAAAAAAAAAAAAAAAAAAAAAAAGTCCTATTTTAGCTAGGAAATGGGCAAAACATCTTCCAAAAGTTACCAGGATATGATAAAATAGGGGAGTGGACAAATAAAATAATGGGGGTGAAGGAAAATCCTTTCTTAGCTGAGAGTAACGGTATATGCAGGGAACATTTCAGTGTCATAGCAACTTGTCTAGAAGAGTGTTTCTCTGAGGACGGACACTCCTTTCTTACCTGGAGCAGTTCCGTGTCTGGCTTGTGGCACATCTCAGTCAGCTTTCTGTACATTTGTTTCAGACTTTCTCTCTGTTGAGTCATTCTGAACACACTCTCCTTGAGTTGTAGACAAATCTCCTTGGCTTCTTTCTTCAGAGCGTCCAGATGCAGTTTCTCCTCCTCCTGGAGCAATGGATGCCTCCTCTGATATTCAAATTTAATCATTACCTTCCTTAGGGCCACATATTTCTGAGGGGATAGTGGATTCAAAGCATTGCTTATGCTCACATTCAAAACAAAACTCAAATAATATTTCCTTGAGGTCATCAAGAAAGCTCTTGGCAAAGTTTTTGCCTCACACATCAAAGGTCCTGTATCTGCTGGTCTTTCCTGTCCATGCATTCTCTGAGTTCCTAGTATCCTTCTTTGCTTGAATCAAGCCATCTGAGGGGTCCAAGCTCTCTCCCTAGGAGGATTCTCTAAGGTTCTTACTCTATTCATTATTTCTTCTCTGACATGAATCTTGCCTTTCTCTTGTCCCTTTCCCTGATTTTTCTAAATATCTGTTAATGAGGTAAACCTCACTTTGTACAGTTTTTAAAATATGCTCTATTTTCCCTCTAGATACTACTGTATTCACCTCTCCTACTTCACTAATCACACTTAGGGCAATGTGTCTTATACTTCATTTTCATTTGAAAAGCTGTATTCAAATCTTCAAAATTTGGCCAAGGAACACTTTTCATGCTGTGTTTTTCCCATGTACTAGCATCCTTTAACTAGCATGCATTGGCCTGTTTCAATTGTGATCACTGATAGTTCATTTGAAACCACAGCTTTTCCAGGGAAGAGACCAATGAGAACTTAAATGGACCAAACAGCTAGAATTATATAACTATCTATACAAATAAATAGTAACTTTTTATTCTTACCTTAAATGACCAAGCTTTTTTAGCTTCCTGGTTCAGAATGAGTTGCATTTCTTCTCTCTTTTTCCATAAAGAGCCCATTCTCTTCAGAAATTTTTCCTGCAAAATACCCATGGGATTTAGTGACATGGAAGATGAGACCGTAAATTTCATCCCCTTATTCATGAGCAAAGGCAGTTGTTGGTTACACAGAAACCTTTAGTTAGAATACTGCGGTCAGATTTTCCCACATTAATCTGAATCTGACGCTTGAATGTGATAGTGACAGAAGTGTATGCTAGAGAACAGGGGGAAAGTTACAGATAACAAAATCCATACCCTAATAAATTGAGACTTCCACATTTATATAGGTTGATTAAGAAAGCCTCAAGCCCCCATCAGAAGCCTGGGGCCCTGGTGCCACCCGCCCCAGAAGGCTGCATTTCCACACGTGTGGACAACTGGGCAACAACCCTGAAAGGACACATTATACGTGAGGATCCACATTCAGAAACCCCACCTCCACTGTCTCCATCCCATCACCATCATAGCATCCTCGTCTTCCTCTCTGACTTAGGAGCCTCTAGATCCCAAACTGCTCCAGAGGCATCACCTACCCGGGACTCCTCAGCAGCCCTGTGTATTGGACTGTGGCTGTGAGCTGCGTGCTCGGGGCGTTCAGAGCAGGGCCTGCAGAGCAGGGTCTGGTCAGCCTCACAGAAGAGGCCTCTGGCTTCCTGGTGTGTCTCACAGATCTGCTCCTCAGAGTGGTGGACGTGGTCAGCTCTGGCCTGTCTTGCAAGGGAAGCCAGCCTCTTGAGGGCAGTATTGGTTTTGAAATCAGGCCTCTCTGATATTCCCCTGCACTCAGGGCAGCTCCTTGGAGTCTGGCCTTCTTCCCAGCAAAGGCTCAGACAGGGACGGCAGAAGCTGTGCCCACAGTCTATGGTGACGGGGTCCAGGAAGCAGTTCATGCAGATGGAGCAGGTGAGTTCCTGCTGGAAGGCTTCCAGCTCATCTGAATCCATGTTTCTAAACGTTAAAGAGACAAATAAGAGAGGGCAAGAGAAAAAGTCTTTCTTCTGCCTGGATCAGGGGAAATAAAGCCTTTGGCCCAGTCCTGTCTTGAACTCTGTATAATTTCCATATTTGCTAAACCCCAACACAAACCTGCATGCTTAGTCGCTCACTCGTGTCCACCTCTTTGTGACCCTATGGACTGTAGCTCACCACGCTCTGATCATGGGATTCTCATGGCAAGAATACTGGAATAGGTTGCTGTGCCCACCTCCAGGGGATGTTTGCTACCATGGACTGAGCCCATGTCTCTTAAGCGTCCTGGATTGCCAGGTGGGTTCTTTACCACGATTGCACCTGGAGTTCCCCAATGGCTCAGTGGGTAAAGAATCTGCCTACAATTTAGGAGAAACAGGAAATGTGGGTTGGAGGCCTGGGTTGGGAAGATCCCCTGGAGAAGGAAATGGCAACTGGTCCCAGTGTTCTTGCCTGGGAAATCCCATGGATAGTGGAGCCTGGTGGGCTACAGTCCATGGGGTTGCAAAGAGTTGAGCATGACTGAATGGCTAAGCAGAAACACAGTACAAACCTGGAAATGGTGACTACAGACAGGTTTTATTCTTGCTATAATAAAAAGGATGAAATTAGATAAAAGAGTCACTTGCAACTATTTTTTTGTTTAAAGTTAACCTGAGGATAAATATTAGGATGACTCCAGAGTAACTTTTGTCAGCTGATTGGTACAAAAGCATATATATAATCTCAATCTGTCTCTCTCTCTCCATTTTCCCCTACTTACAACCCACACTAACACACACTTTGTCTCTTCGCTAAAGTTCTCTAAGCCTTCTGCCTTTAAAGTGACATATATGCTTTTCTAAAGCCAAATAAAATTGTTTGTGAATAATTTAAACAATATAATTAATGTTTTCTTTAACTTGGGCATTCTGAAACTGTAAACTGGTCAGTGTTTACTTACAACTTAAATTAACAAAACTATTCCTTTCAAGACAAAAAAAAAAAATATATATATATATATATATATATATATATATATATAACATTGCTAGTTTAGGAAAACAATTTTTCCTGGAGTCAGTTCAGATATTCCGAGTATGTCATATTTTGAACTGGTGAATGTTCTCACTATAACAATAATATGCAAAAAAGAATCAATTGTTTACTAAAGAAAGTGAAGATGAAAGCAAAGTCACTCAGTTGTGTCCAACTCTATGCGACCCCATGGACTGTAGCCCACCAGGCTCCTCCGTCCATGAGATTTTCCAGGCAACAATACTGGAGTGAGTTGCCATTTCCTTCTCCAGGAGATCTTCCCAACCCAGGGATTGAACCTGGGTCTCCCGAATTGTAGGAGACACTTTACTGTCTGAACCACTAGGGAGGTTCCAGTTTGACTCTACACTGTTTACTAAAACCTTAGAAATAAGTTTTACTATACCCAAAGATTTCCGCTTACACTGGAAACTCCAAATACCTGGTTAATGGAAGCAACATAAGATGTTTTATTTTTGATGTTTCGCTCTTTGCTCATTCCACTTCTTTAGAGTCCCTATTGGTTGATTGGATCTATTCTGAACACTTTTCACTTATGGACTGCAAAGTGATGTCTTTAAAATGATAGCAAATGTGACCATTTCAAGAAAGTTTTCTGATTAATTTAATATTTAACTCATATTCATCTGTGTAAAGACTATGAAATGTATTAATTATGTTGAACATTTTAGGAGTACTATGTGTTTCATAAATACTTCTGTATTTATAAATATGTGCATCAAATGAGGAGATAGCTGATGAACAGGGAGAAAGTATAAAGAAGACATGTGTAGAGTGGGCTAGAAACTGACCAAGAATTCTTTACAAATAAAATCACTTTTATGCTAATGACACTGGGAATCATGATAGCATTAAAATAATAGAAGAACTAAATGGGCTTCCCCAGTGTCTCCATGATAAAGAATCAGCTTGCAATTAGATTAACTCCTTTTATATGGATTAACTCTTTTAATCTTCTAAACAATATTTACTACTTTTCTATTTTTACCCACATTTTATAAGGAAATTACTTGACATAGTATGGATAAAAGACATTACTTGTTTGCAAATCCCAGAGGGAATAAATGCTTGATGCATTGCATCCATACAGATATTACTGACAGAAATAAAAACAAATTACATTTCTGTCCACAATCACCATTAAAGTTTCATTCCTAAGTGAACATAGCAGAATTTCATCTACTTTGATTAGAACTCACCACTGGGTACAGTTGACTGAATGTTCTACTCCTATGCTGTAAGTAACTCTGCACGATTCAGTTCAGCTTTAGCTGTTCACCTCTGCCTGGCAGAAACTTCCCGAAGTCTCCAAAATGCAGCCAACTCCAGTCCTGACAGCTCTGGACTCTAGAGAAAAGTGAGTGTGGATCTTCAAGAGATGCTTTATATAGTCTCTGAAGACCACGCCCATCTCTTCCAAGTGATAGTGTTATCAGCCCTGTGAAAAGGTAAAGATGCACATGATTAGATTTTCCCACAGTTGAAAACACTTTCAGATGCCAATGACTGAAGTCCTTTAAACCTACTTAATCTGATTATCACAAGCCAATCTCTGCTAAAAAGTCACATTTTGAATTTATAGTTATAATCCATGAAGTTGCTGTTTGGACAATAAATAAACTCCCCAGATGTGAATATCTCTATTTAATGAACTGCATCATAGTTCTAATTTCAGATGACCAGTATATCTATTACTTTGGGCAAGAATCCCTTAGAAGAAATGGAGTAGCTCTCATGGTCAACAATAGTCTGAAATGCAGTTTAGCTCAGTTCAGTGGCTCAGTCATGTCTAACTCTTTGTGACCCCATGGACTGCAGCATGCCAGGCTTCCCTATCCATCACCAACTCTCGGAACTTGCTCAAACTCATGTCCATAGAGTCAGTGATGCCATCCAACCATCTCATTCTCTGTCCTCCCCTTCTCTTCTTGCCTTCAATCTTTCCCAGCATTAGGGTCTTTTCCAGAAGAACTGATGAGTCAGTTCTTCTCATCAGGTGGCCAAAGTATTGGAGTTTCAGTTTTAGCATCAGTCCTTCCAATGAATATTCAGGACTGATTTCTTTTAGGATGGACTGGTTGGATCTCCTTGCAGTCCAAGGGGCTCTCAAGAATTTTATGCAACACCATAGTTCAAAAGCATCAATTCTTTGGCACTCAGCTTTCTTTATGGTCCAACTCTTACATCCATACATGACTACTGGAAAAACCATAGCTTTGACTAGACAGATTTTGTTGGCAAAGTAATGTCTCTGCTTTTTAATATGCTGTCTAGATTGGCCATAAGTTTTCTTCCAAGGAGCAAGCATCTTTTAATTCCATGGCTGCAGTCACTATCTGCAGTGATTTTGGAGCCCTGCAAAATAAAGTCTCTCACTGTTTCCATTGTTCCCCCATCTATCTGCCATTAAGTGATGGGACCAGATGCCATGATCTTAGTTTTTTGCACCTTGAGTTTTAAGCCAGCTTTTTCACCCTCCTCTTTCACGTTCATCAAGAGACTCTTAAGTTCCTTTAGTACTTGGGTGCAATCACAAAAATGACAAAACGATTTCAGTTTGTTTCTAAGGTAAACGATTCAACACTGCAGAAATCCAAGTCTGTGCTCCAACCACTGATGTGGAAGAAACTGAAGTTGACCAATTCTATAAAGACCTACAGCACCTTCTAGAACTAACATTTAAAGAAAGATGTATTTTTAATCATAAGATATTGGATTGCAAACGTATGAAGTCAAGAGAAACTTGGACTACCAGTATGAAATGAAGCAGGGCAAAGGCTAACAGAGTTTATCCAGAGACTAAACTGGTCATAGCAAACACCCTTGCCAAAAACCCAAGAGATGACTCTATGCATGGACATCACCATGCATAGAGTACATTTTGATCAACACCAAAATCAGATTGATTATTATTATTACTTTTTTTGGTTTTTTGCAGCCAAAGGTGGAGAATATACAGTCAGTAAAAACAAGACCTGGAGTTGACTGTGGCTCAGATCAAGAGTTCTTATTGCAAAATTCAGGCTTAAATTGAAGAAAGTAGGGAAAACCTCCAGGACCTTCAGGTATGAGCTAAATCAAATCCCTTATGATCATACACTGAAAGTCATGAATAGATTCAATGTATTAAATTTGACAGACAGAATGCCTGAAGAACTATGGAGGAGAGTTAGTAACATAGTACAGGAGGCAGTGACCAAAACCATCCCAAAGAAAAAGCAAATGCAAGAAAGCAACGTGGTTGTCTGAGGAGGTTTAACAAATAGCTGAGGAAAGAAGAAAAATCAAAGCAAGGGTGAAAAGGAAAGATATGCTCAACTGAACACAGATTTCCAGAGACTAGCAAAGAGAAATAAGGAGGCCTTCTTAAATGAACAATGCAAAAAATAGAGGCAAGCAATGGGATGGAAAGACTAGAGATCTCTTCAAAAAAATTGGAGATATGAAGGACTGTTTCATACAAGGGTAGGGATGATAAACCACAGAAACATTAAGGACTGAACAGAAGCAGAAGGGATAGAAGACATGGCAAGAATACACAGAAGAACTGTATAAGAGGCTCTTAATGACCTGGATAGCCACGATGGTGTGGTCACTAACCTAGAGTCAAAGATCCTGGAATATGAAGTCAAGTTGGTCTTAGAAAGTATTACAACAAACAAAGCTAGTGAAGATGATGGAATTCCAGCTGAGCTATTTAATTCCTAAAAGATGACACCATTAAACTGTGGCACTCCATATTTCATCAAATTTGGAAAGCTTATTAGTGGCCACAGGACTGGGAAATGTCACTTTTCATTCCAATGAAGGGCAATAGTAAAGAATGTTCAAACTACCCTATAATTGCCCTCATTTTACATGCTAGCAAGCTTATGCTCAAAATTGTTCATGCTAGACTTCAGCAGTACGTGCACCAAGAACTTCCAGATGTAAAAGCTAGATTTCAAAGAGGCAGAGGAACCCGATATCCAATTGCCAACATTTGTTGGATCATGGAGAAAGCAAAGGAATTCTAGAAAAACATCCACTTGTGCTTCACTGACTACACTAAAGCTTTGACTGTGTGGATCACAACAAATCGTGGACAATTCTTAATGAGCTTGGAGTACGAGACCACCTTTCTTGTCTCCTGAGACCCCTGTTATGCGCATCAAGAAGGAAGTGTTTGAACCAGACATGGCACACAGGCTAGTTCCAAACTGGGAAAAGATTACGGCAAGGTTGGACTTGTCACCACGGTTATTTAACTTGTATGCTGTAAGTGTGTGTGTGTGCTCAGTCACTTCAGTCGTATCTGATTCTTTACCACCCTCTGGACTGAAGTCCACCAGGCTCTTCCATCCGTTGGATTCTCTGCCCATCATAGGTGTGACGGAGCTCCCAGGAGTCTGTGACTCCCCGTTTCTCTGTGAGTGATCTTGTCCCTCAGGACTCCTGCAGTGAACTGGGGAGGGGAAGCTATGATTGACTGGATGTAGAGAAGTTTCCTTTAGCAAAATTGTCAGGCTTCTGGCGTCTTTCTCCCTTTTCTCTGAAGTGAGGAGTTGGCCCTTCCTTATCTTCGAAATGGAGATGGGCATGTGGGCAGTAATAATTCTATATGTATTTTCATCCTTTTAGCTGTCAATGAGATTTTCTTATCTCAAACATTAGAAATTAAATTTTAAAACTCCTTGATCTGAATTAGCTTGTCCTTAAAACCAGCCTCCTGTGACTCAGTGGCACTAATTTTCTTGGCCATGTTTACATTTCTCTGGTTTCTGTTCCAACCCATTCCTCATGCTCCTGGTTGTAAGGGAATCATGCTTTTTGCCATACATATGATTTATTTGTACTATGCTATGCATTTGTCCATGATCTGGGTAAGTATTTTAGTGCAGAGATTACTAAACTATTTGGGAATTCATGTACCATTATGGCACTGCTTTTGTAATTTTAGTTTATTTTAAAATGTGTTTAAAGCTAGTGCCATCTCATTAAACTTTTCTAAATATTCTTGGCTAGCTTCATTTTTGGTTCTCATGGACAATTAGTATCACACAAGTTCATGCACGCATGCTGAGTCATGTCTGAGTCTTTGTGACCCCATGGACTGTAGCCCATCTGGATCCTCTGTCCATGGGATTCTCCAGGCAAGAGTACAGTAGGTCATCATTTCCTCCTCCCAGGGATCTTCCCAGCCCAGGGATCAAACCTGGAGTATCCTGCACTGGCAGGCAGTTTCTTTACCACAAGAAGCTGTGTTCCTATATATGAAAAGAGTAGAGTTTTGAGGGTTCATATTACTCCTTGATGCCTTAGTGAAATACTTATTCTTTATAAATATACAGGTCGGGTACCTGCTATATAGCACAGGGAACTCTTGCTCAATTGTTATGTGGTTGACTGAATGGGAGGGAGGTTTGGAGGAGAATGGAAGCATATATATGCATGGCTGAGTCCTTTTGCTTTTCACCTGAAACTATCACAGCATTGTTTTTGTTTTTTTCTAAAGGTTTATTTATTTTGGCTCCGTTGCTGTGAACTGGCTTTCTCCAGTTGCAACTAATGGGGGTTATATTTTGTTGTGGTGCTTCAGCTTCTCAATACAGTGACTCCTCTTATTTCAGCACACAGGCTCTGGAGTGCTGGCTCAGTAGTGGCGCATGAGATTAGTTGCTCCGAGGCATGTGGGATATTCCCAGAGTAGGAAAGGAACCATGTCCCCTGCATTGGCTGGGGGATTCTTAACCACCAGACCATCAGGGAACCATTGTACATTGCTTACTACCTTGTACATTTACTCCAACATCGTAAATTGGCCGTTCAGTTCAGTTCAGTCATTCAGCTGTGTCTGACTCTTTGCGACCCCAGGAACCCCAGCATGCCAGGCCTCCCTGTCCATCATCAACTCCCAGAGTTCACTCAAACCCATGCCCATTGAGTCGATGATGCCATCCAACCATGTCATCCTTTGTTGTCCCCTTCTCCTCCTGCCCTCAATCTTTCCCAGTACCAGGGTCTTTTCAAATGAGTCAGCTCTTTGCATCAGGTGGCCAGAGTATTGGAGTTTCAGCTTCAACATCAGTCCTTCCAGTGAACACCCAGGGCTGATCTCCCTTAGGATGGACTGGTACTACAGTATACAGTAAAAAGCTTCTTTGTTAAAAAAATATAAATACTAAATGAATATAGGCTTAAATTCTGAATTTTCTAATGGAAGAAGATGGCATTGGTTAAAATAATAAATCTATATTTGTTGCCTCACCTATCCATTCATGAACTGGGAATAGAACTCCAATAGTTCAAGATCTAATTTAAGATTAGATTTAGTGTTTCTAAAGTGTCTGGCTCACAGTTCATTCACACCCACAGAATGTTAAGTGGATTTCTTTCCTCCTGGTAAATTTAAACATATCTTTTGATTGAAAAAACTCTTGGAGAAGAACGTGAGGCACTGCTCACACTGCAAGACAGCTTTGTCCTTTTCCCCTAGAAATGGAACTGAATCCAGGGATCTAGCAACTCAGTGTCAGAGATATTTCTACCTCTTTGGCTGTGAGACCCAGCTGCTCCACGTCATTAGACCTTCCTTCTCAGAACCTTCTCAGAACCTGCCCAGCCTGCACTTCTGACCCCTTCACTGTAGAAGGACAGCTGCGGGGCAGCAGCAGGAGGAAAGCGGGGGTCAGGGACTCACCTCTCAGGATTCCCGGGCTCCCCTTTCCTTGTCTGCAGCTTCTCTTTCAGTGAAGGGCAGGAGTTCTTGAACTCTCAGTCCTGGAGTCCTTCCTAGTTATTCTGCCTCCTCTCTCCAGGAGTGGGGCCCACTGCTTCCCCTGGGGGCACAGACCCTGGAGGTGAGGGGCGCAGACTCTGAGTGTAAAGAGCAGCTCCGGGACCCCTGCAGCCCCCCACCCCTCCTGCACATCCTCCAAGGGGGACTCTTGGCTGAGCAGAGCCTCACCCCTGCTTTCCCAGATGCGCCAGGTACACAAGCTGCTCTGGGGCCTCAGGAAAAAGCTCCCTCTCTGGACAAAACCACATTGGGCTGTCAGAGTTTCAGTGCCTATGGAGGCAGGGACAAGAACACAGAACCCAGTGCTGTCCCCTCAAAGGTCTGCAGGGTCCCTTCCTTCCCTGAAGGAAGGTCACAGTGGGCAGCCACCCCTTGAGTCCTGGGCTGAGTCTACTGGGGCCCCGCACCACTGTGGGCAGATTGGCCTTGGGTGGAGTGGAGATGACCTCACTCCTGGGCCCAGTCCCTTCAGAAGCTGCCAGGATTCCTTGGTACCACAGCAGTTTCTCCACCCTGGGGAATTTTGTGAGCTCCTGGAGAACCATGATTTTTAATCCCTAAACTTCTTCCTGGTTCCTGGGCCTTGGCTACTCCTGGGGATTTTCCAGAGCCAATGGACCAGAAGACTTTTCCTCAGACCCTCTTGAGATCCAGTCCTTGGGAAAACGGAGGTGTCTCCTACCACCAGCCCCTGGAAGCAGGTGTCTGAGACCCTGCAGGTCAGAGAGCTGGGTCCCCAGTCCCCTGGCAAGTCTTACTTGCTACTCTGTTCTGTCCAGGGGGCTTCAGAGAAGTGGGCCTCTCTATGGTTTGCTGCAGGAGACGTGACGCTCCTCACTGAGCCTAGAGCTGGAATTGTCGGAGCCTGGGTCTCTCAGTTACCTGGTTCGGGGAACCAGGAACGGTACCTACCTTCCTGTTGAACTTGGTCTTCACCTGCCCACAACCTACGTGACACTTAACCTTGAGTCACTCAATGTCTTTTCATAGATGGACTTATACATGTAGCTACATATTTTTCTGAAGAAAATAGGTAAATGAAACAAAATAATTTGTGTTTTAAAATATAACAAATAAACACAGAGATATATATTTACATATCCAGTGATATATTTTTGTTCATTATTTCTTTCTTTAAACAACAACCCTCACATTGGATGCAGAAATAAATTCGTGTTAGCAACCAAATGTCAATTTTCTCATAGGTAAATTCAAATCCATCTTGAGGGAGTTACATTTTTATGCCAAGTAAAAGCTAAGGTGTTAACATTCATTATGTATCTAGAAAAAAAATGGTTAACTTTACCAGCTGAGCCACAAGGGAAGCCCAAGAATACCGGAGTGGGCAGCCTATCCCTTCTCCAGCTGATCTTCCTGACCCAGGAATCAAACCGGGGTCTCTTGCACTGCAGGTGTATTCTTTACAAACTGAGCTATATGGGAAGCCCAATTTTATTCTACAAGACCTAAATAATAATAATAGAACAGTACAGATTAACATCCTTTTTAGTTGATAATTTACATAGTATCTGCAAATGCTGCTGACATCTATGATAACTCTAGTCATCCTCCTAGCAGCTTTTCAATAAATCCCAGGTACTCTGACTTCCGGTTTGGGCTATGGGGTCCTTAGATACCAATCAAGTGGCAGATGACAATGCTGAGCGATCCAGCCACCAGATAGGTCACAAGAATTTTCTGTGGCTCCCTTGGTCTTAGAAGCATAAACTCTGCAGATTCGCGGACCACATGGTTCCATGATTCTGGTGCAACCAGGAGTAGAATCCACATGTGTGATGTGTGTGTGTGTGTGTGTGTGTGTGTGTGTATGTGTGTGTATCTGGTGAGACCAGGAATATTGGGAAAGACTCATTGGAATCACTGCCTTCCCTCCCACGCCCACCACACCCAGGACTCTGACTCCTTTGCTAAACCTGCTCTCAGTATTTCCTCCACACTCCAGTTGATATTCTACCTAATTTCTGGCTATGCCTTATTGTGCACGCCTGCTGATCCTCTGGTCCTGTAATTCCATTCTCCATGCCCACTCCCTGCACTCCTGATTCCAGGCATGGGATAAGACACAGGATCAGAGGGGTCAGAGACCACTCCAGCCAGAGAAAGGCCATCACCCTCTGTAACTGCACTGTAGTGTGTTGCCTATCAAAATCTTATATTCACAAAAATAAGCCAGCAATAGCATCCTATAGTATTTCACATAGAATTTCTCAAGAAAATGATATACAGAAAGAGATATATTTAGTAGCATGGCTTTTAATTGCATTGTTCCTTGTATTGTTCCTCAAAGTCTGTGTCTAGCTTAAAAATAAGGCCTGACACAGAAATTGGATGACTAAGCTGAGTATAAGGGGACACTTGGCAACACTGAAAAAAGTGAAACCTCTACCTTCAATATCAAGGAACACACCAATCCTGCCCAGAAGTTTCTCTGTGTAAGGAGAAAATGTTTGAAGGATGATTCAAAGAATATGAAGAATACCATCCTTGACACTGTAAGAAACCGAGTGTCTATGTGCCACCTTTCTTATCCAAGAAACCAGACACAGCTGGACCTCAGTCCCAGAAACCCACTACATTCTGCACCCAGTGACGTTTTCTAGACGAAGCTTTCCCCTTCGTCTCTCCCACAGCAAACTAGTTAGATCTTTCAGGATTCAAAATACACCTTGATGATCATGTCTACACCTTCAACTTCTCACATTGTCAAACAGCCTGTGATTAGTTTTGGTGATTTTGTTATTTTAGGAAACTTAGCACTGTGAAAACAAAAGAAGAATCCAGTAAAACCCAATTTTATTTTTATTTTTAAAAATTTTAATATTTTTTCCATTTATTTTTATTAGTTGGAGGCTAATTACTTTACAATATTGTAGTGGTTTTTGCCATACATTGACATGAATCAGCCATGGATTTACATGTATTCCCCATCCCAATCCCCCCTCCCGCCAAAACTCAATATTAAAGTGGCAATTGTGTTTGACATAATAGAGTCACTCTATGTAGAATTTTCCTAGATTAAAAAAAAAACCAAAACACTAAAACCCAAAAACCAGACAAAGACTTCCTGGACAGTTCTGACTGAAAAAAAATAGATTCAGACACTACCAGCATATCTGCTGAAGAAATGATATCTAACCCACTAGACAATTCCTAAAAACTCTGAGATTATAAAGGGGAAGGGGAATCATGGCTATTTCTCTCTGGTTACTTTTTAGTCCACAAGGAAGTTCATGACCTGTGCATTGCTGAAAGTCCTTAGTAATATAAGTTACCTCCAGTGCTTCTTTGGGTTGGGGGAGAAAGTGACTATTCTTAGACCGAAATACCTGGTGATCACATTGTCAGGATTATTATGAGATGGTAGTGGAGAAAATTTACACTGAAAAGAAAAACTTAAATGCACCTCCTTAGAAGAGATTCCTTACTAGTGATTTTCTGCCTTTCACTCCCTGTCATGAAGGAGGTCTAGTTTTCCCCTCTCTTCTAGCTGTCCTCCAGGTTTGGCTCTATATAGTGTTCCTTCAGTCACCAACTTGTATTATTTTCTTGTTCATAAAAATTGCTTTGCATACTTAGTTAGTTTTTTCATATATCAATTGTAGTGTTCATTGTAACAAATTTAATTACTGAGAAATGTTTAGGGAACAATTTTTTTGAATGTGAAGTACCTTATCAAAGTTACTGTTTGCTACACTTAGTCAATCAGTTGTGTCCCACTCTTTGAGACCCCATGGGACTGTAGCCCACCAGGCTCCTCTGTCCATGTGGATTCTCCAGGCAAGAATACTGGAGTGGGTTGCCATGCCCTCCTCCAGGGGATCTTCCCAACCCAGAGATCGAACCCAGGTCTCCAGAATTGCAGGCAGATGCTTTATTATTTGAGGTACCAGGGAAGCGCATCAGAGTGACTGAACTGAACAGAACACAATGGTTAAGATTGCCAATGCAAAACCATGTTTGAAGGACAAGGATGTGTGGTTCCACCAATGGGCTACATTATCTTGGAAATGGTTGAATCTGTCCCTCAGTCCAGTGATGACTCCTGGATTGAATTCTGGGTTCACAGATTGGTACAGGGACAGCAGCGCTGACTCATTCCTGCAGAGATTAGTCAGGATGGGGAACAGATGTACACCCATGGCTGATTCATGTCAATGTATGGCAAAAACCACTACAATATTGTAAAGTAATTAGCCTCCAATTAAAATAAATAAATTAAAAATATTTTAAAAAAGAGCTTCTCTTTTGGGTCCCACATGTTTCATAACAGTGTTTATGAACCTCATACATATTCAACTGAAAATGTTTCATCAAACCTTTTTTCTCATGCACAGACAGTAGATGCAATTGCATCATTCTTTTTGTTGTTGTTGTTGTTCATTTATTTTTATTAGTTGGAGGCTAATTACTTTACAATATTGTAGTGGTTTTTGTCATACATTGACATGAATGAGCCATGGGTTTACATGTATTCCCCATCGCAATCCTCCCTCCAGCCTCCCTCTCCACATGATTCCTCTGGGTCTTCCCAGTGCACCAGGCCCGAGCACTTGTCTCATGCATCCAGCCTGGGCTGGTGATCTGTTTCACCCTAGATAATATACATGTTTCAATGCTGTTCTCTCAAAACATCCCACCCTCGCCTTCTCCCACAGAGTTCAAAATTCTGTTGTGTACATCTGTGTCTCTTTTTCTGTTTTGCATATAGGGTTATCGTTACCATCTTTCTAAATTCCATATATAGGTGTTAGTATACTGTATTGGTCTTTATCTTTCTGGCTTACTTCACTCTGTATAATGGTCTCCAGTTTCATCCATCTCATTAGAACTGATTCAAATGAATTCTTTTTAACGGCTGAGTAATATTCCATGGTGTATATGTACCACAGCTTCCTTATCCATTCATCTGCTGATGGGCATCTAGGTTGCTTCCATGCCCTGGCTATTATAAACAGTGCTGCAATGAACACTGGGGTGCACGTCTCTCTTTCAGATCTGGTTTCCTCAGTGTGTATGCCCAGAAGTGGTATTGCTGGGTCATATGGCAGTTCTATTTCCAGTTTTTTAAGGAATCTCCACACTGTTCTCCATAGTGGCTGTACTAGTTTGCATTCCCACCAACAGTGTAAGAGGGTTCCCTTTTCTCCACACCCTCTCCAGCATTTATTGCTTGTAAACTTTTGGATAGCAGCCATCCTGACTGGCGTGTAATGGTACCTCGTTGTGGTTTTGATTTGCTTTTCTCTGATAATGAGTGATGTCGAGCATCTTTTCATGTGTTTGTTAGCCATCTGTATGTCTTCTTTGGAGAAATGTCTGTTTAGTTCTTTTGCCCATTTTTTGATCGGGTCATTTGTTTTTCTGGAATTGAGCTACAGGAGTTGCTTGTATATTTTTGAGATTAATCCTTTGTTGCTTCATCTGTTATTATTTTCTCCCAATCTGAGGGCTGTCTTTTCACCTTGCTTATAGTTTCCTTTCTTGTGCAAAAGCTTTTAAGTTGGTCCCATTTGTTTATTTTTGCTTTTATCTCCAATATTCTGGGAGGTGGGTCATAGAGGATCTTGCTGTGATTTATGTCGGAAACAGTTTTGCCTATGTTCTCTTCTAGGAGTTTCATAGTTTCTGGTCTTACATTTAGATCTTTAATCCATTTTGAGTTTATTTTTGTGTATGGTGTTAGAAAGTTTTCTAGTTTCATTCTTTTGCAAGTGGTTTCCCAGCACCACTTGTTAAAGAGGTTATCTTTTTTCCATTGCATATTCTTGCCTCCTTTGTCGAAGATAACGTGTCCGTAGGTTCGTGGATTTATCTCTGGGCTTTCTATTCTGTTCCATTGATCTATATTTCTGTCTTTGTGCCAGTACCATACTGTCTTGATGACTGTGGCTTTGTAGTAGAGTTTGAAGTCAGGTAGGTTGATTCCTCCAGTTCCATTCTTCTTTCTCAAGATTGCTTTGGCTATTCAAGGTTTTCTGTATTTCCATACAAATTGTGAAATTATTTGTTCTAGTTCTATGAAAAATACCGTTGGTAGCTTGATAGGGATTGCATTGAATCTATAGATTGCTTTGTGTAGTATATCCATATTGACAATATTGATTCTTCAAATCCACGAACACGGTATGTTTCTCCATCTGTTTGTGTCCTCTTTGATTTCTTTCATCAGTGTTTTATAGTTTTCTATGTATAGGGCTTTTGTTTCTTTAGGTAGATATACTCCTAAGTATTTTATTCTTTTTGTTGCAATGGTGAATAGTATTGTTTCCTTAATTTCTCTTTCTGTTTTCTCATTGTTAGTGTATAGGAATGCAAGAGGTTTCTCTGTGTTAATTTTATATCCTGCAACTTTACTATATTCATTGATTAGCTCTAGTAATTTTCTGGTACAGTCTTTAGGGTTTTCTATGTGGAGGATCACGTCATCTGCGAACAGCGAGAGTTTCACTTCTTCTTTTCCTATCTGCATTCTTCTTACTTCTTTTTCTGTTCTGATTGCTGTGACCAAAACTTCCAAAACTATGTTGAATAGTAGTGGTGAGAGTGGGCACCCTTGTCTTGTTCCTGATTTTAGGGGAAATGCTCTCAATTTTTCACCATTGAGGGTGATGCTTGCTGTGGGTTTGTCATATATAGCTTTTATTATGTTGAGGTATGTTCCTTCTATTCCTGCTTTCTGGAGAGTTTTAATCATAAATGTATGTTGAATTTTGTCAAAGGCTTTTTGTGCATCTATTGAGATAATCATATGGTTTTTATCTTTCAATTTGTTAATGTGGTGTATTACATTGATAGATTTGCAGATGTTAAAGAATCCTTGCATTCCTGGGATAAAGCCCAGTTGGTCATGATGTATGATTTTTTTAAATATGTTGTTGGATTCTGTTTGCTAGGATTTTGTTAAGGATTTTTGCATCTATGTTCATCAGTGATATTGGCCTGTAGTTTTCTTTTTTTGTGCCATCTTTGTCTGCTTTTGGAATTAGGGTGATGGTGGCCTCATAGAATGAGTTTGGAAGTTTACCTTCTTCTGCAATTTTCTGGAAGAGTTTGAGTAAGATAGGTGTTAGTTCTTCTCTAAATTTTTGGTAGAATTCAGCTGTGAAGCCATCTGGTCCTGGGCTTTTGTTTGTTGGAAGATTTTTGATTACAGTTTCGATTTCTTGCTTGTGATGGGTCTGTTAAGATCTTCTATTTCTTCCTGGTTCAGTTTTGGAAAGTTATACTTTTCTAAGAATTTGTCCTTTTCCTCCAAGTTGTCCATTTTATTGCCATAGAGCTGCTGGTAGTAGTCTCTTATGATCTTGTGTATTTCAGAGTTGTCTGTTTTGATCTCCATTTTCCTTTCTAATTTTGTTGATTTGCTTCTTCTCCCTTTGTTTCTTAATGAGTCTGGCTAACGGTTTGTCAATTTTGTTTATGTTTTCAAAAAACCAGCTTTTAGCTTTGTTGATTTTGCTATGGTCTCTTTTGCGTCTTCTGTATTTATTTCTGCCCTAATTTTTAAGATTGCTTTCCTTCTACTAACCCTGGGGTTCTTCATTTCTTCCTTCTCTAGTTGCTTTAGGTGTAGAGTTAGGTTTTCTATTTGACTTTTTTCTTGTTTTTTGAGGTAAGCCTGTAATGCTATGAACCTTCCCCTTAGCACTGCCTTTACAGTGTCCCATAGGTTTTGGGTTGTTGTGTTTTCATTTTCATTCATTTCTATGCATATTTTGATTTCTTCTATGATTTGTTGGTTATTCAGAAGTGTGTTATTGAGCCTCCATATGTTTGAATTTTTGATAATTTTTTTTCCTGTAATTGAGATCTGATCTTACTGCACTGTGGTCAGAAAAGATGACTGGAATGACTTCAATTTTTTTTTAATTTACCAAGGCTAAATTTATGGCCAAGGATGTGATCTATTCTGGAGAAGGTTCCATGTGCACCTGAAAAAAAGGTGAAGTTGATTGTTTTGGGGTGAAATGTCCTATAGATATCAATTAGGTCTACCTGGTCCATTGTGTCATTTAAAGTTTGTGTTTCCTTGTTAATTTTCTGTTTAGTTGATCTATCCATAGTTGTGAGTGGGGTATTAAAGTCTCCCACTATTATTGTGTTACTATTAATTTACTCTTTCATACTCGTTAGAATTTGCCTTACATATTGTGGTGCTCCTATATTGGGTGCATATATATTTATAATTGTTATATCTTCTTCTTGGATTGATCCTTTGATCATTATGTAGTGTCCTTCTTTGTCTCTTTTCACAGCCTTTATTTGAAAGTCTATTTTATCTGATATGAGTATTGTGACTCCTGCTTTCTTTTGGTCTCCATTTGCATGAAATACTTTTTTCCAGCCCTTCACTTTTAGTCTGTATGTGTGTGTCTCTTGTTTTGAGGTGGGTCTCTTGTAGACAGCATATATAGGGGTCTTGTTTTTGTATCCATTCAGCCAGTCTTTGTCTTTTGGTTGGGGCATTCAACCCATTTACATTTAGGGTAATTATTGATAGGTATGGTCCCATTGCCATTTACTTTGTTGTTTTGGGTTCTCATTTATACAACCTTTCTGTGTTTCCTGTCTAGAGAAGACCCTTTAGCATTTGTTGAAGAGCTGGTTTGGTGGTGCTGAATTCTCTCAGCTTTTGCTTGTCTGTAAAGCTTTTGAATTCTCCTTCATATCTGAATGAGATCCTTGCTGGGTACAGTAATCTAGGTTGTAGGTTATTCTCTTGCATTACTTTAAGTATGTCCTGCCATTCCCTTCTGGCCTGAAGGGTTTCTATTGATAGATCAGCTGTTATCCTTATGGGAATCCCTTTGTGTGTTATTTGTTGTTTCTGCCTTGCTGCTTTTAATATTTGTCTTTGTGTTTGATCTTTGTTAACTTGATTGATATGTGTCTTGGGGTGTTTCTCCTTGGGTTTATCCTGTTTGGGACTTTCTGGGTTTCTTGGACTTGGGTGGCTATTTCCTTCCCCATTTTAGGAAAGTTTTCAGCTATTATCTCCTTGAGTATTTTCTCATGGCCTTTCTTTTTGTCTTCTTCTTCTGGGACTCCTATGATTCGAATGTGGGGTGTTTCACATTGTCCCAGAGTTCCCTGAGGTTGTCCTCATTTCTTTTGATTCTTTCTTCTTTTTTCCCCTCTGCTTCATTTATTTCCATCATTTTATCTTCTACCTCACTTATCCTATCTTCTGCCTCCATTTTTCTACTGTTGGTTCCCTCCACAGTGTTTTTGATCTCATTTATTGCATTATTCATTTTTAATTGACTCTTTTTTATTTCTTCTAGGTCCTTATTAAACATTTCTTGCATCTTCTCAATCTTTGTCTCCAGGCTATTTATCTGTAACTCCATTTTGTTTTCAAGATTTTGGATCATTTTTATTATCATTATTCTAAATTCGTTTTCAAGTAGATTGCCTATCTCCTCCTCTTTTGTTTGACTTATGGGCATTTTTCATGTTCCTTTACCTGTTGGGTATTTCTTTGCCTTTTCATCTTGTTTAGATTCTGTGTCTGGAGTGGGCTTTCTGTATTCTGGTGGTCTGTGGTTCCTTTTTAATGTGGAGGTTTCACCCAGTGGGTGGGGTTGGACGATTGGTTTGTCAAGGTTTCCTGGTTAGGGAAGCTTGTGCCGGTGTTCTGGTGCGTGGAACTGGATTTCTTCTCTCTGGAGTGCAATGGAGTGTCTAGTAATGAGCTTTGAGATGGGTTTATGTGTTTGGTGTGACTTTGGGCAGCCTATATATTGATGCTCAGGGCTATGTTCCTGTGTTGCTGAGAATTTGGGTGGTACGTCTTGCTCTGGAACTTATTGGCTCTTGGGTGGTGGTTGGTTTCAGTGTAGGTATGGAGGCTTTTGGATGGTCTTTTATTACTTAATGTTCTGTGTAGTCAGCAGTTTTCTGGTGTTCTCAGGTTTTGGGCTTAAGTCTCCTGCCTCTGGATTTCAGTTTTATTCTTTCAGTAGTCTCAAGACTTCTCCAACTATACAGCACTTATAATAAAATTTCTAGGTTAATGGTGAAGATTCTCCACCATGAGGGACACCCAGAGAGGTTCACAGAGTTCCATGAAGAAGAGGAGAGGGAGGAGGTAGATAGAGATGAGCAGGAGGAGAAAAAGGGGGACTCAAGAGGAGAGAGACAGATCTACACAGTTCTCTGTTCCCAAAGTGTTCTCCATAGCCCAGACACCCGCAGAGATTCACAGAATTGGATTGGGAAGAGAAGGGGAAGGGAGGAAATAGAGGTGTTCTGAGGTAGAAAACGGAGAGTCAAAAGTGGGAGAGAGTAATCAACACACTCCTGAGTAAAAATGGGTACTGAATATTGGATTCTTAAATGTCCAAAATTGATATCAAATACTGAAAAACAAAGATTAAAAATCTAGAGTAGAGGTTAGACTCTTAAAAATACAATATTAAAAACAAAAACACAAAAAATTTTAGAAATATATATGAAGTTTGGTTTTAAAATATGGCTTCTCCTTATTATTATTTTTTTTGCAAGGTTATAGTGAAATGAAGTGAAAATTAAGGAGTAATAGAGGACTTTAAAAGAAAATAAGAGAAAAAATAAAACAGGAAAAAAAATTTTTCCTAATAAAAAAAAATAGTAAAAATATATGAAAATGAAAATTAAGGAGTAATGGGGGAGTAATAGGAAATTTTAAAAGAAAATAAAAGAGAAAAAATAAGAAAAGAAAAGAAAAAAATTTTTTAATTAAAAAAAAAAAGTAAAAATATATCTAGGAATTTCTCTGGAGCTGTTGCAGTCAGTGTGGGTTCAGTTCAGTTTCAGATAGCTCCTCATTCCAGCTTACACTTCTCGATATCTATAGGCCCCTTCCAGTGTAGTCGGTGTTATCTACAGGGATTTTAATCTGTTGTACCGGTCCCTTCTGAAGCGGTTCCCTTTGTTTATTTGGCTTCTGTTTGCAGGTCTCTTCAGTGTCTAATTTCCGCCCTGACACACTCAGGCGGAGGTGGTCTCTTGTTCAGGTTCGCTGGTTCAGTCGCGCTGTGGGGAGGGAGGGGCACTGCAAGCAGATATCGCTGTGTGTGGGTAGCACTCACAGTGTTCTGGCCAGACTGGGTTTGCCCTCGCTCAAGGGTGTGTGCTCTCCCTGTCTACACTGCCCAGGCTCCTGGCTGCTCTATATGGAGCGGGCCCTGCGTTGCATATGGTTCCGGTTTTCCGGTATTCCACAAAAGCGTGGACTCGGTTGGGCCTGCCTTTTGTGCCTTCCCCGGTCCGAGCAGCTCAGGCAGCCAGGAGCTTGACGGGGGCACGCTCCCTGGGTGCGGTGCGCCTTCTCCCCTCCATGTTCCCAGCCTCAGTTTCCGCCCATGCCGGTGGGGTGCGTGTGCCTTGTGTCTATTCTTGGGACCTGGCCTCTAGCCGCGACCCTCCCAGTGGATGTCAACCATCCAGAATCTCAGGAAGTCTTTGGTTAGAAACTGGAGGCCTGCTTGCAGTTTGGTAGGGGGGTGCCGTCTCTGGGGCCGAGTTTGACCCTTTCCCCTCCCCCCTGCCTCCTGCCTCCGGTGGGGATGGGCTAGCCTGCAGCCGGCTAGCTCTTCTCTGGAGTTGCTCAGTCCCTTTGTTCTGCGAATGGCCGGCAGTGTGTTCGGGCCGGTTAATTTTCTCTCTTTCTCTCTTGGTATCCCACAGTTTAAGTTGCTGTCTGATGTTAGCTCCCTCCGATTGCCCTCAGGGCATTCAGGCCTGGTCCTTACCCTAAGCATTGCCGCCTGCTCCTCTCCGTTCCACCCCAACTTGCTGGTGGTGGATGCGGGCGTCTGGGGTACTTTTCTGCTGGGAGTTGCTTTTAGCCATATAATCTGTGAGTTTTATTTATTTTTCCTCCCAGTTAGGTTGCCCTCCGAGATTCAAAAACTTCCCCCAGACCCGCCCATGAGAGGGTTTCCTGGTGTTTGGAAACTTCCTCTATTATGACTCCCTTCCTGGGATGGGTCTCCATCCCTAGCTCTTTTGTCTCTCTTTTTTATCTTTTATATTTTGTCCTACCTCCTTTCGAAGATGATGGGCTGCTTTTCTGGGCACCTGATGTCTTCTGCCAGCGGTCAGAAGTTGTTTTGTGAAGTTTGCTCAGTGTTCAAATGTTCTTTCGATGAATTTGTAGGGGAAAAAGTGGTCTCCCCATCCTATTCCTCCACCATCTTGGCTCCTCCACCCATTTGCATCATTCTTAGATAATCTTTCTAATTTTTCTCGTCTGCCTCCACTGGCTTGATTCTCAGACGTACTTGCCTCTCTCACCTGCTACTGAAATAGAACAGGACCCTATGCTCCTTTTCCCTCTGCCTCCAATGTCCTTAGCCTGCCTTTTGTCTCTAATCAAAAAATAAATTTACATGTGTTCCCCATCCTGATCCCCCCTCCTACCTCCCTCCCCATCTGAATCACATGTAAATCCATGGCTGATTCATGTCAATGTATGGCAAAAACCACTACAATATTCTAAAGTAATTAGCCTCCAACTAATAAAAATAAATGAAAAAAAAATACCACTAAAAAAATAAATAAATTTAATCAAAGAAGTGAGAAAATCCAAAAACAAAGGAAAACAATGAAACAAGATGAAATAATAATAGTTTAGTCATTAAGCAAAGGGACCTTTAGTTCCTCTTCAAAGACTATAAGTAATATTCTAAGCCATATGCTTTGAGCTGTTTTGTGGAAACTAAAAATCCCACTCAATGGAAGAAGTTAACTGCATGATTACCAGATTGTCCATGACATGTTGTTCATTCACTAAGTTGTGTCCAATTCTTGGCACTGCTACTACCCATGGACTGTAGCACACCAGGCTCCTCTGTCCTCCACTATCTCCCAGAGTTTGCTCAAATTCATGTCCATTGATTTGGTGATGCTATCTAACCATCTCATCCTCTGCTGCTTCTTTCCCCTCTTGCCTTCAATCTTTCCCAGCATCAGGGTCTTTTCCAAAGAGTTGGCTCTTTGCATCAGAAGGCCAAAGTGTTGAAGCTTCAACCTCAGCATCAGTTCAGTTCAGTCACTCAGTCGTGTCCAACTCTTTTCGACTCCATGGACTGCAGCACACCAGGCCTCCCTGTCCATCACCAATTACTGAAGTTTACTCAAACTCATGTCCATTGAGTTGGTGATGCCATCTATCCATTTCTTCCTCTGTTGTCCCCTTCTCCTCTGGGCTTCAATCTTTCCCAGCATCAGGGTCTTCAAATGAGTCAGTTCTTCACATCAGGTGGCCAAAGTATTGGAGTTTCAACTTCAGCATCAGTCCTTCCAATGAATATTCAGGGCTGATTTCCTTTAGGATGGACTGGTTAGATCTCCTTGCTGTCCAAGGGACTCTCAAGAGTCATCTCCAGCACCACAATTTGAAATCATCAACTCTTCAGCACTCAGCCTGCTTTATCATCCAACTCTCACATTTGTGGGGCTTCCCAGGTGGCACTAGTGGTAAACAACCTGCCTGCCAATGCAGGAGATGTAAGAGATACAAGTTTAACCCCTGCATCGGGAAGATCCCCTGGAGGAGGAAATGACAACCCACTCCAGTATTCTTACCTGGAGAATCCCATGGACAGAGGAGCCTGGCGGGCTACACAGTCCATAGGGTCACAAAGAGTCGGACAGGACTGAAGCAAGTTAGCATGCAGGCCTTCTTACATTTGTACATAACTACTGGGAAAACCATCACTTTGACTACATGGACCTTTGATGGCAAAGTGATGTCTCTGCTTTTTAATACTCTATCTAGGTTTGTCATAGCTGTTCTTCCTAGGAGCAAGCATCTTTTAATTTCATAGCTGCAGTCACTGTCCACAGTGATGTTGGAGCCCAAGAAAATAAAATCTGTCACTGCTTCCACTTTTCCCCTTTCTGTTTGCCATGAAGTGATGGGACAAGATGCCATGACCTTTCTTTTTTGAATGTTGAGTTTTAAGCCAGCTTTTTCACTCTCCTCTTTCACCCTCATCAAGAGGCTCTTAGTTCCTCTTCACTCTCTGCCATTAGAGTGGTCTATGTGCTGTTTCTGCATGGATTCCCCTCCTTTCTCCTATATAGCCCTGGAACTCCCCATTTAAAGTTCTTGCTTACAGATTGTCAGCAGGGAATGGGCCTTTGGACATACAGGTTTGCTCCGGCAGTGGCTGGTCTCCAAAGTAAAGCAGTCTTTCCTTTCAACTAGCCTTACCTCTAGAGTATTGCCTTTCAAGTGGTGAGCAGCCAGATCTGCCTTTCATTTAATGCTAATTGGGGAAAATTAGCCTGTGCACCAGAGTAAATTTATCCATTTGAATCTTTTCTTTTTAATAATTTTATTAATTTATTTGCTTTTAGCTGTGCTGGGTCTTTGTTGCTGAGCTGGCTTTTCTCTAGATACATTGAGCGGGGTGAGTCTAGTTTCTGTGCTCAGGCTTCTCATTGCCGTGGCTTCTCTGGCTGTGGAGCCCCAGGCCCTAGGATGCTCCGGCTGCAGTAGCTGTGATGCGTGGGCTCAGTTGTTGCAGCTCCCAGACTCCAGACCACAGACTCAATACCTGTGGCGCTCAGGTTTAGCTCCTCCAGGGCATGCGAGATCTTCCTGGATCAGGGATCAAACCCGTGTCTCCTGCATTGGCAGGTAGATTATTTTTACCACTGAGCCCCACCAGGGAAGCCCTGAATTGGAATCTTAAAAACATAGGTAGCAGTTTATTACCCATTGACTCCTTCAAGACATACTTTTGCAACACAGGAGGAGAGAAAAAAGCCCAGACTAATTTCTGATAAAGTGACATGGGAAATCAAATTCACTACAATGAACATTGCAGTACATGTATCTTTTTCCAGCTGGTCTTTTCATTTTCTTCAATAAATAGAAGTGGATTTGCTGGATCATGTGGTGTTTATGAATTATATAGTAGTAATTTACTATTACTACATATTGTAGTAATAATGTAGTAGTAATATACTATTACTACATATTGTAGTAATGTACTATTATTTTGAAACTTTTAAGATTTTATCAACTTAAAAAATTTTAAATATGATTTTTTCTTCTGTACTCTTTATTTTACACTGCAAAAAGTTTTACAGTCTATTCTGGTAAGTGAACTTTCAGGATTTCTGTGTCTTGAGGTCTCACCATTAAAATTTCTGAAATTTCCAAGGTATACAGTCTTATTTTCTGTGTCAGTGTCATTCTGTTGATGTATGTATATATTAATATTTAATTGTCTGTGATATAGAAATTCTTTATCTTATGAATTTTAAAGGTAACCTATTTCACTTTTTTCCATCTGCTGTTGGCTACATATAATAAGAAGCAGAAGATCTTAAGAAGAGGTGGCAAGAATACACAGAAGAACTGTACAAAAAAAAAAAAAAAAGATCTTCACGACCCAGATAATCACTATGGTTTGATCAATCACACTCACCTAGAGCCAGACATCCTGGAATGTGAAGTCAAGTGGGCCTTAGGAAGTATCACTATGAACAAAGCTAGTGGAGGTGATGGAATCCCAGTTGAGCTATTTCAAATCCTGAAAGATGATGCTGTGAAAGTGCTGCACTCAATATGACAGCTAAGTTGGAAAACTCAGCAGTGGCCACAGGACTGGAAAAGGTCAGTTTTCATTCCAATCCCAAAGAAAGGCAATGCCAAAGAATGCTCAAACTAACACACAATTGCACTCTCATCTCACATGCTAGTAAAGTAATGCTCAAAATTCCCCAAGCCAGGCTTCAGCAATATGTGAACCGTGAACTTCCAGATGTTCAAGCTGGTTTTAGAAAAGGCGGAGGAACCAGAGATCAAATTGCCAACATCTGCTGGATCATCAGAAAAGTAAGAGAGTTCCAGAAAATCATCCATTTCTGCTTTCTTGACTATGTCAATGCTTTTGACTGTGTGGATTACAACAAACTGTGGAAAATTCTTTAAGAGTTGGGAATACCAGACCACCTTACCTGTATCCTGAGAAACCTGTATGCAGGTCAGGAAGCAACAGTTAGAACTGGACATGGAACAACAGATTGATTCTAAATAGGAAAAGGAGTACGTCAAGGTTGTATATTGTCACCCTGCTTATTTAACTTATATGCAGAGTACATCATGAGAAACGCTGGGCTGGAAGAAGCACAAGCTGGAATCAAGATTGCCAGGAGAAATATCAATAACCTCAGATATGCAGAACACCATCCTTCTGGCAGAAAGCAAAGAAGAACTAAAGAGCTTCTTGAGGAAAGTGAAAGAGGAGAGTGAAAAAGTTGGCTTAAAGCTCAACATTCAGAAAACTAAGATCATGGCATCTGGTCCCATCACTTCATGGCAAATAGATAGGGAAACAGTGGAAATAGTGGCTGACTTTATTTTGGGGGGCTCCAAAATTACTGCAGATGGTGATTGTAGCCATGAAATTAAAAGACACTTACTCCGTGGGAGGAAAGTTATGACCCACCTAGAGAGCATATTAAAAAGCAGAGACATTACTTTGTCAACAAAGGTCTATCTAGTCAAGGCTATGCTTTTTCCAGTGGTCATGTATGGATGTGAGAGTTGGACTGTGAAGAAAGCTGAGCACCAAAGAATTGATGCTTTAGAACTGTGGTGTTGGAGAAGACTCTTGAGAGTCCCTTGGACTGCAAGGAGATCCAACCATTCCATCCTAAAGGAGATCAGTCCCGGGTGTTCATTGGAAGGTCTGATGCTGAGGCTGAAACTCCAATACTTTGGCCACCTGATGGGAAGAGCTGATTCATTTGTCAAGACCCTGATGCCAGGAAAGATTGAAGGCAGTAGGAGAAGCGGACCACAGAGGATGAGGTGGTTTGATGGCATCACTGACTGAATGGACATGGGTTTGGGTAGACTCCGGCAGTTGGTGATGGACAGGGAGTCCTGGCATGCTGTGGTTCATGGGGTTGCAAAGAGTCAGACATGACTGAGCGACTGAACTGAACATATAATAAGCATTTTAACATTGGTGAAACATCTTTTTGTTATGAGTTTGTACACCTATTAACTTATTAAAGCAGATTTATTTCAAGTAGGTAGGTTTATGTTAGTTATTTGGGATTTATCTGTACATGTTGCAGACACAAGCCTTCTAATAGAGGGGAAACTAGATGGGGTGACCAATATTAGGTTGTGAATTTTACAAAGAAATATGTAAGATGCTCTGAGTCAACCCAACAAGATGCTGTCATTTAGTTCAGAAGCTTTACAAATAACATCATGAAAAAGAGATTTTAAAGCTGAGACTGGATGAAGTAATATGTACAGCAGCAAAAAGAGAACTCCAATTCTGCCTTATCCTACTAAGCTGGGTAAAAAGAGCAAGGTGTTCTTTTACATCCAGTTACCTTAGAAATCAAAGGAGCAGACAAGACATAGAATAATGAGCATACAGTATTCCAAGACATATCATTTTTATTTAAAAATTTATACAAATTTATATAGTTAATATATCAACCTTTTAAAAATAAATTGATACATTTCATAAAGGAAGGTGAAATTACAGAGAGTCATACAGACACAAATTAGTGATGCCAGTCATTGACATTTCTGATACCTGTTTTCAAATTTCTAAAGTGCCCTTGATCATGGGTATCCAGAGCATAGAAAAGGTTTGAGAGGAGACGAGAAGGAGCAGGAGAGGAAACTGCAAATGAGAGAACTTCTGGCCACATTCACAGAGCTCACGACACCACCGCCATAATCCAGAAACACCCCCACATGGCCTAGAGTCTTTCTGACATATTGAGGTAATAGTGGGGAGGTGGTAAAGTAACTGCACTGATTGTTCTCTCTGATACAAAGAAGTCGAAAAATTCCCTCTGAGTCAAGGACCATGTCACTGTCTCGTGTCCAAGAGTCATTACAAAGTCCAATGGCCCATTTGCAACAGCCTGCCACGTTCACCCCCCAGTAGTGCTGACCAGAAGTGAATGACTCAGCTCCCCAGGCAAGAAAATGTTTAGATCTTGGTGGAGTGTAGTCGACCCCAGGACCATTGGGACCAGCCTGAACACGTCTCAGACCTTCAAACACAGGGACATGATGAGTGACTCTTTCATTATCCAATGCAATGTATACTGCAGGAAGAAGGAAAAGTTATATCAGCAACTAGTGTTACAAATTCCTGATGGACATGAGCTCTGTAGAGTGTCTGAGTTTCCTAACATATGACTAGAAATTGGAGGCAGAACAGCAAGAGAACTTGAGGAATCTTTTGCAATCCAAGATCTATAGGTCTGTCTTCATGAGAAGAAGAATTGAGCCAGACCAAATGGGAGAAGTCATAACTTCTGTCTATGAGACCTATTGCTATGTTTTGGTCATTGTTTTCCCTGAAACATTTGAAATTGGCAATTAAGTAAAAATTCACTGTCAGAAACAAAAGTAGCTTGCTATCTCCACAGAAAATACACACTAATAACAATAGTGGTAACAAAACTCTGATCACTTTTCCTGACAAGAAATTTCCACTACAGCATCAAAAATTAAAATGAAACAAAAACTTATATTTTTTGAAGTGGTTTCTTTGTGAGAATTTTCTGCCAGCACCCCTTGAAAAGAAAAGGGAAAAATCTTTTGACAAAAGAAGTCAGCTCACTTTGTCAAAGTTGTGTATAAACTGTATATAAAATTTTATGTTTATAATAAACTTGACCATAGAGAGGATTTTTGTATGATGTGAGTGAAGTATGCTTTGCATTTATTACAAAGAGTTTTATAAACCAGCTTAAACTCTCTAAGCATCTCACAACCATTGACAACCTCCCCTACCTAATCCTTGGGATGTCCTGAGTGCACTTGCAGAGCCACGTGCTTCACGTGGACAGTCAGCACTAGCCCTCAGCCCACTGCAGGCGTTGGTTACCTCTTCCCCTTGTTCACCCCCAGGGGGCTTACGGTGCTGTGCTTAGGCGCTCAGTCGTGTCTCACTCTTTGCGCCCCCATGGACTGTCGCAGGCCAGCGCCTCTGTCCATGGGGATTCTCCAGGCAAGGACACTGGAGTGGGTTGTCATGCCCTCCTCCAGGGCATCTTCCCACCCCAGGGATCAGACCTAGGGTTTCTTCATTGTAGGCAGACCCTTTCCGTCTGAACCACCAGGGAAGATAGCTCACTACCCCTCATTATAAATGTCTTTTTTCCAGATGCCATTTAGTTTTATTCCATATACAGTATTCTCCTATAAGGGTAAGTGTGGATATTAAAATTTCCAGCATAGACCACAGGTTGGACAGTGGGGAAAGATAACCCATAGGACACTAACAGAGGCCAGTGTATCCCACCCCCAGCAGAGGGCTGCTTGTTACCTTGGAATTGGTTGGGCCAGTCTACGAGTCCAGGGACGGGCCATGCGCTGAGCTGGGGGACTACAGGCCAGGGCAGGAGCAACTGCATTGACTCACCCCTGCAGGAAAGGGCACTTCATTGGTCTTCTGGAGCCCACGTGTTCATCACAGTATTTATGGCTGCACACTCTGCGGATTTCCGTTAAATCTTCATAATTAGATTCCAGGGCCATAAAAGTAATTCCTCAGTCTAGAGAATGTGACCAGTGGCAATTTATTTTATGAAAATCCAATAAAATTCTACCCCATCTGCTAACACAGCAATGCTAGCATCCAATTCAAATCAGTCATGACAGTATCTGGTTTCCTGCAGCCAATCCCAGGGCTACACAAAATGACGAAATGAAGGATGTTCAAGAGGGGCATCTGACTTTTAATGCACTCGAGTCACCACTGAAATGCTCAGCATCTGTACAACCACAGCTAGCGGTTGAGGAGCTTAGCTGGGGCATCAATCCCAGTTCCTGGGACCCAGGTTTCCTGAGGGCATCACAGAGTCTTTTGTTTTCACCTCCCCATGTGCTGCACATGGAAACCCTGCACCCGGGTGATCCTTTGTTGGCCCATTCTCTCCCTGATTCCACGTTAGGTTTCTATAAAACCCTTATTCCTTGCACATTATTCTGTCATGACTTTTGGTACATTCCCTCTGTGTTTTTCTTTTTCTAAAAATCAAAATCAGGAATGGTAGTTGTTGTCATGAGATCTTTGCACAAAACCCTGCAAGTAATTCCCTGCCCAGCTCCACCGCGGGTAAAGCAACACACAAAACTCTACCTTTGGAGAAAGGGGAATCTAAATACATCCTGAAAGAGGTGATAGTGTCCTGACAACTCATGCTCCCATTTCAGCTCCAACTGACTAATCACAATTACAATTATCAAAACTTGAAAATGAGGGCAAACTTGCCTTCTGGACATGTTTTCATAATGCTGTACAGAGAGAAACAAAAAAGAAAATGTGTTAATACCCCTCACAAGATTCACAGTGAAGATTTAGTTTCTCATTTCCAAGGATGGGTTAACCCAAATTTCAGCAAATCGCATCATGTACTCAGAAACAGGAGGGGAAATGAGTTACAGGAATTCCCAAATTTCTCATTATCGCCAGGTCCAGGTACCAATCCATACATCTTTAAACACCTTCTCTGTGGCAGTTTCTCAGTAATCAAATGTATATTAGGAGAATTTAAGAAGAATTATTCTCAAGGATTTCTTTTGCCTACTTCTCCATGAAGCTTTGCAGTTCTTGTGTTTGGCAAGAAGGGCCCTTGGTCACTAGCATTACTTGGACAGACAAAACTCTTATTACAGCAACAGAAATCATGATTGCAAAGTGGAATGATCTGCCTTCCACTAGATGGAAGGCAAAGAAGAGGTGGATATTATCCAAGCAGCACCATGACTCTACAATCCTCTGTCCTTACCTGGATCAGTTCCAAGTCTGGCTTATGGCACAGTTCCTTGAGCTCCTCATATATCTGCATTAAAAGTTTCTGCTTTAGGTCCATATTGTATTGACTTTCTTTGAGTTGGTGAAAAATCTCTTTGCTTTCCTCTTCTGTTTTCTCTAAATGATGCTTCTCTTCATGGTAGACTAAGTGAAACACCTTCTAATATTCAGTCTGTTTCATCTTCTTCCACGTACTCATGTAGCTCTGGGATGACAATGAATTAATCAGGTCACATCCATTACTGTTACCCACTATTTATCTTCTAACTTTCAGAAATGTTGGTATGTTCATTAAAAACAAAAATCTGGGAATCCATTTTTTTTTGTTGTTGTTCTAGCTGCTTTTTTTAGCGGGTGGTTGGGTGGGGGGGTGGGGGCGGTGCACTTTCCAGGCGGCTCTCTTGGTAAAGAAGCTGCCTGCCATGCAGGAGACATAAGAGACACGGGCTCGATCCCCGGCTGGGGATGGTCCCCTGGAGGAGGGCATGGCAACTCACTCCAGTGTTCTTGCCTAGAGAATCCCAGTGGACAGAGGAGCCTGGCAGGCCACACGGTCCAGAGGATGGCACACAGTCGAACATGACTGAAGCGACTTAACACACAGTTGCTTTTTATTTCATTGAACCTGAAACCAACATTTTGACTCTGAACACTGCCACAAATACCCACACTTCTTAAAAATGTGAATTTGTGATTTAATAATTGTTTTATATAATATATGGAGTACATTAATGACTAAAACTACTGAGTCTATCTTATCCTCACATATTTACCTATAGACAGACTCTGCTATAAAGAAATAATAGCAAATATTCACAGAATTAGATAACATCTTTCTAAAATATTTACTTTCAGGTCCACAAACTGCATGCAAAGCAGAACCTTGTGCACATGAGTGTAGCTTGACTCCCCTGTCTGATGCTCTCCACTCCACGTCTTAACTGGCTTCCACCCTATCCTAAGAGACACCAGTCAACAGACAACTACCTTTGGGTCTTAATTCCCATCTTCTCCCTTTTTTTTTTTCACTTTCTATTTTCCTTCTTTCCTTTAAACTTTAAAAATGGTTCACAAAGAAAAACAAGACTTACACCATTGACCAAAGTATTTACTGGTTTCTCTCTTGTATTGTCTTTACTTTCAATGAGCAGATTTTTTGATCATGACTGTATGTTCAAGGTACTCATTTGCGGCATTCAATCTTTCATCAAAGCAGCAAACTCTCCTCAATTTCCAGGACTTCTTTAACGAAAGCACATTCCTCTTATTAGGAACCTCCTTTGCTGAGTCCATATAGTTTCACTCTGCATATTTCTAAGAACTTTTTCCTGTTACCCCAATCCTTCCTTTATAAAACCTCTATACCTTGGGCTTCAAACAACCCCCCTCTTTTTGTTTCCCTTTATCAGTCTACTTTAACCAGCTCTTCTTTCCCTGATTGACCCACAGAGATTCCTCCAGTTATCTTCCCATGTAAAAATGTTTTTCTTTTCATCCTTAAAACACTACTATGATATCCATATCATGCCTAGAATATACAGAAAACTGTGAAATGTTCCTGTCCAGACCAAGTCTTTCACTCAAGGTCAATCCTCGTTCACCCAGTTGCATACTACCTATTTGTGTTAGAATATCTGCCGGAAACTCAGTTTCACATTCTCAAACTCTAATATTTTCTTAACACAAAATGGTACTTCCTCCTTTGTTTCTATACTCAATGATGCCCCGCCTTCAGAGCGGAAACTAGGTATCAGTTCTTAAATTTTATCCTCTTAACATTACACATCAAGTGCTTCCTGTTTTCTGATATTGCTCTACCATCAAGAATATCTCTTGAGTTCTATCATTTCCCATATCTGTGGGTAATTATTTCCTAAACTTTCCTTTAAGAATTTCTCAACTTTCAGATCTGGCTTCCAATTTCTCTATGCTCTCTCATTTCCCTTTGTATCAAGGTTGACACAATAGAGTAAACAATGGCAAGTGTGCTGTGGAAAAAGAATAAGTTTAGTTTGAGATGTGTTGATTTAGTTATCTCTCCCTAAGAAACCTCTTTCCACAGAAAGCCCCCTGCCTTGACTTCTACCCTCAAGCAAACCTCTGCCTAAACATGACCCTGCTTAGTAAATATTTTCTGATCATATGTAAAATTCAATTTTTTTCAAAATTACTTTTATTACTTAACTTTATTGCTGCTATTCTCAAAAGCACTTATCACAGTGGATCATGCCACAAATATTATGTATAGAATTGTTAACTGACTCTCTTCATTACTCCATTTGTTCTGTTGAGTACAAGGAAATCTGTTCCTTTCATCTATTTCTACACTGGCTTAGGACAGTTATCATGATATATCTGCCACTCAACATTTCAAAGGACAAACATTGTAAACTTTAACCTTAGGTATATCATCTTTGAATAATTGAGATAATTTTGTTATATCTCCTTGTCATTCACACAGTCCCATTTAAATTTTCTTTATAGTGGTGAGAAGTGTCTTTTAATATTGCTTGTTTATATGTTTCACATCATTAAATGTCTACTTACTCAAGAATCTAGATATTGGTGCTATTTCACCACTTTTATATAAGGTGCTCAATTCACATTTTTGAATCAACAAATGATAGATCCAAATTTCTCACCGATGAATTTAAATCATGTTTGAAACTTATCTATCTCCATTTCCAGCCATATCTCTCAGCTCTGCATCTCTAATGAAATACATGTGTCAACCTACATGAACTATGTAGAATCTCAATATTCACATGATTCCTCTAGTTTCTAGTCTTCAACTCTCACATATTTACTTGCCTGGCACATGCATATATTTCCAACTTCAATTTGTCCCTTTCTATCCAAATGGTTAGAGCTGTCTTCCTGAAGTTTCAAAATTTTTCCCTGTGAGAAGCCCTGGGTTTATCTCATTGACAACTTATGACTGTGATTTTTCTATAACCATTGGTATGTTATGGTGTTATCTAGGAAGTAAGATCTTTCAGCTCGATATTTTGATTTTAGAAAGAAATCCTACAAAGGAATGGATTTCATTCTACATGATAACATGAAAGCCTTTTGCAATTGGTCTGTCACCCATATTGAAACATAAACATTATAATATTTACTTCAAACGTAGGTTTAGAATAAACATTATGTGTCCCAAGATTGTGCTGAATGAAATAGAATTTCTTGCTTACATCCCATGTTCTGATTTTGTTGGTTTCTCTGTTCAGATTTCTTTTATTTTCTTGTATCTTTTTCCATACAGACCACATTATGTTCAGAAGCTTTTGCTGCAACAGAACCAACAGTATGATTATCAGAGAAGCTGGTAGTGAAGCTTTTCAGATTCTAGGGTAAGAAGGATAGCAGAGAATATCAGATGATCACTGGAGAAGGGAACGTGTCCATTTTGCTTCATTTTTAAGCCCAAGTATCTACTGTGTGGGTTTCCCTGGTGGCTCAGTGGTAAAGGATCCATCTGACAATGCAGGGGATGAAGGTTTGAGCCCTGGGTAGAGAAGATTCCCCAGTACTCTTGTCTGGGAAATACCATAGACAGAGGTGCCTGGCAGGCTCAGTCAAGGGAGTTGCAAAAGAGTCAGACATGACTGAGTGACTAAAAAACAAGGCTACTGCATAGGATGTTTATAACTGGAGAAGAGAGAAAATGTTGAAAAGGGTGCTTCTCCGTAGAGAAAACTGGCTCTCAAATTTTATCTCACCTCACTGATTTTTATCATGCAAATTCCACCTCAGATTTTAGTTGTCTTGCTGCTAGTTCTTATCTCCTACCACTCTATTCTCTTAGCTAAACGACAGTGTTTCTGTCTTTCGGTTATGGCGTTCAACCTATTTACATTTAAGGTAATTATTGATAAGTATGATCCAGTTGCCATTTACTCTGTTGTTTTGGGTTCGAGTTTATAAACCTTTTCTGTGTTTCCTGTTGGGATCATTCGTGATGCCCCTTTAGGAATGCTCAGCTCCAAACTGTCCAGAACCCACTCTTACTGTCGCTGAGGTTTTGACCTGTCCACTTTCAGAGACAGTTTGGCTTAGGCCTGGAAAACCAATCACATCCCCCAAAGCTCTTCCCTTGCTACCTGAATAGGCTCAGAAGCTCCTATGTTTCCCATGTAATACCTGAGTGAAAATCTCATACATGAATGACTATATTTTGTTTTCTTTGATGACAACACCACTGTTTTCATGAAGCTATTTTATTTTATTTTACTTTTTTTGAAGCTGTTTTAATTCAAGGACATTTTGCTAATTTTGACTTGACCAAAATTCCCTCAACAATGATCCTATCAACTTTTGTTCTTTCTTGTCCAAGGGCAGGAATCAATAACCCCTTTCATGCTTGACCCACAAGAATATAACTGTCCATACTACTAGAATATAGTCAATATTTGTGAAGTGAATCAGTGAGTAGGTTCTTGATTCCCTGACCACCCCACCACTCTCTGTTTGGTGATGTGTGTATGATTCAATCAACTAATCTAGAGAAGTGTGATGATCCAATCAGGGTCAATCCAATGGTCACTCTGTAGTCTAATAGCAGTGGGGCAGAGGGGTGATAGAACAAGAAAGACTTATAAAAGTGTCAAGCACTGGAGAAGAGGTGCAGAATTTCCTGGCTCTGGAGACATCAGAGGGGTTCTCACAGGGTGTGAGGTGTGAGCACCCCACCAGGCACATTAGAGCAGTAAGTTACCACCCTCATACAAGGACGCTCTTCTCTTACTGCTGCTTAGCTAATCGTGAAGGGTGGAATGTATCCCTAGTGCAGGAGGAATTATTAAAAAATCAGTTATTTCTGATGAACATATTATAGGTTTAATTTTGCCTCTCAGTGTAGTTTTGCCTGAACTCAAACATTTTAATTAGTGCTTTAACTTCTATCATTTTAAAATATCTTTTAAAGACATTTAAAGTATGTATTTAAAATATCTTTTTGGAATTTTGTTTCATGAATTTAAAATATACAATTCTTACACAAATGGCATTCACATTAGGGGTAACTGAGGATGGAGGCTGTATTGGTCCATATAACCTTCTTCTTATTGATTTAGGGCTCTAAATGATGATCTGACATCATCCCCTCATAAAGACTGGAGTGAGTTTTCAGCCTTCCTGCTACCCCCTTCCAGGTGGGACTTGGATTAATCAAAGCAGTGTGTGGAACTGAGTGGGCTGGTGGTTGCCTTTCCTCTGGATTGGTACTTGTTGAGAGGCTTGTTCTGAATGCAATAGGGAAAGAGCTATAGCTTTGTGCCCATTGAGGCCTGAATGGCATGTGGCCTAACTGAGGCACATCCACCCCTGCCAGAGCAGTGCCTTAGTCCTGAGTAGGTTCCTCTGAAGGGTTGGGAGATTGTCTTGGGTGTGCTCCTGCTTGGCCTGACATGGATGATATGCTCATCGGCATTTTCCACAGGATTCCTCCTGAAGCAGAGTCAGGATGAGTGTCTGAAACCCCCGTAGGCTCCTGGACCTTGAGGGAATGCAGCTGCTCACGGAAGATGCCTTGGTCTATTCTCTGGAGTTTCTGCCCAGGGAGCTCTTCCCACCCCTCTTCATGGACGCAATACATTGGAGACACAGCAAGACCTTGGGATCATGATGCAAGCCTGTTCTTTTGTCTGCCTGTCTCTGGGGTTCCTGCTTACCCTGCCTCATGTGGGGCCCTCATGAGCAGCGCTGGAAGCACTTGATGTCCTGCTGGCCCAGGGAGCTTGACAGGGTCCTGGGCATCCCGGAGGAGACCTCTGGGGTGGGCCAAGGGGGTGATCCAGGGACAGAGATGAGGGCTCTGAGGGTGGCAGTGAAGAGGCTCGGAGGCCTGGGCTCACCGTGGGAAATGCCTCCTGACGTGCAAGGGTGCCTGAGACACAAGGGCAGTGAGAGAACATGCCCCGTCTCCTTCCTGTGAGGCTAATCCTACTAGAAGTGGAGACCTGGAGAGGAGAGGGGGAGAAAGGGAGCTGAGACAGAGAGGCTCAGAGAGGAGCCGGTGAGGCAGCAGGTGAGGAGAGAGATGTGAGGTAAACACAGGGGGCGGTCTGTGGTCTATTTCTGAGGCTGTGGCTGCAGTCTGTGTGGATGGTAATGCACCCCTGTCAATCTCCTGTCCCTCAAAGGAGGTGCAAACTGCAGGTGCTAGGTTCACAGAATACTCAGAATTTCTGGAGCATGTGGGCTGGAGCCAGCACTCAAGGGTGCTCACACTCAGGAATGGCCCCAGTGGTGGAGCAGAGCTCAAGGACACACCACTCCTTGGCTCCCTTAAAATAAACACAGACCTTTGCCTGAAGAAAAGGACCCTGGATAACTTTCTACCTTACCTCCCCAGGTGGGTGGCACAGAGAAAAGCCTGCATAGACCTGGGCTCTAAGAAGCTGACAATCTCTGCAATGGCCCTGGACAGTATCACGAAAGTCCTGAATATGCAGCTGGACTGTATCCAGGAGGTGCAAGTGACCTGGATCTGGCATCCGTCCATCCTGGCCACGTTTGCTCCTCTCCTGGGTCAGACGAGCAACATGCGGAGACCCCGTCTCTCCCGCATTCTAGGTCTGCTGTGAGGAGCAGCAGCAGGAAATGGTCTGATTCCCCCCTCAGTTTCTAAGCTCACCATCTCCAGTCTCCCTCTCTGGACTCTCCCTCCTTGTCTGAACCTGCCTGGACCAGACGCTCAGGTGAGGGTGGACCGCTGCCTGGGAAACAGTGAGCACAACACTGGCACGTCAAGCACACCGGGGCCTCTGGGGCTCCATCCTGCGCGGTGCTATCACTTCACCTCGGAAATCAAGGGGGAGGAGCAGAGACAACACGCTAGAGATCTCTGGGTGGGGCGGTTTGGATCCAGTGAGGGCGGGCGTGGGTTCTTCCTTAGGAAGGGAAAGCTATGTCAGATGACTAAGAGAATAGGTAAGTGAAGAGGGCATTAAAAGAAGGGACACCACCCCAGATCTGAACAATTTCAAAAAAAAGGTCAGAGGAATTCCCTGGTGGTCCAGTGGTAAAGACTCTTCTCTTTCAGGGCTGAAAGTCCAGGTTTGATCCCTGGTGGGGGAAGAATTTTCACAACCTATGCAGTGTGTCCAGAAAAGAACAATGAAAAGAGAAAGTTCGGGAGAGAGACAGAGAGAAAAGCTCTGTGCTTAACAGATTCCTGAACACAATGAATTTGTCTCAAATCACCAGTCCCTAAAAGATTGCCTTTTGCTCCCGATAAGTTAGTTAATAATTAAGAAATGCATAATTCTGAGAGGATTGTAGGGGAGCAGGAGCCAGAGATCATACAAAGCTGCAGGTGGTTTGCAGGTGATGCAGAGAGGTACTGCCGGGCCAAAATGAGATGGGTCATTCTGGGTACTGACCTTCAGGAAGCGGTTAGTAGGACCTTGTCTTTGGGAAAATCCCCTATCTCACAACTTTAGCTCAACTGCCATCCTGATTTCTCAGACCTAATTGCTTGCTTTCCCCCCAGATGCCCAAGGACCCCGTTGGCCCACCCGGCAGTAACAAACTGCAGCTTACAGGCTCAGACTTGCCCCATCTGTCCCAGAGCCCAACATGCGTCAGCTCAAAGGCCTGGATCTTAGTGCGGTCACCATGACAGACTTTAGTCCTGAGATCCTCCACGTTCTTCTGGAATAAGTTGCAGCTACCCTCTAGGAACTGAACTTAGAGTGGTGTGGGGTCACAGAGTCCCAACGTGAGTCCATCTTGAGTCCATTCATCAGGAATGGAAAACCAATCCGTTGGTTCAGACATCAGCTCAACGTGAATGGAAAGGAAAGATGATACTGCAGGGGTGCAGAACTGCAAGGGGAAATGCAGACTCTGGTTGGTGATGGGACCTTCAGAGACATGGGTTTACAGCATGACAAACATGAATTAATTTCCGGAAAGAAATCTTGTATGCACATGTGGCATTACCCTTGGGTGGGGACTGGAAATAAATGGTCACAAATAAGGAAACCTGCATTGTATTTGTATCAGGTGCCCTTCATGATACATTATCGTGTTTGTCTGTCTTCACCTCAGGAATCTCCAGGTAGTGATGAAAGCAAACACACAGGATTGTCTATGCTCAGAAATCCCACTATTCCCACTAGTTTTCTATTCTGTCTCGGACATCTGCTACCTCCTAGCTTACTGCAGTGGCTGTTCAGTGGCTTACTGCTCACACAGCAGGGGGAACATACTCAGTGGCTGAGGAGTCATTGGAGTGAAGAGCTCTACATTAGGGTACCCATGGCCCTGGACGTGAGCTGTGCTCAGGGTTCTCCTGGTGGGTCCATAGGTCCCAGTCCCTGACTTTTGTGTGCTAGGAAAGGGCCTCACCACACATGTCAAGACCCTCCCTCCTAGAAGCATCATCCACACTGCAGATGAGCCCAGTCTCTTGTCCTCACCAACCCGTCCCTGTCAAGCGTGTGCAGTGGTCCTCCTTGAATAAGCTATAGTAAACACATACAGTAAAGTTATACAATCTCCTTTGAGCATGATACTAAAATCATACAGGCATATAGCATGGCTTTAGTGTTTCTAAGCCACATTGAGAAAATGCATCCTTTTGTGGGAGTAGGTCATGTCTTTGGGAGAGTGACATTATTCCCGTAACACCTACTGTCTCTCCCTATTCAGGGGAGAATAGTAGCATGTTTTATCATCAACATATCAGCCTATTGTCAAAAACACTTCCTATATACATTTTATAATTCATAGTCAACTCTCCCTACACTCACTTCCACATCCTGAGATTTAAGCACCTGCAGATGGGGTACATTTATTCTAGAAAAATGTCCTAGAGTAACAGGATCTGAGCAGTTCAAAGGCATGCTGTTCAAGAATGATATGTATATGCATTAGAAGGGATTATTATGGGAAGGGGTTATAACTGATGGGCCCACATTGACATATCTTCATCACTCAAAGTGGAGAATTTATATGGCGCTTCCTTCTTGGTGTTGTGTATTCTATGACTTCTAACAAATATATAAGGACATTGTAAAACCACACAGAGTATTTGTTCTGCGTGTTTATCCCTCCTTCACCTCTACCCCTGGAAAAAATTCTTATTATTTCATTGTTCTCTGAGTCTACCTTTTGTAAAATGTCATGTAGTTGGGCTCACTATATGTAGACTTCTCAGATTGGTTCTTGCACTTAGCAATAGACATTGTGGTTTTCTCCATGACTTTTCATGGTTTAATACCATTTCGTTGTCTGTATGTATCATAGTTCATTGATTCTTTCACCTACTAAAGGACATCTTGGTTCCTTTCAAGCTTTGGCAATGAAGAATAAAGCTGCTCTAAGCTTCCATGTGCATGTGTTTGCATGGACAGAATGTTTCAAGTTGTCTGAAAGGAGAAAAATTGCTGGACTGTAAAATACCAATAGGTACTAAAATTTTTTTTTTTTTCTTAACAAACTTCCAAGTTAGATATTGTCAAATAAATAGTATGGAACAGTGTCCCTGTTGTCTCATAACTGATCACGGAGACTGGCAAAGCAGTAAATGGCTACAAATGCATGGTCCATCGAAAACTTTCTCATCAGTCTTTGGTGAAATATTATTATTTACTAAAATGCCAACTCAGGGAAAATCAATGCTAGCCCAGGTGCCAATACCACAAATATAAACATATAGAAGAAATAACTCTTCTGGTCAATATACATGTCCATGAAAATTACTTATGAAAGAAAACTCCGTTTTTTTCCCCATACTTTTTTAGTATGGGAAACACTTTCTAATGCTACAGATAGGAGCAGCAGCTCTCCCGAACTTCTTTCTCATCAGTGTGTATATACATACAAACATGTAAATATGTATTATTGTGCCATGAAAAGAAAGATATCCTACCATATTCCACAAAGCAGGGTGAATTTTGAGGGCATTATGCTAAGTGAACTATGTCAGAGAAAGTAAATACTGTATACTCTTCTTTAACTGTGAAATCTAAATAACTGAGCTCCTCTTTCTCTTTCTTCATGTGAGCTGCTTTAACCCCGTCTCTATTTCTCCAATTCATTGTATGTTTGCTCTAGATTTTCTAAAAGGATTATGTCTTTATTTTCAACACTGGTCATGGAAAAGAATCTGATAATAGAGAATATTCAATAAAATACAGAAAGTTGAGTGGAAATACAGTAAAAATTCCCAGAACTTTGCAATCATCAGTGCTTTCATCCTAATGATGACCCTCTGGACATTTCAGCATGCTGATCACAATGCTCACAGGTATGAATTTCCATCTTTGTTGTAATTACCATATCTGTTACTATGTATGTTTTCTTTTCCTGAGAGTGAGCAAGAAAAACAATAAAGTTCTGAGGTTTGAAGAATAGATGATACTTCTTGGACAGAAAGCTATGGCAAACCTGGTCAGCATATTAAAAAGCAGGGACACCACTTTGCCTACACCACTTTGTATAGTCAACCTGTGGTTTTTCCAGTAGCCATAAACATGGCTATGTGAGAGTTGGACCATAAGAAAAAGTGAGCACTTAAGAACTGACTCTTTCAAACTGTAGTACTGAGGAAGACTTTTGAGAATCCCTTGGACAGCAAGGAGATCAAACCCATCATTCTTAAAGGAAATCAGTCCTGAATATTCATTGGAAGGACTGATGCTGAAGCTGAAGCTCCAGTATTTTGGTCATCTTATGGAAACAGCCGACTCATTGGAAAAGTCCCTGATGCTGGGAAATATTGAGGGCAGAAGGAAAAGAGGGCATCAGAGGATGAGATGGCTGGATGGCATCACCAGTGGAATGGACATGAAACTGGGAAAACTCTGGGAGACAGTGAGGAACAGGAAAGCCAAAGAAATAAGCAAAGTGTTAAGAGATGCTCTTAACAGAAGAAAGAATGTGCAGGAATGGTAAAGTTTTGGATCATAGACAACACAGTGCTTTCTTTTTAAAAATTGATAACTGAAGATTGCTGAGGTATAAGCCGAATAAGAGAGTACTAAATCAGAGACAGCAGCAGTTGGTTTTCAATGAAAGTTTCTTTATTTCTGACAGTTTCTTTATAAACATCTACCCAGGGACAATGCCAACATATGGGTCTCCAACCCACATGCACCTCCAAAAATTGAAGTGCATATTTGATTGTATAAATACATATGTCCCAAATTTGCAACACCTCCTAGAGTCTACATTTCCCATTGCAATCCAGCCTCCCTGCAGGATTGTCTTTCCTTTCCATTCACGTTGAGCTGATGTCTGAAACCATGGATTGGTTTTCCATTCCTGATGCATCTACTGCCTAGATTTTAGTTTGCAGGTGACCAGAAGTAAACTTTGACAGATGCATCCAGCTAGGAGGAGGGTAACAGTGGTACAGAAAGGACTCCTCGGGATAGAATGTCTTATTGCCCCAGTGAGGACACAGGCTGGAGCTAAGCCAGATGGACCTTGGATGTCCTAAATCCCACATGATCTCAATGAGTTTATCTTGAAGCTGGAATGAGTCAGCCCAGGTGGAGGGCTCCAGGAGGGCTGCAGCTCTCCTGAGGGGCAGGATCACACTCATCACTTAAGTTGCTCAGCCTAGTGGTGTGACTCAGAAGCTTCTCCAGGATGGCTAAGAGGAGGTTCCCACACAGACTGAAGGTCCCAAGCTTGAACAGCAGCTCAGGGCAGACAGGATGGACTCACATTGGGACTCTGTGACCCCACACCACTCTAAGTTCAGTTCCTGGAGTGTGGCTGCAACTTGTTCTGGAAGAACGTGGGGGATCTCAGGACTAAAGTCTGCCATGGTGACCTCACTCAGATCCAGGCCTTTGAGCTGATGCATGTTTGGGTTCTGGGATAGATGGGGCAAGTCTGACTCTGTAAGCTGCCAGTTGGTTACTGCTGGGTGGGCCAAGGGGGTCCTCGGGCATCTGGGGAGAAAGCAAGCAATTAGGTCTGAGAAATCAGGGTGGCAGTTGAGCTGAAGTTGTCAGATAGGTGATTTTCCCAAAGACAAGGTCCTACTACCACCTCCTGAAGGTCAGTACCCAGAATGACCCATCTCATTTTGGCCTGGCAGTACCTCTCTGCATCACCTGCAAAGCACCTGCAGCTTTGTATGATCTCTGGCTCCTGCTCCACTATAATCCTCTCAGAATTATGCATTTCTTAATTATTAACTAACTTATTGGGAGCCAAAGGCAATCTTTTAGGGACTGGTGATTTGAGACAAATTCATTGTGTTCAAGAATCTGGTAAGCACAGAGCTTTTCTCTCTGTCTCTCTCCCGAACTTTCTCTTTTCATTTTTCTTTTCTGGACACACTGCACAGGTTGTGAAAATTCTTCCCCCACCAGGGATCAAACCTGGACTTTCAGCCCTGAAAGAGAAGAGTCTTTACCACTGGACCACCAGGGAATCCCTCAGACCTTTTCTTTCAAATTGCTCTGGTCTGAGGTGGTGTCCCTCTCTAATGCCCTCTTCACTTGCCTGTTTTCTTAGTCATCTGACATAGCTTTCCCTTCCTAAGGAAGAACCCAAGCCCGCCCTCACTGGATCCAAACCGCCCCATCCAGAGATCTCTAGCGTGTTGTCTCTGCTCCTCCCCCTTGATTTCCGAGGTGAAGTGATACCACCGCGCAGGATGGAGCCCCAGAGGCCCCGGTGTGCTTGACGTGCCAGTGTTGTGCTCACTGTTTCCCAGGCAGCGGTCCACCCTCACCTGAGCGTCTGGTCCAGGCAGGTTCAGACAAGGAGGGAGAGTCCAGATAGAGAGACTGGAGATGGTGAGATTAGAAACTGAGTGGGAAATCGGACCATTTCCTGCTGCTGCTCCTCACAGCAGACCTAGAATGTGGGAGAGACAGGGTCTCTGCATGTTGCTCCTCTGACCCAGGAGAGGAGCAAACGTGGGCAGGATGGACGGATGCCAGATCCAGGTCACTTGCACCTCCTGGATACAGTCCAGCTGCACCATATTCAGGACCTTCGTGATAGTGTCCAGGGCCATTGCAGAGATCGTCAGCTTCTTACAGCACAGGTGTGTGCAGGCCCTTCTCTAGTCAAAGCAGTGGTTTTTCTAGCAGTCATGTATGGATGTGAGCGTTGGATCATAAAGAAGGCTGAGCACTGCAGAACTGATGCTTTCAAACGGTGGTGCTTGAGAAGACTCTTGAAAGTCCCTTTGAGCTGCAAGGAGATCAAACCAGTCAATCCTAAAGGAAATCAACCCTGAATATTCATTGCAAGGACTGATGTTGAAGCTGAAACTCCAGTACTTTGGCCATCTGATTAGAAGAGCTGACTCATCGTAAAAGACCCTGATGCCTGTACACCCATGACTGATTCATGTCAGTGTATGCAGACACCACTATATTATTGTAGTTAGCCTCCAATTAAAATAAATAAATTAATTAAAAATTATAATAATTAATGATAAACACCATTAAATATATACCATTATGTAAAAAAACAAAACAAAACAAAACCCTGATCCTGGGAAAGGTTGAAGGCAGGAGGAGAAGGGGTCAACAAAGGATGAGTTGGTTGGATGGCATCACCAACTCAATGGACATGAATTTGAGCAAAGTGTGGGAGATGGTGAAGGACAGGGAAGCCTGGCATGCTGCATCCCTTGTGGTCACAAAGAGACAGACATGACGGAGCAACTGAACAGCAACTCAGATCTACTTCCAGTCTTCTCCTAAGCTTTTGCTTGGGGATAGATATTTCACTTGTCATTTCAGTAAACAAAGGATGTGGCAGCAAAAGGCCATTATCCACTGCAGCTCCCCAAGACAGTGTGCCCTGAGGGGAATTCAAGGAGAGGAAAACAGGATGGTGTCCTGAGGGAGTTAAGATGCATATCATAAACATGACTTCAGTAAGCCCAGACTCTTGCCTCTTTTCACAGAGACAAGCATGAAAAGGAACTTCCCTGGTGGTCCTGTGGATAAGAATTCACTGGTCAGCATCAGGGTTAGAGGTTGGATCCCTGGTCCAGGAAGACCCCACAGACTATGGAGCAACTAAGCCCAAGCACCATGACTACTGAGCATCCGACTAGAGCCTGGGGGCCATGACCACTGACGCCCACACCCCGGTCACATGCTCTGTGATGAGAGACCCGCCAAAAGGAGAAGTCAACACATTTCAACTAGAGAGTAGCCCCTCCTTGCCACATGCAGAAAAGGCTGTGCTCAACAAGAAAGACCCAGCATAGCCAAAATAAGCAAACAAATCAATAAGATTATAAAAATAAATGAATAACAATTGTTTAAAACCATGAAAATCATTAATTTCAGATGTATCATGTTCATCATCCGCAGTAATCTTTCGATGCTTTCTGAATGTTTTTTCAGCCCTTGACCTTATGTACTCTGGCGCTCCTTTTTTTGAACGGTTTCTCAGAGACACCTGAGAAGACCCCTTTCTGGCTACTATCTTCTGTAAAATCACTGAAGAAAGCATATTTGCATGTTTTAGTTTGTTCATTTTTTTGTCATCTGACCTGCTCTTCGAAGACCTTTTCCCAACCCACAGAGTCTTGCCCCCACTCACCTGAGTTCCAGGAATTAGATGGAAACTGTCGACTAAAACATGAGTCACCACCTGAAAGTAGAGTCATTTTATTTCATGGGCGTATTTAAGAGCGAAGCCCAGGCTTCTTCGGTGGCTCAGAGGGTAAAGAATCTGCCTGGAATGCAGGAGATCTGGGTTTGATCTTTGGGTTGGGAAGATCTCCTGGTGGAGGAAATGGCAGCCCACTCCGGTATTTGTTCCTGGCGAATTCCTGGAAGGTTGTCTGAGTGTCCACACAAAGACAATCCACCTGTAGCAGATGGGGGAACGCTGGAAGACCAGCCCTGAACTCAGCGGGGAGCTGTTCACGGGCCCTTCCTTCTGAGAGGACAGGGAACCTGCAGGCCTTTCCAGGGCAATCCCCGGTCCCTATCCCCTTCCTTGCCTCCTCAGGAACTCAAATTTAGACAACTCCACATGGCTTTCTCCAGAGAGGGAGCTTTTCTGTGAGGACCCAAGAGGGCGCCCATACTTGGAGAATTGGTCAGGAAAGCACGGAGCTCCTCTCTGCTCAGCCAGAAGTCAGCCTTGGAGGCTCTGTGGGGAGGCGTGGCGGGCGGGCCTAATGCGGTCCTTCTCTCCTTTCTTTACAGGGTCTGCACCCCTCATCGCCAGGGCCCCAGGGGTACTGGGGGGACCCAGTTCCAGACAGAGCTGGCAGAATAATTAGGAAGAACTATAGCACCAAGGAGTTCAAGAACTCCTGCCCTTCATTTAAAGAGAAGCTGAAGACAAGGAAAGGGGAGACCGGGAATCCTGAGAGGTGAGTCTCTGACCCGCGCTTTCCTCCTGCTGCTGCCCCGAACCTGTCCTTCTACAGTGAAGGGGTTGGAAGTGCAGGCTGGGCAGGTTCTGAGAAGGAAGGTCTAATGACGTGGAGCAGCTGGGTCCCACAGCCAAAGAGGCAGACACATCTCTGGGGTTGAGTTGCTAGACTCCTGGCGTCAATCCCATTTCTAGAGTAAAAGGGAGAAGCTGTCTGGCAGGCAGTGAGCAGTGCTTCCTGCTTTCCTCCCTGAGTCTTTTCAACCAAAAGATATGCTTAGATTTTCCTAAAGGAAAGAAATCCACTTCACATTTTGTGGGTGTGAATGAACTGTGAGCAAGTCATTTTGGAAGCACTAAATCTAATCTTAAATTAGATCCTATAAGACTGGAGGTTTATTCCCAGTTCATGCATAGCTGAAGCAACAGATAAGTACATATTTTAGTATTTTAACCAATGTTGTCTTTTTCTATTAGAAAATTCAGAATTTTAGCCTATATTTGTCTAGTATGTGTATTTTCTTGCCTTTTTCTTTAAACACTTTTTGTTTGTATTGCAGTATAGCCAGTTATAATTCTGTGGTAGGTCTTCCCTGCTGGTCTAGTGGTTAAGAATCTGCCTTCCCGTGCAGGGGACACGGGTTTGATTCCTGGTCCCAGAAGATCTCACAGGCGCTGGAGGCACCGAAGCCCACGTGTCACAACTACTGAGCCACTGCTCTAGGGCCCTGCCCCAAAACCAGGGAAACCACCCCAGGGAGAAGCCTGAGCACTGATTTGCCCCAGCCCCCCCAACTGGAAACATCCCCTGCATTGCAAGAACACCAAGCTAAGTGAAAAACAAGTAAATTAATCTGTTAAAAAAAAGAGAGGAGAGAAGTGATAATATTGTGGTAATGTCAGGTAAAAAGCAAAGGGGCTCACCATAAATATACCTGTGTCCATCCTTTCCCACACTTCCCTCCCATGCAGGCTGCCACGCAAAATTGAGCAGAGTTCCATGTGCTTTACAGTAAGTTCCCAGCTGTATATTCATGAAGAATAAAATATTCCACTAAGACATCATGGATGAAGAGGAACTCTCCAAATTCAACACTTTTCATATACAAGAACAATACTTGTGTGATACTAATTGTCCATGAGAATCAAAAATGAAAATAGCCAGGGAAGTTTAGAAAAAAAAAGTTTAATGAGATGGCAATAGCTTTAAATAAACTTTCAAATACATCAATAAACCAAAATAATAACAATGTGTCATAGTGGTAGATGAATCCCCAAATAGTTTAGTAAGTGTGAATTAAAATACTGACATACAAACTATACAAGTCATAATATAATACAGTTTGAGTCTATGGTAAGAACATGATTCACTTACAACCTGGAGCAGGAAGAAGGGGTTGGGACAGAAACCTGCAGAAATTCAGACATGGCCTGCAAACTCAGGGCCATTGTGTCAAAGGAGGCTGGTTTTAAGGAAAAGCTAGTTCAGGTGGAGGGTGACACATTTTTAATTTTGAGGTTTTGATCAGTGAGAAATCTCACAGGCAGTTAACGGGATGCACACACACATGGAAATGCTGCTGCCCACGTGCCAGTCCCACTTCCAAGGTAAGGAAGGGCCAGCTCCTCACTTCAGAGAGATGGGGTAGAGACATCAGGTCCGGACAGTTTTCTTTAAGGCAAATCTCCTACTTCCAGTCAATCAGATCTTCCCTTCCCAGCTCACAGCCTGAGTCCTGAGGGACAAGGTCACAGAGAAGGGGGCTCACAGACCCCTGGAGCCCCTCACACGTCTGGCAGGCAGAGGATGAGGAGAGCAAACCTTTCCAGTTCAAGGAGCTCAATCTAGTCCAGGGTGCCCCGCAGCCCTGTCAGCTCAGGGTTAATTCCAGGGGGCGTCATTGCATTGACTTTCTCTCGGGGTGAACTTGGGGTAGATGGAGAGGCCAGAAATTACAGCACAAGATGCCTTCTTTCCAACAGGTCCCACTTTGTATGAAGAGGGAAGGAAAGAAGGAAGGCAATGAAAAGGCATAGAGAGAAGAGCCGATGAACTTTTGCTGAAAATTCTGTCCTTCAGGTTGTGAACTAAACTCAGTCGGAATCCGAGTCAGAGGAGTCCCCTGAGGATGAGGAGCTGGAGCTGCGCTCCTCTGGCTCAGAATCTCCATCCTCATCCTCACTGCTGGGGGCTGAGGAGCTGCCTTCCTCCTCTTCCTCATTTTCTTCTGATCTCCCTGAGGCAGGAGAATGATCTCCAATCGTGTCTGATGATGCTAACTCTGCAGCCTGAAGCCCTGGGTCCTCTCTAAGCCTTCCTTGAGGATTTCCTGATGATGGGGACTGCAGATCCATCCTTCTAATCTTGGGGTTCGGGCCCCCCGTCACGCTCATGTTCTTACGCTTGGCACAGGTCGCCTCTCTGTAAGCAGCATATTCTTCAGGAGACAGAGTCCTGAGCCAGAGATCAAGGTCCACCTTGTACTGTGTCTGCAGTTCCTCTGCCTGCTTCTTATAAAGCTCCTTCTGGTCCTGGGGGACCCGCTGCCAGCGTCTACTGACCTCCACCATGCGCTCCCTCAAGGGAATCACTTTCAGCTCCCTGCTCGACCAGAGATCCTGGTGGAACTTGTGATAGCCATTCATCGGGGGCTTCTTGGGCTCTCCCTGGAATTTCCACATCATGGGTAAACTTTTTTCATGGGGAGACTTCACTTTTTGAACAGTCTCCTGAAACTTCTCTGGCACTTTCATTTCACTTCTTTGGGGGACACTAGATTTCTTGGGGTTTGAGACTAGATCATGGTGCTGTTCTCTGAACAGAGCCTTTTTCTCCCTAAAATCCTTTTTCTCTTTCTCAAGATGCTGACCGTGTTTCACCCTCAACTGCTCAGGCACCTTCCTGTGTTCCTCAGACAGATCCCTGGTCAGCTCCTGCTTGCTTATCTTGGGGTGTTTTTGGATGTACTGGGGTCGCATCACTTGGGAAATGTGGCGGTAAGCTGTCAGAGACTTCTTGAACAAATAAGCATGCTTCTTGTCTTTTCTGGTGCTTTCTTGTGTTTTCTGTGTTTTCTGTGTTTTCTTGTGTTTTTTGGAAGGATTGCTAACATTTTCCTTAGCTTCCAGGACTAATTCTTTCAGTGTGCGAAACTTTCTCACCTTATGGGAAACCTCTAACCATTTGAGTCTGCACATTTCCCCAGAAAAATCTTTAAAAGCTACTTTTTCCCAGTCCATCACTGACTGGGTTGTTTTGAACGTGTGCCCGTCACTGGATGGAATGTTTTTCTCCATACATTCCAATAACTGCACAATGTCTTCCTTGGACCAGTCATCTTGGCGTTTAGGCATCGCCATTTCTGGGTCTTTGGGACACTTATGTGATCCCAGCAGTTTGGACACCTCAGCAGAATCTTCAGCTTCTTCACTCTCAAGATTCAGCAGGTGAGTTATTTCTGAAGTCCTGCAGTGTGTGCGATCCTCCGTTTCTGTGGAGAAAGAAAAGGAAAGTTACTCTCCTATGTGACTCAGGAGAGAAGCACCGCCCGCCTGGCGTACGTCCCTTCTGTCATTTCATTTACCCTCAAGAACGTAAATGAAAACCCACCCAACCTCTGAGTTGAGAGTCCTGTGAGCATTATGCAGCTTCTTTTCACAATTAAAAATCCTCAGGCCTGACCCCAACTTGCCTTCCAGTCTCACCACAGTGGCTTTTACATAGAAATGAAGAAAAGCCTGGGGACTCACTCAAGGGACAAAGGATGAGAGAAAAGGCAGGGAAGTTAAAAATAAAAATACCTGACAAGCAAGAGGGCTTTAAAATAGCAATGAGATACCACAGCACACGGACAAAAATGGTCAAAACCCCCAAGAAGGACCAAGTGCTGAGAGGGTGGACTATCAGGAAATTTGATTCATTTCCTAAGGCGATGAAAACAGTGCACACCTTCTGAAAGACAATAAGGCAATTTGTGACAAAACTAAATATCCTCCTACCACATAAGTCAGGACTCATGCTCCTTTGTATTTGCCCAAATCATTTGAAAACCTATATCCATTAAAAAAAAATAAGACCTGCACTGGGGTGTTTATAGCCACATTGGTCATAATCACAAAACTCGAAAACAACCAATATGAATGGGTAAAGAAACTCTGGTATATCAAGGCCAAGAAATAGTACTCAGTTCTAAAAAGTAATGAGCGATCAAGCCAGCAAGAGACTCAGAGTATTCTTTCATTCATATCTCTAAGTGAATGAAGATAAGCTGAAAAGCATACATGATTTATGAGTCTAACTATAAGACATTCCACGAAAGAGGAATATATGGAAAAAAAGAGAAATATATGAGGACAGTGAAATAAACTTTGCTTCCCAGCAGTTAGGGTGACGGGGCTGATGAATATGTGATCACAAATGACTTTCAGCAGTCTAACACTTCTGGATATTATAAAGGTGGATACGTGTCACTGTATATCAGTGAAGACTAACAGAATACACAACACCAAGAGTGAACACTAATGTGAAACCATAGACTTCGGGTGATAATGAAGTGTCAGTGGAGGTTCCTAAATCATAATAAACACACGACTCTGAGACATAATGTGATAACGGAGGGTGGGGGGGAGGGAAACACATGCTTATTCTGGGGAGGCAGGATGTAGACAGGAATTCTGTACTTTCTGCTCAGTGTTACTGTGAAGGCCATCTTCTCTAGAACAGTAACACTCCTTAGGATTCTGAGTATCATTCCCTTCTAAGAAAAGTCCAAATGGCCATAGACTGAATGTGCAGTTGAGATGATGATACAATTCATCTAAGAAACACGTAATAGATATAATTCATCTAAGAAACCGGCCACAGAAGTACAAAGGGAAGATGAAGAGAAGAGAAGGGTAAACACATGTATGTAAGGATTGAAAAAGAGTTTAAGTGGTCAATATTTCATTTCTGGTGAGGTCAATAGACATTATAATAAGGCATATTAAATACAACTCTATCCAACAAGACCCTTTCCTTGTTACTCAGCTGGTAGAGAATCCACCTGCAATGTGGAAGACCTGGGTTTGATTCCTGGGTTGGGAAATACCCTGGAGAAGGGAAAGGCTACCCACTCCAGTATTCTGGCCTGAATTCCATGTACTGGATAGCCCATGGGGTCACAAAGAGTCGGACACGACTGAGCAACTTTCACTTTACTACTTCACAATAAGCCAAGGACTCTGTTTTGGCTGAGATATAAAGATGACAGGCCTCATTGGAAGCTCATAGAAATGAACAAATAGGAACACTGACCTATGGAGGAGGTGCAGGTACTTCAGGCGCTGGCAGGGGAAGCCCTTCTCTGCACGTGTCTCCTGCACTCACACAAGAAGAGTCTTCTTACTGCCTCTGATAGAGCAACCTGAGAAACAATGACATATCACACATAGTGTATCACACACAGTGTATCTACACTAAACAAAGGTACTCAAGTTCAATGTTCTATTTTATTCTATTAAAACTCAGTCCCTTCTATCTCTAATAAAAATGACTCTTAAGCATAACAGTAATCTTTCTTTAACTACAACTTTCAGTTCTGAGAACTCTAACAATTGAATTTTCTCTTCTCTTTGAGAATGACACTCTTCAATTTAAGTGACCTTAATGTAAGGGGAATCCATTTCTTTGATTAGCACATCAACATACTCCCAATTATATCAGATTTGCTCTACTATCAGAAAAGTTTTCCCATTTGGAAACATACAAATTCTAAGTCAAAATAAGACCAGTTCTGGGCCTTCTTTGGAGCTGGCCTAGCATTTGGTCTTTCGTCAGGGAATTAGAGCCCACATTCCACAGCGAAGTATTCACCTGCCAATGTACAGAGTTCCTGTGTGGTGACTAAGAGTTTGCGTGCCCCATCTAAAGATCCCTTGAGGTGCATGAAGTATCTGGTGCAGCCAAAGTCATCAAATCCATCAATCAATAAACACACAGTTCCATCTAATATTGTGGTTGTTTAGTCCCTGAGGCCTATGTGACTCTTCTGCAACCCCTTGGACTGTAGCCCACCAGGCTCCTGTCCATGGGATTTTCCAGGCAAGAACACTGGAGTGGGTTGACATTTCCTTCTCCAGGGGCCATTGAGACCCACAGATCGAACCTGTGTCTCCTGCAGGCAGCTTCTTTTCCCCTGAGCCACCAGGGAAGCCAGCCATCTACTATACTGTGCTTCAAAATAAATGACTGAAGTTAATAAAAGTTTTCACTTCCATATCAGAGTGAGTGCAGTTTCTTTTTCTTTCAGCTATTTGGTGTGTTACCGATGTTGTTTTGAGAGCCATCATCAGGTCTGGATTGCTATGGACAATTTAAAGGCGGAAATCCCAACTTTTCCTTACAAATATATTACTCTTCATGCTCTATAGCACAGTTTCTCAATCAAATTTTAGGTATCATGCTAAATGGAAAAACTGTCTAGGACTTCCCATCAAGAAATTCATATTTTCCTTTTATATCATGAAATCATAAGTTCATAGAGTCACTCATGTTCATTCACAAATTCCAATGATTTGAAGTAAGCCTATAGATTCAGAGTGAATTCTAAGTAATAACATAATTCTTATGAACTGGTTGTTTTCATTTGCTTAAAAAATTCTTAAGCCTGCTACTGCTAAATTTAAATTATCTTTTTTTTTTAAATTTTTGAGGGAAAGAAATATGAATCCATCTACTCAGAACAATCTACTCACCAGAAAGTTGTAGCTTTGGTCTCCTCAGTGCTGGTACAAAATCAGTCCCATCCAGTCAGGAGTTCTATGTTCTCTGGATGGGTCAGCAGCTGTAACTTTCAGAGCTGTCCACGGTCCAGCCAACTCAGAACAACTGTGAACAGAAGAAACAGTGCATCTGAGATCCACCTATCAGGAGCCTAGAGGCCCCTTCCTGATTAGATTACCACAGTTCCTTGGATAAACCCAATCAACATTAACTGCACTAAATATCTTTCTAATCTCTATATGTTAATAGAATCCACAACTGAAGTCCCAGTCCTCATCTCTGAGTTTTATATTGAATACCCATTCCTCTGTGATTTTAAGGATCTTACATTCTCCTTAAATTCCCTCCATATTTGATTTTAGTTTGCTAAGATATTTGAATATGTATACTTCCATGATTTGATAATTTCTACACTTTATTCACAAACTCTAAGGCCTAATAACATATCAAATTTACAGTGGTCATTAAAACCCCTTCAGTTCGAAGGCATATTCTACCAGTGTATAGAATAGATCAAAATATGAATAATTATTGTAGATTAGTTTGGGAATTTGAGAAAAAAGAGGCTCCAAATTCTGGCATCCATGATTGATATAATTCTGATTTTAGAGTGATTAAACAGGAACATTGCATTTTTAAAAATACAGTTGCTTTGTTGAGAAAAATATGATTTAATCCAACATGGGCAAAAGTATATCTAGCTTGAAATGACTAGTTATTAGGCCCAAGAATGTTTTCAATAACAGATTTCATAACTGTCTTAAAACTGACTTCTTCTATTTCCAAAATTATATATCAATATACTTTGCAACTAGTATTGTGAAACATGGAACAGTAGGATATTATTTGGAAAACCTAAATCAGTGAAATATTTTGATACTTAGCATCAAAAAACAGTAAATAACTATGGCATAATTTTGGGGCATATACTTTTACTTAGGGATGTGCACAGGCAAAGCTGAAATCATATATTAAAATATACACTGGATTGCTCAACTTTCTGGAGGATTCCATGGTAGTTAGTAGATCGGATTTGCTAAAAATAAATGTTTCATCTCTCTGTATATAATTCATAGTTTTTGCTGAACTGCTCTTGAAAAAGCACAGCTATTTTTCTTACATATATGACATTCACATAAATAGTTTGCAGAGGTCAGTAGTTCTAATTAGTTTTAATATAATATTTTATCATCCATAAAAATTAAGGGAATCAATAAATGTTGCATTATTTATAACACAAAAATAAGATTAAATATTAGTAAATTCACTATTAGAGAAAATAAAAAATTTCCAAAACGTTCAGGTTCCAAATAGGGAAAGGAGTACATCAAGGCTGTATATTGTCACCCTACTTATTTATATCATGAGTATATCATGATAGATATCATGAGTATATCATGAGGAATGCTGTGCTAGATGAAGCACAGCTGGCATCAAGATTGCCAGGGGAAATATCAATAACCTCAGACATGCAGATGACACCACACTTTATGGCAGAGAGTGAAGAACTAAAGAGTCTCTTATGTGAAAGTGAAAGAGGAGAGTGAAAAAGTTGGCTTAAACTCAACATTCAAATAAGGAAGATCATGGCATCTCATCCCATCACTTCATGGCAAATAGATGGGGAAACAGTGACAGACTTTACTTTCTGGGCTCCAAAATCACTGCAGATGGTGACTGCAGCCAAGAAATTAGAAGACACTTACTTCTTGGCAGAAAAGTTACGACCAACCTAGACAACATATTAAAAAGTAGAGACACTACTTTGTCAACAAAGTTCTGTCAAGTCAACGCTATGGTTTTTCCAGTAGTCATATATGGATGTGAGAGTTGGACTATAAAGAAAGCTGAGCACCAAAGAATTGATGCTTTTTTTTTTTTTTAATTAATTTATTTATTTTTTTTAGTGGGTTTTGTCATACATTGACATGAATCAGCAATAGATTTACACGTATTCCCCATCCCGATCCCCCCCACCCCTCCCTCTCCACCCGATTCCTCTGGGTCTTCCCAGTGCACCAGGTTCGAGCACTTGTCATATGACCCAGCAATACCACTCCTGGGCATACACACTGAGGAAACCAGATCTGAAAGAATTGATGCTTTTGAACTGTGGGGTTGGAGAAGACTCTTGAGAGTCCCTTTGACTGCAAGGAGATCCAACCAGTTGATGGACTTTAGGATGTTTTGTATATATGCATTCAAATCTTAAAAAGTATATTTGCCTTTGACCCAGTAATTCTAACCTCGAAAAAACTTCAAAGGAATTCACTGGACAAAACCTCACAAATCTGAAACCTTGCTTTAACTATTTCTCTACTGCATATAATCTATGTACAAAGCAAAGAAAAAATATTGAGGTTTTTACTTCCCCCAGAAAAATCTGAGACTCTTGAATTTAGGACAACATTCTTTCATTCTGTTCTTGAAGTAGAGAGTTAATGTGCCCATTGTGTTAGTTGCTCAGTCGTGTCCAGCTCTTTGTGACCCCATGGACTGTAGCCGCCAGGCTCCCCTGTTAATGGGATTCTCTAGGCAAGAATACTGGAGTGGGTTGCCATGCCCTTCTCCAAAATGTGCCCCTTACCCTCTCCCAAATTATGTCCAAATCCCAACAGCCAGTATCTCTGTGACTTTATTTTTAGAATAAAGTCTTTGCAGACATAATCGAGGTGAAGGGACCATGATGAGACCTTCCAGGGTAAAGAGTGGACCCTAAATATGCTGACAGCTGTCCTGATGAGAGAAAGAGGAGGGATGTTTTAGATGCAGCAGAAAAGGTCCTGAAAGGAGGCAGAGATTCAAGTTAAATGTCATAATTTGAGGATGGCCAGGAGCCACCTGGCACTGAAAGAAACGAAGACAAATTCTTTCAGGGCTTTTGGAAGGAGTACAACCCTGCCAACACCTTGATTTCCAGCCTCCAGATTTGTCAGAGATTACACTGGTTTTAAGCCACCCCATGTGGGGTCGAGTGTTGTGGAAGCCTTAGGAAATTGATAAAAATAGTGACCTCCAGGGCCAATGGCGGCAGAAGGCATTGGCAACCCACTCTAGTACTGTTGCCTGGAAAATCCCCTGGGTTTAGGAGCCTGGTAGGCTGCTGTCCATGGGGTCGCTAAGAGTCAGACACGACAGAGCAACTTCACTTTCACTTTTCACTTTCATGCATTGGAGAAGGAAATGGCAACCCACTCCAATGTTCTTGCCTGGACAATCCCAGGGATGGGGGAACCTGTCATCTATGGGGTCACACAGAGTTGGACATGACTTTAGTGGTTTTAGTGTAGTCAATGAAGCAGAAGTAGATATTTTTCTGGAATTCTCTTGCTTTTTCTATGATCCAATGGATGTTGGCAATTTGATTTCTTGTTTCTCTGCCATTTACAAATTCAGCTTGAACCTCCGGATGTTGTCGGTTCATGAAGCCAACTTGGAGAATTTTGAGCATTACTTTGCTAGCCTGTGAGTTGAGTGCAATTTGTGTGGTAGGTTGAACATTTTTGACATTGTCTTTCTTTGGAATTGGAATGAAAATTGACCTTTTCCAGTCCTGTGGCCACTGCTGGCCATATTGAGGGCATATTTTGCTGGCCAAATTTGCTGGCATATTGAGGGCAGCACTTTAACAGCATCATCTTTTGGGATTTGAAATAGCTCAGCTGGAATTCCATCACCTCCACTAGCTTTATTTGCAGTGATGCTTCCTAAGGCCCACTTGACTAAGCACTCCAGGATGTCTGGCTGTAGGTGAGTGATCACACCATCATGGCTATTAGAGTCATTAAGATCTTTTTTTGTATAGTTCTTCTGTGTATTCTTGCCACCTCCTCTAAATATCTTCTGCTTCTATTAGGTCCATACCATTTCTGTCCTTTATTGTGCCCGGCTTTCCATGAAATGTTCCCTTGATAGCTCTAGTTTCCTGAAGATTTCTATTTTTTCCCATTATGAATTTCCTCTATTTCTTTGCACTGATCACTTAGGAAGACTTTCTTATCTCTCCTTGCTATTCCTTGGAGCTCTGCATTCAGATGTATATTTCTTTCTTTTTTTTTTTCTTTGCCTTTTGCTTCTCTTCTTTTCTCAGCTGTTTTAAGGAGTGACCATGTTCCTATAGAACTATGGATGGAAGTTCATAACACTGTACAGGAGGTGGTGGTCAAAACCATTCCCACAAAAACTATTTTTAGACAATGGATTAACTCCTGTTATATGGATTAACCATCTTAGTATTCTCAGCAATATTCACTAATTTTTGCCCCCAGTTTGTAAAGAGGATACTTGACATACTGTGGGTAAAATGTTACTTGTCTAAAAATCACATATGGGACAAACGTTTGATGCAGGGCTTAAAAACAGATATCACTGGAAGACCAAAAAAAAAATTAGCTTTCTATCCATGATTACCATTAAAGTTTCATTTTTAACTGAACATAGCACAAATTCATTATACCTGGATCAGAACTCACCTCAGTACTGTTACAGAAGTCTTCTCTCTTGTTTAGTAAGTAATTCTGTTAAATTCAGTTCAGAGTTTAGGTGCTCACTTCCTGGTGGCAAACAGGTTTAAGTCTCCATGGTCCAGTCAACTCCAAAGGCAACAGCTCTGGGCTCTGGAGAAGAATGAGCTTGGATCTTTGCTGGATGCTTTATATATCCTCTGAAGACCAGATCTACTTCCTCAAAGTGATAGGGTATCAACCCTGAAGAAAGTTATAGGAACACATGATTAGATTTTTCAAGAATTGTAAACACATCTAGATGCCAAAGATTGAAGTCCAACCTTCTGAAATTTACTTAATCCAATTACCATAATTCAATCTCAGGTAAAGAGTCACAGATTGAGTTCACACTTCCAATCCATGAAGTTTGGTTAATAAATGAACTCCCCAATTATAAATTCCATATCTCCATTTATAGAAGTTTATTATAGTCCTAATTGAAGTGACCCACTAGTTTTGATTACCTGTCTGAATTTGCCTGGATTACTTCCTGGATATTTCTTCAGGCAGAAGAGTTCTTCACATTCCGTTCTTCAACACAGAACAGTCAAACTCCCCAATAATACCACTTACTACTCTTGCCTTCTGCTGTTTGATGCGTGTCCTCAACCCCTTCAAAACTAAAGTCTCTTAAATTTTATTCTTTTCATTCAGTTTTCCATGAAATTCTTCCCTCCGAGGCTCATTTTGGTTACACACTATTGTTTTGCTCTGGCTATAATTGCACACAGAACAGCGGTTGGTGGTTATTCTCTAAGACTCTGCTCCTTTTAGACATTCCCTGAATATCATCTCATACCCTTTCTGTTATTCAACATGTATGTACATTTGAAATATTGATGCTAGGCTGTGAGGTTAAGGATTATTGCATAGTTGTACACTGCAGGGTAGACTGAAGAAATCATAGACAATCTGTGAAAGAAATGTGATACTGTCTATGATATTTGGACACCTGTCTTTTAAGATTTTCTTTATTTTGACTCTGTTTGCATTCTATTTCTCAAAACATTTTCCTATTTAATCAAAAATGGGTCATGGTTCTCCACTGAGGGAAAGATATTAGATGGGAAAATTCCTTTACTTATTTTTAATTTTTTGAAATATAAAGTTGATGTATAATATTGTATTAGTTTCAGGCGTATAGCAAAGTGAATCAGATATCAGTTCAGTACAGTTCAGTCACTCAGTCCTGTCCAACTTTTTGCGACCCCATGTATGTATATATGCATATATATATATATATATATATATATGTAAAATCTCACCTCTGTTTCCCTGAGGTTCTTGAGGCAAGAACACTGAAGTGGTTTGCCATTCCCTTCTCCAGTGGACCACGTTTTGTCAGAACTCTCCACCATGACTCGTCCATCTTTGGTGGCCCTGCCAGGTATGACTCATAGCTTCCTTGAGTTACACCAGGCTGTGATCCATGCAGTCAGTGCAAGAAGGCAAAGTGCTTGTCTGAGGAGACCTTACAAATAGCTGGGAAAACAAGAGAAGCAAACACAATAGAGGAGGGGAAAGAGATACCCAACTGAATGCAGAGTTCCAGAGAATAGCAAGGAAAGGTAAGAAATGCAAAGAAACAGAGGAAAATGGGAAAGACTAGAGATCTCTTGAAGAAAATTTGGGGATACCAAGGGAACACTTCTTGCAAAGATGGACACTATAAAGGACAGAAATGTCAAGGACATAACAGAAGCAGAGAGATTAAGGAGCAGTGGCAAGAATCCACAGAAGAACTATACTAAAAAGGTCTTAATGACCTGGATCACCACAATGGTGTGGTCACTCACCTAGAGTCAGACATTCTGGAGTGTGAAAAAAGTGGGCCTTAAGAGATGTTACTAGGAACAAAGCTAGTGGAGGTGATGGAATTCAGGCTGAGCTATTTCAAATTGCTAAAGATGATGCTGTGAAAGTGCTGCACTCAATATGCCAGCAAATTTGGAAAATTTGTAGTGGCTACAGGACTGAAAATGGTCAGTTTTTCTTCCAATCTGAAAGAAAGAAATGGCAAAGCATGTTCAGACTACTGTGCAACTGCAATCACTTCACATGCTAGCAAGATTATGCTCAAAATCCTTCAAGTTAGGCTTTGGCAGTTTGTGAACAGAGAACTTCCAGATGTGCAAGCTGCATTTAGAAAAGGCTGAGGAATCAAAGATGCAATTGCCAACATCTGTTGGAGCATAGGGAAAGTAAGGAAATTCCAAAAAAGAATTACATCTGCTTCTTTGACTACTCTAAAGCCTTTGACTATGTGAATCAAATAAAACTTTGGAAAATTCTTAAAGAGATGGGAATACCAGACTACCTTACAGGTTTTCTAAGAAGATTGTATACAGGAAAAGAAGCAAGAGTTGTAACCAGACTTGGAACAAGTGAGTGGCTCAAGATTGGGAAAGGAGGGTGTCAAGACTGTATATTGTCACCCTGCTTCTTTAACTTCTATGCAGAGTACATCATGCCAAATACCAGGCTGAATGACACAAGCTAGAGTCAAGATTGATGGGAGAAATATCAACAACCTCAGATATACAGATGATACCACTTTTACAGCAGAAAACAAAGAGGAACTTAAAAGCTTCTTGATAAGGATGAAATAGGAGAGTGAAAAAGCTGGCTTAAAACTCATCATTCAAAAAACTAAATCCTGGCATTCGGTTCCATCACTTCACGGCAAATAGATGGGGGAAAATTGGAACCTGTGACAGATTTTATTTTCTTGGGCTCCAAAATCTCTGCAGCCAATAACTACAGCCATGAAATTGGAAGCTGCTTGCTCATTGGAAGAAAATCTATGACCAATCTAGACAGCATATTAAAAAGCAGAGACATCACTTTGCCAACAAAGATCCCTATAGTAAAATCTATGATTTTTCCAGTAGTCATGTGAGAGTTGGATCATAAAGAAGGCTGAGTGCCAAAGAATTGGTGCTTTCAAGCTGTGGTGCTGGAGAAGACTCCTGAGAGTTCCTTGGACAGCAAGGAGATCGAACCAGTCAATCCTGAACAAAATCAAACCTGAATGTTCATTGGAAGGACTGAAGCTGAATTGAAGCTCTAATACTTAGGCCACCTGATACAAAGAGCTAGCTCATTTGAAAAGACCTTCATGCAGGGAAAGACTGAAGGCAGGAAAAGGGGGTGAAGGAGGATGACACGGTTGAATGACATCATTGACCCAATCGACATGAGTTTGAGCAAACTTCCAGAGATAGTGAAGGACAAGGAAGCCTGGCATGCTGCAGTTCATGGAGTTGCAAAGAGTTGGACATGACTTATTTCCTAAATAACAACAATAACTCTTTTTTTAAGATTTTTTTTTTTACACATCATTCCTAAGTATTCACTTGAGTTTCCTGTGCTATACAGTAGGTTCTTATTAATTATTTACTTCATATATAGTAACATGTATGTGTCAATCCCAGACTCCCAATTAATCCCTCACCCCTTCTTAGCCCCAAGTTACATGTTATTTTTTTCTATACTTGTGATTCTGTTTTATAAATCACTATTTGCATCATTTTCTTAGATTCCAATATCATATGATACTTCTCTTTCTTTTTCTGACTTACTTCACTCTTTATGGCAGTCTCCAGTTCCTTGCATGTCACTGCACATGGCATTTTTGGTTCTTTTTATGGCTGAGCAATATTCCATTGTATATATGTAACACATTTTCTGCATCCATTCATCTGTCCTTGGACATTTAGGTTCCTTCCACGTCTTGACAGTTGCAAACAACTTGGCGGTGACCACGGAGGTGCATGTATCCTTTTGAACCACAGTTTTTCCTGGATATGTGCCCAGGAGTGGGATTGTTGGATCATATGGTAGCTTTATTTTTGTTTCTTAAGGACACTTTAGCTGTTCTCCACAGTGGTTTACCAATGTATATCCCCATGAATAAAGCAGGAAGATTTCCTTTTCCCCACACTCTTGAGAGAGTTAAAGCTTAGGCAGTCCAGGTCACCTTTAAGGAGGAGGTGAACACTCTCACTCATGCTTTCCTTATGCCTTGTGCAGCAAGGTATCTTGCCTGAGAACTGGCCTCTCTAGGAACTAATGATCACACAGCACATCTTACTGGTGGAAATGCTTTTCTTAGGCTCTGTGTTAATGATTATAATTGTAACAGATCTTGCCTGGGAACCTCTTTCTCAAGACTCTTACCCCTGCGCCATTGCCAAGTACCGTTCTCCCCAGCTAATCTTGTGCCAAATTATCTCAGGATGTGTGCCTTGGGAAAGGATCTCATGGAACTCTTACAACCTTGAGGTTTTCTTTTTATCTATTCTCAGCAGCCAGCTGAGAAGTACATAATCAGTCAGTTCAGTCTCTCAGTTATGTCTGACTCTTTGCAACCCCATGAATCGCAGCATGCTAGGCCTCCCTGTCCATCACCAACTTCCAGAGTTTACTCAAACTCATGCTTATCGAGTTGGTGATGCCATCCAGCCATCTCATCCTCTGTTGTCCCCTTCTCCTCCTACCCCCAATCCCTCCCAGCATCAGGGTCTTTTTCAATGAATCAACTCTTCACATGAGGTATAAGGCCCCGCTTAAACTAGTGAGGCAGTCACTCTCCTGCCTCTTCCAGTAACTTTGCTGGAAGCATTCTCCAGCAAGCTTTCACTGTTACTCTAAGAAACTTTATTGCACAAAGAGCTGAATGATTGGGCCTGCTTCTTTTGGTCCCGGGTTGAACCCATGTCTCTGGAGGCCACGATCATGCACGTGTTAGCAGTCTCAGCGCTGAGCTACCGCTCTCCCCAGCATTTACTGTTTGTAGTAGCTTTGATGACGGTCATTCTGACTTGTGTGAGGTTAGATCTCACTGTAGGTTTGCATTTGCATTTCTCCAGTAAATATTGATGTCAATAATCTTTTCATGTGTTGCTTGGCCATGTGTTGTATGTTTTCTTTGAAGAAATGTCTGTTTAGCCCATCTGCCTATTTTTTACTTTTTTATATATTGAACCACATGAGCTCTTTATAAATTTTTGAAGACAAATCTCTTGTTGGTCTCATCTTTTTCAAATATTTTCTCCCATTCTGTGGGTTTTCTTTCTGTTTTGTTTACAGTTTTCTTTGTTGTGGAGAAGCTTTTGAGTTTAATTAGGTTCCATTTTCTTATTTTTTAAAAATTTCCTTTACTCTAGGAGAAGGCTCAAAAAAAATCTTGCTGTGATTTATGGTAAAGAGTGTTCTGTCTATGTTTTCATCTAAGAGTTTTATAGTACACAGTCTCACATTTAGGTTTTTAACCCATTTTGAGTTTATTTATGTGTATCAAAGCAGTCAATCCTAAAGGAATTTAGCCCTGAATATTTATTGGAAGGACTGTTGCTGAAGATAAAGCTCCCATACTTTGGCCACCTGATGCAAAGAGCCAATTCACTGGAAAAGACCTTGATGCTGGGACAGATTGAAGGCAAAAGGAGAAGGGGGCAGCAGAAGAGATGGTTAGATAGTACCACCGACTCAATGGATATGAATTTGAGCAAACTCTGGGAGACAGTGGGGGACAGTGGAGCCTGGTAAGCTACAGTTTTGGGGGGTTGCAAGGTGTTAGATATGACTTAGCAACTGAACAGTTAAAGAATGTTCTATTTCATATTTTCACTTGGAGCTATGTGTTCTCCCAGAACCTCTTGTTTAAAAAGCTGTATTTCCTCCATCTAAAGAAATGAAGATATTTTAAAGTGGTAATTTAAGCTAATATATGTTTTGTGTGTATATAAGCTGTTATTTATTAACATTTTGAGACTAATACATCTATTGAAAACAATGATCACTAGGAAAAAAATGACTTCATACACTAAAGATTATAAAATTAAAGATTAAAAGGCTGATGCCAGCCAAATTCACATAAAGTGATTTAACATTTCATTTCACATTAGTGATTTTAACATTTAAAGTGATGCTAACATTTCAGTTATCATTGCTAGCATTTCCATATCATTGACAATGAAATTAGAAATATTTACTAAAATGATGTATTTATTGAGAAACAGAGTGCATATTCCAGTCATTTTCAGAATAGGCAATCACGTGTAGTAAGCAGAAAATAAGAGAATATTTATAATTTTATGCCAAATGGCATGTGGCCTTGTCATATATTTTTAGTTACGTCTGAAATAAGGACAGCAAGAAGAGATTTGTTGGTTAGTTGGTTCTAAACAGAAGCTTTAGTTTCAGTGTGGCAGTCCATCATGTAAGTTTATTCAGTTATTTTGTTTCTGAAAGTTTAAATATGGCATTGCTTGGTTTTAATTTGTTCTCTATTACTGTTGCATTTGTTATTCATTGTACACAAATATTTGTTATTTTTTAAATTACTAACATTTGAGAAAATAGATGAAAATTGTCTTAGGCAGAATAAATGTAATGCTGTTAGATGATATCAAAACAACAGAATTCAAGGGGTATGTGAACATGGCTTGTCAGAACACCCACTCAAAGGCTTTCAAACAAGACATGAATGAACTCCTCTCAAATATTTTTACTTTGAAAACTTAAGAGGTAGAGACTATAGTCCACAAAATACCCATGTAAAGTAATGTGCTGTTTATATATTAAATAATATTAAAGACAAATGACACAAATACATTTTCTAAAGTAATGAATAGATTAAATTTTATGTGTTCTTGAAGTAAGCTGTCAAGATTTTGGTATTGCCAGATTTCACAGAGTTCATTATATATTTGTATTTTTTCTTTACTTTTTCTACATGATTTGAGTATTTTCCATATGCTATAGATATAATAATAACTGCTGTTCTTCATAGAAGCACCTGTTTGAACTCCCTTTTGTATTCATTTCCTGTTTTCTTGGAGGAAAGAAAATGAAAAGGCTCATTGTGTAAAGAGCCTCTACCTCTCAGGACGCGAAATTCCCACATGCTGATCTGATTTTTGCTCTTTCTGCAGTGGATAATGTTCTGACTCAGACAATGACCATTCACAATATAAGCCTTTCTGAGATAACTGCCGTGGACTGTCCAGACAGCCCACGGTGCAGAGACTCTTGTGATGGGGGGAGCTCAGGCCTTCCACTTCCGGGAGGCAGTACTCAAAAGGCGGATGTGACCCACTCCGACTGGATTGTGGGAGTCTGTACAAACAGCTTGACAAGTGATACCGCTATCAGTATTGATTCTCCAGGAGATCTTCCCGACCCAGGGATTGAACCCGGGTCTCCCGCATTGTAGGCCGACACTTTACCGTCTGAGCCACCAGGGAAGTCATTGATTCTGAAGAAGCATTTCTTCTATTTTCTATGAAGGTGAACAATTGTTAGTTTTGCCGCCCAGCTTCCTACCCATAGTTCAGTATGTGGAAAGGCCTCTGGGTAGGATTGGAGTGTTTCTGGATCATAACAATGGAGCTGGGAGCTTCCGGTGTTTCCAGAGGATCCCTCACATATAGCTTCCTTCCTTCCTCCTTCTCCTCCCATCTGGAGCTTTCGGTTGCCTTAGGTCTCCATGAATTGTCAAGTTCTGTGCCAGTTTATTTGATGACCTTCTCATCTGAGGAAAATATAGCCCTGAAACACCACGTGAGGCTACAGGATGATACCTGACTGTCTCTGATCTCACTGTGATTTAATGGAACATTATGACTGTGTGTTTATAAAGTAGCATAACCAGGTTGAAAATATAACTTTGTTAAATTATCTATTAATAAAACACTTGAGCATTTCTTGAATATAATCAGTGGATATTTGGTTTACTTATAATAGTTTTATTAGAATACATGTTGCATGCCATAAGTTTCATGTTCACTTAAAGAAATGTGTTTTCCTTGCATAGTTGAATCATATTTGAGAAGAATGAAGTGATATATATTGCAGCCTCATTAACTAAAGAAATAACTCAGGTTTTCTTCGGGTGTGACCTACTTATGTGGATTCACGTATTTGACAGACATGTGAAACCCTTTCTTCTTGTCAAACATTTAGACTTTCTCTAAACCCTAGTCATCCACCATATCATAGCTCATCAACAGCTTTTACAGGAAGATTTTCCTGACTGTCCAGACCAGTTTGCTTTCTATTAAAACATACTCTCTGGCCAGATGCCATTTCATCATAATATTCAACAAAATTTCTTTAAATAACTAGGTGTATTTTACTAGGAGAATGCAAATACTGAGAGAATAAGCACAGCCTTTGCCTTATTTACTTCTCTATTCCCACTATTCAGTTCAGCACTTAGAAGATGCCACACAATAAATATAAGGCAAATGAACAAAGAAATACATGAGTGAAAGAGTTAAAACTCTGAAATATTACTCTATGGTTATTAAAGTTTTCCAAAATCTACCTAACATATTACACATTAAATACTAATGAATAACGTCAACGAGAGACAGGAAATTGATTTTGAGTCATAACCAATAGAAATTTCATTAGTTTGAGATTTGAAATATCTATTGTGTAATATTATTATATGGGGCTTCCTAGGTGGCAAACAGGTAAAAAATCCGCCTGCTAATGCAAGAAATACAAAAGATGTGAGTTCGATCCTTGATCAGGAAGATCCCCAGAGAAGGAAACAGCAACCAGCTCTAGTATTCTTGCCTGGAAAATTCCATGGATAGGGCTGCCTGGTGGGCTAGAGTCATTGGGGTGTCAAAGAGTCAGACATGACTGAACCCATGTGTGCACATGCATGTGCACACACACACACACACATACACATATACACACATGCACACACGCGCGCGCACACAGTGTACATTGCCTCAGATGACGAAATAGTCACTTGCGATGTCCCTTTATTTGAAGATCTGAGATGTCTGCTGGCTTGGTCCTGATCATTCTGGTGTCGACAACACTCCACCAAGATCTAGCTATTTTCTTGCCTGGGGAGCTGAGTCATTTACTTCACGTCAATATTACTGGGAAGTAAACGTGACGTGACGGGCTGTGGCAACCGGGCTATGGGATTCTGTAATTGTTCTTGATCCTGGGAGAATGACATGGTCCTTGACTCGGAGGGAATTTTTCTGCTTCTTTGGATCAAAGAGAACAGTCAGTGCAGGCTATTACCCCCTCCCCACAAGCATCTCAATCTGTCAGCAGGCCTTTGGGTCCGGTGGGGGTGTTCCTGGCTTATGATGGTGGTGCTGTGAGTTTGCCTGTGTGTCCAAGAGTTGCCTCATTTGCAGTTTCCTCTACTGCTCCTTCTCTTTTGCTCTTAAACTTTTTCTTTGCTCTGGACACTGCTGATGAGGGAGAGGTCAAAATTCTGACCCCAGGGTCAGGAATTCCAATAATGGAGATTGTTAATTTTGTGCCCACTTGACTTTCCATAACTTCACCTTGTTTTATGAAATGCATTTTTTAATGTAATATAAGTATATAAATTTGTTTGTTTTCTTGAATTAAATGTAATCTCTCTGGAAATATTTTGCAATTGTTATTCTTTCTTGTCTGTTCGTTTGATTTCTAAGATAGCTGGAGGTCAAAGCATATCACTTATGTTTCTCCAGCTTAATAGGTTAAAGGAACAACACAGATTTTTCTCACTGGCAGATTTAGAATTTTCTTCTCCGTGCTGTGCATCTCCAACATCATCTTCCTTCACCATGTCTAAGTTTGAAAGTCATTATTTCACAGATTTATTTTTAAAGTTACTGACTGAATGAGGTCATTTTTTCGGGTAGACTTGGCACATCTCGTATTTTTTTTCTGTTTAGAGCTCACAGCCTAATATTGGCCGTCCCATTTAGTTTACCTATTAGAAGAACATGTCTATCTACAGTCTGTACAGATAAATTCTACACAAGTAGCACAAATCTATATGTCTAAACTATATGTGTTTGAGTAAGTTAATAGAGGTAGCATATCATATATAAAAACATAATCTACCAATATATTTTTTAAAGTAACTTAGTTTTATTTTCTGCTGTAACCAGCACTGAAGCATCCCACTCCTCAAGCAGCCCGGAAACAAAGCAAGCGAACCAAGAGACACCGAAGGCCAGTGCAGGTAACAAATGAGACTCAAACAACGAGGTGGCGATTCCTCTTCAGTGTGAGCTCCCTGTGTCCCCAGAGCTAGGGACAGGATCAGGCCTCAGCCCCTTTCCCCAGCTTCGGCTTCGGGGAGAGGGGAGCCCCAGGCGCCGAAAGTTCCAGATCACCAGGGAAAGCTGATGGAGGGAGGGTTGATGGAAATTCAGAAGAAAGCAAGGCCTTCAGCGTCCACCGACACTCAGGTCACTGCCATTCCCTGTAAATTCCTCCCAATCACTCCTCGGTTGCCATGGGCGGCTGGGATCAGAGATCTGTGCCCTCGTCCACCTCAAGGGACGGGAAAGGCGCTGAGTGTGAGCTCCGGTCCACATCCCGGCCTCATGGCCGCAGTGCCGCACCGGCACCAGGTCAGGGCCCCGCCCGCTCCCCTCTCGAGCTGCAGCGGCTCCGCCTCCTCTGCGGGCCCCGCCTCCTCTGCGAGCCCCGCCTCCTCTGTGAGCCCCGCCTCCTGGGCCGGACCGTCCTCACCCGCAGCAGCTCCAGTGGAGGCGCCCCGGAGCCCAGGGTCACTTCGGCCTCTCCCCCAGGCCCCTCTGAGGCCGCAGGGACCGCACGGCTCTTCCGGACACCACACATCATCCACAGACTTTCAAAGCTGAGTCAGCAGGAGGCATCCGGCTCCCTGACCTCAGACTATACTAGTGATCAGGAGAGCAGGGTACTGACCCAGAAACAGAAATGCAGATCAAGGAGACAGGACAGAAATCCCAGAGAAAACCCACACACCTATGGTAACCTTACTGTTGACAAAAAAGGCAACTATATATGGTGGAACAGACAGCCTCTTCAGGAAGCGGTGCTGGGAAAACTGGACAGCTAGCTGTAAAAGAATGAAATCAGAACACGTCCTAACACCATAAACCAAAGTTCAAAATGGATTACAGACCTAAATGGAAGATCATACTCTATAAAATTCTACAGGAAAACATAAGCAGAACCTACTTAGATATAAATCGCAGCAAGATACTTTTTGACCCACCTCCTAAAGTAGTGAAAATAAAAACAAAAATCTTGAAAGTTTTAATGAATAATACCTTCCTACCACATGGTCCTGAATTAGCATATTTTCCCTCAATTTCACTTCTGGGTCTTTATTAAGAAAAAATCAAACAGACTACATGGAAAACATATATGCACTCCAATATTCATCATAGTGAATATGATCTCCTGTGTCTCTGAATCTGAAGTTATTCTGGGCTCCTTTTTCCTGCAGCCCTCTTTTGTTGCAGTGGTATGTTTTGAAGGCTTCAAGGCATGAACTGCTAAACATTTGCTACCTATGCTTTTAAGATTCAAATTCACAAACTTCTTCAAGCTTGTAGGATAATTTTCCTCAGGTTGTAGGTAATAGAGGCAAGTGCCTCTGAGAGTCAGGACAGTGGAAGCAGACAGGAAAAAAGAGAAATTAGAAAGATTTTCTAAGAATGATACAAATTCACCTGATGTTTCTGCCTGATTAATATAATATGAGAAAAAAATTCTGATGAACATTTTCAGGTTAATATGTATTAGTAAACACTGCTAAAGCCTGAGGCACCAAAAGAGGAACACTTGCAGAATCCTCACCACAATAATTAATCAGTCTTGCTGTCCTTGTGCGGGCCTGTGACCCCGGAGCTCTTTTCAGGAGCCATCACTGGGTGATGGTCAGGCTCAGCTGCTTGCTGTGAACTTGCAGCAATACACAGGTCATAACTTTCCTGTGCCGTGGAAAGTAATCAGAGAAACATAGCTATGATTTCCCTACACTTTATAATCTCAGAATTTTTACAATATTTTCCCAGTTTCTTCCCAGTCTGATTTGTCTTGAGACTGATATTTTTCCAGTCAGAACTATCAGAAAGTCATGGCCTGTTATTTTTTTCCAGAAAGAATCTAGGTGGAGGCTCTTCTATGAGAGAAAATTTTATTGTTAAATAGGATTTTACTGGACTCCCTCCTTTGGTTTCCAAGGTGTAAAGTTCCTAACAGTCAGGACCGCGCCCTCACCTGGTCTCCTGCCTCTATGTTATCTGAAAGTGGAAGTCACTCAGTCCTGTGCAACCCTTTGCCACCCGTGGACTATACAGTCCATGGAGTTCTCCAGGCCAGAATACTGGAGTGGGTAGCCATTCCCTTCTCCAGGGGATCTTTCCAATCAAGGGATCGAACCCAGGTCTCCCACATTGCAGGCGAATTCTTTACCAGCTGAGCCACAAGGGAAGCCCAATAATACTGGAGTGGATCTCCACTGGATCTTCCTGAGTTAGGAATTGAACAACCAGGATCTCCTGCATTGCAGAAGAGAACCTTGGTGGGCTACAGTCTAAAGGATCCCAGAGTCAGCCATGACTAAGGACACATGCACTGTGCACACCAAACAAGTACTTGAGAAACTTTCTCAAATTTCCTAAACCCTCCACGGCAATTCGTTTTTAACTCCAATACATCCTATTAATTCAAACTTCTCTTGCTATAAAGAATTGTGGTCAAAATGGGGAGCTATTAAGCGAAATGGAACTTGGAAATTAAGACAAAAATCTCTTAAATCTTCCATTACAGAGCTGTAACTTCCTAGACAACCTGCTCATGTTGGTGGTAGGAATGGTACAGACAGGAAACTGAATGAGAGAGTGGAATTGTTGGAGGAAGAAAGGAACGGGACCAGCGTGGTTTCAAATCTCACTAGACCCCTTTGATACAAATTCCTCTCATGTGTGTATATACACACACACACACACACACAGAAGTATGCATATAAATATACATACACAAAAATATGTATATATATATATATGTGTGTGTGTGTGTGTGCTTCATATATATGTCTTTACATATTTCATTCTGGTGAAGTCACACCATGGTTTACACTTGTTATCCATGAAGTTATTGTTTGGGAATAATTGAACTCCTCAAATATGAATTTCATGCCTTCATTTCATGAACAATATAATAGTCCTAATTTCATTGACCCATCCAGGCTCATCACCCACTAGATTTAGTTGTCTGTCTGAATTTGCCTGCATTCACTCTGTGACACTTCTTCAGAAAGCAGAGTCCTTCAGATTCCATTTTTCAACACGGGACACTCAGTCTCCCCCAAATACCACTGACTGTGCTGAGATAGCCCTCTAGTCTCTGATAGGTATTCTCAACCTCATCTGAACTAAAATTCTTTCACGTTTTATTCTTTTCATACAATTCTGCATGAAATTTTTACTTCAGAATATTTTTTATTTGTTTATTTTTTGTTTTGTTATTCTGTTTAGGTTATACACTATTGCTTTTTGTCTTTATGTCTGTAACTCCACACACAATAGCTGTTGGTGGTTTTTCTCTAAGACTCTATACCTGTTCCTCATTCTTTGCATATGACCTCATACTCTCTCATTCTATTATTCAACATGTATGCACAGTGGAAATATTGATGCTAGGTTGTGGAGTTAATGATTATGTCATTGTTTTGTACAAGATTGACTAGAAAATAATAGACAATTTGTGAAAGAAATATGATATTGTCTGTTGAGTTTGGGCAACTATCTCTTCAGGTTTTCTTTATGATACTGTGTTTGCATTCTAGTCCTCAAAACATTTTTCTATTTATTCAATGATGGGCCATGACACTTCGCTCAGGGAAGGTTACTAGATGAGAAAATGTATTTATTTTTTAATTTTCATTGTATTATCCTTGATTTTCAAGGTTGTGTTAGTTTCTCTTGTACAGCCTGGTGAATCAATTATATAAATACATGTATCCACTCTTTTTTAAAAGATTTTTTTCCCATACAGGTCATTACAGAGTATAGAATAGAATTTCCCATGCTACACAGCAGGTCCTTATTTATTACAGCTTTATGCATAGGAATGGGTGTATGATCATCCAGATCTCCACTTTATCCCTCCCATCCTCCACCCTGTTTCTTAGCGCCTGGTACCTTAAGCTTGCTTTCTCCATCTGTGTCTTTCTTCTGTAAATAACCTCATTTGTACCATTATTGTAGATTCCACATATGGTCAATATCACATGCTATTTATCTCTCTTTTTCTGACTCAGTCGCTTCTCCCCTGAGTTCACCCTGACAGAGAGCCACCCTCGGGGCCTCGCACAGGAAGATTCGGCGGGTAGCAGGTGCAATGCGGGGAACCTGCAGGGTTCAGGGGCCTGCGGAGCTCCTGAGAGCCCGATAAGGCCGCAGCCGCGGAATCCCCACGAACCCCCTCCGGCTCGATGGTCCAGCGCCCCTCTTTGCAGCAGTGACTCTCGCCAAGGCCGGCACATGGTGCCCGCGGATCTGAGTTCTTTTCTGACACTCGGGCCACGTCCATCGGGAGACAGTATCCTCAGGACGGACCGGACTCCGGGGTCCCATCAGGCACTTGCAGACTAAAGATGTTGGGGTTCCCTGGAGCAGCCCTTTTAAGATCCAGGAATACGGCCGCCCTCCCATCGCCACGCACGTCAGCCTTGCGCCCCCCTCGGGCGGGTCCCTCAGCGGCGGGGCCGGAGCCCACTGACCGTCAGGACCGCCCGGGCTCAGACCCCGGAAGACCCGGTTCTCCTGAAAGACACGCTGCTCTCGGGGAAGGCAGGTCTCTGTGGAAGGAGGTGGCTCCATCAGCGGGGATGCCAGAGAAAGGGCAGAGTCTAAGGTCTCCCCAGGACTCCAAACGCCCGTCTCCAGGGGGAAGCCTTGACCCTGAGTCGGGGTTGGGGGCTGCTTGTCTCTAGCCCTGCAGGTCAGAGAGGCCTGAGGACCGCTTTCTGCTCTCCCTCCCGCTGCGGTGGCCGCGGAATTCTGGGCTGTAGGAGTTCAAACTACGGAGCTGAAGCCTTTATATACTGTTTTTGATTCAATATTTTTTCTGTAGCAGCACTTACATTTTTTGCTAGATGTTTATTTTTTAAAAGAAACATTCAGTAATGGTGATTTCAAAACATCACACTTGTATCATCCTCTGAAAGGCTCACGTTGTGAATGATAATTTTCTGACTGAGAGTGTTATCCAAGGGAGAAAGAGGAACATCAGGTCAGTTAATGGCATTTCCATATCCTCAGAGAGAAAGTCTCTCTGTTCAGTGAGTTAGTTCAGTTTCCCTTCTCCAAGGAAGGACAGAGCACAAACCGTAGAGTTCAGACTGACTTTTCTAGGAAGAACATAAGTTAATAGTATCACTACATCATATAGAAACACCTCCAATCACATAGAGAAAGTAAAACATAAGCAAGAAAGGTATATTATAAACTGTGAAGTCTGATTTAATGTCAGTCTCTTGATACTTTTGGGCTTCCCAGGAAGCTCAGTGGCAAAAAAAAAAAACAAAAAAACAAAAAAACTCTGCCTGCCAATGCAGCTGACACAGGAGATCAGGTTTGATCTCTGGGTCAGGAAGATCCCCTGGAAAAGGAAATGATAACCTCCTCCAGTATTCTTACCTGGGAAACCCCATGGACAGAGGAGCCTGGCAGGCTATAGTCCATGGAGTCACAGAGTCAGACACAACTGAGCACGCACATGCTCTGTAATCTTGATCCTTTATTTCAGGACTCACCCAAAACATTATTTTTATCTTTTAGTAGAAAGTTTTTCTTGTGTCCCTTTTGTTAAACTCATGGAGCATGTAGATAGCACTTTGCTATCACGTGGTTATTTATTGGGGGGGTTTTCTCTGCCTAGTACATTTTCAAAAGTCCAAAAATTTGATAGCAATTCATCAATGAATACAGGGAACTTCAAAAAGGATGTTCCAGATAACCATGTTCACATATCTCTTGCCTTTCAGTTAGTTGATATTGATATAATATTTAGATTCCGCATATGATCCTTACAATTATTCAGCCTAAGACAATTTTAATCTTTTTTGTCAATTCTTCCTGATTTTACAAATAATAAATATTCTTTGTGCAATGAATAATAGATTCAGTTATAATACAGAGAAAATTAAAAACCAGCAATGGCACCTTTGGGAATATAAAATCTTACCATATTATGTTTTCAAAATATATCCAATTTAAACTATCCTATTTTTCTCAGACATTATTTCAATTTTCAAGTCATTGAACTTCATTCCCTTCCCTTATTCCATGTCAGGTAAGGCAAAGATTGCTGCATTTTAGAGAACAAGCGGGCTTGCTGTGATGGAACAAGCTGAGTCACTGCTACTCCTAGAAGGAAAATCATAGTCCGTTTTCTCACTTGTGAGCTTCCCAGGTGGAGCTAGTGGTAAAGAACCTGCAGATGCAGGACACATAAGAGCTGAGGGTTCCATCCTTTGGTTGGGAAGATCCCCTGGAGGAGGGCATGGCAATCCACTCCAGTATTCTTGCCTAGAGAATCCCACAGACAGAAGAGTCTGGTGGGCTATAGTCCGTGGGGTCGCAAAGCGTCTGACACAACTGAAGAGATTAGCAGGCATGCATTCTCACTTGTTACTGGTGAGATTATTGGTTGCTGCAATTAGGGCTATCATATAGTTTGTAAAATGAAGATAGGAAATTCAGTCCTGGAGAGTTCAGTTATTTCCAAACAACAGCTTCTAGCTATCTTAGCCAGAGCAGTATGTGGTATTTTGGGGGAGCTGGAGTACCCAGGTTGAAAAATAGAATGTGAGGGACTCCTCATTCTGAAGAAATATCACCAAATGAATGCAGGCTAATTCAGAAAGGCAAGTAAATCTAGTGGGTGATAGGTCTAGATAGGTAGGATATATTAAAACTATAATACATTTTATTAGATGGAGATGTGAAATTCATACTTGGATATTTTATTAAAAAAAAAAACTTCATGAATTACAAAGGTAAATTCATGGTGAGAATTTTATCACGGGTTGGATTGTGGCAATTGGATTAAGTAGGTTTCAAATGTTTGAATTCAATCATTGGCATCCTGATGTGTTTCCAACTCTGCAAAATCTAATCATGTGCACCTATACCTTTTCATGGAGTTGATAACCCTATCACTTGGAAGAAATGGGCGTGGTCATTGGAGAATATAAAGCATCCAGCAAGAACCAAGCTCAATCTTCTCTGGAGCCCAGAGCTGTGGTGTTTGGAGTTGGCTGAGCTGTGGAGACTTTTGAAAGTTTCTGCCACCAGCAGTGGAGCACCTAAACCCTGAACTGAATTTGAGAGTTACCTACTGAAAAAGAGTGGAAAGTTTTATTAACTACAACCAAAGGTGAGTTCTGAATACGGTACAATGAAATTCTGATATGTTCAGTTAAAAGTAAAACTTTAATGGCAGTCTTGGACACAAAAGCTAGTTGTATTTATTCTGTCAGTACTATCTATGTTTGAGCACTTCCTCAAGCATTGATTCCATGTGGGATTTGCAGACAAGTAACTTATTTTTACCTACACTATATCAAGTAACCTCCTTATAAAATGTGGGTAAAAATAGAAAATTAGTAGATATTGTTGAGACAATTAAAGTAGTTAATCCATAGAAAAGGATTTAACTCAATGCTGAGAAACACTAGGCAACACATATTAATTTCTCCTATTATTGTTTTAATATTATCATGGTCATTGATGCTATCAGTCTACAAATGATTATATTCATGTTGACTATTGTTCCCTGATTATTGTGATACTTGAACATTCACCAGTTCAAAATATGACATGCTCTGATGATATGAACTGACTCCAGGAAAACTTGCTTTCCTGAACTAGAAGTAACTTTTTTTTTTCTGTGTGTGCTTCTGTTCGAATCAGCTAATTAAGTAACTGACATCATCCCAACACTTACCTCCGTTCTAATCTTTAAGGGGCTTCCCAGGTGGTTCCATGGTAAAGAATCCACCGGCCAATGCAGAAGATGCAGGAAACACGGGTTCAGCCACTGAGTTGGGAAGATCCCTTGGAGAAGGGAATGGCAACCCTTTTCAGGATTCTTGCCTGGGAAATCCCAGGACGAGCCTGGTGGGCTACAGTCCATAGCATAGCAACGAGTCAGACAGGACTGAGCATACTCACACTAAACTTTAAGCCTCTCCATGTATTAATAATTTTAGTATGACTGAAATCCTGGTTTATTTTAAACAAAAAAGGTGCTAAGGACTCTTTTATTGTATTTTAACTTTTGTATAATAGTTCAAACTCAAGGTGTATATAGTCACCATTTCTAGGTTTGTTCTGGGGAGGTAAACAAATAGGGAAATTAGAATTCAAGACAGGACTTTGTCCAAAGGATTTATTTTTTCTGATGAGGGAAGAAGAAAGACTTTTTCCCTTCTCCTCTCTTATTTCTTTCTTTAATTTTCAGAAACATGGATTCAGACACACTGCAGGTCTTCCAGAGTGAACTCACCTGCCCCATCTGCATGAACTGCTTCCTGGACCCCGTCACCATAGACTGTGGGCACAGCTTCTGCCGTCCCTGTCTGAGCCTTTGCTGGGAAGAAGGCCAGACTCCAAGGAGCTGCCCTGAGTGCAGGGGAATATCAGAGAGGCCCGATTTCAAAACCAACATTGTCCTCAAGAGGCTGGCTTCCCTTGCCAGACAGGCCAGAGCTGACCACGACCACCGCTCTGAGGAGCAGATCTGTGAGACACACCAGGAAGCCAGAGGCCTCTTCTGTGAGGCTGACCAGACCCTGCTCTGCAGGCCCTGCTCTGAACGCCCCGAGCATGCAGCTCACAGCCACAGTCCCATACACAGGGCTGCTGAGGAGTCCCGGGTAGGTGATGCCTCTAGAGCAGTTTGGGATCTAGAGGCTCCTAAGTCAGAGAGGAAGATGAGGATGCTATGATGGTGATGGGATGGAGACAGTGGAGGTGGGATTTCTGAATGTGGATCCTCACGTATAATGTGTCCTGTCAGGGTTGTTGCCCAGTTGTCCACATGCGTGGAAATGCAGCCTCCCGGGGCGGGTGGCACCAGGGACACAGGCTTCTGATGGGAGCGTGAGGCTTTCTTACTCGGGTTATTAGAGTCTGAGTCTCAGTATCTTGGGAAATGTATTCCATTATCTGTAAAGTTCCCCCAGTTCTCTAGTATACAGTTCTATTCCTTGATATTCAAATATTGGCATCAAATTAAATTAATGTGGAAAAGTCTGGCGACAGCTTCCTAAGTCAAGGTTTCTGTGTAACCAACAACTGCCTTTGCTCATGAATAATGGGATTAAATTTATGGTGTCATCTTCTATGTCACTAAATCCCATGGGTATTTTGCAGGAGAAACTCTTGAAGAGAATGAGGTCTTTATGGAAAATGAGAGAAGAAATACAAATCAGCCTGAATCAGGAAGCTAACACAACTCAGACCTTTGAGGTGAGAATTAAATGTTCCTATTTATTTGTATAAATATTGATATAATTTTAACTTAGATTTTTTAGGTCTATGTAAGTTCCTGTTAAAGGCTACTGGTCTCTTCCTTGGAGGAGTGGTTTCAAATGACTGATCAGTAAGTGCAATTAGAACAGGTTAATATATGCTAGTTCAAAGAATGCTAGTATTTTGGGAGACCAAGCCATGAAATGTATTCCAAGGCCACACTTTGAAGATTGGAATAAGCCTTTTCAGACATGGGGTATTAGACACATCGCACTAACTGACTGTGAAGGAGGAGAGAGGAAGGGAGTCGTACCTAGAGGGGAAATGATGGCTCAGGGGTAAAGAATCTGCCTGCAGTGTGGGAGCCACAACAGACGTGGAGTACATCCCTGGGTTGGGAAGATCCCCTGGAGGAGGAAATGACAACCCAACCCAGTATTCCTGCCTGGAGAATCCCATGGACAGAGGAGCCTGGCGAGCTACAGTCCACAACGTCACAAAGAGTTGGGCACAACTGAAGAGAGCATGCAGGAAAAAATAAATACATATACACAAAATGGGGTTTACTTCATGAAGGAATATTGAGAAGAATCAGAGAAAGGAACAAGAGAAAAACAAGACTCAGGTCGGAGAGGAAATAATTGATGGAGTAAGAACGCTAAAGAATCCTCCTTGGGAGACAGCCTGGATCCCTCAGATGACTTAATTTAAACAGGGAAAGAGATTAGGAATTCAGAGAAAGCATGGGCAATAAGGACCAGGAAATATTTAAGACTCTTTGATGCATGTGGCAATTTGTCAGGAACTTCCTTGATGACACTAAGGAAATAATATTTGAGGTTTTCTTTTGAATGTGAACATAAGTAATGCTTTGGATCCACTCTCTCTGCAGGACTACATGGCCTTAAGGAAGGTAATGATCAAGCTTGAGTATCAGAGGATGCTTCTGTTGCTCCGGGAGGAGGAGCAACTGCATCTAGAAGCCCTGGAGAGAGAAGCCAAGGAGATTTGTGAACAACTCAAGGAGAGTGTGCTCCAAATGACTCAACAGAGAGAAACTCTGAAAGAAATGTACAGAGAGCTGACCGGGATGTGCCACAAGCCGGACGTGGAGTTGCTCCAGGTGAGAAAGGAGGATCCATCCTCAGAGAGAGAAACACTCTTCTAGATGAGTTGCTAGGACACTGAAATATTACCTATCCAGACAGATGATAACATAATCAGCAAGATTCTGTGACCAGGGGAAAGTTAATTTTCTTGGAGTAAATCTCAGTATACATCCCCTTAAACCCTTGGCACCCTTTGTTATCCATGCTTCCTGAAGACACTGAAGTTCTTCCTGTCACACAGGCAAGATGTTTAGAACTGGTATCAATTTTAATGCAATATATAATTATTTTTATGCAATTGTCTGGTTTACTTTAATCGTTACCATAAATGGTGAGATCACTTCTTGAAGACAGCAGTGGGCAGTGAGTGACCCTGGAAATCTAGATGTTGCTGCATGATTGTGCAGACTGTTCCTGCCCTCTTTCCCTCTTTAACGAGACCTGAGGAAGCCCATCATGTTTTAGGTTAGGGTCTGTTATGAAGATTGCTTCTGAGTGTTACTTAGAAAAGAATTATAAAACCATGTCTTATTTTGAAACAGGAGTAGGAAAGGAGATGGAAAAGGACAGAACCCTAATGATTAACATGATCTTTTTTTTTTCCCTTTGCAGGACTTGGACAATGTGCTGGAAACGTGAGTATACACTGACATTTTTTGATTTCTGAAATATTTTTGTCTTTTTAATGAGGTGGACCCATAGTTCTTGCTTGGGACCTGGGGATTGATTTCAGGTCCTCCCCATATCTAAATCCCAGGATACAGGATCCTTTAGACATAATGCCATAGTATTCTCAGATAACTAATACGCATGCTCCTGAACACTTCGTCATCTCTAGACAACTTTACAACTAACACATACAGTGTAAAGTAAATGCTACATAAGTCATACCCTGGTGTGTGGCATTTTCAATTTTTATATTTTTGGAAGTTTCTGGAATTTTTGGTGAACTTTTCAACTCAGAACAAAGGCAAAAGAAAAGGCATTAGGGGTTTTGGAACACTGGGGGGAACACGGAATTTGGGATTGACTGGTGCACACTGTATATGAAGTATAGGTAGAACAGTAGCTCTGATCCGATTATAAAATAAAGGAATAAATAAGCAAATACATAGCCCAGAATGTACCGGTGAATCCATGTGTGAATCCACAGGTACAGAACCATAACATATGGATTGCCAACATTGTCTTTTTGGCTATTTTCTATTTTATTTCAAAAGAATTTCATGGGTTTCTGACCCTTGGTCTCATTAGTTTCCTTTTCATTTGACTGAAATCGAATATATCTGAAAACCTGCTGACATTCTGGGCTTTGTTCCACCCACTCGACCCATTCTCTCCAGCCTGACTGCAATAAAACGTAGCCAGGGATTTTTCTAAGACATCACAGAGTAAGCACCTAGCCTAGTAATTGAAAGGTGGAAAAGGCATGAAAGAGGCACCCTCCCTACCATGAAAAGAGAGACTGTGATTTTGTTAATACTGCGTAGCAGTGACTCAGCCCGTTCCATCACAGCAAGCCCCCTGCAGGCAGGACCTCACAGGGAGCGGCTTTCTGCTGCCCATTGGGAAGTGAGACGTTCAGGACCAGGGCAGCCAGGTTGGACCTGGGTCACTTTGCTGGACTGACAAGAGTAAACATGTCTGGTCAGTGAGCACTTCCGTTTAGACAACAGAATGCATCCTTTATGGCTACTTTGTGAGTGAAGTCTCAAAAGCTTAGCCTGAATTTTTTGCTCTCTGTAAAATGCCCAGGATCTTGGAATTGATGGAATTGGGGAAGGGAATGAAGTTTAGTGAGTGCAAATTTGGAATATTGTCTGAGAAAAATGGGGAAAATGAAATTTGATATAATTTATATTTAGTAAAATATATGGCAACATTTTTATATTCTCAATGAGTAGAATATATTGTATAAGCAAATCACCAAAAGTAGGAGAATCCTGAGAACATATTGGATCCTGTAGTGAAGTATGCTGTTTTGCAATGTTCATGTGATTAGCCATTGGTCTTGACATGGAACCGATGTTCTTTGTTACAGGACTGACTTGGCACAGATACAGAAGCCTCAGCCCGTGAACCCAGAGCTCCCTTCCTGGCCTGTCTCTGGATTCCTAAACATGCTGAACAATTTCAGAGGTAAGAGTCAGCCTTTTGGTGATCAGGGCTACATTTCATTAGAGCTTCTTGGGAAAAAACCTTCTTTCATTTTTGTTGTATTTCTTTTTTCTTTTTTGGATATGAAGGTGGTGCACACATTCCTGAAGTTGGTAACATCTTCTCTACCTCTATCAGTTCAGTTCAGTCGCTCAGTCTTGTCTGACTTTGCGATCCCATGGACTGCAGCACGCCAGGCTTCCCTGTCCATCACAAACTCCTGGAGTTTATTCAAGCTCATATCCATTGAGCCAGTGATGCCACCCAATCATCTCATCCTCTGTTGTTCCTTTCTTCTCCTGCCTTCAGTTTTTCCCAGCATCAGGGTCTTTTCGAATGAGTGAGTTCATCCCATCAGGTGCCAAAGTATTGGAGTTTCAGCCTTAGCATCAGTCCTGCCAGTGAATATTCAGGACTGATTTCCTCTAGGATGGACAGGTTGGATCTCCTTGCTGTTCAAGGAACTCTCCAGAGTCTTCTCCAACACCGCAGTTCAAAAGCATCGATCTTGGTGCTTAGCTTTCTTTATAGTCCAACTCTCACATGCATAGATGACTACTGGAAAAACCATAGCTTTGACTAGATGAATCTTTGTTAGCAAGGTAATGTCTCTGCTTTTTAAAATGCTTTCTAGGTTGGTCATAACTTTTCTTCCAAGGAGCAAGCATCTTTTAATTCCATGGTTGCAGTCACCATCAGCAGTGATTTTGGACCACACACCCCCCACCCCCTGCCAAATAGTCTACTACTGTTTTCATTGTTTCCCCATCTATTTACCATGAAGTGATGGGACCGGATGCCATGATCTTAGTTTTCTGAATGTTGAGTTTTAAGCCAACGTTTTCACTCTCCTCTTTCACTTTCATCAAGAGACTCTTTACTTCCACTTCACTTTCTGCCATAAGGCTGGTGTCATCAGCGCATCTGAGGTTATTTATATTTCTCCCAACAGTCTTAATTCCAGCTTGTGCTTCATCTAGTCCAGCATTTCTCATGATGTACTCTGAATTTAAGTTAGACAAGCAGGGTGATAATATACAGCCTTGACTTACGCCTTTCCAAATTTGGAAACAGTCTGTTGTTCCATGTCCAGTTCTAAATGTTTCTTCATGACCTGCATGCAGATTTCTCAGGAGACAAGTCAGGAGGTCTGGTATTCCCATCTCTTGAAGAATTTCCCACAGTTTGTTGTGATCCACACAGTCAAAAACTTTGGTGTAGTCAAAGAAGCAGAAATAGATGTTTTTTTCTGGTACTCTCTTGTTTCAATGATCCAGCAGATGTTGGGAATTTGATCTCTAGTTCCTCTGGCTTTTCTAAATGCAGCTTGAACATCTGGTAGTTCAGGGTTCATGTACTGTTGAAGCCTGGCTTGAAGAATTTTGAGCATTACTTTACTAGCGTGTGAGATGAGTTCAGTTGTGCAGTAGTTTGAGCATTCTTTGGCGTTGTCTTTCTTTGGGATTGGAATGAAAACTGACCTTTTCCAGTCCTGTGGTCACTGCGGAGTTTTCCAAATTTGCTGGCATATTGAGTGCAGCACTTTCACAGCATCATCTTTTAGGATTTGAAATAGCTCAACTGGAATTCCATCCCCTCCACTCACTTAGTTCTTAGTGATGCTTCCTAAGGCCCACTTGACTTCACATTTCAGGATGTCCCGCTCTAGGTGAGTGATCACACCATCATGGTTATCTGGGTCATTAAGGTTTTTTTTTTTTTATAGTTCTACTGTGTATTCTTGCATCCTCTTCTTAATATCTTCTGCTTCTGTTAAGTCCATATCATTTCTGTCCTTTATTGAGTACATCTTTGCATGAAATATTTCCTTGGTATCTCTAATTTTCTTGAAGAGATCTCTAGTCTTTCCCATTCTGTTGTTTTCCTCTATTTCTTTGCATTGATCGCTGAGGAAGGCTTTCTTTGCTATTCTTTGCTTTTCTTTTTTTTTTCCTTTTTCTTTCTTTTTTTTTTTTTTTTTTGCTATTTCCTTGCTATTCTTTGGAACTCTACATTCAAATTGGTATATCTTTCCTTTTCTCCTTTGCCTTTAGGTACTCTTCTTTTCACAATTAATTATAAAGCTTCCTCAGACAACCATATACCTTTCTGCGTTTCTTTTTCTTGATCACTGCTTTTTGTAAAATGTCATGAACCTCTGTCCATAGTTCTTCAGGCATTCTCTCTATCAGATCTAATCCCCTGAATCTATTTGTCACTTCCACTGTATAATCATAAGGGATTTGAGTTAGGTCATACCTGAATGGTCTAGTGGTTTTCCCTACTTTCAATTTAAGTCTGAATTTGGCAATAAGGAGTTCATGGTCTGAGCCACAGTCAGCTCCCTGTCTTTGTTTTGCTGACTGTATAGAGTTTCTCCATCATTGGCTGCAAAGAATATAATCCATCTGATTTTGGTATTGACCATCTGGTGATCCATGTATAGAATTTTCTCATGTGTTGTTGGAAGAGGGTGTTTGCTATGAGCAGTGCATTCTCTTGGCAAAACTCTATTAGCCTTTGCCCTGCTTCTTTCTGTACTCCAAGGGCAAATTTGCCTGTTTCTCAAGGTTTTCCTTGCCTTCCTATTTTTGCATTCCAGTCCCTTATAATGAAAAGGACATCTTTGTTGGGTGTTAGTTCTAGAAGGTCTTGTAGGTCTTCATAGAACTGTTCAAATTCAGTTTCTTCAGCATTACTGGTTGAGGCATAGACTTGGATTACTCTGATATTGAATGGTTTGCCTTGGAAATGAACAGTTCATTCTGTCATTTCTGAGATTGCATCCAAGTACTGCATTTCGGACACTTTTGTTGCCTCTGTAGTCAGATTAGAAACAGTTTTCATTTTTTATCTTCATTAAAATTTTTGTGAGCATTGAGTATTGTTCAACTATTTCTTGTCTTCTACTATACACTACTCATCCAGATTAAGAAATTATCTGTTGGTTGGCGTTTAATTGGATGCACAGTTAAACATGTGGAGAACTCTTGATTCCCCCAATCAAAAAGAAGAGAGCACAAACATGGTTCTCTTCTACCATTCCATATCTTAGTGAAGCTAGAAAGGATTATACGAGTTATGTTTGGCATTTCCCTCTTTATCACACCTCACAGACTGTCACCAAGTCCTAATGATTTTAACTCCTTTAATGTGTTTCAGTTTCATTCATTTTTCTCCAAAACAACATATATATATATATATATATGTATATATATACACATATATATAAATATATATGAAATAGGATGAGCTAAAGGAGAGCAACCAGGTTGTTACTGTGATTATAAACAGACAGAATATTTAGTTTTGTGAGTGACCATAAATACGTTGCTTACTCAGTTTATTTCACTCTTGAGCTTAAATCCATCATTGCTGCTTTTTTTTGTTTGTTTGTTTTGTTTTGTTTTCCATTGGTGCTTTTTAATTCACTGTATGGGCTTCCCTGGTGGCTCAGATGATAAAGAGTCTGCCTGCAATGCAGGAGAACCACGTTCAAGCCCTGGGCCGGGAAGATCCCTAGAGAAGGGAATGGAAATCCACTCCAGTATTCTTTCATGGAGAATTCCATGGACAGAGCAGCCTGGTGGGCTACATACAGTCCATGGGGTCACAAAGAGTCAAACAGGACTGAAGGACTAACACTTTCATTTTCACTGCATTATAGCTACATTTATTACACATTGTCCAAAGAATATTTATTATTTCTAAAATTAGGGATAAATGACAGAAAAACTGAAATGGGCTTTGGCAGAAGAATTGTAATGCTCTCAATCTCACAACAACTTTAAGGCAAGGGATGCATGAACACTGTTAGTCAGAACATCTATTTTGAAGCTTCCAAATTATTCATAGATGGATTTCTATCAGTTCTTTTGACCTTTGAAAATGTAATAGGTAGAGATTATACCCCCATAAATATCCACGTGATAACAAAGTGCCATCTGCAGTTTCCATAGTATTAAGTACAAAGGACACAAGAAAAGTTTTCTAATATAAGAATAAATGTTTTTAGGTGAGTCCTAAAGTAAACTATGAAGAGATTGACATTAAGTCAGACTTCACCCAGTTCATGATATATGTCTTTTTAAATAACTTTTATTCTTCAGAGAAGAGTCACTCTAACTCCCTTTGCTATCTTTGTTTTGATTTCCTTGAAGGAGGAAAGGAAAATTAAAAAGCTTATTGTGTAGACAGCCTCTGCCTCTCAGAGACATGGAAATTCAACTGGCTGACACAATTGTTACTCTTTCCTCAGTGAATAATGTTCTGAGTCGGACAACGACCGTTCACCATGTGATCCTGGATGATGCAAGTGTGCTGTTTGAGGATGACCATCCCGGCGGGTCCAGACAGCCCCGGGGCGGGGCGTGTGCTGTGTCCTGGGGAGGTTGGGCCTTCATCTCCGGGAGGCATTACTGGGAGCTGGACGTGGCACAGTCCTCCAGCTGGGTTCTGGGGGTCTGTAAGAGCATCTTCACACGTGATACCAGTATCAGCATTGGTGCTGAAGAAGCATTTTTTCTGTGTTCTACAAAGGTGAACAGTCAGTATATTCTGTCCACCACCTCCCCACCCTTAGTTCATTTTGTGAAAAGGCCTCTGGGTAAGATTGGAGTGTTTTTGGATTATGACAAGGGAACTGTGAGCTTCTATGATGTTTTCAGAAGTTCCCTCATATATACTTCCCTTCCTTCTGCTTTCTCCTCCCCTCTGATACCTTTCCTTTGCCTTAAATCTCCATGAATTGCCCATTTCTCGGGCCATTTACTGGAGCTTCTTGTCTGGGTATATTGCTGCCCTTCACTTCATGTGAGGACACAGGATACCTGACTGTACTCAGCAGTGATTATTATTTAATGTGACATAGTGATTGTATGTTTACAAAATGGCATAAAATTGTTGTATGTATAAATCTGTTAAATTTTTAATAAACATTCATTATGAAGTATTTCATAGAATATATTCAATTGCTTTTCTTTTTAAAATAAGGATTATATTAACTAAAGTTTATGTGTCATAAAGGTCACTACTTTTAAACTACATAATCAATGGTTTTTAGAAATATACAAAATTGTAAAACCAGGACTATCTCATTGTGGGACATATGCATGACCTCCAAAAGGAAACAATGCCCAATACCATTTACTGACTCTAGCATATACCTTCTCATTACACTCTTCAGCAAACTTTTCTCAAGTTAGTAGATATTTTGACGAATTCTAAATTAGTCAAATTCCTCTGACAGTTCAGACAGTTCTTATCTTATTTCATATTATTGTTACATCCCACTGTCTGTGCAGTACTCAGAACAGAACACATAGAAGTGTTAGGTGAATCAGTGAAGAAACACATGAATTAAAGAATCCGTATAGACAAAAGCCCCAGATAATCATGATGGTGTGATCACTCACTAGAGCCAGACATCGTGGAATGTGAAGTCAACTGGGCCTTAGGAAGTATCACTACGAACAAAGCTAGTGGAGGGGATGGAATTCCAGTTGAGTTATTTTAAATCCTGAAAGATGATGCTGTGAAAGTGCTGCCCTCAATAAGTCAGCAAATTTGGAAAACTCAACAGTGGCCACAGGACTGGAAAAGGTCAGTTTTCATTCCAATCCCTAAGAAAGGCAATGCCAAAGAAAGCTCAAACTACTGGACAATTGCACTCATCTCACACGCTAGTAAAGTAATGCTTAAAATTCTCCAAGACAGGCTTCAGCAATACGTGAACTGTGAAAATCCAGATTTCAAGCTCGTTTTAGAAAAGGCAGAGGAACAAGAGATCAAATCGCCAACATTCGCTGGATCATCAGAAAAGCAAGAGAAACAGAAAAACACATCTATTTCTGCTTTATTGACTATGGCAAACCCTTTGATTCTGTGGATCACAATAAATGGTGGAAAATTCTTCACGAGATGAGAATACCAGACCACCTGATCTGCCTCTTGAAAAACCTGTATGCAGGTCAGAAAGCAATAGTTAGAACTGGACATGGAAAAACAGACTGGTTCCAAATAAGAAAAGGAGTATATCAAGGCTGTATATTGTCACCCTGCTTATTTAACTTCTATGCAGAGTACATCATGAGAAATGCTGGGCTGAAAGAAGCACAAGCTGGAATCAAGACTGCCGGGGGAAATATCAATAGCCTCAGATATGCAGATGACACCACCCTTATGGCAGAAAGTGAAGAAGAACTAAAGAGCCTCTTGATGAAAGTGAAAGAGGAGAGTGAAAAAGTTGACTTATAGCTCAACATTCAGAAAGCTAAGATCATGGCATCTGGTCCCATCACTTCATGGCAAATAGATGGGGAAACAGTGGCTGACTTTATCCTTCTGGGCTCCAAAATCACTGTAGATGGTGCTTGCAGCCATGAAATTAAAAGATGCTTACTCCTTGGAAGAAAAGTTATGACCAACCTAGACAGCACATTAAAAAGCAGAGACATTACTTTGTCAACAAAGGTCCATCTAGTCAAGACTATGGTTTTTCCAGTGGTCATGTATGGATGTGAGAGGTGGACTATGAAGAAAACTGAGTGCTGAAGAATTGGTGCTTTTGAACTGTGGTTTTGGAGAAGACTCTTGAGAGTCCCTTGGACTACAAGGAGATCCAATCAGTCCGTCCTAAGGCAGATCAGTCCTGGGTGTTCATTGGAAGGTCTGGTGTTGAAGCTGAAACTCCAATATTTTGGCCACCAGACGCAAAGAGCTGACTCATTTGAAAAGACCCTGATGCTGGAAAAGATTGAGGGCAGGAGGAGTAAGGGACAACAGAGCATGAGGTGGTTGGATGGCATCACCTACTCAATGGACGGTGATTTGGGTTTGGGTGGACTCCGGCAGTTGGTGATAGACAGGGAGGCCTGGTGTGCTGAGGTTCATGGGGTTGCAAAGAGTCGAACACGACTGAAAGACTGAACTGAACTGTATAGACAAAATATTATTCCTTCATTGACAAAATTTTCCAAAAGATAGTGAACATAATAGACATAAAGTACTAGGGATAAAGTCAGGAGTAGAGAGGAAACTGAGCTGCAAATTCACAGCTTAAGGAAATTCCATTATTTTGAGGTTAAAATTATCTACTACAGAAGCTTGTTTTATACTGTTGATTTTGAGATTTCCCTAAGACAATCAGTCTCTTTTTGACAGATCTCAAACCAGCTTCTCTGTTTATCTCATTTTATTTCCAGATCCTCTCTTGGACCCTTGGTCCTTCAATTCACAGAAGGCCATTCTCTGTGGTATGGAATCCAAGGCCTTTCCTTTCAGCCATTTCTCTTTTCATTTTCACCTTTTTACTACACTTTTCTGGATTACATCTCTGATTCTAACACTCTTGATTGAATAACTCATTTTTTTTGGTTAAGTTCCATTTAGGATAAACCCTGTAAAACTGGGTGGAAAACAGGCTGAAGAGATAAGGGAATGTTAAAGAGTACAGATGTTGCATCTGAAATCCAAACACAAATTTCATTCAGGATTTGCAGCAATTTTCATTTTATTTTTTAGGGTCAACTTAGATTATAGAATTGATATATAACAAGTGTGGTGTGATTTTCCCATTTAGGAAATACAAGGAAAGGGATTTACCTTCGCTTGTCTGTGGAATCATTGCATCCCACACACTATAGAATTTCAAGAAGGAATTAACCTTCTACATCTTTAGTGTGAGGATGGTCAAGCTCTTGGGATGGTGATTGCATCACTGGCACCTTGTAAGTGGCCCCAAATTCTAGAAATGGAGTTTCCAGTGTCCAAGAAAGATCTTGTGAAATTACTAGAAGACATGGAGAATAGTCCCCTGCTCAGTGATGGCCACCCATTCAAAATACCTCCGTCCCTGATAGACTGGGGAAAAATTACTTGTAAGATACTTCCAGAGAAATGTGTATAATGGAATGGTTAGAAACTTTTACAACATGAGGAAACCGTGCACTTTAAGAATTATTCCTGGAAATTAAGGAATATTTAAAAAGTCCTCACAAAAACAAAACACATGCGCGCGCGCGCGCGCACACACACACACACACACACACACACACACACTATTCTAATTTACCCAAGAAGCCCCTGAAAGCTTACCCATTTTTTAAAGAAGTTATGGCCCTAATACTTCCCAAAATACCCCAAACTGAGTATCAGGGGCTGACAATGGTCCTGTCTGAGAAAGACAAGTAGTTCTCAGAGAACATAAAGCTGAAATACATTCAAGATTTCAAGGAGAAATAGGAGTCCGAGGAGAAAGTGGTTCATTTCAGGGAACACGATTCGAGTGTTCAATATTCCAAGACAACGGATGTTCCCAAAGAAATATTCCAAGAGATTATGTGTCCAGTTTTCCAAGATATCGGATGTCCCCAAAGGAATCCAAATGAAAGCCCACGAGAAATTTTAGGACAATGTGTAAGAGTTGAACCTCCCCCAGAAAACTATTTTTCCATGAGGGGTTCAATTCCATGGAGAGTCTAAAAACCCCTCCAAGGACAAAGATCAGATTTTCCATGAGGATTCATGGTCAAGTCTAGTTGCCAGAATCTCCCTGCAGGAGGCTGGAGATTGGCAGGTCCTGCCAAGGCGTCCTGAAGAGTCAGAAACAGTGTTATAAGACACAGGTTGAGGAGGTGCAGAGACAGCACAAGGTGGACCTGGGTCCTCGGCTCTAGAGTTAGTGTCCTGAAGGACGTGCTGTAGATGGGGACTGTAGATCTGCCTGAACCTGGGCTCAGGGATTCCCTCATGCTCACGTTCTCACACTTTCTGTAGGTTGTCTCTCATATATATATATATATTTTTACAACTTGTGAACCCACATGGACCCATCATTATCACCCAAGCCCATAGTTTTCACTGTTGCTATATGAAAATATATTTTAAAACATAAAGGTCTTTAAATTAGATAGATACATATTAGGTAGATAGGCAGATAGCTAGTTATTTCAGACTCTTCAAAATACTTTTTTTTCAGACTCTTCAAAACACTTTTATGTTTTACTTTATTAAACAAATATTTGTAAAAGGTGATTTTGACTTTCTTTTTAAAATAACAAGCATTTAAGTAGTGTACAAGGCATTTGGTATCCAAAAAATGACCAATACATTTATTTCCCATAGAATGCTGTGTATGAAGTTTCATACACTGGTATGCTCTTTAATATATGCTTTTAGGATGCACTGTACATAAATGCTTTTGATTTCTTAAAGTTTCCAGAAATTTTCAATTTTATATTCTTTTATTAATAGATAACTAAAATATTGAATTTGTATGGAAAATTTCTTATCAGTTTGTGTCACTTGCTTCCCTACTTGGCTTTAACTTGCAAAACTAGGTCTAAGTTACAATTCTTTTTACCTAAAATCAGGAGATTTTCTCATAAGTTATTTTTGCCATGAAGTGCTAATAAGTCTTATAACCTAAGATAGATAGTAAGATATCCAGTCAAGTGGGGCTCTTCTTGTGAATTTAAAGTGCATATTTTCTAATTCTTTCAGCATCTACTGTTTTCTAAGCCATGTCTTGTTGCAGAGGATATAAAACCTAAAAGTTACAGTTCTATGTTATTCTATCCTTGAAGATTGAACAGATTTTCTAAGCATGTCTTGTTGCATAGGATACAAGCCTAAAAGTTACAGTTCTTAACTTTATAGTATTTCATTCTTGATTGAAGATTGAACAGTGAGTGTAATCAGTAATAGAAAGCATTATCATTGAGAGAGCCATGCAAAGCATATGTAGGGTAACAATATACAAAGGGTGACTGATACAGGAGCCAAGATGAAGTGAAAGTAATAATGAGAATGACGCAGGAGAGGCGGAACAGTCTGTCACAGAAGTTAATGGGCCAGGACAGTGCACACACTCAGGTGTGGTCCTAGTCCTTCCCTTCCCCGGCTGTGACCCAGTGTTCCCAATTTCTCTGTCCTGTCTCCTTGAAACGCTCACTGCCAGTGCCCAGAAAAATGACAACTACCTTAGTGCGGGGGCAGAAAATAAATCCCTACTTGTAATTTTCCTTTCTGGATCAATAGCAGGAGAGATCTGGCAACACTTACTCTGGAAACTGAAACTACTAGTTACTGTCCTCTTTCGTGTTTGCACACACTTTGAAAATATTTAATATGGGTATCATGTACAGTATACAATCTAAGACAGGGAATTTAAATCAGCTGACTGTTTCAGGAATTCTATTGATGGGAAAACAGGTGTTTGGATGGAGTTGTGGCCTGTTTATGTCTCTCTAATAGAGTGAGACCAGTAACTCCAGAGCCCTTTGGTACACGTGACTTGATGCGAGAATGCATGGGAGGGCAAAGGCAAGTAGAGGTTTTGTCCAAAATGACTTAAAAATGACACAGTCAGTAATTGGGTTAAATGAATCTGAGTTGTATAAAATTTGAGAGCATTTCCACATTAGTTTTACTTTTTCATTATGTAGTATTATTATTTTTAGAATATATAAAAATGAGTAAATTCATTTCTTTCTTACTATAAAAAATTCCAGTTTCCTCTTTCATGAATTTGTGATACTGCCGGCTTTTTGTAAATTGGTTAGATTTATAATTTGTATTTATTTTTATCGGTTTAATTTAGAAACAAAGTTTTCACTGTATTTCTTGTATTATCTTTCAAAATATCAAGGGATTCAGCTTTGAACAAAAACAATAGGAATAAAAAATACAAACGTTATCTAGAAAAAAAAATGTAAGCGGTGCTACAGAAAAACATTGGATCAAAGATAATATACAACAGGTCCTAGACTGAAGCCCTACAGCGCAGAATTCCGCGGCCCCAGGGGCGGGAGCAAGAGCAGGGGCGGCCCTGGGGACCCTCTGACCCTGCAGGTCTGAGACCCCCGGCCTCAGCCCCGCCTCTGGTTCCGTGTCACTGCTGGGGACAGAGCTCTTGTGAGCTTAGAGTCTGTCCCTGGTTCTCACATCCTTTCTGGAAGGAGCCTCCTCCTTCCCAGAGAGAGGCGTGTCTCCAGATGGTGCGGCCGCGGATCTGAGCTCCGAGCCATCGCCGGGCGGCGGGAGGCTCCTCTCCGCGCCCCGCCGAGCCCGCCCGCCGCCGAGAGAAGCGCAGAAATGGAGCGCGAGGCGCGCGGCTCCAGATCCCTGGGAGGACGCGGGAGGGCGCCCGGGGGCGGGTCCCGGGCCGGGCTGCCGGAGGTGTCCGGCTTCGTCCCGCCGAAGCCGCGCAGGGAGTGAGGAGGCCGCGGAGGGCGACGGAGAGCAACCAAGTCCTGGTGGGAGACGGCGGCTTCCTCACGGGACCCGGGCTCCTTCTGTCCACGAGTGCCCAGTGGCGCCGAGGAGGCCTGCGTCCCCGGGGATGCTGTCGCGGTAAGGAGGCGGGTCGCACGTGAGAAAACCGGGATCTGCGGGCCCTGTGCAGGAAACGGGGCGCGCCAGGCCACTAAGCCCGAGAGGAGATTCGCGGACTTTTGTGGCCGCGACCTCACCTCCGGCTCCGCGGGCAAGGACGCCGAGGGCCCGGGTGCGGAGCGAGGCCGCGGGGGACTTCTGGGTCCAGGGCGACCTGAGAGGCGGATCCCCGGGGCTGCCGGACCCCCCAGGCCAGGCGCAGCCGGCCTTGGACAGCGAACCCGGGAGCTCCTGTGTGCGCTCAGTTCCTCCTCCTCCTCGGAACCCCGAGGACGACTGCAACCCGCCAGGCTCCTCTGTCCATGGAATCTTCCACGCAAGAATTCCGGACGGGACTGCCGTTTCCTCCTCCAGAGGATCGTCCCTGGTCAAGCATCTACCCCGCGTCCTACCGGCGTGTCTTCTGTGTCTGGCGTTGGCAGGCAGAGTCCGTACTACTGAGCCTCCTGGGAAGCCCTGGTGCGCTCCTAGCACTGGCCTTTTTCCTCTGAGGTAAATCCAGCTGGGATTTCCGGTTTGTTTGTTTGCTTTCAACTCTGAATATCATGCTGTTTGTTTAAACTTATTTCTTCAGATAAACACGTACCAACAAGTGTTGACTGCCATGCAAAATATAAAGGAGTAGAAAACATGTCAAATGCCAACACGGACATGGAGTAACAGAAACTCATTTATTGCTCTTGGCGATGCACAATGGCGCAGACACTTAGGAGTAAACTTCGGCAGTTCTTCCAAATCTAAACTTGTGTTTGTCCAGCAATCTCAGTCTGTTATCTGCACAAAGGTGTAGAAAATGTCTGCTTATCCAAAGCCTGTACACAGACGTCTGTAGCAACTTTTTTCATAATTGTGAAAACATGGGAGCAACCAAGACGTCCCTCACTAGGTGAAGGGATGAGTAAACCATGGCGCATCCAGACCCCGGCATGTTACTCGCTGCTCAAAAGAAAGCAGCTGTCAAACCACAGGATGACAGGAAGGAAGTCTAATTGTTTATGAGTAAGTAAGCGAAGCCAGTCTGCAAAGGCCACAAAGGTTCCAGTTTGCTATAGGACTTTGCTTGTGGGGGACGCTATGCATGTGTGAGGGAGGGGTATATCAGAATCCCCTTACTTTGCTCAGTTTTGCTGTAAACTTAAACTGTTCTAAAAAATTAGCTTTATTTAAAAAATGAAAAAGAAGTAAGAAGTGTTTCTGTGACTTCAAAACTCTGGCGCATTTACAACTAAGTGTTCAATATTAATTTTTTTCAAAGGGACAATGGGATTGTATAAAACAATAAAGAAAAATAAACGTGTTTTTCCACATGTTTTTCAAAATACATAGCTGCGCATTTGTTTGTAATAATATCACCCAGATAGAAGTCATTGTTAACAACCACAATGTTTTCCAGTCTCCCACTGGTGCATCTTAATTTAATATTTTCTTAGGTGTTCATGTCCCAAATAAGCAAGGTAAGATACTCTCACTAGCAATCCAATTTTAGTTTTAAAATACTAAAACTCTAGTAAAAGAAAATTAACAGAAAGTCCATTTTCTTTTCATTATAAAGTTTTTACTACTGCTCACAAAAGTTACACAAGGGGAGACTTCTACTTCTTAAGATGGAGAAATAGAGACTAGGTGTTTCTTCTTGTATTATACCAAAAAGTGCAAGAAATCATGGCTTCTAGATGTATAGCACATAACAAGGAAAATAAACACACAAAAATGGAGAGCACCAGAAATTATAATTATGTGGGTAAATATATAAGGCTTTATTTTGCTATTTGAAACTCTTTAAGATAATGGATTATATTTTAAAAATAAAAACATTATAATAAAATAGCAATATGACTATTAAAAACTTCACAATATTATGAAACTTTTACTATGTATATAAATGTAAAATATATGACAAATATATTACAGAGTTTGGAAGGAGAAATACATACATGTATATTTATTTACACATAAAATATGGTTATTTTTGTTATGGTTATATTTATAGTATTTGTGAAGTGGTGAGATATCACATATATATATATAGACTATGATAAATTAAAGATAAATATTCTAAACTTTTTATGAACAACTAAAATAACTTTAAATTGGGGGTTACAACTAATGAGCCAACAAAGTTGACAAAACGGAATCATAAACAATATTTTATAAAGACAGGGAGAGAGAAGAAAGAGGGACAACATGTGGGAAAACAGTAAACAAATAGCAGCAATGATAGACTGACTGATAACCATATCAATAATCATATTTAATATAAGTGATGGAAACATTCTAGTTAAAGGCGAATGTTTTCTGATAGATAAAAAAGTAAGGTACAACTACATGTTGTCTACAAACTCAAAATATAGATTCACACATTGGCTAAATTAAAACAACTAAATAGTCATACATATTAACACTATTCTAAGAACAGGAGTGTCTATATTCATATTAGAAACAATAAATTTCAGAATAAAAATATTATTCCCAGTTCATTTCAAAGTGATAAAAGGATAAAATCATGAAGAGGACTTAAGAATCCTAAGTGTTCATGCACCTAATAAGAGAGAGTCACATTACATAGGGCTAAAACTGATAGAACTGCCAAGAGAAATGGAAATTGTAGTCTGAGATTTCAATAGATACTTTAACATCTCTTTGAACACTGAAATCCATAGATTAATAGACCAATAGATCAAATTTATCCACACATTAAATAGAAGATCATGAAGGACACAACAACACTATAAACCAACTTGGCCTAATGGACATTTATAGAACGTGACTCCCAGCGGCAATAAATTATTGTGTTACTGCAAAGAAGATAATTGGAGGAATAATACTACCTAATGTCAAAACTTATTTAAAGCAACAGTAATCACAACTGAGTGGTGTTGGTGTTCAAAGAAATAACTAAATCGATGGCACAAAAAGAAAGAACTCAGAAATACACCTCTGTATATGTGAAAATGGATTTTTTAAAATAAAAGTGAAAGGAATTTAGTGGAGAAACGGTAATCTTTTCAAAAACTTATACTGAAACACTAACTGCAAAAAACCCAGAAAGTTCCAATAAATAGCACAAATCATCCACAAAAAAATCAAGTCAAGTGGGTTCTAAGCATAAAGATAAAACCTAGCCATTTCTGTCCTTTATTGTGCCCATCTTTGCATGAACTGTTCCCTTGTTATCCCCAATTTTCTTGAAGAGATCTCTCATCTTTCCCATTCTATTGGTTTCCTCTATCTCTTTGCATTGTTCACTTAAGAAGGCTTTCTTAGCTCTCCTTGCCATTCTCTGGAACTCTGCACTCAGTTAGGAATATCTTTCCCTTTCTGCTTTGCCTTTCCCTTCTCTTCTTTTCTCAGCTGTTTGTAAAGCCTCTTCAGAAATACTTTACCTTCTTGCATTGACTACATGGATCACAGCCTTGTGTAACTCAAGGAAGCTATGAGTCATACCTTTCAGGGTCACCAAAGATGGACGAGTCATGGTGGAGAGTTCTGACAAAACGTGGTCCACTGGAGAAGGGAATGGCAAACCACTTCAGTGTTCTTGCCTCAAGAACCCCATGAACAGTATGAAGAAAGAGTGGAGATATCAGTTTATATATAAACTGATTCACTTTGCTATACAACTGAAACTAAACACAATATTGTAAATCAAACATATCAAACATACTTCAGAAAAAATTAAAAAATAAAGTATCTTTCCTTGAGTGGACCATGATGGCCCATCTTTGATTAAATAGGAAAATGTTTTGAAGAATAGAATGCAAACAGTCAAAATAGAGAAAATCTTAAGAGATGGTGGCCAAACTTCATAGACAGTATCACATTTCTTTCACAGATTGTGATTTCTTTTAGTCTATCCTGTATTATACATTTATGCCATAATCCTTAACTTGACAAGCTAGCATCATTATTTCAAATGTGCATACAGATTGCATAATAGAATGATGGGGTATGAGACGATATGCTGGGAATGACTAAAAGAACAGAGTCTTGGGGAATAACCACCATCCGCTATTGTGTGTTCAGTTACAGCCAGAGCAAAAGCAATACTGTGTAATCAGACCAAACAAAAGACAAACAGACCTCTATAATCTCTGAATGTTAGCAAGTTTGTTGTCTGGGGTTAGATGTAGCTTCTACTGCAGTTTTGCTTGTAGGGCTTGGGTCTGACATTTTCCAGCCAGAACTGTCTATGAGTCTAAGCCTGCTTTTCTTATCCAGGTAGATTCTAGGAAGAAGCTCTTATGTCAAAGACAATTTGACATTTAAAATTGACTTTTATTGGACTCTTATTCTGTTTCAACTGTGTAAAGTTCCTAAAATCAAGTAACCAACTACTCTCACAGGCTGTCTGACAATGTGAGAAGTTATCGGTGAAGACATGACCATCAAGATGCATTTCTGAATTCTCAGTGCTCTAACTAGTAGCTCCAGGAGGAGCCCAGACCTTCACCTCTACACAATATCAGCGGGAGCAGGAAGTAGTGGGTTTCTGGGACGGAGCTTCAGCCTTGGGTAAGGACTCAGAGTTAAGAAAGACGGAACACTGAATCCAGACTCATTTCTTACGTGTGAGAAAGAAGATTTCCCACAGTTTCTGACTTCCCCCCACGCCGCCCCCATTCAATGTGTTTTTCATTCCATAGCAAAACTTGTGAGCAGGCGGGGTTGGTGTATTTCTAGATGTTGAAGGAGAGATGTTGGTTTCTTGAATGCCGCCAAGAATTCCTTCTACTCAGATGAGTTCTTCAGTGTCCCTGCTAGGCCTTTCTTTTATACTGGACACAAATGATAAGGGCTTAGTCAGGAATCTGACGGGTTGCCTGGAAACTCCATGCATGAGGTCGTCCTCATTAGCTACAGCAAAAAATAACAGTTTACTATTGTTTAAGAAAAGCTCTCCTTTAGAGAGGAAAAAGAAGGGGAAAGGCTATGGTAAGGAAAGATTCTTCGGTTTTTCATTGGCTTAATTGTCAGGAAAGTAGCCTTTCTTCTTGTTGGGGTCCACTCTGTTACCAGGACTTGACACACCCTCTCCCGGTCTCTTGACTCTATGTCATTTAGGTTTTGTTTCTAACTTGGCTCAGAAGGTAAAGCGTCTGTCTACAACGCAGGAGACCGGGGTTCCATCCCTGGGTCAGGAAGATCCCCTGGAGAAGGAAATGTCAACCCACTCCAGTATTCTTGCCTGGAAAATCCCATGGACGTAGGAGCCTGGTAGGCTGCAGTCCATGGGGTCGCGAAGAGTTGGACACGACTGAGGACTTCACTTTCACTTTCTTTACACTTCACATGTGCGAACCTGGGAGCAGTTGGGAACTGGACTATAAATAAAACTGAGCGTTGAAGAATTGATGCTTTTGAACTATGGTGTTGGAGGAGACTCTTGAGAGTCCTTGGACTGCAAGGAAGTCCAACCAGTCCATCCTTAAGGAAAATCAGTCCTGAAAATATTCATTGGAAGGACTGATCCTGAAGCTGAAACTCCAATACTTTGGCCACCTGATGCGAATAACTGACTTATTTGAATAGACCTTGATTCTCGGAAAGATTGAAGGTGGGAGGAGATGGGAATGGCTGAGAATGAGATGGTTGGATGGCATCACCGACTCAATGGACATGAGTTTGGGTAAACTCCAGAAGTTGTTGATTGACAGGAAGGGCTGGCATGCTGCAGTCCAAGGGGTCGCAAAGCGTTGGACATGACTGAGCGACTGAACTGAACTGAACACTTCACACCAAAATAGAAACTCTTTTTTAAAAGAAATGTTCTAAAACGTCCTAAACTCTTCCAAGGCAATATTCACTGAACCCCAATATATCCCATTAACTGCAAGGCTCTAACTCTACAGAGTTTGTGCTAAAATGGGAAGATGAAAGTGAACGTCGCTCAGTCGTGTCTGACTCTTTGCAACCAAATGATCAATATAACACAGTCCATGGGATTCTCCAGACAAGAATACTGGAGTGGAGATCCCTTCTCCAGGGGATCTTCCCAACCCAGGGATCAAACCCAGGTCTCCAGGTCTCCCAGGTTGCAGGCAGATTCTTTACCAGCTGAGCCACCAGAGAAGTCAACTGCAAAGATACTAAGTGAAATAAAATCTGGGACTCAAGAGAAAAATCTCTCAAATTTTTTCATTAAGGTGCTGTCACTTCCTGGACACCCTGCTCAGGCTGATGTTGGGAATGGGACATGCAGGAAGCTGAATGACACAATGGGATTTTTGGAAGATGGAGAAGTTCCAGCATAGTTTCAGATTCCATGAGCTTTGTTCATATACAAATTCCACATATATATATATATACACACACACACACATACATATATATATTCCAATATATATTGCACCTATTTTTTATTGTATACCAAAGATTTGTGTTTTTGCAAGCAAATTCAAAAAGAAGAAGGGAATTTTGGAAATGATAATCCTGGTATTTCTGAGAGAAGGATTGTCAGTGAACTATATTCTTTATAGTGACAGAAAACAAGGGAGAGAATTCACATTTATAAAGAATAGCTTCATGTGATGATGGTGGCTCAATCACAGAAAACTAGCCAATCTGATCACATGGACTGCAGCCTTGTCTAACTCAGTGAAACTAGGCCATGCCATGTGGGGCCACCCAAGATGACTGGGTCATGGTGGAGATTTCTGACAGAATGCGATCCACTGGAGAAGGGAACAGCAAACCACTTCAGTATTCTTGAAGAAGCTGAAGTTGAACGGTTCTATGAAGACCTACAAGAACTTTTAGAACTAACACCCCAAAAAGATGTCCTTTTCATTATAGGGGACTGGAATGCAAAAGTAGGAAGTCAGGGAACACCTGGAGTAACAGGCAAATTTGGCCTTGGAGTACAGAATGAAGCATGGCAAAAGGCTAATGGAGTTTTGCCTAGAGAACGCAATGGTCATAGCAAACACCCTCTTCCAACAACATAAGAGAAGACTCTACACATGGACATCACCAGATGGCCAAAACCAAAATCAGATTGATTATATTCTTTGCAGCCAAAGATGGAGAAGCCCTATACAATCAGCGAAAACAAGACCGAGAGCTGACTGTGACTCAGATCATGAACTCCTCATTGCCAAATTCAGACTGAAATTGAAGAAAGTTGGGAAAACCACTAAATCATTCAGGTATGACCTAAATAAAATCCCTTATGATTATACAGTGGAAATGACAAATAGATTTAAGGGACTAGATCTGATGGACAGAGTGCCTGACGAACTATGGACATGGTACAGGAGATAGGGATCAAGACCATCCCCAGGAAAAAGAAATGCAAAAAAGCAAAATGGCTGCCTGAGGAGGCCTTACAAATGCTGAGTAAAGAAGAGAAGCAAAAAGTAAAGGAGAAAAGGAAAGATATACCCATTTGAATGCAGAGTTCCAAAGAATAGCAAGGAGAGAGAAGAAAGCCTTTCTCAGTGATCAATGCAAAGAAATAGAGGAAAACAACAGAATGGGAAAGACTAGAGATCTCTTTAAGAAAATTAGAGCTACCAAGGAAACATTTCATGCAAAGATGGGCTCAATAAAGGACAGAAATGGTATTGACCTGACAGAAGCAGAAGATATTAGGAAGAGATGGCAAGAATACACAGAAGAACTGTATAAAAAAGATCTTCACGACCCAGTTAATTATGATGGTATGATCACTGACCTAGAGCCAGACATCCTGGAATGTGAAGTCAAGTGGGCCTTAGAAAGCATGACTACAAAGAAGCTAGTGGAGGGGATGGAATTCCAGCTGAGCTATTTCAAATCCTAAAAGCTGATGCTGTGAAAGTGCTGCACTCTATATGCCAGCAAATTTGGAAAACTCAGCAGTGGCCACAGGGCTGGAAAAAATCAGTTTTCATTCCAATCCCAAAGAAAGGAAATGCCAAAGAATGCTGTAACTACCACACAATTGTACTCATCTCACACACTAGTAAAGTAATGCTCAAAAGTCTACAAGCCAGCCTTCAGCAATATGTGAACCGTGAACTTCCAGATGTCCAAGCTCTTTTTAGAAAAGGCAGAGGAACAAGAAATCAAATTGCCAACACTCGCTGGATCATTGAAAAAGCAAGCGAGTTGAAGAAATACATCTATTTCTGCTTTATTGACTGTGCCAAAGCCTTTGACTATGTGAATCACAATAAACTGTGGAAAATTCTGAAAGAGATGGGAATACCAAACCACCTGACCTGCCTCTTGAGACATCCCTTCACAGCAGCACCTTGTCTAATATTCGCTTGAATAGCTGTAGGAGATCTGTGTGCCAGGAAGTAGTCAGTGTGTTCTGAAATTCCCGCAATTTACCCTAGACAGTCTGACACACCACAAATCCAGGCAAGGTCACATGCTATTTAGCAGAAAAAGTATTAAAACGTAAGTATTCTCTCATTTTTGGTATACTACAAATGATTGCCTACCCAGAAAAAGACCTGAATATGAACTCTGTTTCTCAATAAATGTGGCATTTAGTAAACATTTTTATTTGCAATAAATAATAATATGGGAATGCTAACGATGATAATAACTGAAATCTTGCTATCTTAAATCACCTTATGTAAACTTAACTGACATCAGGGACTTTTAATCTTTAATTTTATATTCTTCAGTGTTGAAGCTTTTTTTTTTGCCTGCTGCTGATCCTTGTTCTCAATTAGATGTTTTTGTCTCAAAATGTTAATAAACCAGTTAGCTTACACACACACACACACACACACACACACACACACATACCAGTTTAGTTCAGTCACTCAGTCTTGTCCGGCTCTTTGCAACCCCATGAATCACAGCATGCCAGGCCTCCCTGTCCATCACAAACTCCCGGAGTTTACTCAAACTCATGCCCATCGAGTCAGTGATGCCATCCAGCCATCACCTCCTCTGTCGTCCCCTTCTCCTCCTGCCCACAATCCCTCCCAGCATCAGGGTCTTTTCCAATGAGTTAACTCTTTACATGAGGTGGTCAAAGTATTGGAGTTTCAGCTTCAGCCTCAGTTCTTCCAATGAACATCCAGGACTTATCTCCTTCAGGATAGACTGGTTGGATCTCCTTGCAGTCCAAGGGACTCTCAAGAGTCTTCTCCAACACCACAGTTCAAAAGCATCAATTTTTCGGCGCTCAGGTTTCTTCACAGTCCAACTCTCACATCCATACATGACCACCGGAAAAACCATAGCCTTGACCAGATGGACCTTTGTTGGCAAAGTAATGTCTCTGCTTTTTAATATGTTATCTAGGTTGGTTATAACTTTCCTTCCAAGGAGTAAGCGTCTTTTAATTTCATGGCTGCAGTCACCACCTGCAGTGATTTTGGAGCCCCAAAAAATAAAGTCTGACACTGTTTCCACTGTCTCCCCATCTATTTCCCATGAGGTGATGGAACCAGATGCCATGATCTTAGTTTTCTGCATGTTGAGCTTAAAGCCAACTTTTTCACTCTCCTCTTTCACTTTCATCAAGAGGCTTTTTAGTTCCTCTTCACTTTCTGCGATAAGGTTGGTGTCATCTGCATATCTGAGGTTATTGATATTTCTCCCGACAATCTTGATTCCAGCTTGTGCTTCTTCCAGCCGAGCGTTTCTCATGATGTACTCTGCATATATGTTAAATAAGCAGGGTGACAATACACAGCCTTGACACACTCCTTTTCCTATTTAGAACCAGTCTGTTTTTCCGTGTCCAGTTCCAACTGTTGCTTCCTGACCTGCATACAGGTTTCTCAAGAGGCAGGTCAGGTGGTTTGGTGCTCCCATCTCCTTCAGAATTTTCCACAGTTTATTGTGATCCACACAGTCAAAGGCTTTGCATAGTGAATAAAGCAGAAGTAGATGTTTTTTTCTGGAGCTTTGTTACTATTTCAATGATCCAATGGATGTTGCAAATTTGATCTCTGTTTCCTCTGCATTTTCTAAATCCAGCTTGACTATCTGGAAGTTCACAATTCACATACTGTTGAAGCCTGGCTTGGAGATTTTGAGCATTACTTTGCTAGCGTGTGAGATGAGTGGAATTGTGCAGTAGTTTGAGCATTCTTTGCCATTGCCTTTTTTTGGGATTGGAATGAAAATCGACTTTTTCCAGTCCTGTGGCCACTGCTGAGTTTTCCAAATTTGCTGGCATATTGAGTGCAGCACGTTCACAGCATCATCTTTTAGAATTTGAAATAGCTCAACTGGAATTCCATCACCTCCACTTGCACTGTTTGTAGTGATGTTTCCGAAGGCCCACTTGACTTCACTTTCCAGGATGTCTGGCTCTAGGTGAGTGATCACACCATCATGGTTATCTGGGTCATCAAGATCTTTTTTGTATAGTTCTTCTGTGTATTCTTGCCATCTCTTCTTAATATCTTCTGCTTCTCTTAGGTCCGTATCATTTCTGTCCTTTATTTGCCCCATTTCTGCATGAAAAATTCTCTTGGTATCTCCAATTCTCTTGAGGAGATCTCTAGTCTTTTCCATTCTATTGTTTTCCTCTATTTCTTTACATCGATCACTGAGGAAGGCTTTTTTATCTCTCCTGGCTATTCTTCAGAAGTGTGCATTCAAATGAGAATATCTTTCCTTTTCTCCGTTTCTTTATTTTTTTTTAATTTTTTTATTGTAGTGGTTTATGCCATACAGTGACATGAATCAGCCATGGGTTTACATGTCTTCCCCATTCCCATCCCCCCTCCCACCTCCCTCTCTATCCCATCCCTCTGGGTCTTCCCAGTACACCAGCCCTGAGCACTTGTCTCGTGCATCCAACCTGGGCTGGTGATCTGTTTAACCCTTGATAGTATACTTGTTTCAATGCTGTTCTCTCTGAACATCCCACCCTCGCCGTCTCCCACAGAGTCCAAAAGTCTGTTCTGTATCTGTGTCTCTGTTTCTGTTTGGCATATAGGGTTATCATTACCATCTTTCTAAATTCCATATATATGCGTTAGTATTGGTCTTTGTCTTTCTGTCTTACTTCACTCTTTATAATGGGCTCCAGTTTCATCCATCTCATTAGAACTGATTCATATGAATTCTTTTTAATGGCTGAGTAATATTCCATAGTGTATATGTACCACAGCTTCCTTATCCATTAGTCTGCTGATGGGCATCTAGGTTGCTTCCATGTCCTGGATATTATAAGCAGTGCTGAGATGAACATTGGGGCACACGTGGCTCTTTCAGATCTGGTTTCCTCGGTGTGTATGCCCAGGAGTGGATTGCTGGGGGATATGGCAGTTCTATTTCCAGTTTTTTAAGGAATCGCCACAATGTTCTCCATAGTGGCTGTACTAGTTTGCATTCCCACCAACAGTGTAAGAGGGTTCCCTTTTCTCCACACCCTCTCCAGCATTTATTGCTTGTAGACTTTTGGATAGCAGCCATTCCAACTGGTGTGCAATGGCACCTCGTTGAGGTGTTGATTTGCATTCTTCTGAGAATGAGTGATGTTGAGCATCTTTTCATGTGTTTGTTAGTCATCTGTATGTCTATTTGGAGAAATGTCTGTTAGTTCTTTGGCCCATTTTTTGGTTGGGTCATTTATTTTTCTGGAATTGAGCTGCAGGAGTTGCTTGTATATTTTTGAGATTAATCCTTTGTCTGTTGCTTTGGTTGCTATTATTTTCTCCCATTCTGAAGGCTGTCTTTTCACTTTGCTTATAGTTTCCTTTGTAGTGCAAAAGCTTTTAAGTTTCATTAGGTCCCATTTGTTTATTTTGGTTTTTATTTCCAATAATCTGGGAGGTAGGTCATAGAGGATTTTGCTGTGATTTATGTCGGAGAGTGTTTTGCCTATGTTCTCCTCTAGGAGTTTTATAGTTTCTGGTCTTACATTTAGATCTTTAATCCATTTTGAGTTTATTTTTGTGTATGGTGTTAGAAAGTGTTCTAGTTTCATTCTTTTACAAGTGGTTGACCAGTTTTCCAAGCACCACTTGTTAAAGAGCTTGTCTTTTTTCCATTGTATATTCTTGCCTCTTTTGTCAAAGATAAGGTGTCCGTATGTATGTGGATTTATCTCTGGGCTTTCTATTTTGTTGCATTGATCTATATTTCTTTCTTTGTGCCAGTACCATACTGTCTTCATGACTGTGGCTTTGTAGTAGAGTCTAAAGTCAGGCAGGTTGATTCCTCCCATTCCATTCTTCTTTCTCAAGATTGCTTTGGCTATTCGAGGCTTTTTTGTATTTCCATACAAATTGTAAAATTATTTGTTTTAGTTCTGTGAAGAATACCATTGGTAGCTTGGTAGGGATTGGATTGAATCTATAGATTGCTTTGAGTATTATACTCATTTTCACAATATTGATTCTTCCAATCCATGAACACGGTATATTTCTCCATCTGTTTGTGTCCTCTTTGATTTCTTTCATCAGTGTTTTATAGTTTTCTATGTATAGGCCTTTTGTTTCTTTGGGTAGATATACACCTAAGTATTTTATTCTTTTTGTTGCAATGGTGAATGGTATTGTTTCCTTAATTTCTCTTTCTGTTTTCTCATTGTTAGTGTATAGGAATGCAACGGATTTCTGTGTATTAATTTTATATCCTGCAACTTTACTATATTCATTTATTAGCTCTAGTAGTTTTCTGATAGGTTCTTTAGGGTTTTCTATGTAGAGGATCATGTCATCTGCAAACAGTGAGAGTTTCACTTCTTCTTTTCCTATCTGGATTCCTTTTATTTCTTTTTCTGCTCTGATTGCTGTTGCCAAAACTTCGAAAACTATGTTGAATAGTAGTAGTGAGAGTGGGCACCCTTGTCTTGGTCCTGATTTGAGGGGAAATGCTTTCAATTTTTCACCATTGTGGAAAATGTTTGCTGTGGGTTTGTCATATATAGCTTTTATTATGTTGAGATATGTTCCTTCTATTCCTGCTTTCTGGGGAGTTTTAATCATAAATAGATGTTGAATTTTGTCAAAGGCTTTTTCTGCATCTATTGAGATAATCATATGGTTTTTATCTTTCAATTTGTTAATGTGGTGTATTACATTGATTGATATGTGGATATTAAAGAACCATTGCATTCCTGGGATAAAGCCCACTTGGTCATGATGTATGATCTTTTTAATATGTTGTTGGATTCTGTTTGCTAGAATTTAGTTAACGATTTCTGCATCTATGTTCATCAGTGATATTGGCCTGTAGTTTTCTTTTTTTGTGGCATCTTTGTCTGGTTTTGGAATTAGAGTGATGGTGGCCTCATAGAATGAGTTTGGAAGTTTACCTTCTTCTGCAATTTTCTGGAAGAGTTTGAGTAGGATAGGTGTTAGCTCTTCTCTAAATTTTTGGTAGAATTCAGCTATGAATCCATCTGGTCCTGGGCTTTTGTTTGCTGGAAGATTCTGATTACAGTTTTGATTCCTGTGCTTGTGATGGGTCTGTTAAGATCTTCTATTTCTTCCTGGTTCAGTTTTGGAAAGTTATACTTTTCTAGGAATTTGTCTGTTTCTTCCAAGTTGTCCATTTTATTGGCATAGAGCTGCTGGTAGTAGTCTCTTATGGTCCTTTGTATTTCAGTGTTGTCTGTTGTGATCTCTCCGTTTTCATTTCTAATTTTGTTGATGTGGTTCTTCTCCCTTTGTTTCTTAATGAGTCTTACTAACGGTTTGTCAATGTTGTTTATCTTTTAAAAAACCAGCTTTTAGCTTTGTTTATTTTGGCTATGGTCTCTTTTATTTCTTTTGCATTTATTTCTGCCCTAATTTTAAAGATTTATTTCCTTCTGCTAACCCTGGGGTTCTTAATTTCATCCTTCTCTAGTTGCTTTAGGTGTAGAGTTATGTTGTTTATTTGACTTTTTTCTTGTTTCTTGAGATAAACCTATAATGCTATGAACCTTCCCCTTAGCACTGCTTTTACAGTGTCCCATAGGTTTTAGGTTGTTGTGTTTTCATTTTCATTCATGTCTATGCATATTTTAATTTCTTCTATGATTTGTTGGTTATTCAGAAGCATGTTATTTAGCCTCCATATGTTTGAATTTTTAATAGTTTTTTTTTTTTTTTTTTTCCCTGCAATTGAGATCTTGTCTTACTGCATTGTGGTCAGAAAAGAGGACTGGACTGATTTCAATTTTTTTTTAATTTACCAAGGCTAGATTTATTGCCCGGGATGTGATCTATTCTGGAGAAGGTTCTGTCTGCACTTGAGAAGAAGGTGAAATTGATTGTTTTGGGGTAAAATGTCCTATAGGTATCAATTAGGTCTAGCTGGTCCATTTAAAGTTTGTGTTTCCTTGTTAATTTTCTTTTAGTTGATCTATCCATAGGTGTCAGTGGGGTATTAAAGTCTCCCACTATTATTGTGTTATTGTTAATTTCCCTTTTCATACTCATTAGCATTTGCCTTACATATTGTGGTGCTACTATGTTGGGTGCATATATATTTATAATTGTTATATCTTCTTCTTTGATATACCCTTTGATATATCCTTTGATAATTATGTAGTGTCCTTCTTTGTCTCTCTTCACAGCCTTTATTTTAAAGTCTATTTTATCTGATATGCGTATTGCGCCTCCTGCTTTCTTTTGGTCTCCATTTGTGTGAAATATTTTTTTCCAGCCCTTCACTTGCAGTCTGTATGTGTCCCTTGTTTTGAGGTGGGTTTCTTGTAAACAGCATATATAGAGGTATTGTTTTTGTATCCATTCAGCCAGTATTTGTCTTTTGGTTGGGGCATTCAACCCATTTACATTTAAGGTAATTATTGATAGGTATGGTCCCATTGCCATTTTGTTGTTTTGGGTTCCCATTTATACAACCTTTCTGTGTTTCCTGTCTAGAGAAGATCCTTTAGGATTTCTGGAAGAGCTGATCTGGTGGTTCTGAATTCTCTCAGCTTTTGCTTGTCTGTAAAACTTTTAAATTCTCCTTCATATCTTAATGAGATCCTTGCTGGGTACAGTAATCTGGGTCGTAGGTTATACTCTTTCATTACTTTAAGTATGTCCTGCCATTCCCTTCTGGCCTGAAGAGTTTCTATTGATAGATCAGCTGTTATCCTATGGGAATCCCCCTGTGTGTTATTTGTTGCTTCTCCCTTGCTGCTTTTAATATTTGTTCTTTGTGTTTGATCTTTGTTAATTTGATTAATATGTGTCTTGGGGTGTTTTGCCTTGGGTTTATCCTGTTTGGGACTCTATGGGTTTCTTGGACCTGTGTAACTATTTCCTTCCCTGTTTTAGGGAAGTTTTCAGCAATTATCTCCTCAAGTATTCTGTCGTGGCCTTTCTTTTTGTCTTCTTCTTCTAGGACTCCTATGATTCGAGTGTTGGGACATTTCACATTGTCCCAGAGGTCCCTGAGGTTGTCCTCATTTCTTTTGATTCTTTTTTCTTTTTTCCTCTCTGCTTCATTTATTTCCACCATTTTATCTTCTACCTCACTTATCCTATCCTCCGTTATTCTACTGTTGGTTCCCTCCAGAGTGTTCTTGACCTCATTTATTGCATTATTCATTTTTAATTGACTGTTTTTTATTTCTTCTAGTTCCTTGTTAAACATTTCTTGCATCTTCTCAATCCTTGTCTCCAGGCTATTTATCTGTGACTCCATTTTGTTTTCAAGATTTTGGATCATTTTTATCATCATTATTCTAAATTCTTTTTCAGGTAGATTCTCTATCTCCTCCTCTTTTGTTTGGCTTGGTGGGCGTTTTTCATGTTCCTTTACCTGCTGGGTATTTTTCTGCTTTTTCATCTGGTTTAGATTGCTGTGTTTGGAGTGGCTTTTCTGTATTCTGGTGGTCTGTGGTTCCTTTTTATTGTGGAGGTTTCTCCCAGTGGGTGGGGTTGGACGATTGGCTTGTCAAGGTTTCTTGGTTAGGAAAGCTTGTGTCAGTGTTCTGGTGCATGGAACTGGATTTCTTACCTCTGGAGTGCTCAGGGTTCTGTTCCTGCATTGCTGGTGAATTTGCATGGTATGTCTTTCTCTGGAACTTATTGGCTCTTGGGTAGTGGTTGGTTTCATTGTAGGTATGGAGGCTTTTGGATGATCTCTTATTACTTAATGTTCCCTGTAGTCAGGGGTTCTCTGGTGTTCTCAGGTTTTGGGCTTAAGTCTCCTGCCTCTGGCTTTTGGTCTTATTCTTCCAGTAGCCTCAAGGCTTCTCCAACTATACATCACTGATAATAAAACTTCTTGGTTAATTGTGAAAAGATTCTCCACCGTGAAGGACATCCAGAGAGGTTCACAGAGTTACATGAAGAAGAGTAGAGGGAAGAAGGAGATAGAGATGAGTAGGAGGAGAAAAAGGGGAACTCAAGAGGAGACAGACAGATCTACGCAGTACTCTGTTCCCTAATTGTTCTCTGTAGGCCGGAACACCCACAGAGATTCACAGAATTGGATTGAGAAGAGAAGGGGGAGGGAGGAAATAGAGGTTATCTGGGGGAGAAAAAGGCGAGTCAAAAGGGGGAAAGAGTAATCATCACACTCCTGAGTAAAAATGGGTACTGGATATTGGATTCTTAAATGTTCAAAATTGATATCAAATACTGAAAAACAAAGATTAAAAATCTAGAGTAGAGGTTAGACTCTTAAAAATACAATATTAAAAACAAAAACACAAAAAAATTAAGAAATATATATGAAGTTCACTTTTAAAATATGGTCTTTTGTTTTTTGCAAGGTTATAGTGAAACGAAAATGATATTAAGGAGTAATAGAGAGTAATAGAGGACTTGAAAGGAAAAGTTAAAAGAAAAGAAAACAATTTTAATTAAAGATATAGTAAAAATATATGAGAATGTAAATAAAAATTAAGGAGTAATAGAGGAGCAATAGAGGACTTTAAAAGAAAATAAAAGAAAGAAAAAGAAAAAAAATGGAAAAAAATTAATTAAAAAAGAGTAAAAAATATATGAAAATGAAAATTGAGGATTAATAGAGGAGTCAGAGGGAATTTTAAAAGAAAATAAAAGAAGAAATAATTTTAAAAAAAGAAAAAAATTTTAATTAAAAAAAAGTAAAAACATATCTAGGAATTTCTCTAGAGCTGTTGCGGGCAGTGTGGGTTCGGTTCAGTTTCAGATATCTCCTTGTTCCAGCTTACACTTCTCGATATCTATAGGCCCCTTCCGGTGTAATTGGTGTTAACTACTGGGATTTTAATCTGTTGCACCTGTCACTTCTGAAGCGGTTCCCTTCGTTTATTTGGCTTCTGTTTGCTGGTCTCTTCAGTGTCTAATTTCCACCCTGACACAAGTGGGCAGAGATGGTCTCTTGTTTAGGTTCACTTGTTCAGTCGTGCTGTGGGGAGGGAGGGGCGCTGCAGACAAATGTCACTGGCGTGTGTGGGGAGCACTCGCAGTGTTCTGGCCACACTGGGTTTGTCCCGGCTCACAGCGCGTGTGCTACACTGCTCAGGCTCCAGGCTGCTCTATAGGGAGCGAGCCCTGAGTTGCATGCGGTTCCAGTTTTCGGGTATTCCACAAAAGCACAGACTCAGTTGGGCCTGAGCAGCTCAGGCAGCCAGGAGCTTGACGAGAGCACTCTCCCCGGGTGTGGTGCGCCTTATCCCCTCCGCGGTCCCAGTCTCAGTTTCTGCGTGCTCTGGTCCAGTGCGCCTTGTGTCTATTCTGGGGAGCTGGTTTCTAGCCACGACCCTCCTGGCAAATGTCAACCATCCAGAATCTCAGGAAGTCTCTGGTTGGAAACTGGGAGCCTGTTTGCAGTTTGGTAGGGGGTGCGGTCTCTGGGGCGGAGTTTGCCCCTTTCCCCTCCCCCCTGCCTCCTGCCTCTGGCGGGGGATGGGCCGGTCTGCAGCCGGCTAGCTCCTCTCTGGAATTGCTCAGCCCTTCCTTTGTTCCTAAGCAATGCCACCCACTCCTCTCTGTTCAGCCCCCACTTGCTGGTGGCGGATGCAAGCGTCTGGTGTACTTTTCTGCTGGGAGTTGCTTTTAGGCATGTAATCTGTGGGTTATATTTATTTTTCCTCCCAGTTAGGTTGCCCTCCGAGATTCGAAAACTTCCCCCAGACCTGCCAGTGAGAGGGTTTCCTGGTGTTTGGAAACTTCCTTTATTATGACTCCCTTCCCAGGATGGGTCTCTGTCCCTAGCTCTTTTATCTCTCTTTTTATCTTTTATATTTTGTCCTACATACTTTTGAAGACAACAGCCTGCTTACCTGGGCACCTGATGTCCTCTGCTAGCGATCAGAAGTTGTTTTGTGCAGTTTGCTCAGCGTTCAAATATTCTTTCAATGAATTTGTAGGGGAGAAAGTGGTCTCCCCGTCCTATTCCTCCGCCATTTTAGCTCCTCCCCCGCCTCCTTTTCTTTTCATTTCTCTTCTTTTCACAGCTATTTGTAAGGCCTCCTCAGACAGCCATTTTGCCTTTTTGCATTTCTTTTCCTCGGGGATGGTCTTGATCACTGCCTCCTATACAATATCATGAGCTTCCATCCATAGTTCTTCAGGCACTCTGTCTATCAGACCTAATCCCTTGAATGTATACATCACTTCCAGTATATAATAAGAGATTTGATTTAGGTCATACCTGAGTGGCTAGTGGTTTTCCCTACTTTCTTCAATTTAAGTCTGAATTTGGCAATAAGGAGTCCATGCTCTGAGACAGTCAGCTCGTCTTGTTTTTGCTGACTGTAGAGAGCTTCTCCATCTTTGGCTGCAAACAGTATATCTATCTGATTCCAGTATTGACCATCTGAAGATGTCCATGTGTAGTCTTCTCTTTTGTTGTTGGAAGAGGGTGTTTGCTATGACCAGTGCATTCTCTTGGCAGAATTCTGTTAGCCTTTGCCCTGCTTCATTTTGTACTGCAACACCAAACTTGCCTGTTACTACAGGTATCTCTTGACTTCCTTCTTTTGCATTCCAGTCCCCTATAGTGAAAAGGACATTTATTTATTTATTTATTCTTTTAGTTCTAGAAGGTCTTATAGGTCTTCATAGAACCATTCAACTTCAACTTCTTCATCATAACTGGTTGGGGCATAGACTTGGATTACTATGACGTTGAAAGGTTTGCCTTGGAAATGAACAGAGATCATACTGCCATTTTTGAGACTGCACCCAAAAACTGCCTTTCAGACTCTTTTGTTGACTAGGAGGGCTACACTATTTCTTCTAAGGGATTCTTGACCATTGTAGTAGATATAATGGTCACCCATTTCAGTCCATTTTAGTTCACTGATTCCTAAAATGTCAATGTTCACTCTTGTCATGTCCTGTTTGACCACTTCTAATTTACCTTGATTCATGGAGTTAACATTGCAGGTTCCTATGCAATATTGTTCTTTACAGCATCAGGCTTTACTTCCATCTCCAGTCACATCCACAACTGGACACTGTTTTTGCTTTGGCTCCATCTCTTCATTCTCTCTGGGGTTATTTCTGCACTCTTCTCCAGTAGCATATTGGGCACCTACTGACCTGGTGAATTCATCTTTTAGTGTCATATCTTTTGGCCTTTGCCTTTAACTTTTCTTCTTTTCTCAGCTTTTTGTAAGGCCTCCTACATACCTCTGTAGATTGGGGAAAAAAACAGCCTAAATCCTGAGAAAGAGACACAAGAGATCATATTTACTACAATGAATATTAGGGTGCTTATATCTTTTCCAATTACTCCTTTTGATTTCTTCCAATACATTTGTGGTTTCTGTTCAGTCACTAAATCATTTCCAACTCTTTGCAACGTCACGGCCTGCAGCATGCCAGGCTTCTTTGTCCTCCACTGTTTCCCAGAGTTTACTTAAATTTATGACCATTAAATCAGAGATGCTAGCTAACCAAATCACCCTCTGGCACAGCCTACTCCTTTGGACTTCAATTTGTCCCAGCATCAGTCTTTTCCAAAGAGTCAACTCTTGAGGTGGCCAAAGTACTGGAACTTCAGCTTCAGCATCAGTACTTTCAGTGAATATTCAGGGTTGACTTCCTTTAGGAGGGACTGGTTTGATCTCCTTGCAGTCCAAGGGATTCTTAGAGTCTTCTGCAGCACTGCAATTTGATGGCATCAATTCTTGGGCGCTCTGCCTTCTTTGTGGTTAAACTCTCACATCCACACATGACTACTGGAAAAACCATCGCTTTGACTATACAGATCTTTGTCAGCAATGTGATGTCTCTGCTTTTTAATACAGTATCTAGGTTTTTATAGCTTTTCTTCCAAGGAGCAAGCATCTTTTAATTTCATGGCTGCAGTCACCATCTGCACTGATTTTGGAGCCCAAGAAAATAGTCCATCACTGTTTCCACATTTTCCCCAACTATCTGCATGAAGTAATGGGACACCATGATCTTTGTTTTTGGAATGGTGAGTTTCAAGCCAGTTTTTCACTCTCTTTCACTTTCATCAAGAAGCTCTTTAGTTCTTCACTTTCTGCCATAAGGGTGCTGTCATCTGAATATCTGAGGTTATTGATATTTCCCCCAGCAATCTTGATTCCAGCTTGTGCTTCATCCAACCCAGCATTTCACGTGATGAACCCCACATTTAAGTTAAATAAACAGAGTGACAGCATACAGCCTTTACATAATCCTTTCCCAATTTGGAACCAGTCCATCATTCTACATTCAGTTCTAACTGTTGCTTCTTGACCTGCATATACGTTTCTCAGGAGGCAAGTAAAGTGGTCTGGTATTCTCATCTCTTTAGGAATTTTCCACTTTTTTTTTTTTTTCTGTGATCCACACAGTCAAACATTTTAGCATAGTCAATGAAGCAGAATTAATATTATTCTTTAAAAATAATAGATTTCATTAATATTTTAAAATAACTGATTCCACATTAAAACAAAACAAAAACACTGCAAGACAATTAATACTGATTGAGGTAAAATTAAATATAGAAATTCCTTGACATCACTCAAGCTCACAGAGAGTAAACTTAGAAGACAAAATTTTGCCTTCTTAATTTCTCAATCCGAAAAGTGTAGTAACATGATCGTTTTATTGAGTTTCAGAATGTATATCTAGAACATTTACTTTGTGAGTGGTCTTGCATAATAAACTTTCAATGAAGTAGGTAGATTTACGTTTGTATTTGATAAGTTTTGTGTCACAGAACCTCACAATGGCTCTGTGACATGCGGGTGGGCAGGGCTAGACAACAAAGAGGGGAGTGAGAGTAGCAGCCATATTGTAGCATGCACACATCTTCTGTGATTATTCACTCAGGCACTACAGTAAGCTAAGACGATCATGAAGGACGTTTACATGCAAGAATCTTACCCTGATTTTAAACTAGAGAGCTTACACTAATTCATCTTCTCACTGTTGCTTGACGGGCAGACTTTTAATAAACACACACTTATAGGCCCAGTGTCTTCCTCTACAGGAAGCTCTGGGTTAGTCCCATCTTCAAGCTCTTCCTCTGAGGTGATCCAGTTCACCAGTGTCTCCACAAGAGGAAACATTATACTTGGGTCTGGTGACCTCACTTTTGTCATTATTTTGTAAAATACAGAAACATGGAGAAATAAAATCACTATCATGCCAGCATTCCTAAAAAGACTTCATGACTATGACAAATTATACTATTGTAGCAATGATCCTATATTGGCATATTTCACTTAGGAAAGGAGAGTGGTAAGGAAATTGGTTAAGACTTGGAATATAAATCCCTTGGGGTTGATGTTAACAAGAACCTGCCCCAGCAAGGAATGGTTGTGCCTTTGCAACATACTGTCATTTTAAAAAAGCTTGTTCACAAGCACTTAGGAGCATCAGCCACTTGAAATGTACACAAACGGTACATGTGTCTTAAAAGACTTAAAGACAGGGTCAAGATTCCTACTCCTTTAAAAAATTCTGTGTTCTCAAACTGATTGTTCAGTGGAAAAAATGTCAGGGAAGAAAGGTAAGGAAATGTGTGACTTCTTCAAAATATTTTTTGCCTTAATTTTTCCAGGATGGTCACTGTTGTTTCTGTTTTGACTGAGAGTAACGTATTCATGAAACTGACCCAAAGGGGTGTCTGAGCTGGGGCCTTTCTCTACTGGCAGGGAGTTTCCTGGTCTTTTGTTACTGGGGGGCACTGGGAAGCTTGATCTCTGTGAGGATATGGGGCAGAGAAATTTCCATTCTAGAGTGGTGACCAGAGGAGTTCTTATGTTGAAGTGCTTTTTTACAATCCAAAATTCAATGAATCAATACAGTAAAGCTCTTCTTCCATGACAGAATATATTTAGTGAAACCTCAGAAAACAAGTTCCCAAGTTTTTCAAGACATTTGCTAAACTCTATAGAGATGAAAGAATCTTTCCAACTTGTCTGGTAAATTAAAAATAAAAATGATTGACAGAGGCACAGGTTGGGTTTGTGATACAATCAGTGACTCTTGATGAGAGGATGTTTGCAGATATGTTTTTGAAGATAAGCCAATTTGTTAAAGGAGTCTTGTTTCAGGAAATCTAATCATCCATATTAACCCCATTGGAGGACTGGTGAAATGTAATCACTTGAACAAATGGGTGGGGTTCAGAGACACAATATAAGGAGACTCCAGGAGGCAAAGTCAGTCTTCTCCAGAACTGAGAGGGAGTGTTTGGAGTTCACCTGCATCTTGAGACTTCTGAAAGCCACACTTGGAACTCTTGACCCCTGAACCAACTTCATATTATTCTCCAGGGTAGACTGTTTCTACAGCTCCTTAGGTAAGTACACAGTTCACCACAGAGCAGCTCCTGTGACTCTCCTAAGGGAAAACAAATGAAATTCCCTAATTTTAATTTATTGGTAAAATGAGAGTTTTTTCAATGTAACAACCTTGTTTACTAATTTAGTGAAATGATCCTGTTCCGGTTTTGTTAGCTTGTCTTGGCATGCACTGTGGAATGATTAGGGGGATGTGTTTTACTTCTGTGATTGCATTTCTTTCTTAGTTGTCCCCATGCATTTTCAGGACTCAGAAAGTGGCTGACTGATATGTTTTGTGTTTGATATAGCTTCTAAAAATATTTCTTAAGACTATTTGATTCAATATGTAGTACCTATCACCACTTACCCGAAAAGTGGAGTGTGTCGGTATATACCAGAGAGATAATACTCTACACTATTGAGAGTGCACACAATGAATTGCTGAAAATATTGCTAAAGTGAGGTAACTATCATCCCTCCAAAAAATACATTTTTGACAGAAACCTTAAAGAAGCTAGGGAATGATTGAGCAGTCAGAAAAGTGACACTGGTTGGATAAGTTACAATTTGCCAAGATTTAGTTTCCTCTTTATTGACTCTGAATGTACTCAAAGTGCTTTAAGAAGAAAAAAAAAATTGGATACAAATGCAGATTGAGATAAAAAAAAAAGGACATCTAAAGAAAATGCATGATAATTACGTTAAATAATAAAAACACAAGCTTAATCAACTACCTCACACCAAATCAATGACTGGCATAGAGAATCGTGACTGTTTGCAGAAATCAGGACCCACCATGTACAGCCATCAATTTGGTCAAGCTCCTGAAGCTCGTGCTCTCTAGAGGAAAACAAGACCTCAGCAAACTGAGCTTCTCCAGTAGTTAGAAGGGAAACAGGCCAGAAAATAGGTAGTGTTGGTGAGGCCACTGAGAAAATTTTCTGCAGCTCTTGAAAGCTCTCTTTGTGTTTCTGTTTTCCATTTGCATCCAATGAAAAATCCAGATTCTTCTGCTCCTTAAGCAGTGCATTATTTAGTCACAACCCAAGTCTAATTTTGTTTGTTCCCTTTTTATCCTGGGGAAAGAGGAATAAACTGATGTTCTTCCCTCAGGAAAATGGACTCAGAAATCCCAGAAGCCTTCCAGAAGGATCTCACCTGCCTCGTCTGCCTGAATTTCCTTCTAGACCCAGTCACCATAGGCTGTGGACACAGCTTCTGTAGGTCCTGTCTTTGTCTTTTCTGGGAACAAGCCGAAGTCCCTGCCAGTTGTCCGGTGTGCAGACAACGATCAGAACAGACAAACTTCAAAACCAATTTTCTTCTGAAGAATCTGGTGTCCACTGTTAGAAAAGCCAATCTCAGGCAATTCCTGAAGTGTGAGGAACAGCTGTGTGGGACCCACAAGCAGACAAAGACGATCTTCTGTGAAGCTGGCAAGAGCTTGCTCTGTTTGGTCTGCTCTCAAGGTCAGGAGCACAAGACTCACAGACATTGTCCCGCTGAAGAGGCTGCTGAGGAATCCTGGGTGAGTGATGCCTCTGAGACATGTAGGAAGCTTGGGGGTGGTACAGCTAAGAGACTAAAATGATGATGCTTAAATCCTCTCTTTACTGACTTGGTAAAGAATCCACCTGCAATGCAGGAGACCTGGGTTTGATCCCTCAGTTCGGAAGATCCTTTGGAGAATGGAAAGGCTACCCACTCCAGTATTCTGGCCTAGAGAATTCCATGGACTGTATAGTCCATGGAGTCACAAAGAGTTGGACACAACTGAGCAACTTTCACTTTTACTGACTGCCACGAACAGATCTAGTTTACAATAGTAAAGTGGTGAAGAATATAGAGCAATATACCTGCTTTGTGGAAATTGTATCCAATGGCTGGCTGATGAAGCTAACTGAAATTATTTGGGTGATATATTATTATGCTAATGACACTGTAGGACCTTCATTTTAAGAAAGAAACTGACTGTAAAATCAACAAGTGCCAAAATACTTTTCATTGAATACAGGTTTTCTAATCCTATACAAGAAGGAAGATATAGTCAGTACATTGGATTTTTACAGAAGATAAACATAAGTATATTCAAATTTTGATGTAAGTTGCCACAGAAGCTGAAAATTAGTCATACCTTCAGCAGATAATTACCTAATGATGTGTGGATTTTTAGTGTAGAATTTCATAAAACAGATCATGAGTGAGGAAAAATAGGGACACCTGGTCACCTGCCATGGTCTGTCAGTGTCTCCCTCAAGGACTTTTATCTAATAATCGTCAGTACATTCCAATCTTTGGGCTCTGAAACTCCAATGTATTTGCTTTTCTTGTACTAAAATTCACAATTCTTTTACAGGAAAAGTTGGCAAACCAAATGAGATCTTTATGGGAAAAGATTCAAGAAACTGAAAGAAATCTCAAGAAAAATGGCAGAGGAACTGACCCTTGGATGGTAAGCAGAATAACATATTTCTCTGAAAAAAACAGATTGAGGCAGACAGTCAGACACTTGTCATTAATAATGTGAGCTGAAATTACCATGTATAGTGAAATTCAGAGAGGGAGTTGAACACCATCAGAAAAAATCTTATCACCATTCAACCAACATTTTCGTGCCTCTCGAGCTCTTTAGAATCCAGTGGATCAATAACTAAAACAAAAGACCCATTAGAAGAAAGTTCTAAGGTGGAGGTTTATGGTGTGATGTGGATGATTATATAGACATGATTCAGTATCTCAAGGAAAATTTCTCAAGTTTAAGATCAATTCCAGTTCTGAAGTTCAAGTAAATGTTTTAAAATCCATGGGTTATTTCAGGCACAGATTTCTGTCAGTCATACATTCCAGAAAGTAAAAGGCATGTCATTGGGAACCACAAAGTACTGTGGTTAGTACAAAGCACTATGGTTAGTACTAATCTGATTAGTACATGAGCCCAGGTGATGCAAAGCAAACAGGAACAGTTAACTCCTTAACATTTTAAGGAGTGTGTCCATCATGGTGAAGAGTGATTGCTCTCTGACTAGAGAGTGATATTGGTTCAAGTTGGAGAAAATGTGACATGTTAAACAACTCAAGGGGGAAAGGAATAAGGAGAATGAGTTGGAGCATGAGAGAATGAATCATTCAATACCAGGAGGAATATGAAATGGAATGAAGAGAAATGATCTTCCAAACAGCATGGGAAGAAGCTTGTGAACTTACAGGGAGGAAGAAAACTGATTCATAGAGAAAAGAACACTAGCAATAAATGATTGAGGCTGGACAACTGTTCGAGGGCAGGCAATAAATTTTAGGAAGATGTTTCCTGAGATTACCAACACTGAAAGTATTATGTAGCATGGCTGCTAAGAGAGAAAGCCAGGAGATACTAGGTGAAACACAAGCTTACTTATTAGCATTGAAATGAGGATATTTCATATGACACATGAATCACCCATAAATTTCAATTGCTTACATGGGCTCTTTCACAATTAAGAGGGGGCATATGAAAGAAATGATTCATGAAAAGATTTTCTCCAAGTGTTTTAGGAACTCCTGAATTAGATGAAAGTTGTTTGAGGAAAGGGTGGGTTTGGTTTCTGATCAATTAAAAAGAATGAAAACAAAGTGAAGGAAAGAGGAATGAACTTGACTTCTGAGATGAGGGAGGGCATGCATTTAGCATGGATGTAGCTTCTTGGGAGAGAATGTGAATCAGAGCAAACTAAATGATGTTGAAATTCATCTCTCAACAGTTTTATGTGTATCGACATGGAGACATGGTTAGGAGAACTTATCAGATGGCACCCCCATTTCTCCCAGAGGAAGAAGATTACTATGTAGAGAGTGTTATAAAAGAAGGCCAAAACATATGCAATCAACTCAGAAGAAGGCAAGAGGAAATAATCAGAAAGAAGAGAGAGCTCCAAGAAATACACAAGGAGCTCATTCAAATGTGCTCTAAACCAGATGTGGAGCTGCTCCAGGTAAGAACTGAGGATCTGTTTGAAAATACATTACCTGCAGTTCACACCTTTGACTTCCGTGACATAGTAAATTTCTTCATCCCCTGAGACTAAGATGGAATTCTCTCCTACTTGGAAATATTATAGATAAAGTACAACTCATGCAACTCATGACTGAGCAAGCTTTACAGTATTCTGATCCCAGACATTCCCCAGGGAATATTCCCTTTTCAAAATCTCCTTTTGTAACTTGCCTCTATTAAAACCAGAAAGGAACAGCTTATGTACTCATTCCATTTTTTGGTCTCCAAATGTGTAATGGGAGACATTTGGGCAAAGTGCGTATATGTATGTATATACATATATACAAACACACATACACATGTATATGTGTGTGTGTGTGTGTGTGTGTGTGTGTGTGTGTGTATATATTTCCACTTCCTATTGGGATATACCAGGTCTCACTAAACATTAGTTTGGAGCTTATTACACTCTGGGGAAAAGCCGCAGGAAAGATCAATGTGCAGAGAGCGGAGGGTGAATCACCAGCACTCTTGTCCTTTCTCTGTTTCACCTTTCGTTTCATTAACTCATCAAGAAATACATTCCATCCATATAAAATATGTTGTCCCAAAGGTTTTTGTTTTTGTTTTCAGAAAGAAAAGGAAAACAGATGTCTCAGACTGTTTCTGATGGTGATGATTTGAACTCTACTGAAGTTTCGCCAACCCAAATCATGGTTGCCTATATATAAGGTCTAACTTGTCTTTTTTTTTTTTTTTCCTTGACAGGAATTGGAAGACAAACTGAAATGGTAAGTTTTTGATGCTGATGAGGGCACCTGTGGGCTCTGACAGAGATACAGCAGCATTTAACAAAGCGATGACGTGACTTACCTAGATAATGCTAGATTGCTTGTGTACATGTGTCTGCACCTGTTTTGCTGAGTATGATTTCTTGCTCAAAAGGAAGTTAGCCTTTTTGTTCCTGTGGCAGAGGGAGGTATTATCCAGCTCAGTGCAAAATTTTTTTCAACGTCAGTAATTTCCGATTTAGATTTCAAAATCACAAACAGCTAGACGTGCAAAGACTAGTTTTTCCCAGATTTGAGGTTAGAGAGGCAATTATCTCTGAGAAATGGGCTGGAATCAGGGCAAGAAGAAGAGTGAGAGTAATTTTCCAAAAACAGCTCAATTCTATCCCATGAGGGTGGAGAAGAGATTTAGATGAAGAATGCTGAGCTGAAGGATGTTGTCTTATCGTAAAGGCTGTGTTTAAAAGCCCTGGGCAGCGGAAGGATGACCCGTATCTTCCTCTTACAGGAGTGAGTCAGCACAGCGGCACGTGCCTCAGCCCCTGGTCCCTGAACTCCCTGCGCGACCCATGTCCGGGCTGATGGACTGGCTCCACCGCTTCCGAGGTGAGTGTCAACCCATGGTGCGTCCATTCTGCAGGCTCCTTCAGTGATGGTGTCCACAGAGTCTTTTCCTGCTTAGCTTTCACCTCCTGCAGGGGAACAGCCTGCAAACAGGCAGGTGCAGACATATGTGGTCACAGAGTCAGTAACATCCTTACAGATTACATGCAGGCTGGTGCAGATACTGATTTGATTCAGGCCTCATCAAATATTTTTAAATTTCATAAAAATTTGTATAATGAAAAAAGTAACATGTTCCCAAAATGGCTTCTTGAGCCCTAGAAATATCATGACATACAATGTCAGCTGCTCACTGACTTCTAGAAAACTGGTAATTAAAACAGGATATTAAAATTTCAGAGTTTAAGTGAAGTTAGAGTTTTAAAACCTCTTTTAAGAATACATTTTCTTTTCTTTTTTATTTATATCATTTTTAAAATATTTTCTTTCTTTAGTTTTAACCACACGAGGGCTTTGTTGCTTTGCTCAGGCTTTCTCTAGCTGTGATGAGCCAGGTTCCCCTTCACGACAGTGGTGGCCTTCTCATTGCAGCAGCTTCTCTTGCTGCAGAGCACAAGAGACCCCTGATGAGTGAGCTTCAGTAAGTGTAACGTGTGGGCTCAGTAGTGGTGGGTCCTGGGCTCAAGAGCACAGGCTCGGTAGTCGTAATTCACAGGTTCAGTTCCTCCACAACATGTGGAATCGTCCCAGATTAGGAATGTCCCCTAAACTGGCAGGAAGCATCTTATGCGCTGTGCCACCAGGGAAGTCCTAAAAACATTTTTGCTTAACAAGTTCTTAGCAACTGAAGACATAAAGTGCTTTTTCCACTCACATAATATGACAAAATGCATAAGCCTCAAAAATCAAATGCAGAAATCAAAAGGAAGCAAATGGTTGGATGATGAGGCCACAATGAGCTCCGTGATAAACCTCACCCTGGAGGGTGACTTAACAGGAAGTGGAAGACTAGGCCTCAGTTTGGAACCACAGATCAAAGACAGATAAGCCCTACAAAGAAACTACTCTGAAGAAGCCATCCTTAGGTTGTACTTCTTCAGTGTCCATTTGCTAACTTAACTGAAATGGTAGAGTGATCACCATTTTCCTTTCTACAATGCAGCTCTTTTCCTTGCACAGTGGTAGGGAAGGTGGGGATAAGATATGCTGTCATGGTCTTGGAGGTGATCGATGTCCAGGAGTCCTATCTTTTAGATATAATAAATATACAATATTACACCCAGCCAGAAATTACCTTGACCTCCCCCTAACTTATAATCTCTAAACTTGTGGGAATTTTTTTTTACATTTTAATTAGCTCTTTCTTCAGCAGATATGTTAGCAATATTTAAATCCTATACTTTCCAATCAGAACTGCCCTTCCAATCTTACAATGTATTTCCAGTGAGACTCCAGGTGGACCACCTTCTCTGGTAGATAATTTGATTTTTAACACTGATTTTGACTGACATTTTCTCTCATCTCTCCACAGTTACCTTTTCATTCAATAATGAAGTAAGCAGTCAGCACATCAGGCTGTTCGATGATGCAAGACGTCTGACTTATGAACATGGCAGCCTCCATGCATCTTCAGATGGTGGAACATCCAAGTATTTTGCTGCATGGGGAGACCAGAGCTTCACCTCTGGCAAACAGTACTGGGAGATGCTCGTGGACAGCTCTTGGGACTGGGCTGTAGGTGTCTGTAAGGATTCCTGGATAAGGAAGGACGACGGCATACTGGACAAGTCCAACAGGGACAACTTTCTCCTTGTGTGTGCGAAGCAGGATGACCATTACCAACTCTGGACCACCGCCCCCACCACACCTCTGTGCATAGAGAGACCTCTGGACAGGGTTGGGGTGTTCCTTGATTGTGACAGTGGGAGTATTAGTTTTGTGGATGTTGCCAAGCGCTGCCTCCTTTGGAGATACGATGATGGCGTGTGCACTTTCCCTGTCAGGCCCTTCATCTGCACTGGCCACATGTGAGGAGGCTGAGTCACAGCCCAGACGGGATGCTCAGGACTCCTTCTCTGAGGGGACCCTTGTCCCCTGCAGTATATCAAGGAGACTTCCTGACCTTTAGGCACTTTCTACTGTAATGGAGCTTCCTTTATTGTTATTTGATGTGAAGATAGTGTCGAATGCAAATTTCACTTGGTTGCCCTCCATATTCTTGACAATAAATTCTTCTATTGTTACCATGTGTCCAGAATGTATGCTGTGGTTTTTCACTTCCTTCATGAACTTCCTAAATTCACAACAATATGACCATGTGCCTCCCACTTCCTGGACCTCAATACAAGAACTCAGAGCTTGCACAGCACAGGCAGACCTGGTCACCAACCAGGCCAACACCAGCCTGCAAACTTCTCCTGCTTCCTTGTAACTTCCTCTGCCCTATATACATCTATTCATCCTCCGGATGAAATCTGATTTGCAGGGAAATCGCCATTGCCCTGGAAACTGGGAAAAGCATTTCTTTTAGAGAACTCAGAATTTGCGTGTCTTTTGCTATTACAATAGTATAAGGGAAAAGACAGAAACAATCTCCTAAAGGATGGACCCTATGGCTTCCCTTTGGCATATCTGAAATACCACCATCATTATCACCATACCTGAGGGCCATTATTAAATAAGGGCTACTTGAAGACACTTAGTGTGAATTTTAGGACCATTGATATGATAACCCAGAAAGTTAAGTCAGTGAGGGTGGGATAAGCAGGACAAAGTGATAATACATGTTCTCGTTGGGATAAAGCTGGATGGTGTGGGACTTCATTGCACCACAGAGAATGACTCACAATTAAATATATTTGAATTGTTTATTTCTTAGATTTTCCATTTAATATTTCCTGAACAAGGTTTTAACCACCTGGGTAACTGAAATCAAGAAAAGCAAAACTGCAGATGAATAGTTTACTCTATATTAAAAAAATAATAATCTAGAGAAAGGAGTGAAAGAAGTGTTTGGACTTTGAATAATTTCCAAGTTTTCCTGTGGGTAATGTTACTGTGGAACAGAGGATTAACATCTAGGTCATCAAAAAAAAAAAAAAAATAGCAAGTGAAGAACCTGTATACCATGGGGCCTTGCATAAATATGAATTTCCACTCTAACAAAGGTTGAGATAATCCGTCTGAATTTGTCATATTGTAAAAAAATCATTACATGTGGCTTATTTCTCGAAAAAAACAGGCTTTCTGAAAGTAACCAATGAATACAATTGCCTTATATTAATGTGTCTGAGGAAAAGTCAGACTGATAGTTGACAGAAAGGATGCCATGAACGTACGAGTACACATCATGAACTGAAATGAAAGTGAAAGTCGCTCAGTCGTGTCCAGCTCTTCGCAACCCCATGGAATACAGTCCACGGTCTTCTCAGGCAAGAATACTGGACTGGGTCAACTTTCCCTTCTCCAGGCATTCTTCCCAACCCAGGGATCAAACCCAGGTCTCCCGCATTGCAGGCAGATTCTTTACCAGCTGAGCCACAAGGGAAGCCCAAGAATACTGGAGTGGGTAGCCTATCCCTTCCCCAGGGGATCTTCCCAAGCCAGGAATCGAACCAGGGTCTCCTGTATTGCAGGTGGATTCTTTACCAACAGAGCTAAAAACCTAAAACAAAATAAGCTAATAGATGCTTAAGAATAATTTAAACTTATGTTAATTTAAACATAAATTTAAATCATGTTAGTAGTTGCAAATTCTGTATTAAAGCTTTGGAGTGTCAACTTTAAAGTTCACAATCAGGACAATAATACATCACCACTATTAATGTTTTTTTAGACAACTGTCAAAACACAGTAAGAAATAAACTTTAGGTATAAAAAGTCAAGTATGATCATTATTTCGGATGCAACTGCTGTTCACCTGAAACACACTAATAAAAAATAAAGTAAAAAAAAAAGTATACAAAAAATAAATAAATCACTAAGATTTCTTTTGGAAACAAGATTAATATTCAAACTCAATTTTTTTGTGTATAAAAGATACTACTACTACTAAAAGATACAATAGTTCATGAAAAAAAAAAAAAAGGAAAAAAGCCAGGAACCTAGAGGGGGAGTAAAGAACAAATAATGAGAGGACCTTAATCTTAAGCAGATTTCCAATATCATTCATACATCAGTAGAATATGTATTAGTGACAAAGAGTCAGGATTTCTGCTAAGAATAAATGCAGAAGCTGGCTTGAAAACAAGTGGCATACCTCATTCAAATGAACATGAATTTGTTTCTATTTTTACTTTTCTAAGTCAGAAAGAAACACTTTATTGGCAGATCAGAACTTAAATATACATATGGAAATAGTTCTGCCCCAATCTATGCACTCCCAGTAGGAGAGTGACCTACTTCTAAATTTAGGAAGTAAGGAAGTGAGATGCCAAGATTTTGAAAGCTTTCTTAATGTCACCTAGCCCATCTCTCATTAAAATTTCCCCACCGCAGTTCCAATATAGGGGTCTGTGAGGAGAGATCCATAGAAAAGTAATGGATCATAGAATAAATATGAGAACGTTGCAGTTGGTAATTATGACTGGGGCCTTACCTTGTAAAATGTTTCCTTTATAAACTCCTTAGTAACTAAATGTGTTGCAATGAGCACAATCATAAAACTACATGAATAAAAATAAAATAAGTCTAGGAAGCAAGTTTTATGAACAAAATCATTCAAGTTGGTGATTGATGAAGCTATACATAGATGATAGTCTGGAGGGCAACTAGCAAGCAGTGGAACCTACACCTTGCATGCAATCAGGAGTAAAGAGCAGAAAATTACTGATGATACATTTCTTCTAAGAAGGTGCATTTATATTTTCTTCCTAAATGTAAATTTTCAAAACTGGCATCTCCTAATAACCTGGGCAAGGTCTTTAATTGGGTCAAAGAGTAGTCACCTTCTTCCTTGACCCAAGAAGAAGCAGTGGAAGTAAGTTTTATTGCTAAGAACTTGCAGTAATAAAAAAAAAAAAAAAAAAATCCATGAAAAGTTTGGGTTATCTATCTTAATATATTGGGAGGGCCATTGTTAGTTAATGGACTATAAGATTTACAGTTAAAGTTAAGCTAATAGTTATCGTCAGTGTATCAGGTTTGCATCAGCTAGGGTTCAGTTACAGGAGAGAGAGAGAAAGACAAAGCTCCTGCTCACAGGGCGCTGCCCCCTATGATGCTGGGGGGAAAGTGTGAGGACAGGAGGGCCTTCCTCGGGGCGGGTAAACACAAGCAGGCTGGAATCCGAGTTATTCAGGGCAAAGCTGTTGCCAGCGGGAGGCTGAGGCACTGGGAGCAATGCTGATCCACTTATTGTCTGCACTTTTATTCCAGGAGTTTCTATACATTCTTTTAAAGACCTCCTGCTGATTAAATCGGGTGCATCTGCATAATCTCCTTAGATCAGAGTCTATATCACAGATTTACATCCTCAAAACCTCTTCACAGCATCACCTAGATTAGTATCTGCTTGAATAATTGCAGGAGACTTGAGTGTTCAAAGCGGCTGATGGATTACCTTAAATCCTTGTATTACAGCCTAGCGAGGTTGAAACAACAGAACCCCATTACAAGATCATATGCCATTTTGCATAATTAATTATAAATCTTATACAAATTTTACCACTTTAAGCTTAGTACACAGAACTGCCCACTAGAGAATGACCTGAATATGTACTCTGTTTCTCAATAAATGCAACAATTTAGAAAACACTACTGATTGCAATGATAATAATATGATAATGCTTATAATATTGAAATTTTGGTACCTTAATCACCTTATGTGATCTTGGCTGATATCTGTGCCTTTTAATCTTTAATGTTACATTCTTCAGTGTTTGAATTATTTTGTAATGATTGCTGTCAATTAGATTCATTGGTTTCAAAATATTCCTAAGTCAGTAAGCCCACATGAGATATCACAGACTCAACCATTCTTTTAAAAATCATTTTTTAATATACAGTGTTGTACTGTATAACAGGGTAGAAAGAAGGAAAGAAAGTGAAGTCGCTCAGTCGTCTGACTCTCTGCGACTGCATGGCCTGTAGCCTACCAGGCTTCTCCATCCATGAGATTTTCCAGGCAAGGGTACAGGAGTGGGTGGCCATTTCCTCCTCCAAAGGATCTTCCCAACCCAGGGATCAAACCCAGGTTTCCCACATTACAGGCAGCTGCTTTACCCTCTGAGCCACCAGGGAAGCCCATATGGAGCACAGTATTTTTAATAAACTATTCTCTACATTGTAGAATTTTCAAACATTCTATTCAACTATATAGCAACTGGACAAATGCTTTAGAGAGAAAGAAGAAGATGCATCATTCTTCTTATCACATCCAATCAGCATTATCTGCTATAAACCTGATATAATTTGATGTTAAACATGTTAATGTTGCTGTTAAACATGATTGTTGGTTAATGTAGTTTTTGGAAGGTTTCTTACCTGTAAAGTGAAGTTTCTTTTTTGTCCTGCTTTATAAAATGGAGTACTAAATCTTGTCTATTCTTAAAAGAAAGGTAGAGTATGCATTGGTTTCTGAGGTTGTTATTGTTCAGTCACTAAGTCATGTCCCACTCTGCAGCCTCATAGACTAGTATGCCAGGCTCCTCTCCCTTCCACTGTCTCCCAAAGTTTACTCAGATTTGTGTCCACTGAGTTGGTGATGTTATCTAACCATTTGATCTCCTGCTGCCCCTTTCTCCATTTCCCTTCAGTCTCGCCCAGAATTATGTGTTTTTGTTTCTGTTTTTTCTGATGAGTTGGCTCATCAGGAGGCCAAAGTATTGGAGCTTCAGCAACAGTACTTCCAATGAATGTTCAGAGTTGGTTTCCTTTACACCATAGTTCAAAAGCTTCAATTTTTTGATGCTCAGCCTTCTTTACGGGCCAACTCTCACATCTGTACATGACTGCTGGAAAAACCATAGATTTGACTATTCAGATCTTTGTCAGCATGGTGATGTCTCTGCTTTTCAATATGCTGTCTAGGTTTCTCGTGCCTTACTTCCAAGAAGCAAGCATCTTTTAATTTCATGACTATAGTCATAGTTCCCGATGACTTTGTTGCCCAAGAAAATAAAATTTGTCACTGCATCCACTATTTCCCCTTCTATTTGCCATGAAGTGATGGGACTGGTTGCCGTGATCTTAATGTTGAGTTTCAAGCCAGCTTTTTCACTCTCCTCTTCTCATTAAAAGAATTTTAGTTCCTCTTCACTTTCTGCCATTAGAGTGGTACCATCTGCATATCGGAGGTTGTTGACATTTCTCCTAACAATCCTGATTCTATCTTGCGATTCATCCAGCCCAGAATTTTGCAAGATGTACTTGGTATATACATTAAATACGCAGGGTGAAAATACACACCTTACTGTACTCCTTTCACAATTTGGAACTGCTCCACTGTTACATGTCTGATATTAACTGGTGCTTCTTGACCCCCATACAGGTGTCTTGGGAGACACATAAGGTAGCCTGGCACTCCAGTCTCCTTAAGTATTTTCCACCATTTTGCAGTCCACACCGTGTAGTCGCTGAAGCAGAAGTCAATGTTGTCCTGGCACTCCTTTACTTTCCCCAGGATTCAATAAATGTTGGCAATTGGATCTCTGGTTCCTCTGCCTCTTTGAAATCCAGCTTGTACATCTGAATGTTCTCAGTGCATATATTATCGAAGTGTAGCATGAAGGACTTTGAGCATAACCTTGCTAGCATGTGAAATGAAGGCAATTGTAGGGTAGTTTTAATAATCTTTAGCATTGCCCTTCTTTGGGATTGGGATGAAAAGTGACATTTCTTGTCCTGCGGTCAGCACTGAGCTGTCCAATTTTGCTGACGTATAGAGGGCAACAGTTGCATGGCATTATCTTTTAGGATTTTAAATAGCTCAGCTAAAATTCCCTCACCTCCACTAGCTTTGTTTATAGTAATGCTTCCTAAAACACACTTGACTTCACACTACAGGATATCTGGCTCTAGATGAGTGACCACACCATTGTGGGTATCTGGGTCATTAAGATCTTTCCTGTATAGTTCGTCCGTGAATTCTTGCAATGTTTTCTGAAACCCTTTTGCTTCTATTCGGTCCTTCCCATTTTGAGATTTCGATATTTCCAGTTTTCTTGAATAGATCTCTAGCTTTTGAACTCTATTGTTTACCTCTATTTATGCATTTTTTTCATTCAAGAAGGACTTATCTCTCCTCGCTATTCTCTGAAACTCCATGTTCAGCTGGATGTATCTTTCCTTTTCTCCCTTGCCTTTCACTTTTCTTCCTTCCTCAGCTATTTGTAAAACCTCCTCAGACAACCACTTTGCCTTCTTGCATTTCTTTTTCTTTAGGATGGTTTTGGTCACTGCCTCCTGCACAATGTTACGGACCCAATCCATAATTCTTCAGGCACAATGTCTACCTAATCTCGTCCCTTGAATCTAGTCATGACTCCACTGTATAATCATAAGGGATTTGATTTAGGTCACACCTGAAGGGCCTAGTGGTTTTTCCTACTTTTTTCAATTAAAGCCTGAATTTTACAATTAGAACTCAGGATCTGAGCCACAGTCAACTCCAGGTCTTGTTTCTGCTTACTGTATAGAGCTTCTCCATTTGGCTGCAAAGTACATACTCCATCTGGTGATGTCTATGTATAGAGCCATCTCTTGGGTTGTTGGAAAGGGTGTTTACTATAACCAGCTTGGTGTTCTCTTGACAAATCCTGTTAGCCTTTTCCCTACTTCATTTTGTACTGCAAGGCTCAACTTGCCTGATATTTTGGTTGTCTCTTGACTTCCTACTTTGCATTTGAATCCCCTATGATGAAAAGGACGAGTTTTTTTGGTGTTGGTTCTAGAAAGTGTTGTAGGTCTTCATAGAACCAGTCAACGTCAGCTTCTTCAGCTTTAGTGGTTGGGGCATAGACTTGGATAACTGTGATGTTGGACGATTTGCCTTGGAAACTAACCGAGATCATTCTGTCATTTTTGAGAGTGCACACAAGTACAGCATTTTGGACCCTTTTGTTGACTATGAGGGCTACTCCATTTCTCCTAAGAGATTATTGCCCAAACTAATAAGTATATTTGTCATCTGGAATTAGAATGATATTATAATTCATTAAATGGAGATATTAAATTCATATTTGGGAAGTTCATTTATTGTCCAAGCAACAACTTGAAGGATTACAACTGTAAACTTAAGATGTGACTTTTTAGCAGAGATTGGAGTGTGGCAATTGGATTAAGTAGGTCTCAAAGGTTTGACATCAATTATTAGCATTTGAAAGTGTTTTCAACTCTGCAAAACTCTAATCATGTGAACCTATACCTTTTCACAAGACTGATAATCATATCACTTGGAAGAAAAGGGTGTGGTGTTCAGAGAATACACAAAGCACCTGGTGACAATGCAAGCTCATTCTTCTCCGGAGTGCAGAGTTGTTGGGATTGGAGTTGGCAGCACTGGACAGACTTCGGAATATTTCTGCCAGGAGGAGGTGAGCATCTAAGCCGAACTGAATTTTACAGAGTTACAGAACAGAAGTAGAACATTTCATCAGCTGTACCCAGAAGTGAGTTCTAATCAAGGTACAATTAAATTCTTCTATGTTCACTTAGAAATGGAACTTTAATGGTAATTGTGGACAAAAATGTAATTTATGTGTGTGTGTGTGTGTGTGTTTGTCAGTAATATCTATTACTGCATATAATGCAGTGAGCACTGCATTGAGGATTTATTTTCTGTGGGATCTGAAGACAAGTAATTTCTTTTACCCACACTATGTCTAGTAATCCTTATAAAATGAGGGGGGGGGTAGAAAATTAGTGAATATTTTTGAGAAGATTAAAATAGTTAATCTATATAAAAGGAGTTAATCCAATGCCAAGAAACACTAAAAAACACATATTAGGTTCTCTTCTTATTGTTGCTGGGTTGCTAAATTGTGTCAAATGGATGGACTGTAACCAGCCAGGCTCCTCTGTCCATGGGATTTTCCAGGCAAGAATACTGGAGTGTGCCATTTCCTTCTCCAGGGAGTCTTCCTGACCCAGGAATCGAACCCCCATCTCCTACATTGGCAAGCTGATTCTTTACCCCTGAGCCACCTGGGAAGCCCTTTAAGTTCTCCTATTATTTTAATATATCATAATCATTAATGTCATTAGTATAAAAGTTATTTTCTTCATAAAGAATTGTTGGTCCGTTTCTAGACTACTCTACACATGACCTCTTTATACTTTCTCCCTGTTCATCAGCTGCCTCCTCATTTGATGCATGTGTTAGCCAAAGGCTTTAGGTTCCATGCTATTGAAAATTATGGTTATCTTTCGGAATTCCATAAATCCCCTCTCAACATTTTTTTTTTCAATAAATAGATCTGTACACCATGGCTTTACTGTTAATTTTTTTTTAAGGCATCTTAAAGCTGATGTTATACTTGCTCAATTAACTAAAAATTTGGTTTTTTTGGGTTTTTTTTTTCTGTCTTTTTCTGACCAGACCTAAAGTCTCAGCTTTGGAAAGAAGCAGCCTCTTCTATTCAGTTTCTCACTGAGAGGAAAAAAAAAACAGGAATCATGTAGTTAAAGCAAATATTTAGTTAAAATGTATGATAACTGAAATTATATATTCATACCCACTTCCTCTTATCCAATACTTTCCATTACCAACTTACCTCCATGGGTCTTGTCCTAGAAAACAAGTAGTTTTCTTAGGGTTTTAAAAAAATTTAAAATAAATGTTAATAAAGCAATTTTAATATATTGATATTGGTAATATTCAACTATTTAATTATCCTTGTTTCATGACCTTATATGTTCTTAGATATATTTAAGTCTTAAAAGAGTTTCTAGAGACATATGTATTTATAAAACACAGAGTACTTCTAAAATGTTCAACACCATGTATACATTTGATAGTGTTTACACAGATGAAAAAGGTTTGAATTAATCAGAAAAAACTTCTTTAAATGGTCACATTTACTATCATTTTTAAACCATCACTACGCATCCATAAATGAAAAATATTCGGAATAGATCCAACCACCGACCTTTTTACAGCTTTAGGACATCAAAGTTCAAGTCAACAAGGATTACATTAAGTTTAAATTATTCATAGACAATTTTATTTGTCTTTAGAAGAACACACGTGTCACTCTGAGGTCAGAAGAGATAGAGAACGTTAGTGTAGAGGAGAAGGGTGTACAGTGTTGGCTCCAAGCAGGGAGAGATGGAGACAAAGAGAGACAGGCTGAGATTATATGTGTGTATTTGTATCACTCAGCTGACAAAATGAACTCTGGAGTCTTCCTAACATTTACCTTCAGGTCTAATCTTTAACCTCTTCCATGTAATTTAGGTATGATTAAGATTAGAGTTTAAAGAGAAAAAAGTTTCTAGCGCCTCTCCTCTAGTTTTATTCTTTGTATGATAGCATGGGCCTAACCTGTCTGTAGTCACCATTTCTAAGTTTGTATTGGGAGTAAGGAAATATGGAGATTAGACAGAGTTTAAGACAGGCCTATGCAAAAGGCTTTTTGCTTCCATTATCAGGGCAGAAGAAAGACTTTCTCTCTTACCATTTCTATTCTCTCTAATTTTCAGAAACATAGACTCAGACAAGCTGAAAGCCTTCCAGAAGGAACTCACCTGCTCCATCTGCATGAGCTGCTTCTTGGACCCCGTCACCATAGACTGTGGGCACAGCTTCTGCCGTCCCTGTCTGAGCCTTTGCTGGCAGAAGGCCAGACTCCAAGGAGCTGCCCTGAGTGAAATACAGTATCACAGACATCAGATTTCAAAACCAACACTGACCTCCAGAGACGGGATTCCCTTGCCAGACAGACCAGAGCTGACCATGACCACATCTCTGAGGAACAGGTTGAGTTAATATAAATCTGCCCACGAAAGCTCAATCCTTATAATAACATTTTTTTCTGTTCTTTTTTTCCCCTTCCAGTTTTATTGAGCTATAATTACACATATCACTATATAAGTTTAAGGTGTATTTGATTAAAGTGTAAATTATTTTGCTATGTACATAGTGAAATGACTACCACAATAAAGTTTAGTGAACATCTCCTATCTCATGTGATACAAAATTAAAGAAATAGGAAAAAAAATTTCTTTGCCATAAGAACTCAGATTTACTGTATTGACAATTTTTATTTTTTTTTTCCATTTATTTTTATTATTTGGAGGCTAATTTACAATACTGTAGTGGTTTGTGCCATACAATGACATGGATTTACATGTATTCCCCATCCCGATCCCCCCTTCCACCTCCCTCTCCACCCGATCCCTCTGGGTCTTCCCAGTTCGCCATCCCCGAGCACTTTGTCTCATGCATCCAACCCGTGCTGGTGATCTGTTTCACCCTTGATAATATACATGTTTCGATGCTGTTCTCTCAAAACATCCCACCCTTGTCTTCTCCCATGAGTCCAAAAGTCTGTTCTGTACATCTGTGTCTCTTTTTCTCTTTTGCATATAGGGTTATCGTTACCATCTTTCTAAATTCCACATATATGCGTTAGTATACTATATTGGTCTTTATCTTACTGGCTTACTTCACTCTGTATAATGGGCTCCAGTTTCATCAGATAGGAAAAGAAGAAGTGAAACTTTCACTGTTTGCAGATGACATGATCCTCTACATAGAAAACCCTAAAGACTGTACCAGAAAATTACTAGAGCTAATCAACAAATATAGTAAAGTTGCAGGATATAAAATTAACACAGAGAAATCCCTTGCATTCCTATACACTAACAATGAGAAAACAGAAAGAGAAATTAAAGAAACAATACCATTCACCATTGCAACAAAAAGAATAAAATGCTTAGGAGTATATCTACCTAAAGAAACAATTTTTATATATAACATACAGCAGTGTTAAATATTTTTTTATCCTATTGTACACTGTACCACTAGTTCTTCTTTATCTTATAACTGGAAGTTTGTATGCTTTGACCACCTTCATCCAGTTTCCCCTCTCTCGACCCCACCCTCCTTCACCTTTGGAAACCATAAATCTGAACACTTTTTCTGTGAGACTGTTTGGTTTTGAAGTATAATTAACCTACTTACAATAATTTAAGCCCCTATAAGACCTGCACTCCCACCAGTCCACCTGTTACCTGTCTTCCATCACCACTCTGCCGCATTGCTTCATCTCCAGTGTCCTCCCGGTTTACTTAGAATATATGAAAACTGCTCTCACTCTGGGCATTTGCACATCTTGTTTCCTCTACCTGGAATGCTTTCCCCCACTCCTTTCAGGTTTCTCTCCAAATACTTTCTTGTTGGTGGAGAGATCATTTCTGACTACTTTTTAAAATAGTAACAATGATGTCACCTCATTCCTCTCTTTGCAAATTTCCCTGCTTTATTATTCTATTCTAAGCCTTTGACTGTGTAGATCACAATAAACTGTGGGAAATTCTGAATGAGATGGGAATACCAGACCATCTGATCTGCCTCTTGAGAAACCTGTGTGCAGGTCAGGAAGCAACAGTTAGAACTGGACATGGAACAACAGACTGGTTCCAAATAGGAAAAGGAGTATGTCAAGGCTGTATATTGTCACCCTGCTTATTTAACTTATATGCAGAGTACATCATGAGAAACGCTGGGCTCGAAGAAGCACAAGCTGGAATCAAGATTGCTGGGAGAAATATCAGTAATCTTAGATATGCAGATGACACCACCCTTATGGCAGAAAGTGAAGAGGAACTAAAAAGCCTCCTGATGAAAGTGAAAGAGGAGAGTGAAAAAATTGGCTTAAACCTCAGCATTCAGAAAACTAAGATCATGGTATCTGGTCCCATCACTTCATGGCAAATAGATGTGGAAACAGTGTCAGATTTTATTCTTTTGGGCTCCAAAATCACTGCAGATGGTGATTGCAGCCATGAAACTAAAAGAAGCTTATTCCTTGAAAGGAAAGTTATGACCAACCTAGATAGCATATTACAAAGCAGAGACATTACTTTGCCAGCAAAGGTCCATCTGGTCAAGGCTATGGTTTTTCCAGTGGTCATATATGGATGTGAGAGTTGGACTGTGAAGAAAGCCGAGCGCCAAGAAATTGATGCTTTTGAACTGTGGTGTTGGAGAAGACTCTGGAGAGTCCCTTGGACCACAAGGAGATCCAACCAGTCCATCCTAAAGCAGATCAGTCCTGGGTGTTCATTGGAAGGACTGATGCTGAAGCTGAAACTCCAATATTTTGGCCACCTGATGTGAACTGTTGACTCATTGGAAAAGACCCTGATGCTGGGAGGGATTGCAGGCAGGAGGAGAAGGGGACGACAGAGGATGAGTTGGCTGGATGGCATCACTGACTCGATGGGCATGAGTTTCGGTAAACTCCAGGAGTTTGTGATGGACAGGGAGGCCTGGCGTGCTGTGATTCATGGGGTCACAAAGAGTCAGACATGACTGAGTGACTGAACTGAACTGATTATTCTATTCATGTACAAAAGGCCACAAGAACATGAAAAGATGCCCAGCATCACTGATAATTAGTAAACTGCAAATTATTTCCACTCACCAAAATAACTATAATCAAAGAGACAGATAATAAGTGTTGACAGGATATGAAGAAAATGAAACCTTTGTTCATTGTTGGTGAGAATATTAACTGCTACAGTCACTTTTGAGAACAGTTTGGCATAACATTGAAAAGTTAAAAATAAACATTGTATAGTTCAAGAGTTCTACTCCTATGACTACCTAAGATAAATGAAAAAATCTATTCACACAAAGATTTGTACATAAATGTTATAGTAGCATTAATCAAAATAGCCCAAAACTTGAAGCATTCCAGTATCCAAATGGTGAATGAATTAACATGTGATATATCCCTACAATTGTATATTATTTAGCAATAAAAAGGAATGAAGTACTGATAAATGGTATAGCATGAGTGAATCTCAGAAATAGGCTAAGTGAAAGAAGCCAGATGTTAAAGACTATATGTTGATTCCAGCTGTATGAAATGTATAAAAATATCAAATGTGTAAATACAGATATCAAGACAGCAGTTAATTAGGACTGGAAGTAAATGAGAAAATTGACTGAAAACAGAATGGAGGAAATTTTTGAGGGTTAATGAGAGTGTTCTAAAACTGGATTTTTGCAATGCTTAGACAATTTAGTACACTTACTAAAAATTCTTTATTTTCAATGGATCAAATTTTATAAAACGTAAATGATAACACAATAGAGATAAAATGCTTTCTTATTAGTTCACACTATGATTTATAGTAAATGATATGGAGGAGCTATAATATTCTTTCTCCACATATAGATATATAGAAAAAAATGTGGAGTGCTTACATTTTCTTTTGGCATAAAATGTAAGCACTCCACATTTTTTCTGGTTATTTAGTTTTTATTGGAGTATAGTTGATTTATAAGGAATTAATTTCTGCTGTACAGCAAAGGGAATAAGTTATGTATAGACATATATCCACTCATTTTTACATTATTTCCTCATGTAGGTCACTAGAGAGTAGTCTCCTGTGCTATACGGTAGGTCCTTATTAGTTATCTATTTATATATACAGTAGTGTGTATATGTTAACTGCAATCTCCCAATTTACCCCCCTTCCCCTTTGCTCCTGGTAACCATAAGTTTTTCTTTTCTTTTCTTTTCTTTTAAATTGTGACTCTATTTCTGTTTTGTAAATAAGTTCATTTGTAACATTTTTTTTTTTTTTAAGATTTGACATATGAGCAATATCACATGATACTTGTTTTTGTCTCATTAACTTAACTCAGTATGAAAATTCCTAGGTCTATCCATGTTGCTGCAAATGACATTATTTCATTTTTTCATGACTGAGTAAAATTCCATTGTGCTTATGCAATTACATCTTTATCCATTCCTCTGTTGAAGGATATTTAGGTTGCCTCCATATTTTGACCAGTGTGAATAGTGCTACTATGAAAACTGGGGTGGGTGTATCTTTTTGAATTATGTTTTTCACCAGATAGGTGCCCAAGGAGTGGGAATGCAGCATCAAATGGTGGTTCTATTTCAGTTTTGTTAAGGAATCTACATTCAGTTCAATTCAGTTCAGTTTAGCCACTCAGTCATGTCTGACTCTTTGCGACCCATGAATCACAGCACACCAGGCCTCCCTGTCCATCACCAACACCCGGAGTTTACTCAAACTCATGTCCATCCAGTCGGTGATGCCATCCAGCCAACTCATCCTGTCGTCCCCTTCTCCTCCTGCCTGCAATCCCTCCCAGCACCAGGGTCTTTTCCAATGAGTCAACTGTTCACATCAGGTGGCCAAAATATTGGAGTTTCAGCTTCAGCATCAGTCCTTCCAATGAACACCCAGGACTGATCTGCTTTAGGATGGACTGGTTGGATCTCCTTGTGGTCCAAGGGACTCTCCAGAGTCTTCTCCAACACCACAGTTCAAAAGCATCAATTTCTTGGCGCTCGGCTTTCTTCACAGTCCAACTCTCACATCCATACATGACCACCGGAAAAACCATAGCCTTGACCAGACGGACCTTTGCTGGCAAAGTAATGTCTCTGCTTTTTAATATGCTGTCTAGGTTAGCCATAACTTTTCTTCCCAGGAGCAATCGTCTTTTAATTTCATGGCTGCAATCACCATCCACAGTGATTTTGGAGCCCAGGAAAATAAAATCTGTCACTGTTTCCACTGTTTCCCCATCTATTTGCCATGAAGTGATGGGACCAGATACCATGATCTTAGTTTTCTGAATGCTGAGGATTAAGCTAACTTTTTCACTCTCCTCTTTCACTTTCATCAAGAGGCTTTTTAGTTCCTCTTTATTTTCTGCCATAAGGGTGGTGTCATCTGCATATCTGAGGTTACTGATATTTCTCCCAGCAATCTTGATTCCAGCTTGTGCTTCTTCGAGCCCAGCGTTTCTCATGATGTACTCTGCATATAAGTTAAATAAGCAGGGTGACAATATACAGCCTTGACATACTCCTTTTCCTATTTGGAACCAGTCTGTTGTTCCATGTCCAGTTCTAACTGCTGCTTCCTGACCTGCATACAGGTTTCTCAAGAGGCAGGTCAGGTGGTCTGGTATTCCCATCTCTTTCAGAATTTTCCACAGTTTATTGTGATCCACACAGTCGAAGGCTTTGGCATAGTCAATAAAGCAGAGATAGATGCTTTTCTGGAACTCTCTTGCTTTTTCGATGATCCAGCAGATATTGGCAATTTGATCTCTGGTTCCTCTGCCTTTTCTAAAACCAGCTTGAACATCTGGAAGTTCATGGTTCACGTATTGCTGAAGCCTGGCTTGGAGAATTTTAAGCATTACTTTACTAGCGTGTGAGATGAGTGCAATTGTGTGGTAGTTTCAGCATTCTTTGGGATTGCCCTTCTTAGGGATTGGCATGAAAACCGACCTTTTTCAGTCCTGTGGCCACTGCTGAGTTTTCCAAATTTGCTGGCATATTGAGTGCAGCACTTTCATAGCATCATCTTTCAGGATTTGAAATAGCTCAATTGTAATTCCATCACATCCACTAGCTTTGTTCATAGTGATGCTTTCTAAGGCCCACTTGACTTCACATTCCAGGATGTCTGGCTCTAGGTGAGTGATCACACCATTTTGATTATCTGGGTCATGACGATGTTCTTTTTGTACAGTTCTTCTCTATATCCTTGACATCTCTTCTTAATATCTTCTCCTTCTATTAGGTCCATACCATTTCTGTCCTTTATTGAGCCCATTTTTGCATGAAATGTTCCCTTGGTATCTCTAATTTCTTGAAGAGATCTCCAGTCTTTCCCATTCTGTTGTTTTCCTCTATTTCTTTGCATTGATCGCTGAGGAAGGTTTTCTTATCTCTCCTTGCTATTCTTTGGAACTCTGCATTCAAATGGGAATATCTTTCCTTTTCTCCTTTGTTTTTTGCTTTTCTTCTTTTCACAGCTATTTGTAAGGCCTCCTCAGACAACCATTTTGCCTTTTTGCATTTCTTTTCCATGGGGATGGTCTTGATCCCTGTCTCCTGTACAATGTTATGAACCTCCGTCCATAGTTCATCAGATTCATGGACCTAACATTCCAGGTTTCTATGCATATTGCTCTTTACAGCATCTGACCTTGCTTCTATCACCAGTCCCATCCACAACTGGGCATTGTTTTTGCTTTGACTCCATCCCTTCATTCTCTCTGGAGTCATTTCTCCACTGATCTCTAGTAGCATATTGGGCACCTAACGACCTGGGGAGTTTCTCTTTCAGTATCCTATCATTTTGCCTTCTCATACTGTTCACGGGGTTCTCAAGGCAAGAATACTGAAGTGGTTTGCCATTCCCTTCTCCAGTGGGCCACATTCTGTCAGACCTCTCCACCATGACCCGACATTCTTGGGTGGCCCCACACGGCATGGCTTAGTTTCATTGAGTTATACAAGACTGTGGTCCTGTGATCAGATTGGCTAGTTTTCTGTGATTATGGTTTTAGTGTGTCTGCCCTCTGGTGCCCTCTCGCAACACCTACCGTCTTACTTGGGTTTCTCTTACCTTGGACATGGGGTATCTCTTCACGCCTGCTCCAGCAAAGCACAGCCACTGCTGCTTACTTGGAGGAGGGGTATCTTCTCACGGCCGCCCCTCCTGACCTCGAACGTGGAGTAGCTTCTCTCAGCCCTCCAAGAAATCTACATTACGTTCTCCAAAGTGGTTGTACAGATTTACATTCCCACCAACGGTGCAGGAGTGTTAATTTTACACAAAAATGCTCAACAAAATATTAACAAACCAAATCCGACAATACATTAATAAGGATTATACTCCATGATCAAGTGGAATTCATCCCATCTATGCAAGAATTTTTCAGTATCTGCCAATAAATCAGTGTGATACACCACATTAACAAATTGATGAATAAAACCATATGATCATTTCAATAGATGCAGAAAAAGCTCTTGATACCATTCAAAATCCATTTATGATAAAATCTCTCCAGAAAGTGGGCATAGAGGCAACCTACCTCACCATAATCAAGCCATATATGACAAATCCACAGCTGACGTCACACTCAATGGTGAAAAACTGAGGGCTGGTGACCCTGGTGACCCAGTGGTTAGAAATCTGCCTTGCCATACAGGAAACAGCAGTTCGATCCCTGTTCATGGAAGATCCCACATGCTTTGAGAGCAACTAAGCCTGTGTGCCACAAGTACTGAGGCCATGCACTTCAACTACTGAAGCCCCTGAACCTAGAGTCCATGGTCCACGACAAGAGAAGCCACTGTCACTGAGACGCCTGCACACAGCAAAGAGAGAGTAGCCCCTGCTCACCACAATCAGAGAATGGATGTCTGTGTATAGCAACAAAGACCCACCACAGCCAATAAATTAATAAATCTTTATTTATTTATTTATGCAATAAAGTTTTATCAAAGCATAAAGGAGATGAGAAAGCTTCTGATATAGGCATCAGAAGGGGTTAGAAAGAGTACCCGCTTGCTAGTGTTAGCAATGGAGTTACATACTCTCCAATGAATCCAAATAATGCCTGGAGGTTGTAAAGACCTCACCAGACCTACTCCCATAATTTACATTTTAAGATAACAGTTGGCCAGAAGGTTTAACCCAAAGACTGTCCTCAGGCAGGATACATCCTTGTAAAGACCAGACCTACTCCCATAATTCATGTTTTAAGATAACAGAATTAGCCAGAAGGTTTAATCCAAAGACTGTCCTCAGGCAAGATACATTATTTTTATATAATCCTAAGGAATGTAGAGGAAAAAAGTAAAAAGTTTGTCCTTTCTTCCTCCTTGAATATTCCAGACCTCTCTCTCCTTGGGGACCCCTAGACTTCCTATCAACCTGCCTAGGAAATGACTCTCTCATTCCCCCCTTTTCTTTTAGGAGAATTATGTTGCCAAGGGAAAGGGGCATTGTTTTCATTCCATAACTACTTCCTGCTATTTAGGGGCATAGTTCCTAAATTGTTGAGGCAACATATTCTCTTAACCTTCATACTGAGGGTCTCTGATTCAGGGGCCCCAAGTAACATTTGGAGGAGGCTGTGGCACTCATAGGAGTTTGGACAGCCATTTGTAAATTAAAAGCTTTTAGACGGTTAGAAAACCCCATTATACAGTTACAAGTGTAAGGCAAAATAGTCATTAAAATGAGAAGTCACATTATGTCCATAGTTACATCAGTCCATCTTAGGGTTGTTAGATGTCATCAGTTTAAGAAGAGGCACCACATGCGATTGTTGAAGGTATTTGCGGGCTTGGAGAAAGTCCTTTCCTTGAAGTGGAGATGTCCACCATGGGAAGCCTTCCACGGATGAAGAAGGGAGTGGTCCACAGACCCAGTAGTTAGGCCGATTGTGGAATGCAGCATAGGAGTGAGCCCAGGACAGGAAGGCATTGTCTTGAGGGTAAAATGGCAGACTCAGGATTTTTGGAGTCAGCATAATTAGGCTCATAGATTATCAGGTCCATCTGAAAAGTACAAAGCCAGAGCATAGAAAGTAAAGACATAAAATGACATCACTTAGTTCTGGTCAGTGTGCCACCTCTTAACTCGAGTGTGATGTACCCACGAATCAATTCCTGGTACTTTGACAGCTGTGGGAGAAGAAAGAATAACCTGGTAAGGGCCTTCCCAGAGGGGCTCGAGGGATGGGCCCCAGACCCCAATGTTTTTATGAGGACCTCAGTTCCTGGCTCAAATAGAGGCTTGCTTGACTCAGAGGCTGGGTAAATAAAAAGCTGAAAGCATTGCCTCCAAAATCAGGAATGAGGCAAGGAGGTCCAGTGCAAACCTTATTAAAGACAAAGTCAGGGCGGGGTCTCCTTCATGCTCCCTACTACCCTTTTGTTAAGTTCCGTACTGGTAAGAATTTATCAGAAACTTAACAAGTAGATTAAAAAGTTATATTTTATCATTGTCACTTTCAGACTAACCCATATGTATGCATTTGTGTCACTCCAGAGACAAGAGACCTTGAAGGAGCTTAGCAGGCTTCACAGGGGGCGCAGGGGTGAAAAATCTGCCTGCAGTGCAGAAGCTGCAAGAGACACAGGTTCGATCCCTGGGTTGGGAAAATTCCCTGGGGGAGGATATGGCAACCCGCTCCAGTATTCTTGCCTGGAGAATCCCATGGACAGAGGAGCCTGGTGGGCTACAGTCCATGGAGTCACAAAGAACCAGACAGGACTAAAGCACTTAGCAGCAGCAGCAGGAGCTGTAGGAAATTCACCTGCCAACATTCTCTTCCGTATTCAAAATGGAAATCATCCTAAAGCTTATCACACGGTCTTCCACATTCCCCTCACAATGTAATTTCATCCTTGTCAGCAAGAAATATTATTGAAGGGAATTGAAACTGACAAACCTCCTTGGTTTAGGAAATTAGATTAGGCATTCATTGATTAGCAAATGAAACTTCATGTAGCACTTCAAAGTAAACCATTCACTAATCTTAAACTAACGAGTGTAGTCCAGACATGTAAGTCACCCAATACATACAATGAAACATGTGAGGCTATCAAAGTATGAGGTATTTTATGAGCAACAAAATAGAAAAATTTTTCCTATGTTAGAAATCAGGTTTGGTCAGTATTTATTCTGAAGAAGCATTTGCTCTATTTCCTAAGAAGGTGAACGACCATTATAGTCTCTTCACCAATTCCCTGGCCTTAGTTCAGTTTGTGAAAAGGCCTCTGGGTAGTTGGCATCTTCCTGGATTATGACAATGGCACTGTGAGCTTCTGTGATGCTTTCAGGAGTTCCCTCATGTATGGTTTCTTCCCTTCCTCCCTCTCCTTCCCTCTGAAGCCTTTCCTTTGCCTTGGGTCTCCATGAATGTCAAGTTCTGTGACCATTTGTTTTTACTTCTCCTCTGAGGAAATTGTTTTCTGAAAATTCATGTGAGGCCTCAGGATGATACCTGACTATCTCTGAGCACATTGTAACTTAATGATACATAATGACTATATGTTCATAAAATGGCATGACCATGTTGAATTTATAAGCTTATTAGTTAAATTTTATTTTTTAAAAAATTTATTATTGAGTATTTCATAGAATATAATCAATTGCTTTTCTTTTCAAACTAATGTAATACTTCTATTAACATAAAAGTTGCATACCATAGACTACAGTATATAATTCAATGGGTTTTAGTAATATGCAAAAATTTGTGAAAAAATAACTTTCTAATTCCAGAATAAATGCATCCTTCCAGAAAGAAATTGGTGCCCATTAATATTTATGCTCCATTTCCCCTCCCTATCTCATGTCATCCCTCTAATCCATTTTTATTGTTCATGAAGTTTCATTTTATATAGTTTCAATTAAATGGGTTCACACAACTTATGACTTTATATCTGGTTACTTTCACTTAATGCTTTCAGGGTTCATCTACATTGCAAGCAGTGTGCTTTGATTGCATTAATGAACCAGAACTAAACTACCATATGACTCAGCAATACCACTACTGGACATATGTCCTGAGAAAGCAATAATTCAGAAATACACGTGAACCTCAATGAACATTGCAGCACTATTTACAGTAGCCAGGAAATGGAAGCAACCAAAGCAACTGAGGTGTTAATGGATATCAGTGGATGATGGATAAAGAAGTACATGTATACAATGGAATGTTACTCAGCCATAAAAAAATAAGTGGAACTGAGTCATTTGAACTGAGGTGGATAAACCTAGACCAGGCTTTCCCGGTGGCTCAGATTACCATATGTAAAGTAGATGGCTGGTGAGCAGTTGCTCTATAGCTCAGGGAGCTAGGTCTGGTACTCTGTGAAGACCTAGAGGGGTGAAATGTGGAATAGATGGGAGGAAGATTCAAGAAGGAGGTGAAACAATTATACTTACTGCCAGAAGAAATATCAATAGCCTCATATATGCAGATGACAGCACCCTTATGGCAGAAAGTGGAGAGGAACTGAGGAGTCTCTTGATGAAAGTGAAAGAGGAGAGTGAAAATGCTAGCTTAAAACTCAACATTCAAAAAACAAAGATCATAGCATCTGGTCCCATCTCTTCATGGGAAACAGATGGGGAGAAAATGAAATCAGTGACAAACTATTTTCTTGGGCTCCAAAATCACTGTAGACAGTGACTGCAGACATGAAATTAAAAGATTCTTGCTCCTTTGAAGAAAAACATTGACAAACTTAGACAACATATTAAAAAACAGAGAACTCATTTTGCTGACAAAGGTTCATATAGTCAAAGCTGTGGTTTTTCCAGTAGTGAGGTATGGATGTGAGAGTTGGACTGTAAAGAAGGTTGAGGGCTGAAGAGTTGATTCTTTTGAACTGTGATGCTGGGGAAGCCTCTTGAGAGTCCCTTGGACATCAAGGAGATCAAACAAATCAATCCTAAAGGAAATCAACTCTGAATATTCATTGCAAAGACTGATGGTGAAGCTGAAGCTCTAATATTTAGGACACCTGGTGGGAAGAGCTGACTCAATGGAAAAGACTCTGAGGCTGGAGCATATGGAGAGCAGGAGAAGGGGGTGACAGATGGTGAAATGGTTGGATGGCATCACTGACTCAATGGACATGAGTTTGAGCAAACTCTAGGAGACAGTGAAGGACAGGGAAGCCTGAATTGCTGCAGTCCATGGGGTTGTGAAGAGTCATACATGACTGAGCTAAACAACAGCAACAAGATTTTGACAGGCAACACAGTACAGTGCAGGTATAGCGTCTGTCGGTCCTGCTCTGGCTGCAGTGGCCTCAGACCCCTCTGATCCCATGTCCTATTCCGTGCCCTATCCCATGC